>NC_056613.1:9650884-10858384 GCF_018340385.1 Cyprinus carpio | reverse complement strand
ATTTATGATGTGATAGTGATATTATTATAATGGCGATGGAAGCACGCTCAGAGTAACAATCTAGCTCTATATGATAAATATTATCCTTGATAGATTATCTCTAACTGGTCAACACTATTATAGCATTACAAGGAGGATGTGTCTAAAATCCACGTCTGTCAGTTAGCAACAGCGCGGAAAAGCCCAACCTCGCCCTGTCTCCATTTAATCCTGCCTTGAATCTACAGCAGGATCCGTGTTTACACTTTAACATAGCTCCATATCCATAAACGCAATCACACAGCGACAGATGTACTAAAAAGGGTAATTTCTCAAACTACTCACTCGGTTTATTATCGCTGAAGTGGTTCGGTTCAGCCCATCTCCTGCTCGTGTCCCCGTTCACAAACTTCACGAATGTTTTTCCTGCAGGAGCGGAAGTGTCCGTATACGTCACTGCGTCAGGTTATGTGTCGGCTTTTTTCTTTCTCTTTTCTCTCGTTTTAATTTTTTTCGTACAGGCACTTGTAAAATATTATTATTATCGTTGTTGTTGTCGTGTTCCTACCGTTGAATAATAAGCAGATAATCATACATTTGCATCGAGATAAAGTACCTTACCAAAAAGTTTTCGCCAAAAGTAGCAGAGTTGGACATTTTTTTTATAGTGAACTTGCCAATAATGAAATACTAGCCCCTGCAGTATACTAAAAAATTCAATAAATAAAACAAAACACATAATATATAATGTTTGTTGTTTACTACTGTAATTTTATGTGTAGGCTATTCCTCAAATGACATCTCAATATTTATTAACCAATCAGCAAGATAAATAAGAAGAGAAAACCATTATTTATTTATTTTGATGTTTAACTCTGGCATTAAATGTTCTCAAAACTGCCATTATATTTGGAAATTGCTAACTACAAATCTAGTTAACCTATTTGAGTGATGATATTAATCCACTGATTCTTAAACATGAATAAACAGGCAGCAAACATAGAAAAAAAAATGTATGTATTAAATGACTAGTTTTGATCATTTGTTTTTTTAAGGTAGGCTATATGTATTGAATGCAAAAGGCCATTTTGTATATGGAGACAATATTTTATCAAACATTTAACCAAGACATGTAATCTGTGCTGACACACTGTGTTTTAGATCTAATAACAGGAACATCACCATTATACACAATAAACTCAAAAATATTTTTAAAGGTCATTGACCAATTGTTCTGGGCACACAGGGAAGTGCAGCTGTAGTCATTTGGCCATATTATCTATGCAAATTTGTATTGGATTTCATCAGTCAATTGACAACAGAATCTATTTTACAGCATAGTCAGCTATGTGTTTTCCATTCATTTACATTTTTTGTTATTGCCAAATGGATTTTTTAAAATGTGTCCATGGTTGTATGAACTTCTATGTCTCCTTTAGTTATAAAACTGCTGACTTCTGTGGTCTGTGGAGGGTAAGATGGGGAAAGAAGCCCCCTTAAGAACAATGTCATAATAAACTATCTATCTATCTATCTATCTATCTATCTATCTATCTATCTATCTATCTATCTATCTATCTATCTATCTATCTATCTATCTATCTATCTATATTAGTTGAAATATTGTTAACACACATACAAATCTTTCCTGTAGTGCACTCATTGTATTTCCCATGATGAAATGCATTTTTCTGAATCAAAGCAGAAAAGTTGCATTACTTTTTAGTTTTATCTCTTCTCATTACACAGACTACTGCTCATCAACAACAGAAACTCCAATAACCTCGGGCAGAAACACCAGGTGCTGTTGTCATTCATTTAAATTTAAGTGACACTAATGGGACTAATGGCATAAAATGGATCAGTTAAATGTACAACAATTTCTGTAAAGGCAGTGATGAGCCCAATTTGGCTTTTGGTCACTGATCAATATTTAACACAATATATCATACACCTTGATGACATCATGAGTAAAATCTGTTCCTCTCTCTACTATAACAGGTCCGTCCTGCATGTTTAACTGAGGATACAATTTCAGCAGCTGCTCATGCAACTACGACTGTCAGTACTATGGCAACTGTTGCTATGACTATCACTTTAAGTTCTTCAAAAACAGGTAAAACAGTCCTTTACCAGTCTAACATAAACTGTACAATATTATATAGATGTCAGGCATAAATGTGGAAACTATTATTTTGAAGAAATCTCACATTGCCATTTTCCATACAGTGAAATCATACTGTGACCAGGGGCTTTATTTATTTGTAACTTAATAATATAAGACTCAAACATGATCTTTTGTTTCATATTCATCCAGTTTTGTTCTCTAAATTCAGGGTATTGCCCATCGTATCCAACAACAGGTGCTGTGTCAGATTAGTTAGACATCCTAAATGTATACATCATTGAGAAACATGTTTATAACAAAACATCTCTCTCTCTCTCTCTCTCTTTCTCTCTCTCTCTCTCTCTCTCTCTCTCTCTTTTCCTCTTGATGATGAATGGTTATGTGTACTACACCAACAATGTGCGGGCCTCTCAGTCTCAGTCGAGTGAAATCACTCGTCAGTCACAGTTCTGCTACACGTGGGCTGCCGAATGGAGCCAGACACCATGGTGCAGATATTCTACATGGCCAGAGAGAACATCAATGCCAACATCACAGGATCGGGCCGCTTCAATGCCAGCATAGCCTTCTACACCTCCAGCAGTATCAACCAACAAATTTATGACTCTCCATATGAAGTGAACCTGAATCAGCTTCTGTATGTTCAGGTCACGTTAAATAGGCATGACAACAGTCTGGATCTCTTCCTGGACATCTGTGTAGCATCTCCAAATCCCAGTGACTTCAAAGATCGCGCCTATGACCTGCTGTGTAATGGGTGAGACCTTTTCATTCTTAAATGCAACTTTCTTAGACATCATATCATACAGTATGTGACAGTAGAATAATCTGGAATCGTAGACAGCATTAGTATGAATTCTGTTGTTCCTAGTCTAAATATGTTCTTGTATCATTAGCATTAAAAGTTTGACTGTAGATCAAACTGTATCCAAATTGTATTTCTCTTCTTTTGTCTTTGTCCCAGAGACAACACATATTATTCCTACACCAGCGGTGAACACTACTATGCTCAGTTCAGTTTCCGAGCTTTCAAGTCTTTTCAAGTCTATGTGTACCTGTGGTGTAAGGTGATCATCTGCCCCGGTAACGATTACAACTCTTGCTGCCGGCAAGGTTGCCACTTCCGTCGGATGAGATCCCTTGACAGCACCTACCACACCAACACTGTGACGCTGGGGCCAATCAAACTCAAAGGTCAGAGGCCACTGACAGGTATCATGTCTAATAAATTTACCTGTCAGTGTTTGAACTGTTAATACTGAGATTTTCCTAATGGTTTTATGGTTTATTTGAATTTAGGTGTTTGAAGTGTTAATGATGGGATTTTGTTATTGTTTTTTTATTCATTAATTTGTTCATTACTATTAATCAATCTTAATAACCACCGAGCAAATGAATCTTATAACAAATTGTATTTTTGTAATTCAATAAAGCATTTCTAAACAGCAGTTCTTATCACTAGTGTCTGCATTTGTTTATATTTTCTTGCATTTCATTTATTGTGTTTATATGGCTTCACTGAAATGAATCAAGATAATGCAAGGTACAAAAGACAATGACAAACCTGACATTTCTCATTGAAAACTAATTCTCTATTAAAGGGCACATGTTATGCCCCTTTTTACAAGATGTAATATAAGTCTCAGATGTCCCCCCAAAATATGTATGTAAATTTTCAGCTAAAAATACCCCACAGATCATTTATTATATAATTTTGAAAATGCCAATTTTGAGTGGAAGCAGAAACACTCTGTTTTTGTGCTTGTCTCTTTAAATGCAAATGAGCTGCTGCTCCCCACCCCCTTTTCCAGAATAGGGCTGTGCCTTTACAGCTCATATCTCTCAAATACTTTGCCAAAGAACATCTGTTTGATTTTGATTATCATGTCTATTGTGCTGAAAACATGCGTTTTAAAGCTATAGTTTAAACTTCTGATATACGGTTTTCCGAAGTACGTGCACAAAAAGCAGCTGTCACACAGCATTTGAGTATTAAACTAAGTTCTCTTTCATATCTTATTGTGCTTAAACTGTCGAATACACACACGTTTATGTTAAAAACACACAGAAGTTACAAAAACACAGTCGGTTATATTTGTGCAATTACCTGGGAAGGAAATTGCATATTTATATTAGATCTGTATTAAGTGACAACAGTGTAGTATGCAGTACTTATACTGCTGTCTACACTGTTAATATGACCCAAACAATAAAATAAAAACACCCAATCACCCATTGCTCTGGACTGAATATATAAATATATGAATCTATAGTTTTAATAAAAAGACATTTCTTACTTAAATTCTGCTTTTAAATGCTCTTGCGTAAAGATAAACATGATGGATTGTGTGCGACTCACTCAGAGCAGGGTCTCTGCTAATAAGGCAGTTTTCGTCAACAGTCGTGGGCGGAGCCTGTAAAATGTGATGTCACATTTTATGGATACTGTGATTGGCTTGCTCTGAGACACTGCTTATGATTTATGGGGATTAAAAAAAGGAGCGGGTGGATTTTTATTATTATAGGGTGGTTGTGTACACACACTGCCAACACAAATTTGCATTCAAACAACACGTAAAAGTGAATTTTACATAATAGTTGTCCTTTAAATTTAATGTTGATGATTTGGGAGGAAATAAAGGTAACACTTTAGTTTAGGGACTGATTCTCACTACACCATTCTCACTAACTAGTTGCTTATAAGCATGCATATTACTAGCATTGTCTGTTATTGTTACTTATTAGTAATTTTTTAGTGCATTATTCTTTATTATCATTTTTTAGTTTGTTTATTAGTAACCCCTAAACTATTACTGCCTTACTAACACACATCAAATTAGGAGTTTATTGAGGCAAAAGTCATAGCTAATAGTTAGTTAATTGTGAGAACTGATCCCCAAATTAAAGTGTGACCAAAACAAAGTAAAAAATAAAATAAAAATATTGTCAGGGTGAAATCTTCAAGTGGGTGGATCTAGGTGAAAGGTAGACTTCTATTCTTTGCATCTATGCAATGATATTATAATTAGCCAATATGGATTTTTGAATTAACAATAACAATTATAGTTACTATTTCAAACTTATAGTTACATTTATACTAAATATAAATAATAAAAATCACATACTCTCGTAAATACTTATTTTGACTTTGCGACTGTTAAAAAAGTATGTTCTACATAGTATGTGTGTAGTATGACATCCACCATGTTGTCATTATCATGTGACCTACCAGTGTCAGTTGCATCCCTTCACTGCCATTCAGAAATCGTTTTCCCCAAACCTTGCATATTTTGGCTGCTTTTATTGGTTGTACTAGAGCCACCCTGGCCTTTATAGTGTCTCACTACTAATTACTAACTAAGATAAGGATATCCTTATGACAGATCAATATCCTGGATCCTGAAACTACATAGGCTAATTGTGGAAAAGACACAGCTGGATGTTGCAGTTATGTACAGTATGGATTTATCTGTTGACACAAAGCTTATGATAGTGGTGTCTTCACAGACAGATATTTAATTCAGCTCAATGTGGCAGTGCTTTTCTGTTCAAAGCACATTTTTGTTCCTTATAACTTTATAAATTTTGAAATTTAGCCATTATCTCCTCTACTTATTTTGAAACGCTCTCCTTATTTTGGAGGTACTTTCATGTCTCTTGTGTCACATCACAGTATTGCTCTCTTTTGTTTCCTGAATTAATTTATATTCTTGTAAAAATATTTTAAGTATGTTCTGTTTTAGTGTAGTTCTAGTCAGGACCAGATTAAGGCAAGGTCATACCGGGCACGTGAACACAGACAGACCTCGTATATCAATCATGGTCCTAGTGTTCCTTGTTCCTGTGTTTATTTTGACCTAGTTTAATTTGTTCCTATTTTCCCCCCACTCAATTATTTCTATAGTTACAGATTATGTTCACCTGCATCCCTTCATTGTTCCCTGTTTATTTAAGCCCTGGGTTTGGATCTGTTCATTTTCTAGTATTAAGTTAATCCAAGCTGTTGTGTTGCCCTTTATTGTACCTGTGCTTTCTGGAGTGTTGTGTTTATTTTGATTAAAAAATTGCAAAGATCTTCTCTTCCCTGCCTGAATGTGACAGCATTGTGTGTAGGCTAGAATATATTGTAGGTAGTATGTGTACAATATATTTAACATAATAACTCCATAATCTCAAACTTTGTGTCAACAGAATAAATAACTTTGAGTCAAGAGTAATAAAAGTTGCATAAAATTCAGCTGTGTCTTTTCCACGATTATGTTGCTCCATAGCTTTTTCCCAGCACAGGCTCAAAGGATATTCATGTGTCATAAGGAAGTCCTTCTTAGGCTGGGTTTGACTATTTAAGTGATGATTGAAAGTTTCAAGGCAAACTTGATCAGAAGAGGAAGATGGAAGCTCGGAATATTCTTCTCTGTCTGCTTCTTACTGCCTTACAGGGTAAGATTATTATTTATTGTCAATAGAAAACTGCACAACTTATGCAACAACTGCTATCTTGAACATCTTGTGTTTCACTCAAATATATCTTTTTTTTCAGTTCAAAGAGCTGACTTTGTAATCATAGACTTAAAAAAAACATTTAACACATTGCACATAAAGAAAGACATTAGTTTAATACATTAAATTAAATCTCATGTCTGTTTATCATATTACAGCAAAAACCATTTGGTCATGGTCGTGGACAACATGTAAATATTTTTCAACATTTAATACTGTGGTATATGGATTTTATGCATGTTTTCATATGATGTTGAAACTTAAATTCACGATATATTTATTTTGTTTTATATAGATGACTGGCTGGATTCCACAGAAGATCCTTCATGTATCTATCTATCTATCTATCTATCTATCTATCTATCTATCTATCTATCTATCTATCTATCTATCTATCTATCTATCTATCTATCTATCTATCTATCTATCTATCTATCTATCTATCTATCTCTCTGTCATCTTTTCTTTCTATCTGTTGGATGCAATAGGATTACAGTTCCAAATTTTATACATATAAATCAAGTCATCTTGTAAGAAACATTTAGTCAGAACACTGCACCAGAGTTCTAACAGCATACAGTATAGTTATTATGTCATTACATTCCTTTAAGATTATTATACTGGCAACACAGTAAATTATCAGTTGCTTGCTGGAGCATTGTGTTCCACTCAAATTATATATACTTTCTCAGTTCATAAAGCTAACATGAATTAAAAAATATGAAAACATGTTGGACATACAGACAGAGAGGTATCATGTATGTCACATTACAGCAATGAATGTTAATGCATGATTTGGCAGTATAATTGCATTTCTTTAAAAAATATATTGCAACAGTATTGTAACAATTATTAATACAACCCTTAGGAGCAATTGGAGCCAGAGAAGTAATTGTTAAATTCTTACTCATAATAATGGCATCTCTTTCTCTGTTCTCTAGATGCCTATTCATGCAGGTATAACTGTGGATATGACTTTGGCACTTGTTCATGTAGTCACTCTTGTCAGTACTATGGAAGCTGTTGCTATGACTACAACAGTAAGTTTCTCTAGAACCAACACTTCAAGATCAAATACTATACTCAAATCTCTCTTGTACTGAGCATATGGGTCATTACCAAAATTGAAATTGATTTCTCATCCCTATATACAGGATACTGCTCAACAACAACCGAAGGGCCAGATACAACAGGTGCATCTACATCTTTCTTATCTGTTTGTCAGATTCAGACCTTTTTATAGTTTCCTGATTGTAGAAGGAGGATTATATCTTTGTTTCTCTGTCTGCTAGCTTTACCCTCCTGCAGGTATAACTGTGGATACAACCTTGGCAGCTGCTCATGCAACTACAACTGTCACTACTATGGCAATTGTTGCCCTGATTACGACAGTGAGTTGATCAGAAACTTCAAGATAAAGATAGATGCAAATATATTTTGTATTGCACATATGACCCTCTGTGATTCCAGAAATTAAACGGAGTTCCAGAATTTTTAATGCATTTTTATCTCTTCACTTTATACAGGTTACTGCTCTACGACTGACTGGCCAACTACAATAGGTGCACCTACAATTCTTTTATTTTGTATGTCAAATTCAAACCTTTCACTGGTTTCCTGGATGTTGATGGAGGCTGATGTTCCCTTTGGTCATACATCACACACATACGGATGGACTTTGTAGTCATACATATATTAATACCTTCATTGCTAATATGTTTTTTTTTTCTTGTATTTTTCTTTTTGTGGGTGTATATGTGTGTATAAACTTGGCAGCTGCTCATGCACTTACAACTGTCATAACTATGGCAATTGTTGCCCCGATTACAACAGTGAGTTCCTCTTGATCAGACACTTCAGAATTACATCTTGTAAAAACAGATACAAATCTTTCGAGCATATGGTTCATTGCATTTCCTGTGATGAAATTAATTTTGCTCAATCAAAAACTTGGTTTTACTTTTTTTCCTACTTCCTAGTTTTATCTCCTCTCTTTACACAGGCCATTGCTCAATAGCTACAACTGAAGAGACAGCTACAACAGGTGCTGCTGCTGCCATTCAACAAAATGTATACACTAATCAGTAAAGAACTCTATAATGTGTACATCACAAATGTACTGATGACATCTCTCTCCACTAGCTCCCTCCTGCAGGTATAACTGTGGATACCACCCTGGCAGCTGCTCATGCACCTACTACTGTCATTATTATGGCAACTGTTGCCCTGACTATGACAGTAAGTACCTCTTGATCAGACAGATGTGATGAAATACATTTTGGTGAATCAATGCAGAATTGTGGTATTATTTTTTTTCTACTTCAGTTTTATCTCTTCTCTTTTCACAGACTACTGCTCATCCACAGTTGAACCTACAGTAACCTTGGAGGAAACAACAGAAGCAAAAACAACAGGTGCTGCTGCCATTTATTTGAATTTATGTGACACTGATGAGATTAATGGCATGATTAATGACATTTAAATGTACAACAATCACCAAAGCAGTTTTGAGTACTGTGTGGCTTTTCTAAATGAATATACACACCAATATATATTTAACACAATAACATATATTTCACAAGCCTATTGATGACATTATGAATAAAATCAGTTCCACTCTCTACTATAGCAGGTCCCTCCTGCATGTATAACTGTGGATACCATTTAGGCAGCTGCTCATGCAACTACGACTGTCAGTACTATGGCAACTGTTGCTCTGACTTTCACTGTAAGTTCCTCAAAAACATGTGAAACAGTCCTTTACCAGTCTAACATAAACTGAACTAGATTATGTCTGTACAGTATAATATATAATATGTAATGCAGAAATTTACTGTGTATTATGTTTTGAAGAATGTTCACACTGCCATTTTTCATACAGTGAAATCATACTGTGGCCAGGGGCTTCATTTGTTTTTTGTAAATTATTATTAATATTATCCTTCTGGTTTATACTCATCCAGTTTTATCTCTTTCTCTTTATTCAGGGTATTGCCCATCATACACAACAACAGGTGCTTCTGTCACTAGTTTTTTGTAATCCCTGAGGCTAAATTCATATAACATTTGTATCTGATGACACTTGTCTGTAACTGTAAGATTTAACACAATTCTCTTTTTTAGATCCTCACCCACAGTGTGGAGGCCACCTGTATGGTTCTGGACTGTTTTCCAGTCCAAATTACCCCAACTATTACCATGACAATGCCTACTGTGTGTGGTATCTCTCTGCTCAGCAAGGACAGAGGATCTTCCTGACATTTGCTGATGTGCAGTAAGTGAGAGATCAGTGGTGACTTGTGCAAAGCTGGTGAAATAAAATATATGCTATTCGCTAAGTTGATGAAAACATAATTAATAAATAATTAATAAAATTATTACTAAAAAGTTATTTGTACTTAATGAGTAGTCTATATATATATTATAGTTTATTTATGCAGTGCCACTAAAAACCTGCAGGTGGAACCAATTCCAGATGGCTCCTTTAATTCTGCTGTGGTTTAAAATGTTTATCTTTTCTAGATCAGGTACCATTCTGCCTGTTTCTTTCAGATTGGAGCGCTGCTGTAACTGTGACTACATCACAGTATATGACGGCTCTTCCACTGGTCATTCACAGCTGGGAAAGGTCTGCTTCAATGACACCACACACCAGGTGTTTCACTCTTCTTCACGATACTTGACTGTTGTCTTCAGGAGCGACTACTCTGGTGTCAGCCATGGTTTTAAGGCCCTTTTCACAAGCTCTCTGACTGAAGATCAAGGTAATGCCCTGTGAAAACCTTTATAAGTTCTATGCTGAATAGATGTCACATGTATTTCATCCCTCCTCTGACCATATTGGAGTTTTCTCATTACAAAATTTTAAAAACAAATGCACACAAACATTTTAAATGAACAATTTCTGTCTTGTTTTCTGAATTTAAATAAATAATTTAAATGCAAAAAATTACATGAAATGATGAAACTCTTGTATTGCAGGTCGAGTGGATTGTTCCTCTGACAACATGGTCATTGTCATTCAGAGGTCTTACCTGAACTCACTCGGACTGAGTGAAAATGACCTTTATGTGGACGACCATCATTGCAGACCCACTGTTAGCAGTACTGAAGTTATGTTCAGATTCCCTCTCGACATATGTGGGACCTCCAAAGAGGTATGATCTACACATGTGCAAGAATTGAAAATTAGTATCTGCTTATCAGCTTTTAATGCTTGAATTTTCTGTGTCTGAATTAGTTAATAACATTCTGATTCGTTAGACATCCTAAATGTATACAACATTGAGAAACATGTTAACCATACAACATCACTTACTCGTTGCCTCTCTTTTCCTCTAGATGATGAATGGTTATGTGTCCTACACCAACAATGTGCGGGCTTCTCAGTCTCAGTCAGGTGAAATCACTCGTCAGTCACAGTTCCTGTTACACGTGGGCTGCCGAATGGAGCCAGACACCTTGGTGCAGATATTCTACATGGCCAAGGAGATCGTCAATGCCAACATCACAGGAACCGGACGCTTCAATGCCAGCATAGCCTTCTACACTTCCAGCAGTTTCTACCAGAAAATTTATGACTCTCCATATGAAGTGAACTTGAATCAGCTTCTGTATGTTCAGGTCGAGCTAAATAGGCCTGACAACAGTCTGGATCTCTTCCTGGACACCTGTGTAGCGTCTCCAAATCCTAATGACTTCAAAGATCGCTCCTATGACCTGCTGCGTAACGGGTGAGACCTTTTCATTCTTAAATGTGACTCCCTTCAACATCATATCATATGTGACAGTAGAATCATTTTGGCTCGTTGACTGGATTAGTAAAAATTCTGTTGTTCCTAGTCTAAATATGTTCTTGTACTCATTAGCATTTATAGTTTGGCTGTAGATTAAACTGTATCCAAATAGTTTTTATCTTCTTTTGTCATTTGTAGATGTAGCAGAGACAACACATATTATTCCTACACCAGCGGTGAACACTACTATGCTCAGTTCAGTTTCCGAGCTTTCAAGTTCCTCCGGACTCACGCCTATGTGTACCTGCAGTGTAAGGTGATCATCTGCCCCGGTAACGATTACAACTCACGTTGCCGGCAAGGTTGCCACTTCCGTCGCAAGAGATCCCTTGACAGCACCTACCACACCAATACTGTGACGCTGGGGCCAATCAAACTCAAAGGTCAGAGGCCAATAGAAGATATTATTTCTTATGAATTTACCCGTCAGTGTTTGAATCGTTAATACTGAAATTTCCTAATGACTGTCCATTCATTTCTCTATCTGTCAGGACAAAGGCATGGTATGAAGGATTCAGAGACGTCAAAGGAATGAACTGGAATGGATGGCATGAAGTGATCATCTACTTGATCATCACCTAAATCATTACTATTAATCAATGTTCATTAACCACCCGGCAAATTATTTGAAAAACAAATTGTATTTCTGCAATTCAATAAAGCATTTCTAAACAGCAGTTCTCATCATTAGTGTCTGAAGTTGTTTATATCCTTTTGTATTCCATTCATTATGTTTATATCGCTTTTTTGAAATGAATTAACAAAATGCAAGGTACAAAATAAACTGACAAACATGATATTTCTCATTCAAAACATGTTTTGTTCCCACCCTGTTACATTTAAATGTTTTAGGAAGTTTGGATGTTACTGAATTCTATATTAAAATTAATAATTAAATAAAAATAACACTTTAATTTAGGGACCAATACACATGATCAACTTGTTAGCATGCATATTGGCAGTTAATTAGTACTTATAAACAGTGTTGTGCAAGTTACTCTGGAAATGTAATTAAATTACTGATTACTCCTTTTAAAGGTAATCAGGTTGCTGTTCTGATTAATTGATTTTAAAAGTAATTAATTATATTACTAGTTAAGTTAATTTTTTCTGTACATCAGTGAAATTTACATGAAATAGTAAGTTTTGTGTCACCTGGTCACAACATGCCAGCATAAGCGCTTCTGATAAAATATTTGCTATTAAAGCATCAGCATTCCCAAACCACTGTTATTTTAACCAAAAGCAAGCATAGGCTGCTGTGTGCATGATTTGGCATGGCAGAATGCCAGAAAAAAGCGCTCCCTTTATAATCTCTAAAAACTTGTGAAAGTGCATGTAGCATCCGATGAAACCCTTTAAAGGGTTAGTCCACCCAAAAATGAAAATTCTGTCATTAATTACTCACCCTCATGTCGTTTCAAACCCGTAAGAGCTTTGTTCATCTTCGGAACACAAATTCATATAATTTTGATGGAATCTGAGAGCTGTCTGACCCCACATAGACAGCAACGCAACTGAAATGTTCCCAAGTCCAGAAACGTAGCAAGGAGATTGGTAATATAATCCAGATATCAGTAGTTCATCCGCAATTATACAAAGTTACGAGAATACTTTTAGTGCGCAAAAGAAAAAAAGACAAATTGTTGAATAAAGTCGTTATTTCTTTTACTTATGCGCACAAAAAGTATTCTCGTAGCTTCGTATAATTGCGGATGAACTACTGATGTCACATGGATTATTTTACAGATCTCCTTGCTACGTTTTTCGACTTGGGAACATTTCAGTTGTGTTGCTTTTTATGGGAGGATCAGACAGCTCTCAGATTCCATCAAAAATATCTTAATTTCTGTTCTTGCCCTAATAAAACATATTGCGTTTTTATATGACTTTATGTTTGGTTTTTGTTGAAGAAGATTTTTTATTTTTTTGTGGGCTTGAAACGACATGAGGGTTTGTAGGGTTTCATCGGATGCTACATGCACTTTTACAACTTGAAAGTGTATGTCGCTGCTATCGCAGCACATCACGATGAGGTGGATGGCCAGTCCCTGGGAAAGCATGAACTGATCATTTGGCCCTGAGGGGTGCCAGTAGGTTAAATCCTCCAAGGTCACCCCTGATACCCTCCTGGGATCTCTCTGTTGTCCTGGTTGGACTCCAGATGGGCCCCTTTGAGCCACTTGATTCAGTCAAGCTGAAGTTCCTGTCTCTTTAAACTTCCATCAAGAGGGTCGGGACCTCCAAGCATTTTCGGTAAGTGAAGAGGGCCTTGTATTTGGGCCGGCCTACTCTCACGTTGTCCTGAGACCCCGGCCTGGATACATGCCCAAGGTTCCCACCACTCCCTTCTGAGACCAGGTGGTGAACCTGCAAGCGCTGCCCCCGAAGGAGGCAGATCCAGCCTTGGCATTGCTGTGTCATGGAAGAGCACTAAAGATATATGTGGACCACACCCAGAGCTTCAGAAGCTCTGAGCAGCTCCTTGTCTGCTTTGGAGGTCAGCAGAAAGGGAAGGCTGTCTCCAAGCAGAGGTTGGTCCACTGGATAGTGGATGCCATCACCTTGGTGTACCAATCCCAAGGCGAGCCATGCTCCATGGGAGTGAGAGCCCACTCCACTCTGAGTGTTGCCTCCCCCTGGGCGCTGGCGCACGGTGCCTCTCTAGCAGATATCTGTCAAGCTGTGGGTTGGGCGACACCTACACCTTCACAAGGTTTTACAACCTTTGTGTAGAGCCAGTTTCTTCCTGTGTGTTAGGTAACAGGTAATTGGCGGGAAGATCTGGCTCGGTGTCACGCTTGCTGCACCATTCCCCCTCACATGGGGATGCAAGTGCCTTTCTTCTCCCACTAGAGTTCCCTGGTTGGTGAACCCTGGTGTGAACCCTGGTTGAGCATCCTCCAGCACCCTCTGCAGTCAGACTTGGTGGAGCAGTCTGACACCAGGCCCAGTTCTGGTGTTAGCATGCCCGGAGTCCTGGTATGCCCCAATACTAAGCAAGGTGTCCATATGGCTTTGAAGCAATCTTTTGCTGAAGGTTAAAAATCCCTACCAAAAACTTTGTGGGGACAGAACAGCAGCATGACCTTCTCCAGCAGCGATGTACTCAACCGTTTGGCCCCCTTCAGTAACAAGGTCAGTGAATTTGTGCTGGGGCTTTGGGAAGGTTACGACCCTGGCATAGCTTTTGTGGCACGCCACGGCTTGTCAACAACTGCAGCGCCACAGGGTTGTTTTACATTTTATTATTTACATTTAGCTGCCGTATCAACACTATATAGAGAAAAAAAAGTGCGCTAAAATTCAAAAATCTAAATAATTTTTTTTCAGTTTTTTTATGCTTTACTAACTACCAGAAGATACCACACAGATTTTCATTCCAGTTACACTGATGTAGGAACAATGTAACTGTTACAATGTGCCCCGCTATTATTAAATGATACTATGACATTAGCGATATAATTTACACTATTTACTTTTAATTAGAAACCATAAGAAACAGGTGAATAAAGACTTTAGTCGCAGCAAAAAAAAAAAAAAAAAAAAAAAAAAAAAAATTGTTTATGTGATATATGTGTGTGTGCACGGTGTATATTTATTATGTATATATAAATACACACACATACAGTATATATTTTGAAAATATTTACATGTATTTATATTTATATTTATATAATTTATATTATATATAAATATATTTAATATACAAATATAACATATTTTTCTTAAATGTATACATGCATGTTTGTGTATTTATATATACCTAATAAATATATACAGCACACACACATATATTATGCAAACAAAAACTTTTATTTTGAATGCGATTAATCGTTTGACAGCACTAGTTTTAAACCATATTAGTTTAACTTTTGCTATACAGTTTTCTGAGCACACACATCTGAAGCACGCGCATAGAAAGAGGCTGTCACATGCATGTGAGCACTAAGCTAAGTTATCTTTCATGTCTTAAACTGTCAAAAACAAACAAGTTTATGATAAAAACACACTTGAGTTACAAAAACAGTCAGTAATGTCTGTGAAGGTAAACAGCTGGGAAAGAAATTGCATGTTTGTATTAGATCTGTGTGGCAGCAGCATAATATACAGTAAATACTGTAAATCAATAAATCAATAAATCCACTGCTCTCTTGTCTCCTCTGAAGCTGGGACTCTAAATAGTGTTCTGTGCTCGTCAGTGCAGCCAAAGACAGTTAGCATGCTTTGCTCAAACTTTCATCATGGCATTAGAACTGGTACACCTTAGTTGCTTGCAAAAAAACAATGGTGGCGCTATGGGTGGAAACCGAGCGGCAACCTCGCGCTCTCTCTCGTGAAGCCAATAAGGAAGTGACTAAAACTGTAATTCATCGACTGGCCGGTTGAGGCTGGCTACAAAAGGGAGTCAGTCCCATAGACTCCCCATGTAAAATGCCCAACTTTACAGCAGAAAAAAAAACATGTTTACAGCCTGGTTCAAAAAATGATTTTGGTCTATATTGCTAATTTTGCCCTTTATGACAACTGTGAGGGGGGTGAATTTTTTTAAAACTCATCCGTTTAAATTATATTAAGCCTTAAAGTTCTGCATAATTAAGGGCGTGGCCACTTGAGTGACAGGTGGATTGCCGCTGCTGACAATGACGTCGTGCTGGGTGGGCGTGGCTTCAGCAACCAGCTCCCGCCTTTTTGCCCCATTTTCGATTTTACGGGGAGAGTCGCGCCGTGACGCGCTGCCAAGATGGCGACGGCCCGCTCTGTACACTTTGAGCTTCAAAACCGCTATTGAGGAGTCTATGGGTGACGTCACGGACACTACGTCCATATTTTTTTACAGTCTATGGTGGAAACATGCAAATAAAGGGGCAGTAATATGGTAACACTTTACAATACGGGTGCACAAATATGCATTAATTCATGCTTAACTACTGCACAGATAATCACTAGTTAACAGTGTTGAGGAGTAACTAGTTACATGTAACGGCTTTACATAATTTAATTACAAAATAAATGTAACTGTAATCAGTTACAGTAACTAAGAAAAAATGTGTAATTAAATTACAGTTACTTATAAAAAATGTTAACGATTACAAAGCTGATTACATTTGAATAGTTACACACATCCATATACAGATTTAATTGATTTCTTTCCCAAACTGCACTGACTACTCTGAGACTTACGGCTCTATAATTTCCGCGATGCGGAAAACACAGTCTGGTTCGTAGAATCCAGTCATAAAAACGGAATTCCTATAGCCTAACGCGGATGGAATATGCCACATTTTGGACGAATAAATCAAAAGTAGGTCCGTACACTTAAATCAAAACGCGATATGGACTAGTGCCTGTGGAAATCAGGTGCGGACTGGCCATCGGGAGAACCGGGACAATTCCCGGTGGCCTGGCAGCCGATTTGAGCCGATATATTAATACTATTATTGTATAATTGCCTGCCGAATGTACTAAAGCAATTATTTCCAAATCCGCCATTCGTTAATTAAAATCTCTAATAAATCATGAATTGGTTAGTCGTGACTGTCAATGCTTCGGCTTGCGTGCTCTCCGCGCCTCCGCCAAACGGTTTGGATCTGAGTAATCAATGCGAGAGAGAGAATGGAGTGGGTTTCAAGTGCAGGTCAGTTTCATCTGTAAAGATGCTATTGTAGTTTTGTCTTTGTTTACTTAGTTAAGCAGCAGCATCCAATTGCTCATTAGTTATCACACAAAATACTGTATAAAGGACATCATTATAATGTTACAGTAGTAATTTAGCAGAAAAATAATCATATTTTATGATAGGTTTAGGGGGAGCTAGGCTAAACAACAACATAACCCTTACGAAAATGAACATGATTTTACTATAAATCCAAAGACAATGGTTACTATTGTTAAACCATGGTAACCACAAATTAAAATTAGTTTACAAATTAATTAATTAAAAAATAAATACAAATGGTAATTCATTTGCCAAAAAAAAAAAAAAAAAAAAAAAACATGGTTACTGTACTTTTACTATAATAAAATCAAGGTTAATTTTTTACTTGTTTTGAGAAAACCACATCATACAAAGAGACACCAATGTTTCAAAAAGACACCAATGTTTCGGGAGTTTAGTACAATAGAATAGGACACATGCTTATTATCAGATAACTGTATTTGACTTGATGTATATGCTTTTATTTATTATTATTTTTAATTAACTTTTTTTTCCCCAAACCATTGTTAGATGCAGTGTTTCCTGTAGTTGTGCAAAGATTTGGTTGCCAAAACAGTATCAGTAAACAATTTCTTATGATTTTAAATCTGCAGTGAACTTCAGATAAATCTCAAAGTAAAAGGTGGTACTAAAGTCTGATTTTGTGGTGGATGTGTTCAAATTTAATAATCTTAATTGTGATGGAGGAGTGATGAAGGATTTGGAAAGTCTGACAGTGTTGAGCACTACTGTAAGGTTAACCCTGCAAGGTGTAAATGTTTGAAAATGATTAACAGTTGAAAATAAACATTCATTAGAAATTTAGAGAAGTAATCAAAGAGTAATCAAAAGTAATCAGTTACATTACTTTAATAAAGTAATTGAAAAAGTTACACTACTATTACTTTTTAAATAGGGTAACTTGTAATCTGAAACCTATTACAATTCCAAAGTAACCTTCCCAACACTGCGAGTTAATGTATAACTCATGAAGAACTAAATCATTTATTAATCATTTCTGCATCAGTATCTAATGGACATTCTATGGTTCGTGCATTAAGTAATCAATAATTTGTTATTAGTTAAATGTGTCATAATGTATTAGTTCCCTAATAACATATTATATTAACTATGTAAATTCATATGTTAATTACCACAGTGGTCAAAGCTATGTACCTCAACTCTCAGTTGTCTGCTTTAATTAATCATTAGCTAATTATAGGTATCATTATGTTATAACTTTACATAACTTATGTTATGACTTTACTACATAGGCTAATTGTGGAAACGTCACAGCTGGATGCAGTATGTATTTTATCTCTGTTGACTCAAAGTTCATGATAGTGAGGTAACCAGTGACTGTAGGACAGATAATGTTAATGAAGGTATTTCATATATTCAGCTCAAATAGTCCTGTAGCAGTGCTTCACTTTTCAAAACACATTTTTGTTTTTTTTATAATTAGAAATATATTTAAAAATTTATCCCTTATGTCCTTTACTTATACTAAAACACTCTCCTAATTTTGTTGCTATACAGTACTTTCATGTCGCTTGTCACATCTCTCTCTTTTGTTTCATAAATGAATTTCATATTTTTGTAAAACTGTAAATGGATTTTGTAAGCTAATGGTAAAAACTGAAAGTATGTGTAAATTTGTCACATGTATGTTCCGCTTTGGTTTAGTTTTAGTCAGTATCGGATTAATGCATGGGCCTACCAGGCACAAGCACAAGGGACTAGACCCAAGAAAATGATTTTAACTGAGGGGGAACAGACCCCATAATCCAGTCATGGTTCTTCTGAGTTCATTTCTGTTTATTGTCCAGTATTGTCTTGTAATGTAAGCCGTTAGGTTGCTCTTTGTTGCTCTTGTGCTGTCTGGATTGTTGTGTTTATTTTGATGAAAAGTTTGGCACAACTTAATCTTTTCTTCCTTGCCTGAACGTGACAATGTTACATGAAGGCTAAAATATATTGTAGGTAGTATGTTAAGTCAAGTCACCTTTATTTATATAGTGCTTTATACAAGATTGATACAAGATACAGAATGTTAAACAGAAAAAATAGTGTGTCAATAATGCAAACAAAATTCAATTTTGCTATAATGCAGCTTTTAAAAAGAGGACAATAGTAATAGTAAATTTTTCAGTTAAAAACAGTTCATCATTGATTCAGTGATGTCATTGTCCAGCTCAGTTTAGTTCTCTTTCAATAGTGTATGATATCTTTAACATTATCACTCCATAATCTCAAACTTTGTGTCAACAGAAATAAATCAATACAGAATCAAGAGTAATAAAAGTTGCTTAATATTCAGCTGTGTCTTTTCCACGATTATGGTGCTCTATTGATATTTTTCAATTATAGGCTCCAGGATATTAATGTGTCATATAGAAATCCTCCTTGTGGTTTCGAGTATATAAATGATGCTTGAAAGACAAACTTGATCAGAAGAGAAAGATGGAAGCTCTGACTCTCCTTCTCTGTCTGCTTCTAACTACCTTTCAAGGTAAGATTATTATTCACTGAACATTGTAGCCTATAATGTACTGCTTGTACAATATATGAAAAACAGCTGCTAGCTTGAACATCATATTTGTTGCTCAAATGAAATATAATTTCTTATAGTTCATAGCGCTGATTCTATAATCATAGATTAAAAAAAAACATTTAATACATTGCACATACTGTACAGAAAGACAAGGATTACATCATATGAAGTTTTATGTCTTTATGTCATGTTACAGCAAATACCATTGGGTCATGGACAACAGGTAAATATCAGTTAACATCATATAGTGTAAAACATGGTTTTATGCATACTTATATATAATGTTAAAACATTGGTTTGCATGATGTATTTATTTTGTTTTTATAGATAACTGGCTGGATTTCACTGAAAGTTTTTCAGGTACTGTATATCTGTCAGTCTATCTATCTATCCGCACATCTGTTTGTCTGGGAGGAGCATTACACCAGAGTACTAAAAACATGTACTTTAGTTATTCAGTTTTCAGATTTATCAGAGAATATTATTAGCTAGCAATGGAGGAAAGAAAAAATTGTGTTATTGAACTCCTGTCCCCTAATAGCCAGTATTAACTTATTTTATAACGGGAACAAATCCTACAAAAAGAGTATTAAGCAAAACTTAGGGGTTTTTTAATATATACTTTTGACTGGACATTTCAAAATAATCTTCAAAATAAGATTATTTTATTATGCTAGAGAGATTGGAATACCTTAATTCATTAATTATCTGATGTTTTAAGTCTTTTTATTCTCATTTTCCATGTTTATGTGAAGAACCATGCGGTGGCAATATGACAGATTGGAGGGGTGTGTTATTAAGTCCCTGGTACCCTAATAACTACCCTAATAACGCACAATGCACCTGGACCATTCATAGCACAGGGAACTCAACTGTGTCATTGATCTTCACTGACGTTGAGTAGGACACTTTCATTATGCTTTTTTGTCTCTAGATCATTTACACAGTCAAAGGAAGTTATTTTGATTTACTGAATATAACAAAATACTGAAAATTGTAAAATTCAAGCAAGTAAAAAGTGCAAAAAAAAATTGTGAAGTATTTTGTAAATAATTTATGTATTTAAATATTCTTGGATGAAAAATATGATTGTTTCTTTCTTCTTTCTAGTTTGGAAACATGCTGTGATTACATCAAAGTATATGACGGTCCTTCTACCCTCCATCCCTTACTGGGAGAAATACGGGAGTACAGGAACCAGTCGTTCAAATCCAGCAACAATGATCTGACAGTGTTTTTCTACAGTGACAGCAGTGTAACACGTAGAGGATTTTATGCAACCTGGCTCTTTGTAGGTATGTGTTTAAAAGAGATATACAGAACTGTGAAATGATTTTCAAACTCTCCCACTGTGCTATGCCAAATTATCTAGTCGTTCTCTCATAATTACAGTTGTGACTGGCTTTTTATTCTGTTTTCCTAGGCGAGATTTTAGATTTCCACCCCTCACTATTTTTTTTTGGAAATGCATACATAACATAACATAACATAACATAACATAACATAACATAACATAACATAACATAACATAACATAACATAACATAACATAACATAACATAACATAAATACTTTTAAGTATTAAAATAAGTAGTAAATAAATTGTGATAATAAATAAATTGAGATGTTGAAGTGCCTTGTAGGTATTTAATGAGTGAATCTGTTAAAGTAGCTTATGGACTTTTTTCCACAGTTCTCAGCAGTGGAAGTCGTCATAGTTGGATTAACTTGAAGAGAAGTGAATGGGAGAATACCACAAATATATTTTTTTGCATTCCCATTTGCTCAAATAGCAAAAGAAAAACTTAACCTTCCCTCCCATAGATGCTGCATTAGAAACACACTCGCATTAGTGATAACTATATATATATATATTTTTTTTTTTGTAATTTGATGCAAAGGTAATATAATACAAAGAACAGTGTTCTAAATGTTCACACATCTTTTAAAAAATACAAATATGAAAAAAAGTATTTACAATGCAGATGACCGTTAAATGCTTCATCACAATCTTGCGAAAAAGGTCCATTGAAGAGACCAGACATGAGCTACTCCCACAACTATGCCTATGTGACAAGTATTTATTACAGCAACGAGAAATATGAGCAGAATGAAATGCCTAAAATAGTCTAACAGACAACAAAGGCAACAAAATAAAGGTTACATTTTGTAATTTATTTGTAGATGTTAGCCAGCTAGTTAGCTAGTTAGTCTAATTAGCATACCCATAACTTTCATTTCAATTTTGTGCATACATTGGAAAATGACATAGGCCTACTTAAACTTAATTATTACATTTAATGAATGCTAGATTATAGCCCTAGTCATGGTCTTTTTCAAAAGACATTTAGACACTTTTTTGGTGAATTAAAAGCAAGCAATAATGTAACTAAAATTAAAACAACATTACATAAGCTTAAATTTATTTTAAAGAAAATAAAATTAAATTAAATAAGCATTTAACTCAAGCAAAAACGTTCATCGGTGTCAGTGTTGCCAGTTAAGATGTTCTAAAAAGGCTATTTCATAATACTAGCTACATAAACATCAAGGGCTAATACACAGTCGTTAACTTGTGATTTTTACCACTAACGTTATATTGATATTTATTTCTGCTCCTCTTCTTTGCATCGTTTCCTGCCATGTGCCCCTTATAATTTTCTTTTTTCACATTTTTTTTTAGAAATGATACTTTGAGATCACATAAATTGCGAAACTATTTTTACGGCGTGCGCCATGCATAATTAATGCATAAATATGATGAATTATAATTAGGCTACGCGATGATGCAGCAAGTGTTAAAATTAGTCCAACAAGACATGTTGTTAAATCTTATGATTTTTCGTTGATGTCAATTTTATTTTATTCTAACATTATTTTAATCAGTTCGATGTTCGATCAGTACTAAAATTATTTTAACTGTCAGAAATTAGTTTGCTTAATATAAGGGTGTAGAGCGCATGATGGTCACAAGAGGGCGCATTTCTGACAAAAAAAAAAAAAACTTTCCTGTGGTGTCCCCCAGTCATTTTGCGCACTAACTGCCCGTGTCGCTTATGCAACGGGCCGGTCCTGCATAACTACCCTGATAACTCATATTGCACATGAACCATTCATAGCACAGGGAACATGACAGTGTCACTGACCTTCACCGATGTTGTGTAGGGCTCTATTTGAATTTTCAAATTTTGTAACTGAGACTCTCAAGTGAAACTTTAAGATTTTTTTTCTTTGTTTTTTTTCAAGAAAACATTGCTACATAATATTAATGTGGACAATATGGATTCTCTCTGCTGTCTGCTCTGTGACCTTCATACATCTACATTTGGATGTCTGTTGATTAATAATTATTCATTATATTTTTTATTTCAGATGCTGGGGACATCAACACCACCTATACAACTATCACACCAGAGACCAATTCATCTGGTAATGTAATGTGCTGCTCAGAGTCTGAAATAAGTACTTAATTAGACAGAAAATACTGATGTGAGCTGAAATATTTTATTAACTATTTAAATGAAAAGTTCTTCAAAGAAAAAACTGTTTCTAACAAATGGCTTTGAGCCTAGACGAAGTTCAAACAAGATTGACATTAAAGGCATAATCTACAGTCATATCACTCATTACACAGCTTTTCACCACATGAAGACAAGGACATAAAATGTTATTTGAGAAGAAACCATTTTAAAATATTTTGATAACTGTTTATTATCTTAAATCTATTACAGTGTACAAAACCATTGCTCTCGCAACTGACTCTGAAATTATGGATTTAAAAAATAAACATTTCATTGATCTAAACTGAACCAGAGTACTAAAAAAATATACTGTAGTTATTCTGTCTTCACATTCCTCTGACAATATTATTAACTCTGCTAATAACCAGTATTATATTATTTTAAAACATGAACAAATCCTGTACAAATAGAATTATGCAAATTCTGCATTTTGTTATTTTTAATTTGACAATTATTTTTTTTAAATAAGTTTATTTTATTATGCTAGAGAGATTGGAATATCTTAATTCACTGATTATCTGATGTTTTAAAATCATTTTATTCTCATTTTCCATGTTTATGTGAAGAACCATGCGGTGGCAATATGACAGATTGGAGGGGTGTGTTATTAAGTCCCCGGTACCCTAATAACTACCCTAATAACGCACAATGCACCTGGACCATTCATAGCACAGGGAACACAACTGTGTCATTGATCTTCACTGACGTTGAGTAGGACACTTTCATTATGCTTTTTTGTCTCCAGATCATTCTCTAGATCAAGTAAAATTCGCTAACACTTTTTGTGAAGTATTTTGTAAATAATGTATGTATTTAAATATTCTTGGATGAAATATAGGCATACATTTGCACATCTTTCTTCTTTCTAGTTTGGAAACATGCTGTGATTACATCAAAGTATATGACGGTCCTTCTACCCTCCACCCATTTCTGGGAGAAATACGGGAGTACAGGAACCAGTCGTTCAAATCCAGCAACAATGATCTGACTGTGTTTTTCAACAGTGACAGCAGTGTAACACGTAGAGGATTTTATGCAACCTGGCTCTTTGTAGGTATGTGTTTAAAAGAGATATACAGAACTGTGATATTATGAATTTCAAACTCTCCCACTGTGCTATGCCAAATTATCTAGTCGTTCTCTCATAATTACATTTTGACTGGCTTTTTATTCTGTTTTCCATCTTCTATCTCTATGTGTAGAATCATGTGGTGGCTATATGACAGACTGGATGGGTGACTTCTCCAGTCCTCGGTACCCTAATAACTACCCTGATAACTCATATTGCACATGGACCATTCATAGCACAGGGAACATGACGGTGTCACTGACCTTCACCGATGTTGTGTAGGGCACTATTTGAATTTTCTAATTTTGTAACTGAGACTCTCTAGTGAAACTATCAGATTTTTTTTTTTTTTCAAGAAAATATTGCTACATAATATTAATGTGGACAATATGGATTATCTTTGCTCTGTGCTTAATAGTTTGGAAACATGCTGTGATTACATTAAAGTGTATGATGGTCCTTCTACCCTCCACCCCTTACTGGGAGAAATACGGGAGTACAGGAACCAGTCTTTCAAATCCAGCAGCAATGATCTGACAGTGTTTTTCTACAGTGACAGCAGTGTAACACGTAGAGGATTTCACGCAAACTGGGTCTTTGTAGGTATGTGATTAAAAACATGAACAGAACTTGATCTATGATACTATGAATTTCAACCTCTCCTATGGCAATTTGCTATTCATTCTTTGTAAATTATGGTTGGGAAACAAGATATTCAGAGTTCCTTTTCTAAAAATGCTGTATTCTTCCACCAATAAGGATGGAACTAAAATACTGTACATTGTCAGTTTCCTGGACTGTTATTCAGTGATGATGTAATATCAGCTGAATCTGCAGCAGGAAATGTACAGTGACCAGTGTAGTCTGATTCCCAAGCAGATGTACTTTTAGTGAATCAGAAACATACAGTGAGACCAGTGCAATCTTATTTCAAAGAAATGATTCTTATGAGACTCATTTAAAAAAAAAATAAAAAATCAAAATCAAAATCACACAGCATGATCAATTCAGTATAAACGATTCTGACATGAATCACTTTTATGAGATGGTTATTTTTAGTGAATACTACATACACAGCATAGAGTATAATATACGTACAATTTACTGTTATTTATTACTTAAGACTTAAATTAGTGTAGTAACTAATCGGATATTCATATGACAACATGTAAAGAAACAAATTTTGTCAGTAGTATTTTATAAAAATAATTCAATGTGTATCTGTATTTTTGTTTGTTTTTGTTTGTATGGTATGTTAATTGGTTTGGATGGTGTAGTCTATTAGTTGATGGTGGGGTTGTAAATCGAGGTGTCTGTGGTCACTGGGAAAATAACTGCTGCTATTTCAATACTACTCCCATTAGAGTGAAAGCCTGTCCAGGCAATTATTATGTCTATGAATTTGTTAGGCCAAGTATCTGCGCTTTGGCATACTGTGCAGGTAATCATATTTACATGTGCCCTTCATACATCTACATTTGGATGTCTGTTGATTAATAATTATTCATTATATTTTTTATTTCAGATGTTGGGAACATCAACACCACCTATACAACTATCACACCAGAGACCAATTCATCTGGTAATGTAATGTGCTGCTCAGAGTCTGAAATAAGTAATTAATTAGACAGAAAATACTGATGTGAGCTGAAATATTTTATTAACTATTTAAATGAAAAGTTCTTCAAAGAAAAAACTGTTTCTAACAAATGGCTTTGAGCCTAGACGAAGTTCAAACAAGATTGATATTAAAGGCACTAATCTACAGTCATATCACTCATTACACAGCTTTTCACCACATGAAGACAAGGACATAAAATGTTATTTGAGAAGAAACCATTTTAAAATATTTTGATAACTGTTTATTATCTTAAATCTATTACAATGTACACAACCATTTTTCTCGCAACTGACTCTGTAATCATGGATTTAAAAAAAATAAACATTTCATCGATCTAAACTGAACCAGAGTACTAAAAACATATACTATAGTTATTCTGTCTTCACATTCCTCTGACAATATTTTTAACTCTGCTAATAGCCAGTATTAAATTATTTTAAAACATGAACAAATCCTGTACAAACAGAATTATGCAAATTCAGCTTTTTGTTATTTTTAATTTGACAATATTTTTTAAAAATAAGTTTATTTTATTATGCTAGAGAGATTGGAATATCTTAATTCACTGATTATCTGATGTTTTTATGTCTTTTTATTCCCATTTTCCATGTTTATGTGAAGAACCATGCGGTGGCAATATGACAGATTGGAGGGGTGTGTTATTAAGTCCCCGGTACCCTAATAACTACCCTAATAACGCACAATGCACCTGGACCATTCATAGCACAGGGAACGCAACTGTGTCATTGATCTTCACTGACGTTGAGTAGGACACTTTCATTATGCTTTTTTGTCTCTAGATCATTTACACAGAGAAAGGAAAGTATTTTGATTTACTGAATAAAATAAAATACTGAAATTGTTACATTGAAGCAAGTAAAATTCGCTAACACTTTTTGTGAAGTATTTTGTAAATAATGTATGTATTTAAATATTCTTGGATGAAATATAGGCATACATTTGCACATCTTTCTTCTTTCTAGTTTGGAAACATGCTGTGATTACATCAAAGTATATGACGGTCCTTCTACCCTCCACCCATTTCTGGGGAGAAATACGGGAGTACAGGAACCAGTCGTTCAAATCCAGCAACAGATGATCTGACTGTGTTTTTCTACAGTGATCACAGTGTAACACGTAGAGGATTTTATGCAACCTGGCTCTTTGTAGGTATGTGTTTAAAAGAGATATACAGAACTGTGATATTATGAATTTCAAACTCTCCCACTGTGCTATGCCAAATTATCTAGTCGTTCTCTCATAATTACATTTTGACTGGCTTTTTATTCTGTTTTCCATCTTCTATCTCTATGTGTAGAATCATGTGGTGGCTATATGACAGACTGGATGGGTGACTTCTCCAGTCCTCGGTACCCTAATAACTACCCTGATAACTCATATTGCACATGGACCATTCATAGCACAGGGAACATGACGGTGTCACTGACCTTCATCGATGTTGTGTAGGGCACTATTTGAATTTTCTAATTTTGTAACTGAGACTCTCATGTGAAACTTTCAGATTTTTTTTTATTTATTTTTTCAAGAAAGTATTGCTACATAATATTAATGTGGACAATATGGATTCTCTTTGCTCTGTGCTTAATAGTTTGGAAACATGCTGTGATTACATCAAAGTGTATGATGGTCCTTCTACCCTCCACCCCTTACTGGGAGAAATACGGGAGTACAGGAACCAGTCTTTCAAATCCAGCAGCAATGATCTGACAGTGTTTTTCTACAGTGACAGCAGTGTAACACGTAGAGGATTTCACGCAAACTGGGTCTTTGTAGGTATGTGATTAAAAACATGAACAGAACTTGATCTATGATACTATGAATTTCAACCTCTCCTATGGCAATTTGCTATTCATTCTTTGTAAATTATGGTTGGGAAACAAGATATTCAGAGTTCCTTTTCTAAAAATGCTGTATTCTTCCACCAATAAGGATGGAACTAAAATACTGTACATTGTCAGTTTCCTGCACTGTTATTCAGTGATGATGTAATATCAGCTGAATCTGCAGCAGGAAATGTACAGTGACCAGTGTAGTCTGATTCCCAAGCAGATGTACTTTTAGTGAATCAGAAACATACATTGAGACCAGTGCAATCTTATTTCAATGTAATGATTCTTATGAGACTCATTTAAATTTAAAAAAAATCAAAATCAAAATCACACAGCATGATCAATTCAGTATAAACGATTCTGACATGAATCACTTTTATGAGATGGTTATTTTTAGTGAATACAACATACACAGCATAGAGTATAATATACAATTTACTGTTATTTATTACTTAAGACTTAAATTAGTGTAGTAACTAATCGGATATTCATATGACAACATGTAAAGAAACATACATTTTGTCAGTAGTATTTTATAAAAATAATGCCAAACACATGTATTGATAAGTACAAATGTGGCACTCATGCCCCACTGTGGTTAAACGGAGGACACCCAAAAGTTGAGGATGGAGTGGTCACTCGAGGTGTCTGTGGTCACTGGGAAAATAACTGCTGCTATTTCAATACTACTCCCATTAGAGTGAAAGCCTGTCCAGGCAATTATTATGTCTATGAATTTGTTAGGCCAAGTATCTGTGCTTTGGCATTCTGTGCAGGTAATCATATTTACATGTGCCCTTCATACATCTACATTTGGGTGTCTGTTGATTAATAATTATTCATTATATTTTTTATTTCAGATGTTGGGAACATCAACACCACCTATACAACTATCACACCAGAGACCAATTCATCTGGTAATGTAATGTGCTGCTCATAGTCTGAAATAAGTACTTAATTAGACAGAAAATACTGATGTGAGCTGAAATATTTTATTAACTATTTAAATGAAAAGTTCTTCAAAGAAAAACGGTTTCTAACAAATGACTTTGAGCCTAGACGAAGTTCAAACAAGATTGACATTAAAGGCATAATCTACAGTCATATCACTCATTACACAGCTTTTCACCACATGAAGACAAGGACATAAAATGTTATTTGAGAAGAAACCATTTTAAAATATTTTGATAACTGTTTATTATCTTAAATCTATTACAATGTACACAACCATTGTTCTCGCAACTGACTCTGTAATCATGGATTTAAAAAATAAACATTTCATCGATCTAAACTGAACCAGAGTACTAAAAAAATATACTGTAGTTATTCTGTCTTCACATTCCTCTGACAATATTATTAACTCTGCTAATAGCCAGTATTAAATTATTTTAAAACATGAACAAATCCTGTACAAACAGAATTATGCAAATTCAGCATTTTGTTATTTTTAATTTGACAATTATTTTTTTAAATAAGTTTATTTTATTATGCTAGAGAGATTGGAATATCTTAATTCACTGATTATCTGATGTTTTTATGTCTTTTTATTCCCATTTTCCATGTTTATGTAGAACCATGCGGTGGCAATATGACAGATTGGAGGGGTGTGTTATTAAGTCCCCGGTACCCTAATAACTACCCTAATGACACACAATGCACCTGGACCATTCATAGCACAGGGAATGCAACTGTGTCATTGATCTTCACTGACGTTGAGTAGGACACTTTCATTATGCTTTTTTGTCTCTAGATCATTTACACGGTCAAAGGAAAGTATTTTGATTTACTGAATAAAACAAAATATTGAAATTGTTACATTCAAGCAAGTAAAATTCACTAACACTATTTGTGAAGTATTTTGTAAATAATATATGTATTTAAATATTCTTGGATGAAATATAGGCATACATGTGCACATCTTTCTTCTTTCTAGTTTGGAAACATGCTGTGATTACATCAAAGTATATGACGGTCCTTCTACCCTCCACCCATTTCTGGGAGAAATACGGGAGTACAGGAACCAGTCGTTCAAATCCAGCAACAATGATCTGACTGTGTTTTTCTACAGTGATCACAGTGTAACACGTAGAGGATTTTATGCAACCTGGCTCTTTGTAGGTATGTGTTTAAAAGAGATATACAGAACTGTGATATTATGAATTTCAAACTCTCCCACTGTGCTATGCCAAATTATCTAGTCGTTCTCTCATAATTACATTTTGACTGGCTTTTTATTCTGTTTTCCATCTTCTATCTCTATGTGTAGAATCATGTGGTGGCTATATGACAGACTGGATTGGTGACTTCTCCAGTCCTCGGTACCCTAATAACTACCCTGATAACTCATATTGCACATGGACCATTCATAGCACAGGGAACATGACGGTGTCACTGACCTTCACCGATGTTGTGTAGGGCACTATTTGAATTTTCTAATTTTGTAACTGAGACTCTCTAGTGAAACTTTCAGATTTTTTTTTTTTTTTCAAGAAAATATTGCTACATAATATTAATGGGACAATATGGATTATCTTTGCTCTGTGCTTAATAGTTTGGAAACATGCTGTGATTACATCAAAGTGTATGATGGTCCTTCTACCCTCCACCCCTTACTGGGAGAAATACGGGAGTACAGGAACCAGTCTTTTAAATCCAGCAGCAATGATCTGACAGTGTTTTTCTACAGTGACAGCAGTGTAACACGTAGAGGATTTCACGCTAACTGGGTCTTTGTAGGTATGTGATTGAAAGCATGCACAGAATTTGATCTATGATACTATGAATTTCAACCTCTCCTAGTTTGCTATGGCAACTTGCTATTCTTTCTTAATTATGGCTGGGAAGTGAGATATTCATAGTAATTTTTTTTTAAAATACTGTATTCTTCCACTGATGAGCATGAAAGTAAAATACTGTACATTGTCAGTTTCCTGCACTAATTTGTTGTACTATCACAGATGATTCTGCAGCAGGAAACGTATGTGACCAGTGTAAACTGTTGCCACATAAATCATTTTATGAGCTGGGTTGGTGAATCAAAAGCATAAAACATACAATTTAATCGGATATCAATTCACTAATTGGATACTCTTATGTAAACGTGTAAAAAGACATTAATTTTGTCAGTATGTTTTATGAAAAATAATTCAAAGTATGTTTAAAACTGTTTACACCTTTTACTATATATTCTATAAACGGTTCATCAAATATCATAAAATATCAATTGGACAAATTAACAAATATGGTTATCCAAACACATGTGCAAGCATCTTTTTATGAGCACAAGTAAGTGCTAGAATATTACGTTTTCACCACTGCTCAATAGCATCCATTGTGTAAAACTGGAAAATCGTGGCCTTTTTCTCCACTTTTCCCACATGTCTGGAAACTGTTCTTGTAATCTCATGCATTTTGGGGCATTGTGATCTCCAGTTCCTCACCCTGAATGTGGAGGACACCTGTATGGTTCTGGGCTGTTTTCCAGTCCAAACTACCCCAACTATTACCATGACAATGCCTACTGTGTGTGGTATCTCTCTGCTCTGCAAGGACAGAGGCTCTTCCTGACATTTGCTGATGTGCAGTAAGTGAGAGATCAGTGGTGATTAAATTATGGTGGAACTAGTGGTACAATGTTTGCTATCCATAAAATTACAAAATATATTTAATTGCTAAAAACATTGTATATATCTCATTTTATTCTAGTCTTTAATATATTAATATGAAACAAATTGTATACTGTTAAGAGCGATGTTGTAATTTTTGTGCAGTACCACTAATGACCTAGGAACCACTAGGAACCAGTTAGGTTTAAATATCTTAAAATGTCTACTTTTGGTTCTTTTAGATTGGAGCGCTGCTGTAACTGTGACTACATCACAATATATGACGGCTCTTCCACTGGTCATTCACAGCTGGGAAAGGTCTGCTTCAATGACACCACACACCAGGTGTTTCACTCTTCTTCACGATACTTGACTGTTGTCTTCAGGAGCGACTACTCTGGTGTCAGCCATGGCTTTAAGGCCCTTTTTACAAGCTCTCTGTCTGCAGATGAAGGTAATTCCTTGTGAAATCATTTTAAAATATAATTACTTTCAGACGGCTGTAATTATTAAAACCTTCAACACCTTTGTTTTCTAAATTTAAATAAATACTTTACATGCACAAAATTACATTGAGGGAATGAAATTCTTTGCTCTGCAGGTCATGTGAATTGTTCCTCAGACAACATGGTCATTGTCATTCAGAGGTCTTACCTGAATTCACTCGGGTTGAGTGGAAATGACCTTTATGTGGATGAACATCTATGCAGACCCAACATTAGCAGTACTGAGGTTGTGTTCAGCTTCCCACTTGACGCATGTGGAACCGTCAAAGAGGTATGACCTACACATGTGCCAGATCCAGCATGGCTCCAGTGCTGATTTCAGGAGCAGCATCTCTTCTTTTGCCAAAATTTCAAATTACCATGTTTTGACACAACATCACTCACTTTCTCTCTCTCTCTTTTCCTCTAGATGATGAATGGTTATGTGTCCTACACCAACAATGTGTGGGCCTCTCAGTCTCAGTCGGGTGAAATCACTCGTCAGTCACAGTTCCTGTTACACGTGGGCTGCCGAATGGAGCCGAACACCATGGTGCAGATATTCTACAAGACCATGGAGAACATCAATACCAACATCACAGGAACCGGACGCTTCAATGCCAGCATAGCCTTCTACACCTCTAGCAGTTTCAACCAACAAATTTATGACTCTCCATATGAAGTGAACTTGAATCAGCTTCTGTATGTTCAGGTCGAGCTAAATAGGCATGACAACAGTCTGGATCTCTTCCTGGACACCTGTGTAGCGTCTCCAAATCCCAGTGACTTCAAAGATCGCTCCTATGACCTGCTGCATAACGGGTGAGACCTTTTCATTCCTAAATGTGACTCAACAACATCATATCATATGTGACAGTAGAATCATTTGGGATGAGTAGATAGCATTAGTGTTGCTCCCTGTCTAAATATGTTCCTGTACTCATTTGAACTAATAGTGAAACAAACACAGTGTCTGAGTTTGACTGTAGTTCAAACTGTATCCAATTTGTATTTAAATTTAAATTTATTTTTTTTAAATTTTTAAGTTTATTATTTTTGCTTGTGTTTTTGTCCAAAGCCACTTACAGTGCATTCAGGCTATCAATTTGTACCTATTTTTACCTATTTCTCTTCTTTTGTCTTTCATAGATGTCCCAGAGACAACACATATTATTCCTACACCAGCGGTGAACACTACTATGCTCAGTTCAGTTTTCGAGCTTTCAAGTTCCTCCGGACTCATGCCTATGTGTACCTGCAGTGTAAGGTGATCATCTGCCCCGGTAACGATTACAACTCTCGCTGCCGGCAAGGTTGTCGCTTCCGTCGCAAGAGATCCCTTGACAGCACCTACCACACGAACACTGTGACGCTGGGACCAATCAAACTCAAAGGTCAGAGGCCATTATCAGGAATAATTTCTAAAGAATTGTATTAATATTAAGGCTTTTCTAATAAATGTTCACTCGCTGTCATTCCAGGCATTGTGTGACGGAGTCTGAAACGTCAAAGGAATGAAGTGATCATCTCAATCATAACCTTAATCATTACTATTGATCAATCTTTATTAACCACCCAGCAAATTAATCTTAATACAAATTATATTTTTGCAATTCAATAAAGCATATCTAAAAAGCTGTTCTGGTCACTAGTATCTTCAATGGTTTATATTCACTTGTATTCCATTCAGTGTTTTTTCATGGCCTCTCTGAAATGAATTCAAGATAATGCGAGGTAGAAAAAAAAAAATCTCGTTCAAAACTTGTTCCAACCCTGTTAAATTTAAACGTTTTAGAAAGTTTTGATGTTATTAATTTCTGTATTTAATTTAATTTTTGGAGGACACAGAGTCATAAATGTCGGGATTATACAACTATTCTATATCATAATGAAGAAGAAAGGCTTTTTAAAGGATACCATTCTTGAAAATTATTATGGTATAAACTTTTATTATTTCTTTCTCATTTTTAACTAAACCATTTCAATTGTTAATCAGTATTTGAAAAAAAACTGTTGTCTGCCATGTCATCAGTCATTAGGTATCACCAACATGCAGAAAATGCATAGAAAACAAACAACTCAAGTAGACCCAAGTCATTATATTTATATTGTTTTTACTTGTGTTTAATGTAGATAGAAAGTTTTACACTCATATATATTCAGGGTGTCTTTTGGTTTCTCTATGTGGGTGGATCCTTGTGAAATAGTGTGAGCTTCTATCTATTCTGTGCTTCTTTCCAATTAATGGAATCAGTGGAAAGCTGTTTTGTCAGCTAAACAACATTTTGCTTAACTACAGTGTAATCCACTGAACACACTGTGCTTCCTCACAGTCTCATTTTCATTCCTGCCAAATATTAAATACTGCACTACCCAAATGGTAGCTAATATTATCACTACTAGGCCTATTATTATTTAAAGGTGCCATAGAATGCATTGATACAATATTTTTAATTGTTCTCTGATGTCCTCACAGTGTATATGTAAAGTTTTATCTCAAAATATCCCACAGATAATTTTTTTATAGCTTGTTGAAATTGCCACTTTTAGGGTATGAGCCAAAACGCGCTGTTATTTGTGTTTGTCCCCTTTAAATGAAAATGAGCTGCTGCTCCCGCCTCCCTGTTCAGACGAGTGCAGAGCAGACTATAGCTTCAAGAGCTCATGCTCGCCAACATACAGGTGTTATGGTTTAACTGGTAGTGACCGTGTTACTGATCTTCACCTTTCTTCCAAATGCAATTTTTAACTACCACATTCCTATTCACGATCATTCTGGTAGCATATGAAGGCAGCATTAGTGAAAACAGGCAGAGACAATGGTAGCTTTAGCAACATTAGCCTTACAGAGAGCCAAGAAGCTCTTTTGGAAAACAAAATATGATGCTTGATGCTTACTTTGTCTGGAGTCTGGACCTTTGTGCACGAAGGATTGGTATCGATCCCTCTTTCAGAAGCAATCTTTACACATCTCCAGCGCTGAACTGAACCTCATTTGTGAGGCAGTCTTGTGTAAAATATTAGCATAAAAAAATAGGACTTTTCTGTTTTTTTTTGTTTTTTTTTCTGGGACATTTCCTTCGAAAGTGAAATGTAACCACAGTGTCCTCAGCGGTTTATGGAGACTCCTATGTTCGTTGGTGCATCCCAACACATGACACTTTTAAGTGAAAGTGAAAAAAGTGAAAGTGACGTGACATACAGCCAAGTATGGTAACCCATACTCGGAATTCGTGCTCTGCTTTTAACCCATCCAAAGTGCACACACACAGCAGTGAACACACACACACCGTGAACACACACCTGGAGCAGTGGGCAGCCATTTATGCTGCGGCGCCCGGGGAGCAGTTGGGGGTTCGGTGCCTTGCCTCAAGGGCACCTAAGTCGTGGTATTGAGGGTGGAGAGAGCGCTGTACATTCACTCCCCCCACCTACAATTCCTGCCGGCCCGAGACTCGAACTCACAACCCTTGGATTGCAAGTCCGACTCTCTAACCATTAGGCCACGACTTCCCACGACTAACCACCCAGCAAATTAATCTTAATACAAATTATATTTTTGCAATTCAATAAAGCATATCTAAAAAGCTGTTCTGGTCACTGGTATCTTCAATGTTTATATTCACTTGTATTCCATTCAGTGTTTTTTTCATGGCCTCTCTGAAATGAATTCAAGATAATGCGAGGTAGAAAAAAAAAAGAAATGAATTCAAGCTTGTTCCAACCCTGTTAAATTTAAACGTTTTAGAAAGTTTTGATGTTATTAATTTCTGTATTTAATTTAATTTTTGGATGACACAGAGTCATAAATGTCGGGATTATACAACTTAATACAAATTCCCCTTCCCCTTCCCCTTTTAATGGCTCTTTGGTGCTGACATTGTACCTCCAGCAGCTACAGCAAGAAAATATAAATGGCGGACCGCAGCTTCTCACTCAGGGCTGTGTATAAGCTAATACGGCAGAGAGCGTCACAAATGGGTGGGACTTTCACAGAGTATGACGTCATAGTCTGGAACTGCTGTTGTTGAGAGACTGTTTATGATTTTTTGGTTGTTTTCTCACACTGTGGCCACACAACTGTGTTCAATCACCTGTGTTCAATACTATTTATTATAAATTTTTTTAATTACTTTTATTTTATAAATTTTTATTTTTACATTTTGAATTATACTTTCCAAAGCTACATACAACAGATGGGTCTATTTAGGATGAACTGATGCACTATATAGAAAGAGTAAAACTTTCCAAAAATATGAGACAACGATGATTGAACTGATTCACTAAAATAAATTGGATTTGCTAGAGCTACAAGAGAGGCAAAAGTGAGCGTGCAGGTGCCTCTGCTTGCTCGGCAGTGAAGTAACACAAATGTGATGTTAAAAGCAGCGATTGTTGTCTTACACTGCTAATCATTGCAAGTAGTAGTTTGTTAATAAAAAAGCTGTTTTGAAAGCAACTGAACTACACTGTAAAAAAAAAAGAAAGAAAGAAAACAGTCAAATGACTGGCAACTATGGCTGACGTACAAAAAATTTAAAATTTAATTAAAATATATTAATTTAAACAAGGAAAAATATGTAAAATAACATTGTTTTTCACTAAAACTTTTAATGAAAATTTCTGTAAAATTATTGTTTTTGCACTTTATTTGAATTAAAATATTTTGCTTTAATTTTATGGTTTTTGCTTGGCAGCCATAGCTACAAGTCATTTACAAATTTTTTTTTTTTTTTACAGTGTACCCTCAAAGCTAAATGTTGGTAGAGTGTCACCGTCGCTTGTTTGCTTTGTTTTTCTTGTATGCCACATGTTGAATCTTGCAGAAACTGTCTACCCACAAATCTGAAGACTGTTGTTGTTAACGTGGAAGATGTGAACAAATTATCAGTGTGGATAAGCGACAGTGACGCATGCTGTCAAATCAAGTACAATTTGTTCTGCGCTATTGCATTTTGTTTTGTGTTTCCTCCTCAACATTTCTGTTGTGTCTGTCTTAGGAAACATTTATACAGTTCATTCACTTTGCATTAAAAAAAAATATAAAATGCTTAAACAAGAAACTTCTCTCCTGTTTTTATTTTTCCTATGTTCTACTTTTTTAACACTTGCAATTTAAATACTTTGACTTTTAATAGAGCAAAACTTTTAGTCAGTATCCATACTTTCATTGAAGAATGCTTTTTGAGTACTTTTTCAACCCAGTGAATGACTTCAGGTCTATCAGACCTCATGTGTGCGCAGTGAAAAGTTAAACTGGCTGTGGTTGTTAGGGTAAGAACGATGGAAGACCAGGGCGGGATGCAGTCAACGGTCTTTAATGAATAAAGTAAATAGTCTTCACTGAGTAATAACACAAATCACAGGCATTAATCAGAGCCAGAACAGAAACTGCCAGACGACTGGATCAAAGAAAATCTGCATTAACTTCCACGAGGACAGAGGCAGGGACCCCGAGATGCATTCAGCCAGTCAGAAATAGTGAAGGCAGCAGACAGGGTGAACAGCCAAGGGCGAGCGCTGAACAGGTACTCTGCAAACAGGCACAGCTGGATAATACACAGTCCAATGGCAGTATAACTCACAACAGAAATAATGATTCCACTTTCCACAGATAAGACAGGACAGGTCGAGAGAACAGACGTTTCTCACGAGAGGTCATTGAATAATCCGACAACAAGACAGGGCTAGGAAGAGGGAATAAGAAGCAGAGACAATCAAGAGGAAAAAGGGGACAGGTGAGAAGGGAACGAAAGGGGAACCAGCTGAAAGAGATAATGAGCGGAGAAGTGGATGTGTGTGCGTGATTGTGTGAGTGTGATTGTGTGAGTAAGTGTGCGAGTGAGTGTGTGACCACAAGAGGGAGACAGAAAAAGAGGAGAAGAAGCCAGGATCATGACAGTACCCCTCTCTCAACGAGCGCCCCCTGGCGCTCCTGAGGCCAACTGGCGAGACCGGAGGAAATCGTCGATGAGTGAAGGATCCAGGACGTCCCGGGAGGGAACCCAGCTTCTCTCTCAGCTCCTCAGGACCATACCCCTCCCAGTCGACAAGATACTGATGGCCGCGTCCCCCGACGGCGCATGTCGAGAATCCGGCGAAGAGCGGACGCGGACCGGGCGAGAAGGGGGACGGATGACTGGTTTGATGCAAGAGACATGAAACATGGGATGAACCCGGCGTAAATTAGGCGGAAGGTGAAGCTTTACTGCGACAGGATTTATGACCTTTACAATGCGGAATGGTCCAACAAAGCGGGGAGACAATTTACGTGATTCGGACCAGAGAGGTAAATTTGAAGTGGATAACCACACTCTTTGACCGCAAACGTAGCGAGGACTTCTAATTCTGCGCCTATTGGCCGTAACTGTCATGCATCTTCTAGCTCGACAGAGAGCAGATCGCACTCTCATCCAGGTGTGTTTGCAACGGCTAATAAAAGCCTGCACTGACGGAACATTAGATTCAGAGTCTTGGGACTCAAATAACGGAGGTTGATAGCCGAGACAGCAATGGAAGGGCGAAAGCCTGGTAGCAGAGGAGGGAATCGAATTATGGGCGTATTCGGCCCAGGATAATTGCTGTGACCAGGACGCGGGATTCTGATGGGTGAGACTGCGAAGCATACGGGCGACAATTTGATTTGTCCGTTCTGCTTGACCGTTCGTTTGGGGATGAAACCCGGACGAAAGGCTAACGGATGCCCCAATCAGGCGACAAAACTCCTTCCAGAATTGAGAAGAAAATTGAGGGCCTCTATCAGACACAATATCAGTTGGTAAACCATGTAGCTTAAATCTGGGCGGTCTCCTTGGCAGAGGGGAGTTTAGCGAGTGGGATAAAATGGGCCGACTTAGAAAAACGATCTACCACGGTCAGAATAACGGTGTTACCCTCTGAGAGAGGAAGTCCGGTGATAAAGTTGAGAGCTAAGTGAGACCACGGTCGTGTAGGAACCGGTAACGGACGGAGTAGACCGGCCGGAGGGGAATTGCCAGCCTTATGCTGTGTTCACACCAAACGCGAATAGAGCGTCTGGTGCGAATGATTTCAATGTTAAGTCAATGTAAAGACGCGTTTACGCGGGTTTGACGCGCGTCTGGAGGTCTCGCGGTGCGAATGAGGTGTTTAGCGCGGCGCGGTAGACGCGAATTCGCCTCATTCGCGCGAATGACGCGAATTGAGCGTCTGGTGCGAAACGCGCGTTACACGCGAATGGTGTTTTTGTGCATTTATGTGTTTGACGCGAATTCGCGTCTGCCGCCCGAGTTGAAAAATTTTAACTTTGCTGTCAATTCGCACCGCGTTAACCAATCAGGAGCCTGCTCAGGAGTCACTCATTCAACATGGAGGAACGACTGATGTTGTCAGTGAGCAGTCAACCGGAGCTATATGACAAAAAGTTCATATTTATATAGAGACAGGAATAAAAAGGACCTATATATATATATATATATATAAAACATTAAAACATATTAATAGATTGAGTAAATGCCAAAGATAAGATTTACCCCAAACGAATTATATTTTATCTTGAACCACTGAAGAGACATCAGAGCCAGCGGCACATGTCAGAAGGTCTAGCCGAGGTGAGGCTGCTCTAGGCGGATACATGATCACTGAGTTCCCGCTGATCGCATGGAGCTCATCTCCGAAATCGGCATTTTATAGTCTTTATAAATAAACCACATATTTGAGTTTAAAACAACTACATTCTCACCTGAAATACTTTTAAAACTACATTTCATGACACGATAACAGTAATATTTTGAAAATTATCTGAATAAAAATGGTGGTTGAAAATGCTGCGTCAACTCAGCTGGCAGAAGCCCCCCCAAGACGCGAATTCGCGTCTGTTGTGAAGTTAATTTCACGCGCGAATGAAGCGAATGATCTCAAAATGTTGACGCGAATTTGACGCTCTATTCGCGTTTGGTGTGAACACAGCATTAGTCTGCGCGCACGTATCGCAGGAGGCAATAAACCGTCGCACGTCTCGTTCCAAAGAAGACCACCAAAAGCGCTGACGGATAAAAGCGAGGGTGCCCCGGACGCCGGGATGGGCAGTCAATTTAGAGGTGTGTCCCCATTGAAGGACAGCTCGACGCGAGGATACAGGAACAAAAAGGACCCCCTTAGGACAGTTGCGCGGGACTATGACTCGAGAAAGAGAACGCTTAACCAGCTTCTCTATTCCCCAGACGATCGTGCCAACAACATGACCCGGGGAAATAATCTCCTCGGGCTCAGAAGATGAAGAGGAGTCAAAAAGTTGAGATAGCGCGTCAGGCTTGACGTTCTTGGTACCCGGGCGATACGAGATGGAAAAATCGAAACGGGAAAAGAATAGAGCCCATCGGGCTTGACGAGCGTTAAGTCTTTTGGCCTTGCGGATATATTCTAGGTTTCGGTGATCTGTCCAGACAATAAAAGGAACGGGAGCTCCCTCAAGCCACTGTCGCCATTCGCCTAACGCTAGACGGATGGCGAGCAGTTCGCGGTTGGCCACATCGTAATTGCGCTCAGCAGGAGAAAGACGGTGAGAGAAAAAAGCGCAGGGGTGTATCTTTCCGTCAGCGGCTGATCGCTGGGAAAGCACAGCCCCGACCCCCACTTCAGAGGCATCGACCTCGACTATAAATTGTTTAGTGAAGTCAGGAGTAAGAAGGATAGGCGCGGTAGTAAAAAGATTTTAGAACGTCAAACGCAGTCTGCGCAGATTCTGACCACCAAAACTGGGACTTGACTGAGGTCAGAGCTGTAAGAGGAGCGGCTACTTGACTGAAATCTTGTATAAAACGACGATAAAAATTTGCAAACCCGAGAAAACATTGTAGCGCGAGGCGAGAGTCGGGCACGGGCCAATCAGTGACCACCTGGACCTTGGCCGGGTCCATACCGATCCCCTCTGCCGAGATGAATGAACCTAGAAACGTAACTGAGGGGGCGTGGAAAGAACATTTCTCGGCCTTTACATAAAGTCGATTCTCCAGTAGATGCTGGAGGACACGACGAACATGTTGGACGTGCACCTGGAGTGATGGCGAAAAGATCAAAATGTCGTTGAGGTAGACGAACACAAAGACGTTGAGCATGTCCCGTAGGACGTCATTGACTAAGGCTTGAAAGACCGTGGGGGCGTTTACCAATCCGAAAGGAAGAAACCCGGTATTCAAAGTGCCCTAGGGGCATGTTAACCCGCGGTCTTCCATTCATCCCCCTCCTTTATGCGCACTAGGTGATAGGCGTTGCGTAAATCAAGCTTTTGTGAAAATCTTAGCTCCCTGCAAGACTTCGAAGGCAGATGACATCAGTGGTAATGGATAACGATTCTTGACAGTGATATCATTTAAAAACCCCGATAGTCTATGCAGGGACGCAGGGAGCCGTCTTTCTTTTAACAAAGAAAAAAACCGGCTCCCGCTGGAGACGAGGAAGGAACGATGGTACCGGCGTTGAGCGAATCAGAAAGGTATTTCTCGAGCGCCTCCCGTTCGGGAGCGGATAACGAGTATATTCTTCCCCGGGGGGGGCGTTGTACCTGCAGTCATACGGGCGATGAGGGGGGAGAGAAGTGGACCGGGAACGGCTGAAGACCTCCCGCAAATCGTGATACTCCTCCGGAACTCCAGACAAATCCCCTGGCTCTTCCTGAAAAACTGTTACGGACGAGACAGGGGGCACAGCAGAAGACAGACAATCAACATGACAAGACAATTTCCAAGATAGAATAGAGCCCTCCGCCCAGTTAATCTGGGGGTTGTGGAGAACTAACCACTGGTGGCCTAAAACCACTGGAGTAAAAGGGGAATGAAAAATAAAAAAAAGAAATAGTCTCTCTATGATTTCCTGAAACAGTGAGAGTCAATGGAGAAGTCCTTTTCTGTACCCTGGGAAGGGAACTGCCATCTAGGGTGAACAGGGGGGTGGAGTCTTGTAAATCTAAGAGGGGAATACCTTGTTCCAAAGCCCAAGTCTCGTCAACGAAGTTCCCCTCCGCCCCCGAATCAAGCAATGCAGAGCAGGAAACTGACGATCCCGGCCAGCGGCGGTGTACAGGAAAGGAAGTGCAGGACTTAGATGGAGAGACCCATGATGTAGCGCTCGCCAGCAACCCTCCGCCTACTGACGAGCGCTGGCTTTTACTGGGCACCTAGAGACAAAATGATCAGCGACAGCACAGTACATGCAAAGGCGATTCATAATCCTGCGTTGGCGTTCCTGTGTGGATATATGAAGCCCCCCTAGCTGCATCGGCTCGGGATCAGCAGCAGATGACAGTGGTGGCTGGGTCGCTGTGGAAGCGGGAAGTAACGAAGCCTCCATTCTGCGAGCCCTTCGTCGCATGTCAAAGCGTCTTTCGATGTGGAGAGCCAGCTCGACAAGGGAATCGAAACTGTCAGGAACCTCTCGGACAAAGACCTCATCCTTAATCTCAGAGTTCAGGCCCTCGAGAAAGCGGGCGATGAGTGCCGGACCATTCCATCCACTCGTTGTGGCCAGGGTTCGGAACTCAATTGAAAAATCAGTGACTGACCTCTTTCCCTGGCGCAAGGTGGATAGGAGGCGGGATGCTTCGTGACCGTGTGCAGACCGGTCAAAGATTCGGATCATCTCCTCCTTAAAAAGAGAAAACTTGAAGATGCAGTCTACCTCTGCCTCCCAGTTCGCTGCCGCCCACTCTCGAGCTCGTCCATTGAGAAGAGAAATCACATAAGCCACCTTAGATCGATCCTTGGGATAGGTGAACGGCTGGAGGGAAAAAACAACCTCGCATTGGGTGAGGAAGGCTCGGCACTGCAAAGGCTCACCAGAGTAGTACGGCGGGTTGTTCATATGTGGCTCAGAAGAGTCGCGCTGTCCAGCTGAAGCAGTGGTTTCATGACGGTAGTGATGGAACTGCTGGGTTAGATCCGAGAGCTGGGCGGTCAGGGAATCAACGGCACGTCTCGCGGTGGATAAATCCCCCTCATGTTTACCCAGCAGAGCACCCTGGCGCTCTACAGCATTGTGAAGGGGGTTACCACTTGCCTGGTCCATCTCTGGTCGGATTATTCTGTTAGGGTAAGAACGATGGAAGACCAGGGCGGGATGCAGTTAACGGTCTTTAATGAATAAAGTAAATAGTCTTCACTGAGTAATAAGAACACAAATCACAGGCATTAATCAGAGCCAGAACAGAAACTGCCAGACGACTGGATCAAAGAAAATCTGCATTAACTTCCACAAGGACAGAGGCAGGGACCCCGAGATGCATTCAGCCAGTCAGAAATAGTGAAGGCAGCAGACAGGGTGAACAGCCGAGGGCGAGCGCTGAACATGTACTCTGCAAACAAGCACAGCTGGATAAAACACAGTCCAATGGCAGTATAACTCACAACAGAAATAATGATTTCACTTTCCACAGATAAGACAGGACAGGACTGGACAGGTCGAGAGAACAAATGTTTCTCACGAGAGGTCATTGACTAATCCGACAACAAGACAGGGCTAGGAAGAGGGAATAAGAAGCAGAGACAATCAAGAGGAAAAAGGGGACAGGTGAGAAGGGAACAAAAGGGGAACCAGCTGAAAGAGATAATGAGCGGAGGAGTGGATGTGTGTGCGTGATTGTGTGTGTAAGTGTGCGAGTGAGTGTGTGACCAAAAGAGGGAGACAGAGAAAGAGGAGAAGAAGCCAAGATCATGACAGTGGTCCTCCTGACGCTGTTGTTTTTCAAGAATTTGAGAATTTGCTGCCTGTGAACAAAATATTCTTACTTTGAAAGATTTTAACAATTAAAAGAAAGCAGAGAATGACAGTTAGAGCACAATATCCTTATGATGACAGATCAATATCCTGGAGCCTGAAACTACATAATTGTGAAATGACAGCTAAATGCAGTATGTATTTTATATCTGTTGACACAAAGTTTGTGATAGTGGTGTGGTCAGAGATATGCAGTAAAGATAATGTTAATGATGTAATTGTATTTTATTTAGTGCAAATAATGCTGTGGCAGTTCTTCTTTGCTTAAAAACACTTTTTTTTATTTTTTTCCAGGTAACTTAAACTGGTGCTACTTTCACGTTTCTTGTGTCATACCCCAGATTTGCTCTCTTTTGTTTCATATATTCATTTTTAGATTTCTGTAAAACTGTAAATGTTTTTGTTATGTAATGGTGATAACTTTGCCTATGAGTAGCCTGTGTTTAATATGGATTAAATATGATCACTCCATAATCACAAACTTTGTGTAAACAGACATATAAATTAAGAAAGAGCCTAGATTAATAATCAAAGTTGCATAATATTCAGCTTTGTCTTTTCCATGATTATGGTGCTCTGTTGATATTTTTCCATCAGAGGCTCCAGGATATTGATGTGTCAAAGAAATCCTTCTTAGGATGGTTTTGACTATATAAGTGGTAGCTGAATAACTGATGAAAATTTATACATTCATAAGGAGAAAAAGATGGAAGCTCTAACTCTCCTTCTCTGTCTGCTTGTAACTGCTAAAACATCTCAGGGCAAGAATATAATTATCTGGCAAAGGAGAAAATACTATTATCTAGCTATCTATCTATCTATCTTGTTGTTTGTCAAAAGTTAAGTTGTTGTGATTATTTTTTTAAATTCTCTGTTTTCTATCTCTGTGTGAGCATCGTGTGGTGGCACTATGAGAGACTGGATGGGTGAATTTTTTAACCCCTTAGTACCCTTAACTGATTCATGGTGCACATGGACCCTTTGTAGCTCAGGGACGACAACCTTGTTAATGAGCTTCACTGATGTTTTGTAGGAAACATTTATTATTTAACATTATCTCTATCTTTTGTGTCTCTGAATCTTTAGCAAAGTAATTTATTAATGTAATTGAATTTCTTAATTTAAAAAAAAAGATTTAAACTTAATGTTTAGGCTTAAATATTGTTGAAAGGGTTAGTTTAAAGGGTTATTTAAAAATTAGAATTAATGTTTAGATTTCATGTATAACTGTGGATAGTTGTTCTTGTTCATTGTTCTTTTTGTGCTTTGGTGACGGTTACCATGACTATGAAAGTGAGTTCCTTCAGATCAGATAAACAAATATTTCCTGTAGTGAGCACAAGTTTTGTGTTTTATGTCATGAAATGGATTTTGCTGAATTGAAGAAGACTTGTGATGTTATGTTTCTTCCCCCTTCAGTTTGTTTAAACAGGCTTCTGTTTGAGAACAACACCAACAACAACAACAACAACAACTCACATGGCAGATACGGCAGGTGATGCGGTCATAATTTATAAATTTAAGTAACTCAGATGACTTAGTATTTATAAAGGCACATAACACACACACACACACACACACACACTGATTATTCCCCTCTCTACTAGCTCAGCTCTACTGATCTGATCTGATCTGATATTTAGGCACAATAATGACAATAAATTATCATCTGAATACATAGCAATTTACAAGTGCAGTACTTTCTCAAACCTTGATTTACACATTCGACAACAGATGCATATTCTTGTGAGAATAACTGGCCAAAAGCTTCCCCTCTGTAGTTGTGACTACAACTGTCAGTATTTTGGCAGCTATTGACTTGACTACATTAGTGAGTTCCTCTTGATCAGACACTTTAAAATGAATTACTATGGTAATACAAAAAGGATTTTCCTGAATCCTACTTTCATTTTATCCTGTTTACACAGACTACTGTTCAACAACAACTACTACTACTATTTCCATTTGCCAGAAACAACAGGTTATGTTGCCATGAATTTAAGTGACACTGATGGGTTTAATGGCACAAATTATGAGTAAAATCGGTTTCTCTTTCTACTATAACAGGTCCCTCCAGCATGTTTAACTGTGGATACAATTTTAGCAGCTGCTCATGCAACTACGAATGTCAGTACTACGGCAACAGTTGCCATGACTATCACTGTATGTCCCTCAAAAACAGGTAAAACAGCACTTATTCACTGCACAGTGTATTATAAATTGTATTAGGATATGTATAATGCACGTTATAATATGCATAAATATAAAGTACAAATTATGTTTTGAGGAATGTTCACACTGCTATTTTCCATAAAGCATACTGTGACCAGGGGCTTCATTTTTGTGTGACTTATTATTAGAAAAATATAACATACTCTTGGTTCATACTCATCCAGTTTTATCTCCTTCACTTTATTCAGAGTATTGTCCATCATATCCAACAACAGATAGTGCTGTCATTATTTTTTTTTGTAGTGCCTGAGGCTAAATTTTACAGAACATTTCTATCTGATTCTGATGACACTTGTTTGTAACTGTAAGATTTAACACAATTCTCTTATTTTAGATCCAGTTCCTCACCCTCAATGTGGAGGACACCTTTACGGTTCTGGACTGTTTTCCAGTCCAAACTTCCCAAACTATTACCATGACAATGCCTACTGTGTGTGGTATCTCTCTGCTCTACAAGGACAGAGGATCTTCCTGACATTTGCTGATGTGCAGTAAGTGAGAGATCAGTGGGGACTGGTGCAATACTGGTGGAATAATATTAGCTATTTAAAAATGTTGATAAAAACATCATATTTATGATTGCTAGAAAGTTATATGTACTTTAGGAGTAGAGTGATTATTGAGGATTTTTTTTTCAAGGTTTATTTATGCAGTACCACTAGAACCTGCAGGTAGAACCAATTCCAAATGGCTCCTTTAATTCTACTGTGGTTTAAAAAATTCATCTTTTCTGAATCAGGTACCATTCTGCCTGTTTCTTTCAGATTGGAGCGCTGCTGTAACTGTGACTACATCACAATATATGACGGCTCTTCCACTGGTCATTCACAGCTGGGAAAGGTCTGCTTCAATGACACCACACACCAGGTGTTTCACTCTTCTTCACGATACTTGACTGTTGTCTTCAGGAGTGACTACTCTGGTGTCAGCCATAGTTTCAAGGCCCTTTTCACAAGTTCTCTGATTACAGATCAAGGTAATGCCTTGTGAAATAAAGTTTCAATTATTTCTTGAAATAATTATGTTGAACAACTCTTTGAGCTGTGTTGATATATTCTGTGGCCAAGGTTTTTTTTTTTTCTTTCATTTTTGGCTAATAAAATTAAATGTACTGTCATAACAGGTAGCCTATAACCAACTGCCTTTGTCCACCCTGTATTTCAGAAAATACTTTAAATGCACATAAATACATTGAGGGGATGAAACTCTTGTACTGCAGGTTGTGTGGATTGTTCCTCAGACAACATGGTCATTGTCATTCAAAGGTCTTACCTGAATTCACTCGGGTCGAGTGCAAATGACCTTGATGTGGATGACCATCAGACCCTCCATTAGCAGTACTGAGGTTGTGTTCAGCTTTCCACTTGACACATGAAGAACCGCCAAAGAGGTATGACCTACACATGTGCCAGATCCAGCATGGCCTCAGTCAAGTACTAATACTGAAAATTACACTTAATAGCTTCTTGTTAGCATTTAAGGCTTGATACTGCTGTGTGAGATAAGTTATACACCCTAAATTTGTGCATCAGTTGGGGGCATGGGTGGCACCACATAACATCACCTGTTCTCTGTTTCTTCCTACTAGATGATGAATGGTTATGTATCCTACACCAACAATGTACGGGCCTCTCAGTCTCAGTCGAGTGAAATCACTCGTCAGTCACAGTTCCTGCTACATGTGGGCTGCTGAACGGAGCCAGACACCATGGTGCAGATATTCTACAAGGCCAGGGAGAACATCGATGCCAACATCAAAGGAACGGGCCGCTTCAATGCCAGCATAGCCTTCTACACCTCACAAATTTATGACTCTCCATATGAAGTGAACTTGAATCAGCTTCTGTATGTTCAGTTTAAAAGAAAAAGTGATGAGGACATTGAAGATCTTGATGAAGATGTTTATTGCAGCATAGCAGTGACAAAGTACATGTAGTACCTTGGGTTCAACGGAGTCAGAAAGAACCCCGAACATCCTAAGCTCAAACATTTTATACTGTATTACGTTCATCTTCCCGCTCAACATGTAAATGAAATTTCGTTTTAAATGTAAATTGCGGATAACAATGAACGTGATAGCCTTCCGTTCCCACATTTTTGGTAGACTTTCAGGTGGAAACAACCAAATGTTAAGGTGATAAGATTAAACAGAATCCTTAGCAGTTATTTCATGTACCCTTTTGGTCAGCAAATGGTTCTTGATGACCTGCTGCTGCTCCCACACTATAAGTGACAAATTATCACTCCGATGTACTATTTACACATTATTAAGATCGGAAAGAACTATCTCTATGATAATTAAGCTCTTTGTTGGGAAAGTAGCATAGTTTAATACACAATTTAGAGTGGAAGCTGGGTCATGGCAGACTATAATTTCTTACAAGGTTGCGCTAAACAGGTCTGACAACAGTATGCTTCTCTCCCTGGGCACCTGTGTAGCATCTCCAAATCCCAATGACTCCAAAGAGTGCTCCTATGACCTGCTGCGTAATGGGTGAGACCTTTTCATTCTTTTTTTTTTTAACAATATGTTTATTGATTTTTCAAGTTAAACACAACATACAAAATAATCTACAAAGATAATTCCCGAATACACTGCCCTATAACTTGCCCCAGACCTCCAACCCATAATGTCACAAATAAATAAAATTAAACAAGAAAACATAGAAAGTTAGATTATATCTAAGCTTTCTGTCCTGTTATGACCAAATAAGAAAGGAAGCTGCCCCAATATTTGACAAACAAATCTTGACGTTTTTTTTTTTTTGCCAACTTTGCCAAGTTTGTCAAGGCTGGTATAGAAGAATCTACATTTGTCAAATACAACATAATATTGTCTCCGTATAATGAGATTACATGTTTAGATTGGAGGGTTGTAAAACCACTAATGATGTCATGTGAACGAATTGCAATAGCTAAAGGCTCTACTGCAAGAGAAAATAAAAGGGGAGACACTGGGCAGCCTCGCCTTGTACCCCGCTCCAAAGAAAATTGAGCCAAAATCTCATTGTTGGTCAGAATGACTGCAGTTGGGTGGTTCTAAAACAATTTGACTGTATCAAGAAATTTAGGACCCAAATTCATCTTTTGAAAGACTGTAAATAAATAGGGCCACTGAACATGGTCAAAAGCCGTTTTGGCATCTAAAGAGATGGCAATAACCAGAAAATCAACCTGAAAAGCAAAGAAAATTACATTCAAAGGTCTCTGAACATTTTCGAAAAGAGATCAATTGTGAGATAAATTTTTCCAATTTTAAAGCAATAGGTTTAGCAAAAATCTTGTAGTCTGAATTCAGTAATGAGATTGGCCTATAGGAGAGTAATGAGATTGGCCTATAGGAGCCACACAAATGGGGTACTTTACCAGGCTTAAGTAAAAGAGTTATCATAGCCTGTTCAAGAGAATCAAGGTAAATGTTGAGTCTCTATAGCCTGTAAATACATATTGTTTAGTGGTTTAATTAATTTAGGTAAAAAAGACTTTAAAAAATCCAAAGAGAAACTGTCCATACCAGGCGACTTGCCAACAGCTAAGCAAGATATGGCTTCTTGTATTTCAGTCTCAGTGATGTCCTTCTCTAAACAGACCCTGCATTCCTCTGTAAGTGAAGGTATGCCAACAGTGTATTTCACCATATCTGCACCCTGGGAGGTGTATAACAGCTTATAGAACTGCATAAATTCCTGATTAATGAAATTAGAGTCTCTGATGACAGTATTATCCAAATGATTAATTGAATTAATAGACCTCACTGCATCTTCTTTCCATATTTGCCAGGCTAAAATCTACCAATTTTGACCCCATGCTTGTAATATCGTTGTTTGGCTTTGAGAAGGATACACTCTGCTTCTTTAGTGGACAGCATATCATACTCAAGCTGCAATGAATTTAGTCTCTGGAGAATATTTTCTTCTCCACATACAGAATAGTCCTGTTCCAATTTTTTTTTATGTCTTTGGAAAGTACATTCAGTTGACTTTGATATTTTTTTCTTTTTCCCAGATGAGTATGCTATGATTATTCCCATCAGATAGGCCTTCAGTGACACCTAAGTCACCCATAGAGAGGCAGATCCAGCATTAAAATTCTAGAAATGTTCTATATTGTTGTTTAAAGGGGCTATAAAGTCAAGGTTGTTAAGGAGATAGTTACTAAAATGCGATCTTCTATTACAGGGATCTCCAACCCTGCTCCTGGAGAGCTACCATCCTGCAGATTTCAGTTCCAACCCTGCTCCAACACACCTGTCTGTAATTATCAAGTAGCCCTAAACACCTTGATTAGCTGGTTCAGGGGTGTTTGATTGGGGTTGGAGCTGAAATCTGCAGGACTGTAGCTCTCCAGGAGCAGGGTTGGAGACCCCTGTTCTAATATATATAATCTAGTAGTAGGGGTATAAATTGTAAGAGCTAAAGGGTATTCACATGATTTGACTAGGTGTTCTTGTCTTTGATGTCTTTTATCTTGTCTTGTCACGCACGTAGCACACAGGGATTGACAGTTAAGACAAGACCCCAGACTCAGGAAAACACAGGGCTAACAAACCCAGGGAAAGTAATCAGGGAGAACTGAAAGAGGTGGAGTAATTATTCAAAAACCATGGAAACTAAAGAGGGAACGCCTGAAATCAAAGAACACAATCAACACGAGGGAGAAACTAGGTCACAGGAGGGAACATGGAACATGTGGGAGAGGAAAACAAACACTAAAACGGTCCATGGCCATGACAGTAACATTCTCAGAAGCAATATATTCAATATAAGCAAAGTATATTATTTAAGAATAATATAACTTCCATAATTATCTTTAACCATGCATTTGAAAACAAAAGGCACAGAATAGCATGATTGATTCAGAATGATTGTTCAGAATGGCAACTGCTCTTACTGGAAGCTATGAAGAAAAAAATATTTGTCCAGACCATTGATGTAAGAGATGGTATGTATAAAAAAATATTTGTCCAGACCATTGATGTAAGAGCTTACAATGGATCTTCCTCAGTCAGATATGTCTCTTTTACCATTGAGAAATTTTAACTAAACTATGTTACAGACTTTTCATTAAGAACCTAAAGAATCATATCAACTTGTGGAAAATGGGCATCCGCTGCACGTCAGCTTTGTGTACTGCGGTTACCGGGGAAACCACTATATTTCTGCAGTTCCAAAAATGAAACCTGCTGGCAGAGAATGAATTTGCTTTTTCGGTAAGCCCATCTGCTATTTTTGCTACATATTTTTAAATGTGAACCAGTGGATCGACAAAAAGCTAATGCATTATAAAACTCTAAACAATTAAGACACTAAGATATATTTATGTTATTTAATACAATACTTAATTGATAATAATTGTTTAAATTAATATAATAATTGATACTTTTGACTCATCTCTTTTCTTAAATATTGTTTAAAGGCTGAAATGTGAAGTGCAGATCTTAAAAAGGTCTTTAAAGGTCTTAAATTTGATTTGAAAAATCCTGCATATACCAGGTTATTTTATGGTACTATTTGGAATAACTATTTTTTGGAATAAGCACTTTTTAACTGTCCTCTTAGGTTGTTTTGAGAATGTTCTGTAGGTCACTAATAAAAAAAAAAAAAGGACCTCTGTACATTTGCTTGTTGCAAATTTACAAGAAAATGCAATTGAGATCTTTACATTAGCTTGTTGGGGTAGTATTTCTGTCCACTGACAACAAAGTTTTCCTTCTGAATTACCATAACTGCACAAGTATTATAGTTTAAAAACTTTAAAAACAACATCACATTAGTTATACTTTAATTTCCTTCAATACAAAGGAAATTGTGTAAGCCGGTGGATTAGTAATCTGGCCCTTGGTATAAAGGAGAAAAAAAAAGGTAATAAATTACAGAAAGGTAATAAAAACATCTTCAAAGTAGTCCATGTGACATCAGAGGGTCCGTTAGAATTTTTTGAAGCATCGAAAATACATTTTGGTCCAAAAATATCAAAAACCTACGACTTTATTCAGCATTGACTTCTCTACCGGGTCTGTTGTGAGCGCGTTCACAACACTGCAGTTTAGTGATATCCGGTTCGCGAACTAATCACTCGATGTAACCGGATCTTCTTGAACCAGTTCATCAAATCGAACTGAATCGTTTGAAAGGGTTCGCGTCAACAATAAGCAACAAATGACTTAAGCTGTTAACCTTTTTAACATGGCTGACACTCCCTCTGAGTTCAAATAAACCAAGATCCCGGAGTAATTCATTTACTCAAACAGTACACTGACTGAACTGCTGTGAAGAGAGAACAGAAGATGAACACCGAGCCGAGCCAGATAACGAACGAAACATTGACTCGTTCTCGAGTCAAGAACCGGTTGAACCGGTTCTTTCAGACAGTTTGATTCAATAAACCGGTTGCCGAAAACGGTTCACCAGTTCTTTTGCGCTTGACATAATGACTTCATTGGCAATGATTGCCCTTGATTCAAGCCTTCGGTTTACCCGCGCTCATAACATTAGCACAGAATCAGTTCAGAATCAATCACCAAAAGAACCAGCTCGGTTCAGACGCGCTGTGTGTCAGTCTGAATCACGCATGCGCAGTATCATCAGCTCCTCGCTTCTCGAATCGGACGCGTCCGACAGAAACGGTTCTTGACTCGAGAACGAGTCAATGTTTCGTTCGTTATCTTGCTCGCCTCGGTGTTTATCTTCAGTTCTCTCTTCACAGCAGTTCAGTCAGTGTACTGTTTGAGTAAATGAATTACTCCGGGATATTGGTTTATTTGAACTCAGAGGGAGTGTCAGCCATGTTAAAAAAGTTAACAGCTTAAGTCATTTGTGGATTAATGCTTATTGTTGACGCGAACCGTTTCAAACGATTCAGTTCGATTTGGTAAACTGGTTCAAGAAGATCCGGTTACATCGAGTGATTCGTTCGCAAACCGGATATCACTAAACTGCAGTGTTGTGAACATGCTCATAACAGACCCGGGAGAGAAGTCAATGCTGAATAAAGTCGTAGTTTTTGATATTTTTGGACCAAAATGTATTTTCGATGCTTCAAAAAATTCTAACGGACCCTCTGATGTCACATGGACTACTTTGAAGATGTTTTTATTACCTTTCTGGACGTGGACAGTATACCGTACATACATTCTCAATGGAGGAACAGAAAGCTCTCGGACTAAATCTAAAATATCTTATACTGTGTTCCGAAGATGAACGGAGGTCTCACGGGTTTGGAACGACATGAGGGTGAGTCATTAATGACATAATTTTCATTTTTGGGTGAACTATCCCTTTAAGTAGGTACAGGCATCAAAGCACTTAATATAATATCAAAACAATCTCGGACTAATTACATATATTGCCAATCCACCAACACTGGTGCTCCTCAGGGATGTGTTCTCTCCACACTGCTCTTCTCGCTGTACACCAACGACTGCACCTCTAAAGACACTTCTGTCAAGCTCCTGAAGTTTGCAGACGACTGTACAGTCTTTTGCCTCATCCAGAACGGTGACGAGTCTGCTTACAGACAAGAGGTTAAGCAGCTGGCTGTCTAGTGCAGTCTTAACAACCTGGAGCTGAACATGCTCAAAACAGTGGAGATGATTGTGGACTTCAGGAGAAACCCCCCTGCACTCCTCCCACTCACCATCATGAACAGCACTGTGGCTGCAGTGGAGTCGTTCAGATTCCTGGTAACCACTATCTCTCAGGACCTCAAGTGGGACAATCACATTGACTCCATTGTGAAAAAGGACCAACAAAGGTTGTACTTCCTTCGCCAGCTGAAGAAGTTTAACTTGCCACAGGAGCTGCTGAAACAGTTCTACTCAGCCATCATTGAGTCTGTCCTGTGTACTTCAATAACTGGTTTGGTTCAGCTACAAAATCAGACATCAGAAGACTACCGAGAACGGTTCAGACTGCTGAAAGGATTATTGGTGCTCCCCTGCCCACTCTTCAAGAACTGTATACATCCAGAGTGAGGAAAAGGGCTCAGAAAATCACTCTGGATCCCTCACATCCAAGTTACCCCATCTTTAAACTTTTGCCATCTGGCCGGCCCTTCAGAGCCGCAAATACCAGGACAGTCAGGCACAAGAACAGTTTCTTCCCCCAGGCAATCTACCTCATGAACAGTTAAATGTTCCCCACTTATGCAATAAAAATGTGCAATATCCTTATATTTATGTTACCCCTCCATCCTAGTACATCCCTGCATCTTACTCAATCCTGTTCCATTATCATTTATAGCACAATTGTTTATACACTTATTTATTTGCAAAGATTTTTTTTTTCTATTTTACTGTGTGTTGTTGTCTCTGTGTACTGGAAGCTTATGTCACAAAACAAATTCCTTGTATGTGCGAGCATACTTGGCAATAAAGCTCTTTCTGATTCTGATCCTGATGTTGTACAATTATGTATATATGAAATTATATATATATATATATATATATATATATATATAATTTCATATATACATAATTGTAAAACATCAGAAGATTAAAGGTTTCAGCATTGTTCATTCTGGCAGCAACTCAGAGTCATTCATAAATACAGTCACTATTCATAATATAACTACAGTCTCACTCCAAACTCGCTGACGATAGAAGTGTCGGATGATGGGCTTTTAAGTAAGCCTCCGCGGCATCTTTTGAACTGAAGGATCACAAGGTCTTTTTTCTCATTATTATTCAATATCGTGACTGTATCTCTGAAACGAATCAGCCTTATTACAATGGCTTGCAGTCTTTCATGTTTTGATGGGCAGCGCTGAAGTGTACGATGAGCCTGATCAATTTCAAAGGGCCGCTCCTGATCCATACCAATGATTTTAGGGAGCCATTCCTCCACAAACGACACTGCATATCTTCCCTCAACCCCTTCAGGAAAACCAACGAGGCGCTAATTGTTGCGTCTAGAGCGGTTTTCAAGATCATTGACTGTAAAGGCGTTCTGCCATGTTCTATCAGCCAAGCGTGCAAGTTATATACAAAAAAAGCTTTACTTACAGTGCCGATGATTTATTCCCGTTGATTTGTTTGTTTTGAAGTTGCTTGACATTGTTGATAAGGATGGAGTAACTCTTTACATCTGCTGATTTAACTCATAATTATATGAAAAGCAATACCAAGATATAGAAAGAACAAAACAAAATAACTGATATACCAAGGTATTCCAAACATTAAGTCATAAAATGCTACACTAAGCAAACCTTCTTCCCATAGAAAGCTGTGTCGGCTTGGTGTCCTCAGGTAGCATGCTCCTGTCTAATGCCGGCATGGCCAGTGCTGCCATCAAACGGTGTCTCTAATATCTACTTCTTGCCAGGAGAACAGGAACTGACAGGAATCTCTTGCTACAGTCTTTGCTTAAGATAATCATTTGTCTGATATCATCATATTTACCTTAAATGCTCAATACAATGTTTTTGTTATTTTTTTTTCATGTGATGCTATGTTAGAACATAGGATCAGCATATTTTAAACAGATTTTTAAATTTGTAATCCCGCAGCAACAAATGCCTCGTTTGTAATGGGTTTAATAGTTTTTGTTCATGGTGTTCAGCTCCAATAAATGGTTTGCAAAAAAGAGAGACAGGATAAATGTTTGATATCATTATTCAGTCACATTGGAATCAAAACTAGGAATCGAAAAGAATCGGAATCGATAAGCAGAATCGGAATCGGAATCAGAACCAGAACCAGAATATATAAAATTCAAACGATACCCAACCCTACATGCGCTGCATTTTTTTTATGTTCTCTGAGATCTACTTATAATGTCAGCAAGATTTTTACATCAAAAACCAGAAGTAATAGGCTATTTTCTATCCTGTTTCCACCCTTTCTTTGAAACACTCAGTTCTGATGTGTTTCTTGGAAGTAAACACCCACTGCTATGATTGGGTAACAGATTTGTATATTAAAGTAATAGATGGATGCTTCTGTGATGTACTCTGAAAACAAAATGGGTCATTTTGGTTAATAATGTATAAATACTCAGTACATATCAAACAATCTGTAACAGACAAATGAATAGTGGCACATGGTAAAAACATTGTTACTATATTAAAGTGGGTTTCAGCATAGTATTTCATATAGGCTACTGCATCATCTTTTATTTTCAGTCTCTCTGAAAAGCCTACATTGAATTGTGTCTTGTTTAAAAATGAATCTCCAATAAAATTAAGCGATCAAACAAACGTGATCTGGAATTTTGTTAAAAATACAATTCATCTCCTCTTGCCCATTGTTTACCTATGTCTACACCAGATGTGTACATCTTTTTGGGAAGGCTGGTAAGGAGTACATTATAAAAGTCCACCCTGCTGGAAGTCTTGACAATACATCTAATTCTTGCAATGTTTTTGAGATGATAATATGCCGATTTAGTTATTGCTTTGACATGACTAAGGCCTGACTCCACAATCACAGAATAACAAGTATGAACCATCTGAGGTCCATCCTAGAAAGCCTGAACCAGTTTTCCAATCTTTCTAGAAGTATCTTATGATCGACAGTGTCAGACACAGCGCACAAGTAGTAGCAGAACAAGATGCAATGGAAGCTTTTGATGTACTCAAAGGTAAAACTAACAATAAAGAGTGGAATTTATTAAATCAATTATGAAAGGATCATATTTAGGAGGTTTAGGACAAAGAGTAAAATTAGTTAAAGGCAAGTGTTGTCAGATTTGTCACTAATATCATCCAACCAAAATATATAAAGAGAATGCCAAACTCTTAAAGTCTTGTCAAACAAGGCATCAATATAAAATGCATTGGTTTCCTTCAAATATAAGAAGTATATTGGGGCTGGTTCAAGATCAAAGCCTACAGTATAATCAAGATTTTGTTGAACAGCAGTAGAATGAAAAGAAAGAAATGTCCATAGAAGATGAGCAATTCATGGACACAATATCAAAGACTGCAGAACCCAATTATGGACATTGCTATTTGAAATTGCCTTTTAATGTATCCAATGCAAAAATCCCAAATTATAAGAATATTACAACGCAATGAGCACAGCACTTGTTCAAATGTTCAAAAGAGACGCATTGTTCTTTGCTAAGTACAAGGAATTTATTAACAATATAATTGCAAAAGGGGTATGCAGAAGTTGTATGACCAACTGAAAGCAGAGAACCAAAAGCTATGGCATATCATTTATATTACAATGCTGAAGTCTGAAATATTGTTGAGATCTTGCATTTGTTGAAGTGAAATTTATGCTTGAGGCATGTTGTGCTGGGAAAGTGATTATGGGAGAAAAGGAACTGTTTAATTTGCTTGCATCTTGTAAAGGAAAGTTTGAAGCTCTGATGAGAAAGCGGAATTTAATTGTTTCCCACTTCCACGAGTGGATTATTATGTTGACCAGGTTGGTTCTGCTAAATGTGTAACCACGCTTGACCTGCTGATTCACATTTAAAACACATTTAAAACGCTTCTGTGCTGTCTTGGGCCATTTATCAGAGGCCAAATTGATGGTGAGCCTGGCAAAATGTAGTTTTGCTCAGGCTACCATAACTTACCTTGGTAAAGTGGTAGGGAATGGAGAGGTACGGCCATTAAGTGCTTAAGTTCAGGCGGTTTGTGATTTTCCTTAAACACATAAGCTCTTAAAAAAGAGCTTATGTGTTTTTTGGGACTGGTAGGTTTCTACCGTTCCTTCTGCCGTAATTTCTCTTCAGTTGTTGCACCACTTACTGATCTTTTAAAAACCAAGGCAAAATTAGTTTGGTCATCAAGTTGTGCACTGGTTTTTGAAAATGTTGAGTCTTTGTGTTCATCTTCTGTCCTTGCTGCACCTTGTTTTGTGAGGCTTTTTACGTTACAGATGGATGCAAGTCAAGTAGGTGCAGGAGCTTTCCTCCAACAGGACGATGAGGAAGGCATGGTCCGCCCTGTCAATTTCTTCTCCCACAAGTTTAATTCATATCAGCTGAATCATTCTGTGGCAGAAAAGGAAACTTTGGCTTTGATTTGGGCATAACAACATTTTGATGTTTATGTTGGTTTGGGTCAAACAGTTGTTGTCACAACATGGACCACAACCCACTGACATTTTTGAATTCTTTTCAATGCCCGAATCAAAGGCTCATCTGTTGGTCTTTGTTTTTACAGGCCTACTCCTTCGATATTCGACATGTCAGAGGATATGAAAATATTGTTGCTGATGTACTATCGCGTGCTCCTCTGGGCAGTTTAAGTGCAGTTATATATTTAGCTAATTTTGTTTTTGTATATTACAGGGATTCTTGACAGACCCGTCTTAGGGGTTGGGGTGTGATGACCCATGTATTGTGTGCGTCATCACTGGGCTGAATTGTGGTGTTGCTCCACCTTCCAGATGGTTTCATCGAGGACACCTGCTGTTGGTTTCCTGTCTTGCCTTTTAAAAACCAGTATGACAATTGGCCAGGGGCGAGCTGCATTTTGGCTTAGTTTCGTTTGGTTTCTGCTTAACCTTGTTTTACTTGATGCATCCAACATTACTACAGACCATTACACTCTCATGCATTCACTTAACTTTACGCCACTCATTCCTGACTGCTTTATGCTACACTGTTTCTTTCTGTTTAGTTCTATTTTGTTAATAAATTTTCTATGTTATTCGTACTTTCTTGTGTCCCCGTTTTTGTTACGTCCTTTTTGAGTTATGGGATGTAACAACTAGTGTCTGTGAATATTAAACTGCAAAAATACTATTTCAATATGAATCCTGCGTGCCTCTGTATGAATGAATGAATGATGCAGACAAGTGCATGAACATGAACATAATCTCTAGAACTGCTCTGAGACAGTTCATGAGCATTTTACCACATCATATCATATACAAACAGAAACTTATAGATAAGTAACCCATCAAAAGTACATAAAAGTTATTTCATGTACTGATAGTAGTACTACTACTAATAAAATTAAAACACTATTTTTAAAGCAATATTTACCAGAAAAATTATTTACCAGAATAATGTAATAATTAATAACATATTTTATAGGGCCTTAAAAATTAAATTTTTGTTAAACTTTTAATAAATTACATTTAATTATTGCATTCAATCAATTAGACCAGCTTTTTGGTTAATAAAATCCAATTTAACCATTAAAACAGTGTTCAGAAAAATTGAAAAAAAAAAAAAAAAAAAAAATGGAAATTTTTTTTTGGAAAAATTGGAAAAAATAAATAAAATGGAATTTGGGAAAATAAAACAGATTTCTATAGGGCCCTAGATATGGCACAGCAACAAAACAGCACTTATTATGGGCCTAGATGTGGCACAGCAACAAGCGCAGCACTTATTAGAAAGGTTAAAAAAGACGCATCGTTCTTTGCTGAGTGTAAGAAATTTATGTACAATGTAATTGCAAAGAGCTATGCAGAAGTTACCCACTGGAAGTAGAGAACCGAAAGCAACCAGAGAGGAAAACAAAAAAGACACTGCATGTGTTATTTGACAGTCCATCAACATTTGGTGGAACTTCTTTTAAAAAAGACCTTTTGCAAGGTCAAGGCTTGACAAATAATTTGTTAGGAGTTTTGTTTAGATTTCGTCAAGGTCTCATTGCCTTTTTTACCAATGTTGCAGGAATGTTCTTCCAGGTTCAACTGGCCAAAGAAGATGTCAATTTTCAGCAGTTTCTTTGGTGGCTTGATGGAGACATTACAAAGAACCTCAAAGAGCACAGAATGGTTGTCCATATTTTTGGAGCAGTGTCTTCACTGAGCTGTACCACCTTTGCCTGATTACACAGAGGATGTAATTAACACCATCAAGCAGAATTTCTATGTTGATGATTGTTTAAAATCTGTAAACACAGCAGACCAAGCTCAATCTCTGTATAATCGGCTCACAGTGGTGTGTGGCAAAGGCGGTTTAAATCTCAACAAATAGATCTGCAATTACATTTCCTTTGTCAATGTAATCCCCTCAGGAAAGGAGAGCCAAGGAAGTGAAGATGCTAGACCTTAGCAAAGATCAACTTCCCATGGAAAGGGCTCTGGGTGTTCAGTGGGACATGCGTTCACTTTCAGTATAGCAATTAAACAATACTCAGTAACAAGACATAGCATTTTATCCATTTTAAGTTCAATCTATGATCCTTTGAGTTTTCTGTCACTCATTAGTCTTTTTGCCAAGCTAATTCTGCAGAACCTGTCCAAGGTCAAATTTCATTGGGATGAGAAAGTTTAAGGTCTTCAGTTGAAATGAAAAATTTATATTCACAAAACATATTTCATTATACTCAATCAATCTGTCAAGTCAAAGTGAAAAATCTGAGTTGGCCAAACAAGTCCTACATCCATGTCTGTGGAAAACCTGAGGAATGGTATGGTGAATTCAAACATGCCTGCATGTTGAGAGTGAGAAGATCTGAATAAGCCAAAGACAGAGAGAAGACAGATATTCGTCGTCACAATATATTAAGTTGAAGTAAAATGACTAAGACATACAGCCAAGTATGGTAATCCATACTCGGAATTCGTGCTCTGCTTTTAACCCATCCAAAGTGCACACACACAGCAGTGAACACACACACACTGTGAACACACACCCAGAGCAGTGGGCAGCCATTTATGCTGCAGTGCCCAGGGAGCAGTTGGGGGTTCGGTGCCTTGCTCAAGGGCACCTCAGTCATGGTATTGAGGGTGGAGAGAGCGCTGTAAATTCACTCCCCCCACCTATAATTCCTGCCGGCCCGAGACTCGAACTCACAACCCTTGGATTGCAAGTCCGACTCTCTAACCATTAGGACATGACTTCCCCCCATTAGGCCATGACGTCACAAGACATTAAGGTGAATATTGGGCACTGAAATGATATTCCAAAGATTTTGCTTTAGGATCTGGTATAATGTTTAGACAACATTTTGCGGAATTGCGAGTTCATGCATTCACTGGTTTCATGATCATGTTTTCTCAGTTACTTCATAATTATCTGCTGGTAGCCTATAGTTTTCTTTTATTCAAGTCATATATGTGTAAAACACTGTTAGATCAACTCCTGAGATGTACTTTGCATGATCTGTGCACCATGAGACCGCTGAACACAGTGTCGTTAGGCTGCAGCTTGTGTTGGCCTCTTTCTTAATAAGCCTTATGATATCAAGCATATCAAGCTTGTGATTTTTTTATTCATCCATTCATTTTATTTTGCTCTGATTTACACTGTATATCTCAGTCTCATTATAAAATTAAGTAACTATTCTGTCACTTGTCAGATATGATGCACATGAATTTTGTCATTAATGTTTTTATTTGCAGGTAGATTTTGAAAGGTTTCTTCACCACATCAAGACATCCTGTTATGCAGAAGACTTCTTTAATATATTCAGTTTTTCCTTATTTCCCAGATAGCATCCAGATGTGGGCCACTTAAGGCAATGATTCTTATGGCCCAGACAACATGTATGTAAGCCTGAAGTGGCCCATATGTAAAACAGCAAACATGGTCCAAATGTATCAAATCACATGTGGGCCTCTGTAGGCAAAGATGCGATGTTGTGTATTGTGCGGCAATGTGTAATCTGAATGTGACCCTAAAGTGGCCCATGTGGTAAATAGTGATTATTGCCCAAATAGTGCCAACCATATGTGGGCCACCTTTGGCTAAAATATGGCATTATCGACAAAGGCTAATCAGGTTGTAAACCAATTGTGGTCCACATATGTTTCAGCAAATGTGGCCCAGGTATATTAAAAAGTATCTGGGCCAGTTTTGGCAAAGATATGGCATGATGAACACTGACTAATGTGGCTGTGAGCCTGAAGTGGCCCATATATGATGCCACAAATGTGGCCCAGTTATCCTCAAATGTATATGGGACAGTTTTGGCAAAGATATGGCACAGCAAGCACTGGCTGTTGTGGCTGTGAGCCTTAAGTGGCCCACATGTGATGCCACAAATGTGGCCCAATTATCCTAATCCATATCTGGGCCAATTTTGTCAAAGATATGGCACAGTGAGCACTGGCTAATGTGGCTGTGAGCCTAAAGTGGCCCTCATATGATGCCGCAAATGTGGCCCAATTATCCTAAAATGTATCTGGACAAGTTTTGGTAAAAATATAAAAATAGGCTACTGCATCATCTTTTATTTTCAGTCCCTCTGAAAAGCCTACATTGAATTGTGTCTTGTTTAAAAATAAATCTATAAATCTAAATAAAATTAAGCGATCAAACAAACGTGATCTGGAATTTTGTTCAAAATAAAGTTAATCTCCTCTTGCCCATTGTTTAACTATGTCTACACCAGATGTGTACATCTTTTTGGGAAGGCCGGTGAGGAGTCCATTATAAAATCCACCCTGCTGGAAGTCTTGACAATACCTAATTCTTGCAATGTTTTTGAGATGATAATATGCTGATTTAGTTATTGCTTTGACATGACTAAGGTCTGAGTCCACAATCACAGAATAAAAAGTATGAACCATTTGAGGACCATCCTAGGAAGCCTGAACTAGTTTTCCAGTCTTTCTAGAAGTATCTTATGATCGACAGTGTCAGACACAGCACACAAGTAGTAGCAGAACAAGGTGCAATGGAAGCTTTTGATGTACTCAAAGGTAAACCTAACAATAAAGAATGGAATTTATGAAATTAATTATGAAAGGATCATGCTTACGAGGTTTAGGACAAGGACTAAAATTTGTTAAATGCAAGTGTTGTCAGAGTAGCTGTATTGTCCAGAGTAGCAGACGCTTCATGTTTCTGAATTTATAGCTTTGATGGGTGGATGTTTATAGAAGTCGATTACTTTTTTTGTTACTTTTAACTGAACCTCCTCCTTGTCTAAAATGTGCTTTTGATCCAACATTTGGGCTTTTAGCGTTGCTTGTTCTGTTTCATCTTACAGAAAAGTAGCAGATACACTCGGTTTGCTTTTAAAAGAAACTCCACTACATGACTTACCGGAGGATCTTTTAGGATCTCTATACTGTCGTTAGGGCCAACAGCACCTTCCAAAACCTTATTTGTATTTTTTTTTCTTCACCCATCCATATTTCAATACTATTCAGAAATTTCCTAAAGATTATTTGATTTTGGCTCATCCCAATCTGTTTGTAAAGTTTCAACATGTTTAGCAACAGTTTATTTTCCACAGCTTCAATCAAAGCATTTATTTTAGTCCGCTTTCTCATCAGAGCTTCAAGCTTTCCTCTACAAGTTGCGAGCAACTTAAACAGTTCCTTTTCTCCCATAATCACTTTACCAGCAGCAACATGCCCCAAGCATAAATTTCACTTCAACAAATCATGCTTTTTGCAAGATCTCAACAATATTTCAAACTTCAGCATTGTAATATAAATAATATACCATAGCTTTTGGTTCTCTACTTCCAGTTGGTCATTCAACTTCTGCATAACCCTTTTGCAATTATATTGTTAATAAATTATGTGACGTAAGCAGGTCGATAGCGACGTCATTTGGGCGTGGTTTTCAACAACGTTAACAAATGAAGAGCAACATTCACAAAAAAAGGATGGAGGATGCTTTGATCGAAGCTGTGTTTTTGTTGTGTATCGTGGGTTTCACAATAATGGACAAGGAATGTTGACATATACATAAAGCGATTGAAAGAATGGAAAGGAGGACCAAGAATCTCCAACGACAACTGGCAGTGCTACATTTGCTACAAGTGCCTGCACTTCAGCATCCGTATATTTATCGCTGTTCTCCAAACTTGCGAAATAAGTTGACAATGTTTACAGTATGTTTACACAGTGTTTTAAATCATGGCAGGTGAGGGTGTTTTCAAACGCGTTTGGCCAATCAATGTCTATTTACGTCACAGTAGTACCAGTTGTGCTGGTTAGACCCTGCTCCGGAGTAGGAGCTAATTTGGTTCTCGAAAAAGGCAGCCCGGTACTAAAAAAACACCCAAAAGTGGGTAGTTCCACAATTAGTTCTGGTACTATGAAAAGGTTCCTGCAGTTTGAAAGGCCCTTATGTGTCATGTTCTCATTGGTTATTGTCTTGTCATGTGATTATCAGTTCTGTTTGCTCATTGGTTGCCTTAGTCATGTGCCTTGTTCCCCATTGGTTTGTTCTTGTCATGTGACCTGTTGTTTGCTATAAGTAGCAATGTCTTTGCCATTGTCTTTTGTTGTGTATTGCTGTTGTAACCTGCTGTCGGTGAGTCTAGTCTGTTCATGCCTTGTCAAGTCTGTTCAAGTCAAGTCTAGTCAAGTCTCCGTTTATTGTTTGGATTATGTTTGGATGTCTGGATCACTTGTAAATTAACTGCACTTGGGTTCTCACTACGCTCACCTTCAGTGGACTCATTACAGAATACACGACCCGTACCATGAACCCAGCAGTTTCACGCCTCCTCTGCCTTCATCAAGATGAAAGGCCTATTGAGGATTATGTTCAGAACTTTTGTGGACTCTGCAACCAAGTGGATTTTAATGATGTGGCCCTTAAGGACATCTTTCAGGTGGGTCTAAATGAACCCATTCGTTTCCAGCTACCTGAAGGGAAAATACACTGTTCTCTGGAGGAATATATTGACCATGCTCTTTTGCTGGCTGGTTCAATGTTTACTGTGGGTGTAATGGAGGAGGACCATGGCACTTCACCTAAGTCTCATCAGGTTATGACTACTACAATGGAGCAATTTTGCATTTCAACCATCATGTCAGGGATTATTCATGTCACCGATCCCGCTCATGTCACGTCAAAGTCTACAGAGCCTGCTCACACCATGCCTGCCAAGCCACAGCCTACTCACGTCATGTCTACTATGCCAAAGCCTGCTAACGTCAGGCCCGCTACTCCAGGACCTGCTCACATGCCAGTTAAGTCTAAGTTTACTCATGTACTGTCTACCAAGTTAAAGCCGGATCACTTCCTGTCTGCCCAGCCAGAATCTGCTAACCTCATGTCTGCCACCCCAGGGCCTGCTCCCATCACGTCTATCAAGCCAAAGCTTGCTCACATCATGCCTGCCAAGCTAGCGCCTGTTCATGTCATGACTGCTACACCAAGTCTTTTTCACGTCATGTCTGCCAAGCCGGAGCCTGCTCACGTCATGCTGGTCAGGCAAGAGATTCTTCATAATATGGCAGCCATTGAAGAGCTCCATTGCAAGATGGCCACCACACAATAGTCTCTTAACAAAATGGCCGCCCTTCTAGAGTCTCGTCAAGTCTCAACTAATCTTCCAGAGCCTCGTTACGACATGGCCGCCAAGTCGGTGTCTGCTTGCATCATACTTGCCAAGCCAGGGCCTTTACACAAGATGGCCGCCACGCCTGAGTCCCCGGCCAAGATGGCTGCCATGCCTGAGTCTTGCCATGTCATGGCAGTCACAGAGACTGCTCCTGTGACCTCATTGCTTCCTGTAGTGGCAGTTGCCATTTAGAGTGTGTGGGCTGCATACTGCACTTCAGAGACCTCTCCTATCCATGAGTCTGCTCCTGAGGCCTCTCCTGACTGCAAGTCCGCTGCAGAACCTCCAGAGGCGGCGGCGTCCGCTGCAGAACCTCCAGAGGCGGCGGCGTCCGCTGCAGAACCTCCAGAGGCGGCGGCGGCGTCCGCTGCAGAACCTCCAGAGGCGGCGGCGTCCGCTGCAGAACCTCCAGAGGAGGCGGCGGCGGCGTCCGCTGCAGAACCTCCAGAGGCGGCGGCGTCCGCTGCAGAACCTCCAGAGGCGGCGGCGTCCGCTGCAGAACCTCCAGAGGAGGCGGCGGCGGCGTCCGCTGCAGAACCTCCAGAGGAGGCCGTCTATGAACTCGCTGCCTGTCTGGTCACAGCCAAGGAGCCATCCATGAACTCTCTGCCTATCCTGTCACGGCCAAGGAGGCTGTCCACGAACTCACTGTCTGTCCACGGGCAAGGAGGCCATGCACAAACTCACTGTACTTTGTTTGCGTATTCTGTTTAGGATTAGGATGTGTTCTTCCCTCAACTTAGATGAGTTGATACGTACCTCTCCCGTCTCAGTGCGCATACTCAATCACTGTAGTGCACGGCGCCACTATGCTAGCATTTAGTTTAGCACCATTCATTCCTTAGGATCCAAACAGGGATGAATTTAGAAGCCACCAAACACTTCTATGTTTTCCCTATTTAAAGAGGGTTACATGAGTAGTTACACAAGTAAGTATGGTGACACAAAATAAAATGTGGCGATTAAAAAATAACTATAATATATGGCATTTCGCAGCACTTCGACCTCAACGCAGTAATATCATCACTCCTGAAAACTCACAAAACAGCAGTAAATGGAGTCTTCAAGCAGTGAGGATGATTTTGTTGTCCTCTCGCTTCTTAAAAAAAGAAAAAGAAAGTAAATACTGGGTCCATCTAATCCTGAGATATAGAGAGGACGGAGAGCTCCCCCTCAGAAGCAGCCGTATTATCCCGGGCTATTCAAAGTTTGCTTCAGGATGTCAGTGGCTCAGGTTAATGTTTGTGCTAGTGATACTAGAGCCACATATTAAAAAGAAGACCACCAATTTCTGTGAAGTAGGTGTTCAAGGATCTATATACAGTGCTTTGTGCTGCGAGACAAAGTGTATGAACTTGACAATCACCATTCTGTATTTTGGCATTTGCTTGTACGGTGGCTCTGAACTGTCAAAACACCTCTCAAAATGCTTGCTACAGATGCGTATAATGGAAAAAATCAAACCCGATCCAATTTTTTTTATGATGCATGAATATTTCAGAGGCAGTGTGTAAACGTGATTGACATAACATGAGGTCATATTTATTTTTTAACGTGCAAAAATTTTGGACGGAATTTTTGGACTGTGCAATGACCTTAAATCTGGCAAACAGGAGCGGACCGCCCAAGTGCCATCATTGTTCACAGTATGTGGGCCAGAGCAAGGTGTTGGATCTGGGCCGAATCTGGACCAGAATTAAAATCAATGTGGCCCAGATTGGGGCCAGTTCTGCTTTATTTGGTTTATTCAAGGCTGACATTGGGCCTTCCCTTGGGTTACTTGTGGCCCAAATTTAACAAACAGGAGTGGACCACCCAAGTTACATCATTCTTCACGGTACATGGGCCGGAGCAACGTGTTGTAACTACAACATGATTCAAATTACTTTTTCTTTATTAACCCTTTAGTTAAAGTAAATTATATTCCAAGTGCAGCACACATGAAGTTGGCAACATGATGTAAATGTTAAACAAATCACTTATTAAATATCTTTGCAGAAAAGATGTAAAAACTACATATTGTACAAACTTGTAAATGTTAAACAATTCAATTTTTAAATGTCTTTGGGTATAACACCAGTAGACTTTTATTAACTATAAATGTTCTTCAAAAACAACAGCAGCTTTCAGCCTGTTACCATGATGTAAACATGTAGTAGTTCTTTATTAGGTTTTTTTATTAGATTTCACAGCTTTTCCATAGTTTTTTCTGTGTAAACATGGATGTGTTTGACTGTTGCGCTCGCGTCTTTTCCAGTGTCTCATGCATGATACACCATTCTAAAAACACGGCGCTCAAGTTAAAAGAAGTTTACTCCCATCTTCTTGAATGTTTTACCTATTCCACTGCCACGTCACATCTTTTTCAACACAAATGCGCATTCTGTGTGAATGGCGCTTAGCGCTATATTTATGGTCCTTCACAGAGCGCGTCACACGCGAGCAGTTAATCACGTGCGCCGACATGCAGTTGGATCATTCTTTTCTCTTTACTGTTATCACCAGCATATTGTCAAACTGTCTAATTCTAACATTTGGTAATATTTCTATTCAAAATCGGGATTCCTCGATTTCTAAAAAATAAAATCTTAGCAAAACAATACCTTCAAATTAATCAATAAAATCTGGAAATTTGCCCAGCCCTATTCATGGCTGATACTGGGCCTTCCTTTGGCTTGCTTGTGGCCCAAATCTGGCAAACAGGAGTGGACTGCCCAAGTGCTATCATTCCACACGGTATGTGGGCCAGATGAGAGTGTCAGGTGTGGGCCTGATCTGGGCCTCAGAAATTTTTCTATCTGGGTTAACACAAGGTATGCGATACTTTTTTGTGTGTGTGTGTGTGTGTGTGTTCTGTATTTAGTTTAATACTTTGTGTTGACATGTTCATTGGAATGGGCAGATATATCCACACTCGAAACCATGATCAGCAATGCAGTGATTGGCTGGAGGCAATAATATAAATTTAATGTAGGATCTAGAAAAAATCTTATTGTGATTAAACCAGAAAAACATAAAATAAATGAACAAAAACAATTTCTAAAGTTTGGGCTCATAAACATTAGATCACTCACACCCAAAGCAGTTATTGTAAATGAAATAATCACAGATAATATCTTTGATGTACTCTGCTTGACTGAAACCTGGGTAAAACCAAATGAGTATATTGGTCTAAATGAGTCTACTCCACCAAACAACTGTTATAAACATGAGCCCCGTCAGACTGGTCGTTGGGGAGGTGTTGCAATAATATATAGTGATATTCTCAGTGTTACCCAGAAAACAGGATACAGGTTTAAATCATTCGAAATACTTCTGCTTAATGTTACACTGTCAAATATGCAAAAGAAATCTATCGTATCTCTTGCTCTGCCTGGGCCATATACAGAATTTCCTAATTTCCTTTCAGACCTGTTGGTTACCGCTAATAAATTGCTAATTTTCTGAGATTTTAACATTCACATTGGTAATGCAAATGATGCATTAGGACTTGTGTTTACTGACTTAATAAACTGTTTTGGAGTAAAGCAAAATGTCACCGGGCCCACTCATCATTTTAATCATACGCTAGATTTAATTATATCGCATGGAATCGATCTTACTGATAAAGATATCGTACCTCAAAGTGATGATGTTACTGACCATTTCCTTGTGTCGTGCATTCTGAATTTCTAAAATTGTAGAAAAAGTTGTGTCTGCTCAATTGTGCTCCTTCCTGCAAAAAATGATCTCTTTGAAGAATTTCAGTTGGGTTTCAGGCCCCATCATAGCACAGAAACTGCACTTGTTAAAATTACAAATGACTTGCTTCTCGTGTCAGACCAAGGCTGCATCTCATTGCTAGTTTTACTTGATCTTAGTGCTCTGTTCGACACTATAGATCATGACATACTCATAGATAGATTACAAAACTATACAGGTATCCAAGGGCAGGCTTTAAGATGGTTTAGATCCTACCTGTCCGATCGCTACCACACTGTTTATTTAAATGGGGAGTCATCTTATTTATCACCAGTAAAATATGGAGTGCTACAAGGATCTGTCCTAGGACCTCTGTTATTTTCAATATACATGTTGCCCCTTGGTAATATCATTAGAAAATATGGGATTAGTTTCCACCGTTATGCTGATGATACTCAACTATATATCTGAACAAGACCAGATGAAACTTCTAAATTATCTAAGCTAAAAGAGTGTGTTAAAAATGTAAAAGATTGGATGACCAATAATTTTCTCCTATTAAATTCAGATAAGACAGAGTTATTACTTATTGGACCAAAAAACATTACACAGAATCTCGTAGATTACAATTTGCAACTAGACGGATGTATTGTTACTTCCTCTACTGTCAAAAATCTGGGTGTTATAGTAACTTGTCTTTTGAAAATCATATTTCCCATGTTACAAAAACAGCATTTATCCATCTTAGAAACACTGCCAAGCTACGAAACATATTGTGTTGTGGAGCAAGCAATGGTCTCCTCAAAGTCGTAAAATGAAACTCAAAAAAGGGAGTTCCAGATGTCAAAAAAAGACTTTATTGAACACAGCAATAAAGCCGAGATGACGGCCACCGCATCTGAGTTCTCTGTCTGTCCGCGAACTCGTTTTATACCCTTATCTCTTACCAAAGTTGGTAGTTCCATTTTTTAATTGGCACTGCCTGCCAAGTTTGCCACACTTTATCACTAGTCCTCCTAGTCCATTTTTTTATGGTGGAATTCGGCCAAATCAACAATTAAGAAATCACCTCTCCCTACTGGTTGGCTGTGGTCACGTGAAACATCCACCAAGTCTGTTTACTGCTGATGTCAGCATTTGGAAATCACCCAAAGTTCACAGGATTACTTTAGTTCACAGGTGCAATTCAGAGGTTAGTTTAGTTCACAGTTACAACTCAGAAGTTAGTTTAGTTCACAGGTACAACTCAATGGAATACTACCAGGACCTCCCAGTGGGAGGTCTTTTATATGTCCAATCCTGTTCAACACTACTAGTACTGCCCAGTGGGAGGGCCTTTATACATCCAACCCTCTTTATGACATCCAGTATTTGGGAATAACTCAGCATATTGATCAGTATATTGATTTCTTTCATAGTTATGCATAATATTATAAGATAATACCATACTGAGTAAATAACATAGAATAACACAATTGTATTGAGTAATACCATAGAATAACTCAATAGTTACCTGTTTCTGATGCAGAAAAGCTAGTTCATGCATTCATGATCTCTAGACTGGACTATTGTAATGCACTGCTAGCTGGTTGTCCTGCATCCTCAATAAACAAGCTACAGGTAGTCCAAAATGCAGGGGCTAGAGTCCTTACCAGGTCAAGAAAATATGATCATATTACCCCATTTTTACAGTCTCTGCACTGGCTACCTATTAAGTTCTGTATCTGTTACAAAATATTATTACTTACTTACAAGGCCCTTAATGGTTTAGCTCCTGCGTACCTAACCAGTCTTCTACCACGCTACAATCCATCACGCTCCCTAAGGTCACAAAACGCTGTACTTTTGGTAGTACCTAGGATAGCAAAGTCCACTAAAGGAGGTAGAGCTTTTTCGCATTTGGCTCCCAAAATCTGGAATAGCCTTCTTGATAATGTTTGGGGTTCAGACACACTTCCTCTGTTTAAATCTAGATTAAAAACACACCTCTTTGGCCAAGCATTCGAATAATGCATCTCATAATTTTGGACTGCAGTTATATCTGATCAAATGCGCATTATTATTCTTTAGCTTGGGTTCAACTAATTAATTTTACTTGGCTGGAACAGCATCTATGCTAATTATGTCTCTATTTGATTCTCTGTTTTGCCATGGGATTTACATCCCGGGGTAACTAGGATTTACACAAGCTCCAGTCTGGATCCAGAACACCTGAGAAGAGATGATGCCAACCCCTTAGAGGACCTCAGATGATGCTAACCCTGAGACAACATACAGAACTACCACATTTTGCTGTAAGTTTGATTGCATAATTGCTGTTAATAGTGTTAATCGTCTGTTTGTTTACGTCTTTTATTGATTTTTCCTAACATTTCTGCCATATGTACATAAACTGACAGTCATCACTGATAAGCTAATACTAAATATTGTAGAAACTTAATTTTCTGTAAAGTTGCTTTGCAATGATTTGTATCGTAAAAAGTGCTATACAAATAAACTTGAATTGAATTGAATTTAATTGAATTGAACTGAATTGAAGCAAGACAGAAACGCAATGACATCAAATAATTACGATCAAGGAAACAGCCAAGCAAAATGACATGAAAGTTAATAAAATGTGAAACTGTTTGTTAAATTACTATTTTTATACAAGCTTTGCATTTTTTTAATGTCAAGTGTATTGTAATTAGTGATTCATTTAATTTTGAATTGGATTTGTTATACGTGACTAGCATTAGTTAAAGTTTCCTAATCCATAAGATCTATCTTAAGACATAACTGTGTTTAAATTAATTGTGCATCATAAAAGCATTTTGAGATTTCAGAATTGCTCTGCATCTTCTGCAATGCATAAAAATACTGCATTATTATGGAAGCAGATTAGTCTCAAATATAATTCACGCAAAAAACACGATTCACACATGCGTAGACAATTTCACATGCATGAAACCTAATTCACGTACACACAAAAAAAATTAACGTGCGTGAAAAAAAAAATATATTCACAAAAAGCAATTCACATGCTCAAAATAAAATTATATATTCATAAAATACATTTCACAGAGGCAAAACACAATTCGTAGATATACAACTGTGCACAAAAACTGTTTAAAATGTACGAGTGTCTGAATGTACAAATCGTCATTTACTACGAATCCACTCGGATTTGTGTGTGTGTGTTTTTGAGACTTTCCTGGCAGAGCTCTCTTCCCACGTGGGTCTGTCGTACTCTTTAGCCAATCAGATGCGAGCTTACCATTCAACCAATCATATCATAAGCCACTGAGACTGCATTCAAGGAGCACGATTCTGCGCACCTTTTGCGCAATATGGATTAATTAGAATGGAAATTAAGCCTTTACATCAGTAATCCCATAGACAGTAAAAGAAATGGACACAGCGACCCAATTGGAACTCAATTGAGACAAGTGAAGCCCATTTTTAGCGATTTTTAGCACTTCCGTTTCTGACGCGCAGACTCAAACTAAGCTTGATGACGTCAGCAACCTGTCTGACAGATGTAAATCTTCTAGTAGCTGTGCGTGCAAACTGCCATCGTTAATCTTGCAGAGACGGCGAGCATGAGCGTGGAGTTCTTTGGCGTGAGTGAGCAGGAGTAAGTATTCTGATTAATTATTTTGTATAGTATTTTAAAATGTAACGCCAGGGCTTCTATGGGCTTCTCTCTTGACGTCTCCCCGATTGCCTGCGAGCTTCTGAATGCACTCTCGGTGGCTTATGATATGATTGGTTGAATGGTAAGCTCGCATCTGATTGGCTAAAGAGTACGACAGACCCTCTGCCAGGAAAGTCTCAAAAACACACACACACAAATCCGAGTGGATTCGTAGTAAATGACGATTTGTACATTCAGACACTCGTACATTTTAAACATTCAAAGGTTAAACATGCACAGTTGTATATCTACGAATTGTGTTTTGCATTTGTGAAATGTATTTTATGAATATATAATTTTATTTTGCGCATGTGAATTGCTTTTTGTGAATATATTTTTTTTTTCACGCACGTGAATTTTTTTTGTGTGTACGTGAATTAGGTTTCATGCATGTGAAATTGTCTACGCATGTGTGAATCGTGTTTTTTGCGTGAATTATATTTGAGACCAATCTGCTTCCATACATTATAGCTCACCGTTCAAATTAATGCATGGCTTAGACAAACTGTACGTAATGTGTGTGTGACTACAATAAAATTATGAGATAATTATTCCCTATATGAATAAGTCCCTCAATGACTAAAATTGGCCACATCTATTAGATTACACGTTTTAATTATTTTTAAAATAGTTGTAAAATTGTTTTTATTATTATTATGAAAAATGTATTTTCCTGGTTTGGTATATCACTCTTGTACATAAATGGCTGGGACAGACTTTCAGTATCATCTTCATTATTCACTTAAAATGATACTAATCCTGTTTTTGTGAAATAAACCTGCTCCTGAGCATGTTTGAGCTAACAGATCTGTTGCTATGACAGCAACTCCAGGATGAGCTACGAAGAACCTAACAATCCTGGATCATGCCAAATCATCAAAAAAATCCCTGGACTTTTGTTTTGCATTTTTGTTTGTGTAGTGTCTGCAATCCACTCCTTAAAATGGGGGCTCTATCACGTGTGCTATGTGTAGATTCTTTGTGTTTGTTTTTGCACCTCATTGTTTGTTTTCTTTGTTACTTTAATAAGAAAACCTGCAACTAAATCCTTATCTGCTTTCTCCAGCACATAACAGAAAGTAGCCCTGGTTATGCAGCATTTAACAGTCTAATGTTTTCAAATAATCTCTGTCATACATAGCACATAGTGTCTCTGACCATTCATTTAGGTAACTGAACCTGGCGCTACTTTCATTTCATACCGCAGACTTACTCTCTCTTTTGTTTCATACATTCATTTAATATTTTTATAAAACTGTATCTATTTTTTGTAATGTAATATTAACAACTTTGAGCAACTTTGTGTATAATATATCTTCATTAACAGTCACTTCATAATCATAAACATTGGATACACAAAAAATATCCATAAATTAATACACATTCAAGAGTAACACCAAAAGTTGCATAATATGCAACTTTCCACGATTATGCTGCTCTATAGCTTTTTCTGTTCATGCGTCATAAGGACATCCTCCTTATGGTTTTGAATATATAAGCGATGGTTGAAAAATTTACAAACAAACTTGATCAGAAGAGAAAGATGGAAGCTCTGACTCTCCTTCTCTGTCTGCTTCTAACTGCCTTTCAAGGTAAGATTATTATTCACTGAAGATTGTATATTGTACTGATTTTACAATATTTGAAAAACTAGTAGCTTGAACATCATCTGTTTCGCTCAAGTGATACAAAATTTCTTATAGTTCATAAAGCTAACTCTGTAATCATGAATAGGAAAAAAAAACATTTAATACATTGCACATACTGTACAGAAAAACAAGCATTACATTACAAAAAATTTTATGTCAAATTTCCACATTACAGCAAATACCATTGGATCATGGACCACAGATAAATTTCATCCAACATTATATAGCATACATTGTATAGTGTATAACATGGCTATAAATGTTTATATAATGCTGAACATCAATTCACATTATATAATTATTTTATTTTTATAGATAACTGGCTGTATTTTACTAAATGTCCTTCCATCTATGTTTTTTTTTCTCCACAAGTGAGTCTTTGCACTAAGTTGTGATGATCTTTTTCTCTGTTTTCCAGATCTATGTGCAGAATCATGTGGTGGCTATAGGACAGATAGGAGGGGTGAATTATTCAGTCCCCGGTACCCTAATAACTACCCTAATAACGCACAATGCACCTGGACCATTCATAGCACAGGGAGCAAGACTGTGTCACTGACCTTCAACAATGTTGCGTAAGAAACATTCATTATCTTCAGTCATCTCTATTATTTTTTTCTCCAGATCTTTGGCAAAGGAATTTAATTATGTAATTTAATTTCTTAATTCATGAGATGAAACTTTTCCTCAAGGAAAAAGAAAGTAAAAAAAAAAGTTTGTGGAGCATCTGTTACGGAGTGAACAGAGGAAACGTGTGGATCCATATGCAACACTTATTCCCAGACATGGTCAAAACAGGCAAGGGTCAGACAACAACACAGGTATAGCACAGGCAAGACAAAAGACTAATCCAGAGACAGGCATCGGTCAAACGACAGCAAACATAATCCAGAGGATGAAGCAAATGGGTTATATACAGACAGGCTATATTCCAGGCACGGTGCAAACATAGACCAAAACAGCAAGACAAAGGGATTATCCAAGACAGGCTAAAATCCAAGGCAGGCAGAGATAACATAGAAACGAGATACACAGGCTAGAATCAAGAAAAGAATGACACAGTAAACAGGATTAAACTAGACTTTTGACTCAGAAAACTCGGAATGGCTCCGTAATGTAGCTATCACTTGGAGAGCGATAAACACTAAACAATACTCAGCGATCGGGAAGAGGAAGTCAATGGCTTATAAAGTGTGTTTGATTGGTTGCAGCTGTGTGTGTAATCAGTGCAATGGATGATGGCAAATGTAGTACGGGGTGACATGCAGTTTGTGTAGTGTAAGAGTCAATGTAACTGGAAGGCAATGTCTGGTGGACAAAAAGCAGACGGAAAAGGACAGGATTCTTGACAGGATGCATGTTTTGAAATAGTCTGTGACAAAGTATTAATTTGGTTTAAAAAACAAATGTTTGCATTTGTTTTCTCTCTCATCTCTATTTGCTACTGTAGTTTGGAAACATGCTGTGATTACATCAAAGTATATGATGGTCCTTCTAGCCACCACACCTTACTGGGAGAAATACGGGAGTACAGGAACCAGTCTTTCAAATCCAGCAACAATGATCTGACTGTGTTTTTCTTCAGTGATGGCAGTTCAACAAAAAAAGGATTTCATGCAAACTGGGTCTTTGTTGGTAAGCAAACAAAAGAGACAAATAGAATTCACTTCATTTTTCAAACAATACCAGATTGAATGCTCAATTACAGAATTGTTTCTTGCACGTGCATTCAATGCCCAGTTTAGTCTGATTGCTGAATGAATGACTCTTATGAGCTGGTTCTTTTATTAACTGAATCAAGAATATACCTAATAAATATAACAAAATGAATGTCTGGCCGTTCGTCTTTGTGTCATTATGTCACATCTGTATACATTAAGAAGAAGTCCCAGCTAGTAGGCTATATTTCATGTGAGGATGCTGTAGGTGGTGGATTGTTTGTAGCTTCTTCTTACAGCAGCTGGAATAATTAAACTTGTCCTTTTAAAACGAGTTCTAAGGAACATTTAATTGCTTCTTGAGGTTAAAAGAACAATTTCTTTCTTTCTTTTTTTAATCACACTCATTTTACAATTTATTTAAATTTCTTCCTCAGAAGTATTAAAAAATCATTAATAGAACCATTATAAGGAAGCAGAATAATTAAGATGAATTTGAACAAAGGAAAGAATTGTTTAATTTATGGCAGCAGCTATTTGCACTAAGTAAAAACAGCTTTTTTTTTCCAATAAGTGTGGATGACATTTATACTTGAAAATAGTGGCAGATACTTTTTGCACCTCTGTACAGTAATAGGCTACATTATAAAACATGTTATACATATGTTATATGTAATTATAACATATTGATGGTACATGAGTATATTTATTAAAGTTCAAATGGATGTTGGCTTACTGGGACAATAATACCCTCCCTACACCTACCCCTACCCCTACCCGATGGACGCTTTCTTATTAAACACCCATTTTAGTTTATTTATATTGAGGTGTTATTCTGTAAGGTGTGGTGACCCATACTCAGAATTAGTGCTCTGCATTTAACCCATCCGAAGTGCACACACACAGAGCAGTGCCACTCATACACACAAACTGTGAACACACACCCGGAGCAGTGGGCAGCCATTTTATGCTGCGGCGCCCGTGGTTATGTTTGGTTTTGGAGGGGAGCAGCAAGGGCACCTAAGCCCTTGAAACACCCATACCAGACATTGGTGAGTGGAGTTTGTGCAAATAGCATTTACCAACAAGCCGGGATATTTGCACATATAGTATAAATAGAATAGTATAAATAGACTCTGTTAATTTATTATGATTCCCATCCTGGCTCATAATAATCTAAGAATACATTTCTCTGATCATTAGATTCCAATTCATGCAGGAATAACTGCGGATACTCCTTTGGCAGTTGTTCATGTGACTACTCCTGTCAGTACAATAGTAACTGTTGTTCCGACTACAACTGTGAGTTCCTTTTTATCAGACACTTCGATATCAGTCACTACATACAAATCTCTCTGGTACTGAGCATAAGCTTATGCATTCTTTCAATCTATTTCCAGAAACTGAATTGACTTCCTGATGTTTTTTCATTTAGATTTATCCTTTTCCTTTATACAGATTACTGCTCAAGTACAACCATTTGGCCACAACCTACAACAGGTAAACCTATGATTCTATTATTTGTTGGTCAAATTCAAACCTTTCCCAGGTGTCCTGCATGTGGGAGGCTGATTTCCCTGTAGTAGTCACAGACTTATTAATAACCATACACATTATATTGGCTTTACAGAAATTACCACTGAATCATGGACCACAGGTAAATATAATTTAACAGTGTAAAATACTAGGCATAAATACCAGACATTGTTGGGTGGAGTTTATGTAAATAGTCTCTGCCAACAAGGCAAGCTATTTTTACATAGTGTAAATAGACAATCCGTTAATTTATTATGATTCCCATCCTCACTCATAATAATCTAAGAATACATTTTTCTGATTATTAGATTCTAATTCATGCAGGAATAACTGTGGATACTCCTTTGGCAGTTGTTCATGTGACTACTCCTGTCAGTACAATAGTAACTGTTGTTACGACTACAACTGTGAGTTCCTTTTTATCAGACACTTCGATATCAGTCACTACATACAAATCTCTCTGGTACTGAGCATAAGCTTATGCATTCTTTCAATTTATTTCCAGAAACTGAATTGACTTCCTGATGTTTTTTCATTTAGATTTATCCTTTTCCCTTTTACAGATTACTGCTCAAGTACAACCAGTTGGCCACAGCCTACAACAGGTAAACCTATGATTCTATTATTTGTTGGTCAAATTCAAACCTTTCCCAGGTATCCTGCATGTGGGAGGCTGATCTCCCTGTAGTAGTCACAGACTTATTAATAACCATACACATAATATTGGCTTTACAGAAATTACCACTGAATCATGGACCACAGGTAAATATAATTTAACAGTGGTAAATACTAGGCATAATTACCAGACATTGTTGGGTGGAGTTTATGTACATAGTCTCTGCCAACAAGGCAAGCTATTTTTACATAGTGTAAATAGACAATCCGTTAATTTATTATGATTCCCATCCTGGCTCATAATAATCTAATAATACATTTTTCTGATTATTAGATTCTAATTCATGCAGGAATAACTGTGGATACTCCTTTGGCAGTTGTTCATGTCACTACTCCTGTCAGTACAATAGTAACTGTTGTTCCGACTACAACTGTGAGTTCCTTTTTATCAGACACTTCAAGATCAGTCACTACACACAAATCTCTCTTGTACTGAGCATAAGCTTATGCATTCTTTCAATTTATTTCCAGAAACTGAATTGACTTCCTGATGTTTTTTCATTTAGATTTATCCTTTTCCTTTTTACAGATTACTGCTCAAGTACAATCAGTTGGCCACAGCCTACAACAGGTAAACCTATGATTCTATTATTTTTTGGTCAAATTCAAACCTTTCCCAGGTATCCTGCATGTGGGAGGCTGATCTCCCTGTAGTAGTCACAGACTTATTAATAACCATACACATAATATTGGCTTTACAGAAATTACCACTGAATCATGGACCACAGGTAAATATAATTTAACAGTGTAAAATACTAGGCATAATTACCAGACATTGTTGGGTGGAGTTTATGTACATAGTCTCTGCCAACAAGGCAAGCTAGTTTTACATAGTGTAAATAGACAATCCGTTAATTTATTATGATTCCCATCCTGGCTCATAATAATCTAATAATACATTTTTCTGATTATTAGATTCTAATTCATGCAGGAATAACTGTGGATACTCCTTTGGCAGTTGTTCATGTCACTACTCCTGTCAGCACAATAGTAACTGTTGTTACGACTACAACTGTGAGTTCCTTTTTATCAGACACTTCAAGATCAGTCACTACACACAAATCTCTTTGGTACTGACTGAGCATAAGCTTATGCATTGTTTCATTTTTATTTCCAGAAACTGAACTGACTTCCTGATGTTTTTTCATGTAGATTTATGCTTTTCCTTTATACAGATTACTGCTCAAGTACAACTATTTGGCCACAACCTGCAATAGGTACAGCTATGATTCTCTTATTTCTCTGTCAAATTCAAACCTTTCCTAGGTTTCCTGCATGTAGAGGGAGACTCATCTCCCTTTAGCAGTCACACACTTATTAATAACATACACATATTAATGGCTTCAAGGGTAATGTCAGTTTCTCTCACTAAAAGCTCCCTACTACAAGAGAAGCTAAATTTGTTTTTCCTGTCTGCTCAGTAAAATTAAAAAATACCATAAAAAGAGGTAGAGACAAACATCTTTTTGAATTTAAATAAATACTTTAAATGTGCAAAATTACACTGAGGGGATGAAACTCTTGTATTGCAGAACATGTGAATTGTTCCTCAGACAACATGGTCATTGTCATTCAGATGTCTTACCTGAATTCACTCGGGTTGAGGGGAAATGACCTTTATGTGGATGACCGTCTTTGCAGACCCAACATTAGCAGTACTGAGGTTGTGTTCAGATTCCCACTTGATGCATGTGGAACCGTCAAAGGGGTATGATCTTGCACATGTGCCAGTATTGAAAACTAGAAGCTGCTTATCAGCTTTTAATGCTTGAATTTTCTGTGTCAGATTAGTTAGACACCCTAACTGTATGCATTGTTGGGAGGCATGTTTACCATACAACATTACTTACTCTCTCTCTCTTTTCTTCTAGATGATGAATAGTTATGTGTCCTACACCAACAATGTGCGGGCCTCTCAGTCTCAATCAGGTACAATCACCCGTCAGTCAAATTTCCTGCTACGCGTGGGCTGCCGAATGGAGCCAGACACCATGGTGCAGATATTCTACAAGGCCAGGGAGAACATCAATGCCAACATCACAGGAACAGGCCACTTCGGGGCCAACATAGCCTTCTACACCTCCAACAGTTTCTACCAACAGATTTATGACTCTCCATATGAAGTGAACCTAAATCAGCTTTTGTATGTTCAGATCACGCTAAACAGGCCTGACAACAGTCTGCTTCTCTTTCTGGACACCTGTGTAGCGTCTCCAAATCCCAATGACTTCAAAGATCGCTCCTACGACCTGCTGCGTAACGGGTGAGACCTTTTCATTCTTAGGGGCTGTTTACACCACCACATTTTCAGCCAAAAAACTGTAAACTTTTTATGCGTTTTGACTGTTCGTTTACACAACAACGGCATTTTAGGGACTGAAAACACATGTTTTTGAAAACGGGTTTCAAAGTGCAAATTTTTGAAAATGGCACCATTGTCATTTCCATGTAAACACCCAATAAGGGAATCTTTGAAAACATGTGTTAGGTATGTAGACATGCGCAGTACGTGTCGATTTTAAAGGCAAGTGCAAACAAACACAACAATGGTAGAGTATATGGTACTGTTGTTGCTGCTCAAGAGTTTGCTAACGCTTCTTCAACAAAGTGTGGATTTACTTCACCAATATTACAACCAACAGCGGAGACTCAACATATACATCCAGGGCTCGCAAAATTGCTAGCCCGACGTCCCGGGGCTATTGTGTTTTCCAGTCGGGCTACCAAAATGTAGACTGGCTACTTTAAATGCCTGTCCTTAAAAACAGAGTGAGTTTGTATCAAACTTAAGGCCATAAAAAGTTTTTAATATGTTAAATGGTATAAGAAATGTCTTAATTATAATTTCAAGAGGTCTCACAGTTGGGGACAGAAAGACAAGAGTCGCGATACGGCTGGATTAAACTTCAAAAGGCAATGATGTCATTGAATAAATATGAGCGCTGCACCTTGTGGCAGAGAATGAATTTGCATTTCCAACAAGCCTTTCTTGTTGTTTATGGTCAGATCAATGCAAATATCAACTCACGATTTTACACAGCAAGCACATAGAGTTGTAAATGAAAAAGAAGTTAATGTGCCTTCTAAAAATCCAAACAATTAAGACGTATTTATATGTTTTAAATTGACATAATTTATATTCTTGATTTATTCCTTTTCATAAAAATGGTCTAAAGGCTGAAATGCTGTTTTATAAGATTTTTATTTTTGTGAAAATCTGTATCTGAACTGTTAATCATGTAATTTTATGGCTCAATACTGTATGTTACCATAGACATTGTCCAACCCCACTCATACGGTGTTCATTTTACTTGTGCAGCTCTTGAAATGGGTCATGAATTGCCTCAAATTTATTTTTACCAATACTGCAGATACCCTGTAAATCATGAAATAAAATTGCTTCCTTCATATTTGTTGATATTTGTGTATTGAAAATATTTTTGATTGACATTTAAACTCTTACAGAAATCTGATTTTCTATATATTAAAAAAAAGTCTTTTTTTTTTTTTATTTGTTTAGTTTTTTTTATTTTTTCTGATTTTCTTTCTCAAGAGTACCTGCGCGAAGGGCTACCAGGGATTTTTCAATTTTGCGAGCCCTGACATCATATAATCGTCACTTCCCTACAGGTACTGTTTACTAACAGGGTGACAGCGCCAACTACTGGCCTGGCATACGTAATACAACGTTTTTGGCCGTTTTCGCAGATATGTGTTAATATCGTGTATACGTGAAACTTTTTAAAACCGCAAGGAAAAATTTATTTTTGTCATGTAAACGTAGTCTCAAATGTGACTCCAACATAATATCATATGTAACAGTAGTAGACAACATTAGTAAGAATTATTTTGCTATTTATGTTTTTTGTACTCAATAGCAGTAATAGTTTGACTGTAATTTAAATTGTATCCAAATTGTATTTCTCTTTTCATCATTTGTAGATGTCGCAGAGACAACACATATTATTCCTACACCAGCGGTGAACACTACTATGCTCGGTTCAGTTTCCAGGCTTTCAAGTTCCTCCGGACTCACACCTATGTGTACCTGCAGTGTAAGGTGATCATCTGCCCCAGTAACGATTACAACTCTCGCTGCCGCCAAGGTTGTCGCCCCCGGCGCAAGAGATCCCTTGACAGCACCTACCACACCAACACTGTGACGCTGGGGCCAATCAAACTCAAAGGTCAGAGGTCTCTCTAAATCACACAGATTTAAAGCAATGATTTACTCACCTTCATGTTGTTCCAAACCTATATACTTGTACTGTTTCCGTGGAGCACAAAAGGAGAATTCTGAAGATTCTGGTAAACAACATGAGTAAAGAAATTTTGAATTTTTGGGTCAGCTATGCGTTTAAAAAAACATAGTAATAATAATAAAAAAAATGTTAACAGAAAAAACACAAATAAAAAGTATGGCAGACCATGTCAGGTTCAACCTATTTTTGAGACTTTGGCTCCCCGACTATAAGTAATAAGCTATGTTCTGTTCCGTTTTTAACCGCCATCAGAACGCTCTGTTTGAATAGGCGTGTCAGATATTAGATTCGGAAGTAAACGCTGGCTGCTGTGATTGGCTAATAGTTGTATATGACTGACTTCTTATATTCCTCTAGATACAAGCTGTCAGTTTCCCATACATTCATTTATTTGTGCGGGCCGCCACAATATCAAAACTGACTGCCACAAATAGATTTTCCTATTTTGACTTCATTGAATAAACATGAGCACTGCAAGTATAAAAATCAAAAACCGGCGCGGGTGTTTATACATCACTGTATTTCAGAAGGAACCCGACTGTCTTCAGAAAATATTTTATGTCATTTTCATTTCATCTTGCATGTAAAGCATATGCTATGGTAGGGGAGTGCCGCCACAAATAGAGTATAGGGCTGTGGGAAACAAGCTGCTATGTTTTAGGTCAAAAACGTTTAAATAACTCAATACATATCAAACGACCTGTAAGAAGAGACAAAGCAAAAGTGACCACGTAATGAAAACAGTTACTCACATTTGTGTTGAGACTTTACTGTGGATCCGATATAGTCGCCACAGCATCTTCTTTTAGATTCAATATTTTGAAAATCCCGCATCGAATTGTGCTTTGTTTGTAAACGAATCCGCGATAAAATGAAGTGAACAAAGGAGCAAGTTCTTACTGACGCAGTCTGGATCTTCATGACTTAATAATCAATATGCACTTCGGGAACTATGTGCTTCCACACACATAGCTACATCAACCTTCCTCCCGCATGTGTGTGTGTGTGTGTTGGGCGTAGTCTCACAGTTAAAAGTGAAAAGTGAATGACGCAGACAAATTCATAATACATGACAGTATTGATTGACTGATTTTATAAAATGTATTAATATCTACACTTTGCATATAATATTTTAATCTTATTAAAAGCATGTTTGTACACATTGGTATAATTTACTGTGGCATCGCTAGCTGTTCCATGTTTAAATTATTCTACGACTATGACTCTCTATCTCTACTGTGCAGGAGCATAGGACAGTGACGTGCTTTCACAGACAGCATGGGAAGATGAAGGCAACAGGGATTTGATCATCCGCTTTTTCATTTCTGATTTGTATCATTAATCACATCACATTATCTTTCCTAATGATGTATTTTTCCTGAATTCATTAAAGCAATTCATTAAAGCAATCCTTCTCCAAATTCTTTGTCGGAGCACATTGAAATACAGTATAAAGTTATTTTTATTTTGCTTTTATTTAAACAAGCAAGTCACTTCTAAATAGTCCAAATGATATATTACTATAAATCAACACCAAACATTTTGCATTACATTAGAAAATAATTGGTATAATAATTGTTTTATACCTTTTAGCTATAACCTTTTCTGTTTTGAGAATTAAATGACAAGACAAACTTAACAGTAATTTCAGTACACATCGCATAAGTCAGGTTTTATTGACATTCAACATCAAATCCACCAAAAAAAACATGTTATACAATACTTATCTGATCATTTAGTTAATTACGCAGACAGGCATATGAAATGTTTAAATAGTAGCACCAGACGCTTCCAAAAACATTACAAATAACATCTATGGCATGGCACTGGTGGTAGTGATGAGGGAGAGAAAATGAAAGAGAACAGTGTGCTCACTCTGCCCAGAACACAATCATCAACACTGCTTTACAAACCCAGTGTATAAAGCCATGTGTGATAGTGCTCATTAAAGAAAAGACCTCAGGCCACTACAGTAAATTTGGACAACAATCCTACAGGACACTATTTCTCACTGCTAAACAGTCAACTTACCTGTGCTAGAAATTTTCAACTTATACCACAATCTTGCTGATTTAAGTTAGGTTTAAATAATGCAGCTCTCTCAACCAGGAAACAAGTACTAATTTGCGATCATTTTAAATTAGAAGAAAAAAATATTAAATGTGGCAATGTCATTATATTACATTTAAATCCAAAGTGTAAGAACAGCCATAACATATACTCATTACATTTACTTTCACTGAATTTGAAATGTAAAAAATAAAAATAATAAAAAAATTTAAGTGTCAACTTTCAGAAGATAACTGTAGGCACTGATTACTGAACTCTGGCACTTATACAAGAGAGTTTAGGCAAAATCTTAAAAATGTGAAAAAATCCTCAAAAGTCAAACTGGAATAATCAGGGATGATCATTTTTGATGCGAGGACACCATTAGCATTCTAACCTTTTCAAAGACCAAAAACTCTACACTCTGAATGTGGATTACTGACTTCAGCATAACATACCCATAAGAGTTCAAATACAGTAATTACAAAGCAGGGATTTTGTCTTTGGAATGTTCCAGATACTAGAATTGTATTATGTAAAACAGGGAAAAGAAGAGGCCAGCATTACCCATGTGTCCTTATTTGTGCTGGCCTCTTGCAAAGTGACAGGCAAAATCATAGCTGTTTCTGCACCTGTGTCCGCATATGTTACACTGGAAAGGGTTCTCATAACCATGGCAGCCCATGTGGATGGTGTAAAGGATGTTATCAGGGAAATATATGTGACAATGGGGGCAGTGGTGGAGCATCTGGGGGTCCTGTACTGGGTTGGGCGTCCCTGGCTGGCTGTTGGTACCGCTCGGAGTGCTGGTTCTCTCACTGCAGGGTCCAATTCCTGGGCTACAGCCGCTGTGTGCAGCCGGTCTGGGCTCGGAGGTGATGGGAGAAGAAGCTTGACCCACGCTGACAGAAACAGCGGCAGGTGCTGTCACAGGCTGTTGGACGAGGAACGTGGGTTTTTCGTCGGGTAGAGATTCCGCTCCAGGAGATACCGGTGCACCTTGGGTTTCCGGAGGGATGCTGGCAAGCTGACCGGCCAAAGTCGAAAGCTGGTTCAGCGGGTTGTCCAATGTCATGTCTTGCTCCTCTCTGGAGCCACTTCCAATCGCTCCACCAGCTTGTGCATCCTTTCCTAGACTGTTATAGGCCTCCTGATGGAGGTGGGCGTGAGGAGGGAGGTCATGGGAGAAGTCACCCAAGTGGTGCTGCTCTGTGCTGGGCTTTTGCAATACCATAGATGGCGGGCTGAGGTTGATGAGCAACCGGCGGCCATAACCAAGTGAGTTTCCTCTCTTCTGCAGGACACTGAGCATCTTTCGGTGAGAGAGAGCAGAGCGGGCCCCTTTCATGGGGAGGAGTTTGTGTCTGCGACGCCGGTGATGAGAAAGGTTGCTTCGATCGCTGCAGCGGAAGGAGCACAGCTCACACTTGTAAGGTTTCTCGCCTGTGTGAGAGCGCATATGCGCCTCCAGGTGGCGTTCGTACGCTGAGGCAAAAGGACACAGGTGGCATCTATGGGGTTTTTCACCTGGAGAAGGAGATTGAGAATATCTCATGAACTTGTGTAACGTATGAGCAGTTCATTCATTCATTGGTTCTGAATTAATGAATCATTTATAACCTGAAGAAAAGAAGAAAGAGTATGAATAAGATTTAAGATCAGTTTTCAGTCTTACCTGTGTGGATGCGAATGTGCTCGATCAGCCGTGCAGTGCCTCTGGTGGCATAGTTGCAATAGCGGCACTTGAGTTTACCATCATATGTTCTCTCAAAGCCATCCACCAACATCCCTGAACTATCTTCTAAGGACATGTCCACTGCTGGGTGCTCCAGGCCATTCTGACCAAGTTCTGTAAAGTATGAATACATAAATAAATAAACAGAATATAACTAATATTAAGATATGGGGCAATATGGGAATTAAGCAGGTTTGCCTTCAGCACACTTGAATCAGCAGGTGCCATTCATTTATACTGTACAGTTTTTTTAAACATTAGAGGCACAAATCCATGTTGTGAAAACTAATAAATATGTTTAATAAACTATTTTATAATGAAAGAATGAAATGCTATTAATAAAAACTATTATTTAACATACAGTCCTCAAATTCTCAACTCAAAACATGCAATGTCATAATTTTGACAAATCTGATAAATCTGTTAAACTGATATTTAAAAAAAAAAAAGTGTTTTATTTTTATTGTTTTAAATCATTATTATTAACTCACTTTAATTACCCAAAACAAAATACCAACATTTAGGACCCCACAGCATATTTAGAAAACATAAATAATTAAATATATAATATTATAATAATAAATAACTGTTGAATAATTTAAATAATGAAATATTGTGGGATATTATAGATAATCAATAAACCCTTATATTTTTAATAATTTATACAATCAATAATTATAACTAACTACAACATTTGGTCTTGAATTACCCAGCGACTACTAACTGTTGCCTTAATTTAGGATTTTAGAATCTGTAACCCTATTAATCATTCTGGCACAGTTTAAATTTGATTTCATTTTAATCATATGTATATATATAAAAAAAGAAATAATTGCAAATATCATAAAAATAAATGGGTGGGGGGGGGGGGGGTTAGACATGCAGATACTTTTAAAGACTGCAGATATTTATAAAAATTGGAATTACTACTAAAGCATAAATGAAGATATGCATATTATATATTATAATTATTATTATTATTTTCCATTTTGACCAGTCAAAAACAACACAGGAAGGCTCTCTAAGTAATACCTCCTTGGAGATCATCAGTGTCTTTCACTCCGATGACAGAGCCAGATATCATGTTGACATGTTGGGTCTGCTGACTCAAGTACTCCTGAAAGTCCTTCACAAAATCCAGAGGTTCTGGCTTCTCCTCGCCCATTGAAAGATCTACACCGTCGTCCTCTGCGGTCTTAAACGGGACCAAACAGGCTGTAAATAAAATTCAACCAGAATATCATACAGATGCAACTGAATGACAAGACACGTAAATAAAAATCATTGTAGCATCAAAGAGGAACAAAATAAAACTTTACAAGCAATCATGTAAGTCTGTCGATTCGTCTACACAATAACATGCATCCACAGGCTAACAGGTGCAGTAAATAACATCTTAAGCGTATAAGTTATATTTGAACTTGTGACGGTTGTAAGACTAATCAGTTGTATTAGTCTCGCTGTTATCTAACGTTAGTTGACAAGGTAGCATGCGTTGCTAAGATAGCGAATTAACGTTGACGTTACTAAGCATTCCCAACCATTACGTTATCATTAAAACAACAATTAACAACAGTTACCTTTTCAAGGGCGCCAGAAATAATTAAAACCACACTCTGTTGTTCAGATGTTCAGACTGACGATCCGTTCTTTAACGAGATATTAGAAAAATCTGGCTGAAAAAAGCTCCATGGTGATGCTGGGCAGCTAACGTCAGCGAGTTAAAACGCCTGATTCAGTTAAAAACAGATATTAAACGAGCTTTACATTTGACCCAAAGTTGGATCGACGTATTTGAAACATACTCCGTGTGTCATTTAGGACTGTGTCATTGGCAAACAGAGAGTAAAAACCGAATTCTGTTGTATAAAAATAATGCTCTGCCACATCAAAACAAAAGAAAACGCAGAGGTGAAAGTTCAACCAGACGGTGCGCCGCTGAAATGATTCCGACTTCGTTGCGATGGTTGAACATTTAGTTCCTGTGTGTCACTCTGAGTGGATCTGCGGAGCAAACCAGACTTTTAAAATGAATGTATCAGAACACAGTACCATAATATAAGCTAATATAGAAGTACACTATGCATAATTTCCATACTTTGATGTGTGACTTCAGATGCTGCCTTTTTGCATTGTGTTATGCAACAGTATATGTCAAATCAAATTCCGTTTTTGTTTTTTTTAATATTGTTTTAATTTGCAGTTGTTTTAAAATGATCTGTACATATCCCTGTTAGTCTTTTGTAATATTCCTTTATTTTAAATAACAAAAGCCATGTTTCTAATGATACAAATTACAATCCCTCAGGAAAAGACATATTTTAGAGGGAAAACAAAAGCATGAAGTGCAAGATATATATGACTTTTTTCGTGTTTTTAATTTGAAAAAAAATTGATTGTTTGATAAAATTACACAAAGAAATCTGATATAAAAATTCAACATTTTACTTTATACTCTCACTCTCAGTCCCTTAGCAATGACTAACTAGCTCTGTAATTCCATCCTGTTGATTTTCTTGTCATTGCATAAATAATTTAGTTAAAATTAAAATATATTTCTGATAGTCTTAAATGCTCACTTGGTCATATAGTAATTGACATTCATATCCAAAAGGTACTGCATAACAGCAATGATCCAATTATTTTTTAAAACCTTTTAGTATTCTGCATCAAGTGCATTGATGATTCATCATTCTTTTACCAGATTAGCTAAATACATGGATAATTTCCATATTCAAATGTCATGAGCAATTTGATGAGTACTTGAGCCAATTGCATTACTTTAAATAGCAGGATTGGCTCATTTATGTTTCATAGCATTTAATATTTAACTAGAGGGGAAGTTAGCTGAAGATCGCATTGCCCCATTTGTGTCAGGGTTGTAGGAAAACCATTGAAGAGGGTGTGACAAATGACCAGTTAGAGCGAGAGCTTTGGATCCTTATGACACTATGATCCAAAATAATGATGAGAGGGTTCTAGTGTAACACTCAGCAATTCATTGCCTGTGATCATGGTTCAGATGACCACAGAACAACCTGCCAGGCTCCCATCGTGGTGTTAACAAACAGTCTACTCATTTTTTTTTCTTTCTTTTTTTGGAGTTACAGCAAGAAAGATCAGATTTTGCCCAAGCTATTACAGTAGGCCTATCTAACATACTGTTAATGTCTATGTATTTTCCCACACCAAGCCTAAAATTTTATTTTGTAGTTCTCCAGACTCATAAATGATACTGCATTTGTGTTGTGATCTCAAACAGACAATCCTTCTTACTAAACATATATCATTGATGTGCGTTTCTTATCCTGCACTCTGCCATTAATAGCTTAATTTCACAGATAGGACACTAGATGGCGCAGGATGTCCAGTTGTGATGAACATGTAGAGAATTAAGATGTGTCTATATGGCCAACCTTAACATTTTTGAATATCAAAATGTACTTTAACTCTTTTGCGTTGCATTATTCACAAAACAGTATAGAGCATTCAATGTCAGTATTTTGTTTGTTGCATATGAATGAACAGATAACTCTTTGTGAAGATGCATCCCATTAATTCAAAGTACCCTCTTATATTAGCATTATTGAATGAGAATTATAAATGAAGTCAAACGATTACTATCACGTGCAGTATTTACAGTCTGTGGGTTTTCCAGTGAAAAGCTTTGTAAACTGATCCAAAAGCAGGCACAACAGCCCGACCTTGTGGGGTTGAACTACGACCCCTGAAGCAGTCAATTACAACACTTCCTAATGGCCTGTCCACACTAATGTTATTTTATAGCAATTTAATTATGCTCAGGTTTCCCGTGAAGCCACTTCCCCTTAAATAATTCAAGCAGGGTGACAGTAATTTGTCAGTTGAAAAAGATTAATTGGGGTTTCAAGTGGGCTTCTTTTCATGAAGCGTTATTGTTTTCAAAGCTGGAGTGCAACAGTACATGAGAAAAATAGTTAGCCTACATAGGTAACAGATAGCATGTATCATGTGTTTGGTCAAAATCAACATAAGAGCGAGATAAACAGGATTTTTTAAATATCCAGTAATTATTATACGATATGTCAATATTGCTATCTATCTACTGTATTTATCTACCTATCTATAGAGGCTGCAATATGATCATAAATGCCTGACATCCGTCATTTTCTTTCTTTCTTTCTTTCTTTCTTTCTTTCTTTCTTTCTTTCTTTCTTTCTTTCTTTCTTTCTTTCTTTTTTCACGTATACAATTACATTATCCATATATTTGATCATAGCTTGATATGCATTCAAACTCTGCACAGACGTCATCATGACATGAAGTCATTCGGTTCATTTTGTTTGTCCGGCTTACAGCTTCCTCCCTTCTCAATCTCCATTTTAATTTAGCATCTGCAGAGTGTCTGAAGCTGCTCCGTCTACACCTGCTCGGGGGTAAGTCAGACCAAGTTCCCCCGCTGCCCTAATTCACATTTAAAAGCCTTTGAACGAGCGGGCCCCCTTCTCTCCTCCAAAGCGCTTGATTTATGTGCTGTTTGTGGTTTTATAGAACGCGAAACAATTCATTTTCTCCTGAAAAGAAATTGGGTATTAATTTGGAGAAGGCCCCTGAGCACTTTTTTAAGACTCCAATCATATGCTGGAGTCATTTAAAGGCTGCCATGGACATTAGCCCCCGAAGAAAGGCTTTTAATCCTGCCTGAAGAGCGCAGCTATAGAAACGGCTGCCCCAACGCCAAATCATTACTGCTAAAGGGTGAAGGAGGACCACGGCTGGATTTATTCTTCACGCCCCCAAGACTATTTATTTCTGGAGAGAACACCCCCCACCCCAGTGCGACACGGGGCGTGTGTAGAAGCAGAGAAAGGAAAAGAAATAGGATAAAGGAAGTACATATTAAGCTTTTCATTTTCCTGCCACTTAATTTCCTCGCGGCCGCCTGTGTAATGAATGTAATTGCTACCTTTGATGAGAACACTATTATCTGAATCACACTTTAAATGGGCAAACAAGGCCCCCTCCATCCTCTCTCTCTACCCCATCACAAAGCGGGTATGAGATCTCTAATTATGCGACAGAACAAGTGGTTTTTCTCAAAGCCGTGGCGTTGCGCTCGATTGCCAAAGAGCAGCCCTGGTTACATTTGCACAAAGGCGCAGATTAGCGGCGATACGCGCGCCACACACAAAGATGGGCGTTTTTATCATTAATTTCCTGCGTGAACCAGCGAATGTCTCCGTACAGGAAATTCTCATTTAGTCGAATGCCAGATCTCATTTTCTAAAAATCTGATCCAATCTGGCTGACTGGAATATGCGCCAAAATCAAATCAATAAGTATATAGGGCCTAATGTGAATAATAAAAATAATGTCAGCATACGAAAGCGAACAGCAGAGTAAACTTTATTTAGGAAAGCAGACTGAAAAAAAAAAAAAAAAGCGAACAGCTATATATATATATATATATATATATATATATATATATATATATATTATATATATAATATATAGCCTATATATAACACAGTAAGCTAGGCTATATATCCAGTTTCATTAGGTTTCAGCTTTAGATTGCCCTATAGGCATTTAGGCTACACACACACACAACACGCACAATATTATTGCTGTTTTGCAATTAAAATGTCTATATCTTCTTTTTTTAAGTTACAATGTCATATAGCCTATATCTATCTATCTATCTATCTATCTATCTATCTATCTATCTATCTATCTATCTATCTATCTATCTATCTATGTTAAGATGTATAGCCAATGTATTAATTTAAATAACGCAATAAAAAGTCACATTTATTTCCTGAAAGCAATCATTTTTCCTCCACCTTAGGCCTATGTGCTGCTTGGATCACGTTCTGACTTTAGTATGACACGCCGATCCTCAAACAGACAGTTCAGTTATTCATGAGGATTTATCTTTGCACATCTCTCGGCGCGCACGCGGTGAATAGCTGTTTAATAAAAGTGTCGGACTCGTCCTACAGATGACGTGACTTTACGAGGCGACACACGATAAAACTGCTGTCACCTTATGAAGTCTGAACGCGCGCGCGTCCCCGGAAACTTATTAAAGCATCGCCGGAGATATTTTCAAACGTCACAGGTGACAGCACGCTTCTATTCGGTCGAGCTCTTTAGCCTCGCCGAGATGCAAAAAAACTGTAAAGCAACGTCACAAATGACGAATTACACAATTATTCTTAAATGGCTGGCGTTTTGAGCTATATGCAAAGCCATTTGGCACCTTAAACGTGAGTTATTATTCTTCAAAGCAAGCTATACTTAAATGATAAAGTGATAATCAATTCCTTTGACTATGATGCCTCGCTTGGAGCTCTGGGGGGGGGAACAACTACTGATCACTTCTATTGGTCTGCAAATGATGGTACTTACAGCATGACAGATGGCTGGCAGGAGCGCTGTGTGACTTCAGAAAGGTTTATAATGTCTGAAACAGGCTGCCATTCGGGCCCAGTCAGGCAGCAGAGGAATGGGCCAATATTTCTGAGTGAAGTGGCATTTTAGCTGTATTTATCTGAGGATCTCTACACCAAAACCATAGGCACTAATAAAGAAGATGCTGTAATAGCTTTTTTACTGACTGGGTCCAGTCGCTCTGGATGGGGAATGAACTGTCCTTTGCTGAATTATTGTGGCCAAATGCCATTTGTACAGCCTGAAAAGTGGGGGCATTTATCCTGACTGTCAGTGCTTGGCCATTGCTCATAGTCCTGAATGATATCTCCCAACACACAGTTGCCCCAATACTCGCATTTCATGCTAGGCGCTGAGAGGGGAACTAATGGATGGCACTGTCTGAAGGCAGATAATTTAGAGCATCTTCTGTCAAATCTTTAAAACACACGGCTCTACACAAGCCAGCGGACACAGTGAAGTGCATCCAGCGGCACCACCCCTTCACCTCCCTGCCACACTGGGACACTGAACAAGGGAGATTCATTAGAAATGGCTTTTAAATTCTCAAAAAGCAGGCAGGGGTACGGGTATCAGCTGATTTAACGCTCAATTTGGATAGTGTGTAGTTTAGTTTAAGTCTCTTTTGTCACAAATGGTTACATTTGTACGTACAAGAATACATGGTGAAGATGGTTTTTCCATGAAATTTGCAAGTACCTTGGCAGATTAAGAAGATGTTTGTAGATGTTTGTATTAACTCATATTAAAGTGACAGTTTACCCAGTTCATCATTTACTCAACCTCATGCCACTCTAAACCTATATGACTTTCTTTTTAATGGTAAAAGACTGTGTGTGTGTGTGTGTGTGTGTGTGTGTGTGTGTGTGTGTGTGTGTGTGTGTGTGTGTGTAGTTGAGTATGATTCCTTATTCGATATATTGTGAAAAAGAGATTTAATTGGACAGTTCATGAAATTTTACAGCAAAATGCAGGTAAATGTAAAAAATTCTGGAAGTTAAAAATAAGCATTGGATGGTTGTCATAATGTCATAATTACACTAGAAATGTACATTAAGGTTTTGTTGCATCTTATGTTGTTTAATTAGTCTACTGCATTATTTTAGTATTGTCTGTTTGAAGTTAATATTTATATTTGGTACATTAGAAATGTACATTAAGGTTTTGTTGCATCTTATGTTGTTTAATTAGTCTATATTGTATATTGTAATGAGTACTTTACCGTCAGCCATGCTTGTAATGAATCGTCATTCTGTAATGAATTCATCATGTGGCTTTCTGTTTAAAGGTGTTGTTAGTATATTATAAAGATTAAAAAAAAATGATTTTAGTAATTTAACATATTTTCAGTTAATTATTTACTATTAACTACTGACAACCACATCTGCCATTTTCTTTACTGTAAATTTAGCAGATTTAAACTCTGTACAACTCTGGATTCCAGCTATATTCATATGGACATAATAGAGTTGTTTTCAAAATATATTATTTTGGGTAGTGCAGAAGAAAGAAAGACCTACAGGTTGTAAACATAGTTTGGTGCCATAGAAAACAATTTCTAGAAGTGGTGTAAACGAAGCCAGAATCTTAAATTTAATATAAGTAAATCTGAAATTTTAATTTATTATTGTGCGCACATGCTGTTCTTGCCTGGTTGACTGTGTATTACAAAAATTAGACAGCATCCAGGCACAAAGGGCATCTCAGGTTAATGAGAGCTAATGAAATGACAAGTCCAATTGACTACTGATTATTGCTAAAAGCTTATCATTGTCTAATAGACTCCTTATCTTTTTTCAAACTAGAGCAGAAGTTCTGCACCTCCAATCCTGTTCATTTTTTTCTTATGGGTTTCAGTTACGACTCTTTTACAAGCTGTTTTCTATAGCACCACATGACATTTTACTATGGAGAAATGACTCTCCACCTAGTATTTTCTGTAGCCCATTCTCTACTGTCATTTTTATACAAAGGTCCAGGTTGCTTTCCACGTCAAAGTGGTTAGTATGTTTTATTTATTCTCCACACAAGTTGATGCCGTAACAAGGAAGTACTCCATTACCTCTGTATTCTGTTTCTGAATGAATAGCCATTCTAGTATTATTCACTTTCCCTGAACGCTGCTCTTATCTTGCACTGTGCCCAGTAGGCCTCGTTAGTCACCATATGAGATGAGTGGCCAGGTCATAATGGGAGGGAGGAATGACCCTCGACCTCCATGACCTCTTATCGATCTCTGGGCCTAGTGCAGCTGGTCCTCTCTGTTCTAATGCATAGGGGGAGGAATTTAAACATGACACGCACTGTACCATGCCAGCGTGCAGTTGGGGAGATCATTAATAACATGCATTTTACCTGTACAACACTGACACACCAACCGGACCATTGAGCTGTAGGGAGTTTATGAACACAAACATGGAGCTCACGTAAAGAAGCAACAAAAGAGAATAGATAAAGAGCTGGAGATAAACAAGAGCCAATAAATCAATTTATCTGTCTGCCTGAGTTTTCAGTTGTTTGACATTTTTGGTGGCTGATGAAGTCTTGTGGTGTTGATTATGTTGTGAAGTGCAATATGATTAGTATCAGTTGCAAATGCCATGATTATCTTAATCCAGCCCGATCTCACGGCCTCATATTTTACGAGGTGGCTACTTCGTATGAATTTGTACGACCACACTCGTACAAATTCATTAATACGATTTTAGTAAAATCGTATTTATTTTACGAGTTGGCTTATTTTTATACGAGTGACCTACACCAAACCCCGCCCCTACCTACCCGTCATGGGGGGAGCCAAATACGAAATCGTACGAGTGAGGTCGTACAAATTCGTACGAATTAGCCACCTCGTAAAATACGTACGAATTGGTCGTGAGATAGCGTTGCTTAATCACAAGAAGCTGTTCTTGTTATTAAGGTAATCATGGCATTTGCTACCAAAAGTCAAACTGTGTATTTATTTCACCTCGTAAAATACGTACGAATTGGTCGGACATATTTTTATGCGAGTAAATATTTGACCTTTATCTTATTATATTCATTTTCACATATAAAATCTTATACTATTAAAATTTGTATTAAAAGAATTTTGAGTATAATTTTGAGTTATTTTTTTGCTAGTATTTATTTTATTCAGTGTCCCATTTATCCTTCAGAAATCATTGCAATATGATGATTTGGAAAAAATAAAAAAATAAAAAAATAAAAAATAAATCTTATCAATGCAGAAAAGTGTTGTGCATTTGGACACCGTGATATATTATAATATGTTATATATATATGTGATATATATATATATATATATTACAAGAAAAAACTATTTAAGTCTTTTTGCTTAAGAATTTTGTTTAATTCATTGTGTTACTTGCCATTTCTTTGTTATTATTTGTAAACTGAAAATTGTTTCTACGCTGATTTTTTTTCTGTGTAAAATTATGAATATATTTAATGTCACTTTTAATATATATATATAATATTAATAATTATAACAATATTAATATAAAATGTATAAATTAAAAATGCCTTTAGTGTCTGTTTTTTCACTTTCTGTTTCTCCCTTTGACTCTTATTCTTTTTGTTCTGGTGTTTTGTGAGGCTTCTTTTGTTCTGTTTTTCTTTGGCTCTATCACACTGGCTCTTTCTCTTTTCTAGATCCTATCACTCCTTACACTCTCACAGCTCTTCTTCTTCTTTGCATCTTCCTGATAGCACACACATATGCACTTTTCTTCACCTTGATCTTTGGTCCAGTGAAGACTTCAACAGCAGACCTGTGGACCTGTAAGAATGGGCTTTGTGGTTTTGTTAAAAAAAGAAAAGAAAAAAAGTTGTAGGCCACATGGGGGAAGTAAGCTGCTAATGTAAGCATGTAATAGTTTTCTATAAATAACTGAATGACAACATGGGCGCAGGGGCATCTAGGGACTGTAAAAGAATATGTAACCAATTTTAGTGCTATTAAAGCGAAATAGAGAACAAAATATATAAGAGGTCGAGGGAAAGGTTTCATTTGGAACCAGGGAATAAGGACTTTATGGCAACATAGGACATAGTCACTGCCATTGAGAACAGAAAAGAAAGAAGAGTCTTAACACTGAACGAACAGAATTAAAGCAGAGGGGAAAATGTGCAGTGCATAAAATCAATCGGTCGATAATTGGCTCACTTCTCATTTGTGTGCATGTTGGGTGGCCATATATCTTTTCCTAGGAGCACAGATTTGATTTGCACTTATGTTTTTACAAATAATCAATCCTTCATTTTGACCGCATAACAGATTGTGTCTCATATAGTACACTTTCATCTGGAGACAGTGACAGCTTGAAATTGACAAGATAAATATTATTAAACATGGCCTGGATTCACTCCTGGGTTTGTGAAAACAGTATCAAGATTTTAAACTATTCCTTTTGCTTTGTATAGATTAGTTTTGTATAGATTAGTTTTGACTCAGTCGTCTATGCTCATTGTCATCATCATCCAGCTAGTCATCATTATCACCTATCAGGGCTATCATCATCATTTTTTCTCAATCTAAATGAAGGTATTTAAAATAAGTGCCTCTGTCTGATTCGTAAACCCATGTCTGTACTCAGTAATATTTATTTGCTAATTTTAGGTATACATACTTAGCATCTAACCTATGACATGTCATATCTTTCATAAAACTGTTAATTACATTCTTCAGTGGTTGCGGTATGTGTATTTGATAGTTATAGCAAGGGGAGAGAACAGCGTTTAAATTTGTTTGCCATTGATTTGTGGTCCATCTGAGGCTAGACTGATATTTATGGGGAGAAAATGCCCCTCTGCCCTCAGGACTCTGGTACAAATCAGATGTGAGATCCAATATGGCCGTCATGAAGAACGGATCGGATGATGTGAGGCGAATAAAAAGAGTCTTATCTCAAATGGATTTGTGTGCTGACACTAACAAGGGCTTTTAATCTTTAATTCAAGATGAATTCTATTCTCCTCTGGATCTCATTCGATTTTTCTATTAAGCCGTACATGTGTAGTAGGCTTTATTTAGCCAGTTTCATTTTTAGTATAAGATCCCTGTGAATGTCAATCATGAGTACTTTTCCATAGAAGTCTGTCGCTGTCTTTTATTTCTCTCTTTCTCTCCTCTAAGACGGCCCCCTCTCATTGCTCTCTTTGAGTGGTGGCAGTAGCTGCTTAATTATGTAGGGAGGTAGGAGATCTTTATTCTCTGTGTCCATGCTGATAGCATCTCATTCACTCTCAGTGTTTGAGGTTTAGATTTTATCTTGACAGGCTGGCTGACAAATAGAAGTCATCCTACACCTGCACCGGGAATCTGTACTGGTGTTCTGGACAAACGTATTTGTCTATAATGTCACTGGGTTGCTGATGAGGTTAATATGTTGATCATGAAAATATATAAATAAACTATTTTTTTTTTTTTAAATAAAATAAAAATAAATTAATGAATAAATTTAAGATATTTAAATTGTAAATTTTATTTAACACAGCAAAATAATACGTATGTGTATACTAAATATAAATATTTTTAAAATTAATAAATTCATGATATATGTTTGTATGTGTGTATATCATATATAGCTATATTTAGTTTCCTTATTTACATTTATATATTGTCTACAATATTTCTTATTATTCTTGTTTATATTGTTATATACATATACTTTATTATATTTTTATGTGTGTGTGTGTGTGTAAATAGGCCTGTAGACCTGTAAAGAATGGGGTCTAAAGAATGTGTGTGTGTGTGTGTGTGTTTGTGTGTGTGTGTGTGTGTGTGTGTGTGTGTGTGTGTAAACACACCAGGGTAAAATAATTAGAATACTAGTATTTTCACCAGCTTCAAAATTCTTTTAAGTCAGATATTTCTATCTTTTGCTGTAGTGTGTCAGTAGGAAATATCAGTTTACATTTCCAAACATTAATTTTGCCATTAATTGTAATAATCCAGTGAGATTTTTGTTTGTACAAGGAGTCTGATAACAGCCAGTGCTCCACACAGAGATCTGTTCTCATCATCATCCAGTCTGCCTGGAATGACATGAAGAAATAGAACAAACTGAGACTCCAGAAGAACTGTGGCAACGTTTCCAAGATGCTTCAAGTAAAGGTTACCTGCAAAGCTACCTGAAAAACTATGCGCAAGTGCACCTCTGACAAAACACCATATATGTGTAAAATATAATGATATTCATAATATAATATAATATAATATAATATAATATAATATAATATAATATAATATAATATAATATAATATAATATAATATAATATAATTTAAATCTACGTTATTCCCTATGAAGATCCCTTTCCAGAGCATGACAGCTGCTATTAGCTTTAATACTCATTTTAATTAAAATGCATATTTAATAGCTAATGACAATAATACAATTAATAATGTTGAAGTATTTATATGTAAGCTTGTATCTGAGGACATGACAATGAAATTAAAGCTCCTATAAATTACCTGTTTTAATTACTGTACTCGGTTTGTTTGATTAATCCGCCCCATTACGGCGTGTCTCTCTGTTTCTTCTAGTCAGGAAAGGTCGGTTGCTATGGCCACATTTATATGTGTTCATAAGTGGCCCTGAGTGACTGCTCACCATCTCGGCTCCAAACCACGAGCAATAATCAGCTCATTAAAGAGCCTCTCCCCCTCCCCTCGTGCCCCCACGCTCATCTAAATAACAAATAACAAGCTCACTCTCCATTGCGCCTACTTCTCCTCTCCAGCCCCCCCCCCCCCCCCCTTTTAAACCACATCTCATAGAAATGTATTTATATCTCTATATCTACAATCGGGGCTGTGAGTGGGGGTGGGGAGGGAGAGGGAGAGAGTGGGTTGTTTCTGTAGTGGTTGGTGAGAGTGTGAAAGTAGCCGATTTTCTTAATACATCCCCTGGGAGCAGATAAGTCTATCAATCTGTTAGATTGGAAAGCCATTAGGTGCCCTGGTTTATGCGTCTCAAGCTGTTAAAGCAGAGCAGATTGATTGTTGAGCCTTTGATGGGATATGCTGATCTAATCTCACTGTGCTTCAGTTTGCAATAAATTACACAATTCATTTCCCCCCATTTAGGGGAAGAAAATGACACCTCCAGGCACGCCTGGCCTCTCCAGGCGAAACAGCACACAGAAGCTATTTTATGGCGCCATTTAGCCAGCAAGCTTTCAGCCAACCAGGCCAACCGTCTCTCGCTCTCTCTCTCTCTCTCTGCTCTCCTTCCCAAAAAATCGAAGCATAATCAAGGTGTATGTTTAGAAAATTTATTGTTATAATTTCCACCCATAATCTCCTCCATTTTCCTGCAGCCAGAATGACATAGATCATCATCTGGGAAAAAAAAGGGGAAAATGGATAGCAGTTTAAAATTTATCGGTCTTTGATTCTCAATTATAGGTGTTTATGACTTCATCCGTCTTCAGCCGCCTCAACCTTTTCCATTATGGCGGAATATTATTTGTACGGAATCCATTAAATTCACAAGGCAGGACTCTAATGGCAGCGCTGCAATGCTTTGCAGAGGGAAAAGTTTTTTGAAAGGTTAGCTTTAGCAAAAGCACTGCTGTTATGACACCAGAAATTGCTTTATTGATGGGCTTCCTCAGAGCCTGAGTATTTGGGCCATTTGTAACAGGCTCCATATCTCTATCTCCCCTCAGACACTGATGAGAAGCCACTGCTGCCTCAACCCGATTACAGCGCTGCAATGACACACGGTCAGAACGCTTGGCCCAAGAACGCTCACACCTGGCTTTTCTACGGAAGGCATCACCTGTGTGTGTGTGTGAACCTGGACAGGTGCTGCAAAGCCATTCCACAGATTCAGCCATGTCAGAACGAATGAATGGGGTCTTTTAGCTCTTGGTTGGCACAAGGAAGACACAGATCATTGCAGCAATGTAGGACACCGAGGGTCAGGGAAACCTGTTGAACATCTCTGTACCTGTAAGCAACATTTACGGTTCACGAGGTGTTACATCAGATACCACATTCTTGATTCTCCGCACATATCTTCACAACCGTTCATGTAATTAAATTGCCTTTTCTATTCTTTATCAGTCTTTTGGTATTTTCACCAAAAAAAAAAACTGAAGAATTGTTTTTGTCCATACAGTGAGTCAGTAGGGTTCAAAACATCTTTTACTGTTAAAAACTACTGTAAAAAATAAAAATAAAAAAATCTGTGGATAGTATCCTATGAGAGTAGACAGACAACCATGGTCCTGATGGATGTGAACTGACCTGTGACCCACTTGGCAAGAGCTTCCTCTCACCCTTAAAGTGACATTGAATTCTGCTCTTTACTCCACACCCAATGAGCATATAAAAGCAGCTCTCTGATACTTGGCTAATCACGCTGTAACTCAGAGCCTCTAACTATCTCTCAGCCAATCAATAGCTTCGCCATCCCAATTAAGGTGGGCCAGGTCAGGGCCAGGCCACAGTCAGTCCTTTACAACTTAAATGCCATGTTTAAATCCATTGTGTGTATTACAGTGAGACAAGCAGCCTGACCTTCAAGCTTTTAATGCCTCGTTTCAGTAGTGCCGGACATTAATGCACTAGGAGAGAGCATGTGGTCATTTCGTACAAGTCGGTTAAACAGATCAGGGTTTAGACTAAGTGCACTAATAATGCTGCTTAGAACTTTTAGCTTATTTACATTCAGGCATTTGGCATATATACTGTTATAGAAAGCAACTTAAGGTGCATTCTAGGCTATACAATTTATTAGTGTGGCATTATTGAAGTCTCTTATAATGATCAGTCCATTTAAATCTGTAATAAATCTATATCAATTAGGCTAATATATCTACATTTATCTACAATAAATCTGGTGATGCCAAATTTAAATACAATTACCAAAACAGACCTTTAAAAATAATTAACATCAACATGATTATTTTATATTTTTATAGTGACGTCATAGTGACCAAACCCATTAGGGTAAGATCCAACAGGCGCATACAATCCAAGAGTTAAAGGTTTAGAATACCTCCTCGCCCATTTTTCACCGTGTGGTGCTTTTCGATATTATACTCGTGTCGTTTATCACAATTTCGACCAGACGAGAGAAACTCACAAGATATCAAAACAAAAATCTATATATAATACGTGGGCAATTACAGCGCGAAGTTAGCGGCGTCGGGTCATTGTCACCGCGCGGCGCGCTTTTCTCATCTCCCGGGGTCGTTAGACGATGATGGATTTAAACCTATAAAGTATCTAAACTGGACCTTTTAACAAACCATGAGCAATACTATCATTTCTTTAATAGAACCTGCTGACCGTGTCATTCCGTTCTGCCATTCGTCATTTTCCCGGTGAAATAATCAATAACTCCACGCTCTGAAATAAATAATCTAAAAGTCAGGGAACATTATATCTTCCCACCAGGCAGAGAGACACAAAGAGCCGGGACTAAGACTAATATGAAATATCTACACATAGTCTAGGCTACATGGCACAAGCCCCCAATAAAGGCATGCAGCGAACACCGATTCTAATAGCCATAGGTTTGTGTGTAGCGACATTCACGGATACAATTTTTTGTGTGAACCATTTGTGCGCTGTTTACATTGAATGAATTTGGCCTGCCTTAGACCCTCTAAATCTCATTATTGTTTTGGTAATAAAACATCTGTATTTTTTTTCCTCCATGTATGGCAGGCTATAAAAAGCCTTGTGTTTATAACATGCCTAAGTATTTTTTTAGAGGGGGGCTGCCATCAAAAATCTCTCTTTTTAATTTTTGAGAGATTTTGTAGTAATTGTTATTTCAAATAATCAATAAAACAATCATACAAATAATGACAACTTTGCATAGAAATACATCTGTACATGAGTAACATCATTGACTAGGCCTATTTAACCTAACACCGGATGGCGCTAGGGAACGATTTATTTGATCGTAGATTTTGATGATAAACATGCAATGAAAGTACACATATAAATGATCAAAAGACTGTTTAACTCAGGGGTACCCAACTCTGCTCCTGACGATCGACTGTCCAGCAAAGTTCAGCTCCAACCCTAATCAAACACACCTGCCTTTAATTTTTAAGTGAGCCTGAAGACCTTAATTAGTTGCTTCAGGTGTGTTTGATTAGGATTGGAGCTGAACTTCACAGGACAGTCGATCGCCAGGAGCAGGGTTGGGCACCCCTGGTTTAACTTTTGCATAGTATATTTTACTTGGTCTACACATTTTGTCTGACAAAACTAAGCGTCTTAAAAACTATTATTTAGGCTGTTAAATCAAACCGACTCTCTGTCTTTGGACAATGTCTTCACAATCCTGTAATTAAATGTTAGCCTACTATTTCGACATAATAAGAATAATCCTATTTACATTAAAACTAACATTTGGTATTTAGAAAACCATGGTCTGTTTTGTTTCATGTCACCACTTTAGAAATCAAAGTTAAACTAGAAAAATCTGGATCACGTGTCAGTTTAATTTTAACAGCAATCAATAATATCATAATCAGATGTGACAGGAGTTTTGATTAAGTTGTAACTCCCATGCATTTGCACTTTAAATATGCTAGTACTATAATAGTAGTTATAATAATAACAATAATATTAAGAATAATAATACTATTTTTATCATATTCCCCGTTGTATCATGTCCAAGAGTAAATTACTCTGTCGATCTAGCTATATTGTCACAGGGCTTGAATCATTTTAGTCATTTTACAGCAACAAGATGGATTTTATTGGTTTGCTGACTTGGCTTACTGTCTATTTTTTAAGCCTGCAGTAATTCTTTATAACCTATAGAGGACGCCCTCGCCTTGTTCAATCAGTGACTTGGGCATACAATTTACCTATGGAATCAAAATGATCTTTTTCACAAGACTATACCAACAAGAAAAGGTTTTGATTAAATATAACCAAAAGTATGACCTCATGACCTCCTGGTTTAGTTTTTCTTTGCTAAGATTTTGTTTTGTTTTGTACTTTTATTTATTTATTTTTTGTTTTAATGTGAAGTGTTATTTTTATTTTAAAACAAATGAATGCAGTGAAGTCCATAATCCATTCATATTTAGAACTCTGCGCATTTCGATGGTAAAAAGTTTAAAAAAGTAACAAATGGATTGAACGTTTAAATTGGTTGCAAAGAGAACGTACTAAATATTGGAGTTTAAAACAGTAATGCTTATAAATAATGGATTGATGGATGGACGGATGGATGAATGATTTTAATGAATCAACCTAATGATTTCAACAATTTTTAAAAATACATATAAAGGCTTGCAGGGAAAGATTTTTTTTTTTAAATTACGCCTGATTTTAGAGAGAAAAAATAATCTGTAAGAGATTTACCAGTATATGGACATTGCATTCGCGATATGCTTTACATGTAAAAAGAAAAAATAGTTTTCCATATTGTTTACAGTTTTATAGTCAAAAGGGTTTAATACAATGTTTATTACAATTTTAATATAGCAACTACAAATGCATTTTAAGTATAGCTACGTGTACAAATTATTTGCTACTACAAATAATCAACATGCTTGGGTTAGACTTCTGCTATAGTTTATTTGTTTATATACTATGCAAAAAAAAAAAAAAAAAAAAAAAAAGAAAATCAAATTTTCTTGCAACATCGACACTTTTCAAATATATTTGTGCAATTCCGTATCTCTCTCCCTAACTGCAGTTGTGTACGCCTGTGTTTTAAGGGTTTTTGCCCAAATGAAAAACGTCTGTAGGCTAATCAACTTTTTAGAGATGTACTGATAAAAAGTCAACTGTAACTTTGCAATGCTCGTGGCCTAAACCACCTTTTCGCTATTGCCTTTATCGGCGCACCGCTTGAGCTAAATCCTTGTTCCTTTGTGTTAATGGTCCGTCCTCATTTGCCACCTAATTGGACTATATAAGACCAATAACATGAGAGAACTCTCAGCCCAGCAGCCAACGCGAAGAGTCTGGGAGGCCCCTCTTTTTTTCTGTCTCTCTATTTCTCATCTCTCCCTTCATCCTATTTGCTATTGTACGTGCCCAATCGCCGTATACTTTCTGCATTTAACTCGGGTGACATTTTTATTTCATCATTAGCATCTGGCGCCGGACGGACTCGGTGAGCATCATTTTCACCAAGGAACCCTCGGAAGATGATCAGCAAGATTAATATTGTTTATCTCGCTCCGCGTTATTAAAGTCAGTGCTGGCCGTAAACAACCGCGTTTAAGTTCCCACTACTGGAAGAGTTTACCAAGGACCTTCAAACTGTTAACAGATTTAAAAAAAAGAAGATTTTTTTAGCGATCTTCAAAATATATTATAAGCCCGAATTTCAAGCCAACATGCCCGAAACAACCCAGGATTCATGTGCTTCGGCGAAAGACTCTCCATTTTTCATTAAAAACCTTCTTAATTCTGACAGTAAGCCGTCAAAACCTAAGCCTATTTTGGCATCAACTAAAGCAGGACTTGATGGCAGCTTCTCGCTCTCTCAGGTTGGGGAATTAAACTTTCCTCGCTTTGAGTTGCCGACCCAGCGCTTTGCGTTACCGGCTTACCTTGAGCGTGCCTCGGCGTGGTGGTACCCGTACACACTCAGTGCATCTGCGCATCTTCACAGAACAGAAGGTAAGGTTTGAGCTCTTAGGACTGCTTTTTGTGTAGCGTGCATTGATTTGTTATGATTTATCATAAATAATAGCGTGGTTCTGCTAGCAAATGTTGGTGCATACGTATGCAATGTTAATTAGATCCAAGTGAGTTTGGAAAATGTTTCCGGACATATAAATAATATAAGCATACAGGTTTTTAAGCAATTTTAATAAGCTTTTTACTTTCTTTAAATATAAAATTGGAATGTTTTGAAATGGCCTCTCTTTTAAAGTGCAATGCTTAAGTTTGAGAATTTTAATAAGCTTTTTACTTTCTTTAAATATAAAATTGGAATGTTTTGAAATGGCCTCTCTTTTAAAGTGCAATGCTTAAGTTTGAAAACACTGAGATTTAGACAGTACGATCCACACTTGTTTGCACCTGTCATGTGGCAAAGTGACGCGACCTGTGAAACTTGATATGAATATGTTTCTGAAAGAAAACGAATGCTAATTTGAGCTCTCCTACTGTAGCAGCACAGAAAGCGAGAGACTCCTCACCGATCACAGGCACCGACCGAGATTCACCTGAGCTCGTGCTCAAATCAGACCCGGACGCCAAGGACGATGAAGACGACAACAAAAGTGGAGACGAGATCGTCCTCGAGGAGAGCGACACTGAAGAGGGTAAAAAAGAAGGCGGCTTGGACGACTGGAAGAAGAGCGATGACGGCGCGGACAAGAAACCTTGCCGGAAAAAGAAAACTCGCACAGTGTTCTCGCGGAGTCAGGTGTTCCAGCTGGAGTCCACCTTCGACATGAAACGCTACCTCAGCAGCTCAGAGCGCGCGGGCCTTGCTGCCTCCCTTCACCTCACAGAGACCCAAGTCAAAATCTGGTTTCAGAACCGGAGAAACAAATGGAAACGTCAGCTGGCCGCAGAGCTAGAGGCCGCCAACCTAAGCCACGCAGCGGCGCAAAGGATTGTGAGAGTACCCATCCTGTATCACGAGAACTCGGCCTCTGAGAGCTCCAACACAGCGGGCAACGTGCCCGTAAGCCAGCCGCTGCTCACTTTCCCTCATCCGGTTTACTACTCGCATCCCATCGTCACCTCCGTGCCCCTCCTCAGACCGGTTTGAGAGGACGAGGGATGACTTTTTCTATGTAACTATGTAACTAAAACGATTTTACAAAGACTCGACAAGAGGGAAAGAGAACAGGGGGAAATAAAAAAAAAGAGACGAATTATTTTTGTTTAGAAAATAGTTAAAAAAAAAAGAAAGAAAAGAAAAAAATGTACAAAGACGCACTGTCATGCATTTGAGCCCTACATTTTTTTAACTCATAAAAATACCCATAAAACTACAGATGAATAAGGCGAATGTTTAGAGGCCTACATTTCTAATGTTGATGTTGGTTGGAGGTTAATTATAATGACATCGTTAATTTACTGTCATTATTATTATTATTATTATTATTATTATTATTATTATTATTATTATACTGCTACGGTTTATCTATTAATATTACAGATAAACTTGCTACCACGTCAAAGGAAAGGTTTTATACACATGGTTCAATTTCTTTACAGCCCTGGGGGAAAAAATCACACAGCCCTAAACACGGATGTGCAATACTACTGTGTATGATCTATATATTAAGGCAAAAATATTATTTTTGAAACTCTTTATTTTAGACACATTTTCTTAACCAAACAGTTCTTAGGCTGAGAAGATAACCGCTGAAAAACGATTTTGGTCCCGCGTTCAATGGACAATCATAGGCTATACTGACAGAAATTGCAGTTAAACTGAAGACACACAAACACGAAGAATAAAAAACTTTTACTTTTATCTATATTATTTACAGATGTATATGTACATGTACAGATATAACGAACCAAAATGAGGAAAGGTGTCATTTGTACAGTAATAGCTGTTTTTTTTTTTACATTGTATTGCTAAATTCTGTTGTGAAATAAACGAAGACTATTAAAGTCTACATGTCTTGAGTGACTAACCTGACTTTGTGGCACGACTGTTGTGTTGAGGCGAATAACGAGAAGGCTTCTGTGATGTCTCAATTTATAATGCTCATGCATAAATTTGGAGATGTTGCATGACTAATGCACTCGCGTGAATAGTGATAAAATATTATTTTCAGGAAATAATATAGGCTATATACAAATTAAGAAATCAACATGGGAGACAAAACTGACATAAGATCGCACACTTTTAGTTATAATTACAGGAGGCTCGATGTGTGTATATAACAATTTTAAAATTATATGGAAGTAATTCTGTACATTCCAAAATATGCTTAAAGGGATGTTAACAAATTAATATATAAATAATTTATTAATTAAATCATTAAGTGGACTAATTAGTCTATTTATGAATAAACCATGTATTTTTTTCAGTGCGCTTTTTTTTTCAGTGCGAAAGTAAAATGATGTTAAAAAAACATTATTTTTTTAGTTACAGCATTATGAAATAAAAAACGATGAGCTAATTTAATCGTACAGCAAAACCGAAATTATTTCACTTACGCCTCAGCAATCTGAAATACCCATTACCATCTCAATTACAAGCAGGTGCACCTTTAAATCTGGCGGACTCTACAAGCGATGTTTTGCAAAATCGCGTTGTCAATAAGACCGTATAATTATCGGTGAGAGCTTGCGGAATTGCATTAAGAGTTTTACCGCTCATTGTGAGAGTATGTGTGTGTATGTGTCTGTGTGTGTGTGTGTGTGTGTGTGTGTGTGTGTGTGTGTGTGTGTGTGAGAGAGAGAGAGAGAGAGAGAGAGAGAGAGGGAGAGAGAGGCGGATGAGTAAAAACTGCTCATTTGTTATACGTTGCATTTTAAGTGTATAAAAGCGTGGTCAAAAACGCAAGTAATGAGTTTACTGCTGGTGCTGTGAAATGCGTGCAAAAATTGAAACACGACCCATTAACTGTAGCTACAAACCTTAAGCCAATGGGGGAAAAAATATTATTTAGTTGAGTGGAAGAGGTTAGACAACAACTAAATTATATAACAACAACATTAAAAATAATAAAAAAAGATTATTATTATTATTAATAATAATAATAATAATACAAATAACCACAATAACAAAAATAACAACAAATAATTAACAAATCTTCTTTAAAACGATTCGTCTAAAATGCTCAGATAGCCTACCTTAAATAATTAAAGCCTTAAAATTCGAGGCTTATTATTATTTTTAGAAATATTTAAATGAATTAAATTAAGTTTAGTAGTTTGTCACAACAATTAGCCTACATAACTTTTACAGACAACATGTTCGCTATTTCCGTCGTACGTTTGAATATAAGCCTATTACTAAAACTAAACCTATAAAATGGTATAAACATGGACCTGTATCGAGAGAACATTAATATGGGTCAGTCAGGCTCATCGACAAGCATTGGTCTTCCTATTACACTCTTCCTCTGTAAAGTCGAAATCAACTCTGCGTTGGGTCTGAGCACTTAGCCAAGAGCACATTCAAATACCGCCGCCTAATAATCATAACTCCTATATTGACGTATAATATAATGCAAGCTCAGCACGAGCCCATTACGGTGAATTAATAGATCGCAGAGGCATTATCGCCTGTAGAGTATTGATCGGGGAACGTCTGTAATATTGTTTCAAATCAAGGGCATTGTTAACAGTTCTTTTTTTTCCTGATGGCTTACTGATGACCTTGATCCACTGTCATAAAGTGAATATATATATATATATATCACTCGATAATTTCCATTTGACCATATCTTTATGCAAAGAATGTAGGTGGGGTAAACAGATAAAATGCTCTTTGCGCATTAACATAGAAGACAGAGAATAGCCTATATAAGAACAAGAGTTTGAACAAAGATTGCATATAACCGGTATTTAAACAATCCCCTCCCATAATTCGTTCACAAGTCATCTCTTTCTGGCTATGTGATTATTCCTATTTGCGCAGTAGTGTTTTCTTTGTGGATATGACGGGGTTGTCAGCTAATCAAGGCCTGGCCTATTCAAAACTGACGGGACGGTGTTTTAACAATTTTGATAAAACACAATACGTTTAGTTAGCCGACCTCACATTTTCGAGCGGAAAGGACAGCAACTCACTGCGTCACAGGATGAGGCTGACAAAATTGCCTATCATCTGCCCTATTGAATTATCTTTCGCTGTGTAGAGGAACATGTTTTTCAGCGCTCTGCAAAGCACATTTACCCACAATAGACGACGAGAACGTGAACTCAATCCCGTGTATAACGCTTGAGAGGGAGCGGGCCTATCTTTGCTCATTACTTTCTCGAAATGTTTTGGTGTTATTCAGGGAAAAGGATCTCTCTTTTTTTGCCCCACCTTTCCCATTTGCCTTTGTGATTGAAAGCGAGCATCAGATTTTCATCAAAGTTCTATTAAGTGAAACATAGGTTGCGGGGCAGCCTCTGATTGAAACAGTTTAAATTTTAATTGTGTTTTTAATTTGACATATAGTTGCGGAGAGGAATGACACCACAACGCCGAGGGGCGGTCGATTCGCTTAATTTCTCCCTCAGGGATTGATGAGTATATCAGAGCAGTAGATTGGAAACCCATTAAGACTCAATGGTTAGGTTGTTAATTGGATCTTGATGAATAGAAGCCCTTGGTTGAACTATACTGATCCAATCTTCTTGACTTTCTGTTTTCCAATAAATTACCCAATTCATTTCCCAGCCGTAGATTACATAAATTGTACACCTCCAGGGCTTGAGCTTCCCGCCTGCTTGCTCGCTCGCTTTCTCTCTCTCTCTCTCTCTCTCTCTGCAAAACCATTTGAGAAAAAATAAAAGACCAGCCTCAGAATCTTGAATGAAAATCGAAACATAATCAGCGTTTATACTTAGAAAATTTATTGATATCATTTTCCCTGGTAATTTCCTTATCTTAAAGTTAGACATGCCATATATCATAATACACACGTGTAAAGGGCCCTTTGTTTAATATTTATCGAAGCTTGATTTTCAGATCAAAGGCGTCCATGACTTCATCTGTCTTTCTAGTGGAAAGCATTTTTGCCAGAGCTCGATGTGTATGTTCGGTCATTACTGTCTGCCGCATGCACTGACAGCACGTGCAAAAACGCCTGTTCTGCCGGATTTGAAAGATGTTTAGCTTTGTGAACGCGTGACAGATTGTCCCACAATCGCTGGGTGTTCATCGCGGTTCACCGGTCTGGGTATTTGTGAAACACAAAGATAAAATTGCTCAAAATCAATAATAGAAACAACTTTTTGGATTAAACGCGCCTTAACAGCAGACATGCACTAGCCTAATGCTCTTTTATAACCTATTTAAACAGCTTTCAAAGAAAACTGTGATAATATCACTCCCTCCTCCCCAAACACGTAGAATATATAATACTGTGAGGGGGCTACATTTCTGGTGTATTGTTTTTGTTTAATATGTCTAAACGGCCTTTAAGCCATCCAGCCTCGGCTGACAAGCTCAGCGTAAAAAAAACGGCTCTTTAACGATCATTGCGGATTTCACGCCTTATGTGAATGCGCCATAAATCGTAGGGCCGCTGTGAACTAGACCCTCATATTTTACGCACTAAATGGCTATATGTGGGCATATGGTCGCTCACAATAGGTCTCTTTAACAACCGTTCCAAACAGTTGCAGATTGTGACACTTCAACCACATCGTTTCCATCATCGTGTATAGGCTATATAGTGCACGTGTCGTAGCTACTTCCAGGGTCTTACTAGACCAAACTAACACCCACTGATATGTTTTCGTTCTAGCCGTAGGTACACTGCAAACAGACGCTCTTCAAAATTAAAATTCCTCAGTGGTTGATTTAATAAACACTCTGCTTATAGCTATGAATCTTTTAAGATCAAAAGTTCATGTTGGTAGGTTATTCATGGTCTATTCGATGTTTGCTAAATCTATATTTTCATCACAAAAAGAATACATAGCCTATATAATTATAATAATTAAAAAAAAAGAGAAAAAAGAAAATCGTAGCTGTTTTGAACTGACATGGCCCAGTTAGTCTATGGTTGGGAGACTCATGTGTGCAGGGCATTATTTCCGACCTTTGAAATTTGTAGTCGGGATCGCTCAACCCTGGCTCCCTCTGCTCCATTAGGTGTCCGCGCGCTGTCACCACGACAAAGCCAGAACATTTGTTAAGTGTCGCCAGCCTTTAGAAAACGCTAACGAGAGCTAATGTGGCAGAGCCACAGCTGCCCTCGAGACACGAGTCAGGGGTGGGGCGAGCGCACACCCCCAATCAATTAGTCAATCAATTAAACAGGGTCCTGCCCGCTCTAGCCGGCCCGCAGAGGCAGTAGATTAGCCCACCATAATGATCAAATTAATTCTTAAACGGAGATAATGGACGTGGAATGAGTTTATTATTTTCAAGAAAAATGAGATAGGATCCATTATTAGTTCCTAGACTGTGTGTTGGATTATTTGACCAATTTGCCATTTATAGCACAAGACTAGTGGAATTTAAAACGACTATTTAATAAGATATATGATTTTGAACTAAACCTTGGATTCAGATGACTTGTGATTATGAGGTTGGTTATTGTTGTGGGCATGAACTTGAGAACTCCAGGCATATGCTTGAGATGCCTAAAACCCTACAACTAGTCATGAACAAAGACACCTCTATGGATCAGCAACATAGTCGTCTGTGCAGTGGGTTTGTGTGAGCATCACAGTCCACAGTAAAACCTGTTTAAAAAGTGCTTCTGGATCACTTAAGCTCTTAACTGCATGGTGAAATATTGTGACAATATTTTGAAGCGGACAAACAAGCTTTATAATAAAGTTATTGTTACATTTGTTTTAATTATAGCTCAGAGGCCTATTCACACGAGCCTTCAATACAAGTCAAAATCTTAAGATCAATAAATGAATAAAAAATAAGCTTGTTATCATGTAAACAGAAACATATTGTTTCGATATAAGGGAGCAGGAAATTACTGAAATTAGAAGCAATAATAATCACAATTTATCAAAGTGGAAAACCAGAGGCCCGTACATGACAATGAATAATTATCCATCCAGTACTTCACAGAAAGCTATTAAAATGTTGGTTGTAATTTCTCGTTACAGTGATATTCTGCAGGCAAACGTCCGTCAAGTAGTCAAGTTGTGAGGGAAAAGGACAAAATAATGTTGACCAGCCTACAGCTATACCGTGACAAGTGCATTGTAAAGCATTTGGGGTAAATTCACAGCGGAAAAAAACAGCAGTTGATTATTTTGTTGTGCGAAATACACTTATGCTCGTTATGAGATGGCATTTTGATCACTATATTTTACATTTCTTAACTCTGTCCTTAAATTATAATATTTTAATATACCTACCTATTTAGACTCTTAGTATTACTATAAATTTGTTACTGCAAAATGTACTTAAAGCAGAGGTGGTACAATGGAAGGCCGCAAGATGACTTTTTATCAAAAATCGGCCTCTCCAGCGTCTGTAATCAAAAAAATTAAATAAATAAATAAAACTAAAAATAACAATAAAAAAAGGCATGCAATAAAACAACAAAGCATTATAACTAAATAAGCTTAAACTATTAAATTAAATAACATAACATGGGAAATAAAACACCTAAATGTGCATAACTCATAACAAGAATAAAAATAATATAATTAAAATCTATACAAATGTGATAGCGTAGTTCGCGCAGGGAATTCTGAGAATGCCCATCTCCCCCTATAAAGTCACCATAAAATGGTCATACTTTTTAAATTTAGAAAAGACAGTGAATTTATTGTCTGTCTAAATATCCTAATATAAATTTGTAAATTAAAAAGGTAATTTATGCTTTTTTACATTTATTGTTTATAATATTTTACAACAAAATTGCATAGGCTATAATCTTTAAACATACTATTGTTTATCATAAGGTAATTTACAGTTACAACACGGGTTTGCACTGATGCATTTTGACATTCTTTTTCAGTTAAAATGACTAACCTTTTTTAACATTAGGCACTAATGTTTTGCACCAAGTTAATCTTCATCGAGTGCTCTGCACTTCTCGTGAGCCATTGACGAACTCAACCTTTATAAAATTTGAAATTTCCGGGCGCGCTTTGAGCGCGTGATTGGCCAGCGCCAGTCTTACCTACATGCAAATGAGGGCACGTTCCACCCGCCTTGAGACCAGAGCGCGTGGAAGTGGAGAGGAATGCATTCGAACACTTTTGAGCCCACGAAAAACAAGTTTTTTTGAACGTCCCCGCAGCTTTAAAGAACCATTTTCAAATTTGAAGAAAACACTCTCTATATGTAGCGGAACTTATTACTGCGTTGGCATTGTATCATTTTTAGAACATTTTTGAACTGTTATGAGGCGAGAATGAATAATTCGGAGGACAGCGGAAGCAAGTGCTCGCCTGCCCCCATTTCAAGCTTCACGATCCAGTCCATTCTGGGCACCTCCAACGAGGGAGTCCGGTCAGCTGGAAAGGACAGTCTAAAAGCGCAGCCGAGGAAGCGGACGTTGTCCGTGTCATCGGAGGACGACTGCAGCGCCGGAGAGGACTCAGGCGACTGCTACTGCTCTGAGCCCGGTGTACCAGAGTCCTGCAACCCGCACCAGCCTCTGAACTTCTCCTGCATCGGTAAGTGACGCTACCACCAGTATATCTTTTTATTATGAGCATTTTTATTATGAGACAATCGTTACTACCCAGCTCACTATAGACATTTCTGATGTCTTGATGTGTAGTCAAAAATTCATTTTTATAAAACGTCTCACTTCAGAAAGTATATAAAGCACGAACTGTTTTTGTCACCATGGTGACTGGCTTATAATGTTGTCACAGTTGCAACCACTGGATAAAACTCCAGTAGTGTTTTTATCCGACGTGTTTTAGCCGCGCCTCGGTGAACAGGGGAAAGGTCAAATAATTAACCGAATTTAATCGAGTCTGCTAATTGATTATGCCGGGCTTTCAGAGGCAATGCTACATTTCGTCAATTGAGCGTTAAATGTAACACGATTTAATTAATATCGTGCACCAGTCCTAGTCATATTGTATTGTTTATTTAACAGGCCACTTGTAACCTTTCAACAGTCGATCAAACAGTCGGAGTTCAAATTTAATGAACTCTTGTGTAAAGTATCGAGTAATGGCGATGTTTAGCCTAATAGAAAAAACCCACCGAGTGAATTTGATGATGGACGAATATTTAAGGCACTTTTTGTGCCACACTAAAACTAAACGTGTTTGCAAGCATTTATTGAATTCACACATTAGTTATGCATTTTGTTTACACAGAAGCACAAAAGCTTTATATAATTATTATTAATAGATCGGAAGGACTGTGTTTTTACAGCACAATTTGATAAGACTAAATTTTTGTGTTGCAGGTGCCACAAAGGGACTTCTACCTGTGCAGGATGGGATCGACCGCCGGCCGCATTTGACACCATCCATACTACCGGATTACAAAGAGGAGCAGGAGCGAGCGTGTAGCCAAATGTCTCCCGTTTCTGAAGAGAGACAACGTGAAGGCCCGGACAAACAGAGCAGCTCCGCCAAGAAAAAGACGCGCACGGTTTTCTCTCGGAGTCAGGTTTATCAGCTCGAGTCCACGTTCGATATGAAACGCTATTTGAGCAGCTCCGAGAGAGCCTGTCTCGCCTCCAGCCTCCAGTTAACGGAGACACAAGTGAAAACGTGGTTTCAGAACCGGCGGAACAAATGGAAACGGCAGCTCTCTGCGGAACTGGAAGCTGCGAACATGGCGCACGCATCAGCCCAGACTTTGGTTGGGATGCCCCTCGTTTTTAGAGAAAATTCGTTGCTCCGGGTGCCAGTTCCGAGGTCCATCGCTTTTCCTACCCCACTGTATTACCCTGGAAGTAATTTACCAGCTTTACCATTATACAATCTTTACAATAAGATTGAATATTAACTTTTGCGCACAACGAAAATTCCTTGCTAAGGGACGACACACTATTACACACTTAAACGTACAAATGTTTGACAAAATTCATGTCTATTTATACCTCTTTATTTGGTGAAAAAAATATATTTCTTATTATGCAGCAATTAAACGAGTCTATGTGTAAAACACAAAAGCAACACGGTTCTGTACATGTCCTATAAAATACACCATGTGTATAATGATTATTTTGTACTTTTATTTACATTTCTGTCCACAGATTAACCAGTTTCGACGAGTGAAAAAACTGAAATAAAAGTGTAACCAGTCGATTCTTGTCTCTAAAATGAAAACAACTGAGATTTGAAAAAAAAAAACACTTTTCCAATAATTATAATAATAATAATTGTATTTTTTATTTAAATTATTGTATTGTATTTATTATTTATTGTAAAGAGAGGTCTATAAAATACAGAACGATTGACGGTAGTACCATCTTTAAAAACTGCAATGGCACATTTTGATGCCTTTTCTTCTAAACAACATTTTCCTAATATTTTGATTATTTTATGGGCAGTCTGCGAATGACCACAACAGCAGAAGGCCTCCATGAAACCAGTGAATGAAATGAATCTTTAGTATGGTTAAGTATATATATATATATATATATATATATATATATATATATATATATATATATATATATATATATATATATATATATATATATATATAGTGTGCTTATCAGCTTAAGACAAACATTTGTGTTACATTGACACTGGGTCATGTAAATTGTCCCCAGTTGATGTTTTCGCAATTAGGGGTAATTACATGTTGCTTGTCACACGAAAACGCATTCAAACATTCTCGGAGACAAGCGGAACGTCAAAAGCGCAGCGGGGCCTCAGAGAAGCCGCAGTCAAGAATGACAGTGCTCGCGGTGCAATCTGATAAGACGCACCCGCTGTCAAATTACAAAGGGTGTAGTGGTGTCATGTTGCACTGATTCCATGTTCTCTACACCGGCCACGGAGAAAGTTCATTATCAACAGACACAAGTAGCCTACTTTTTTCCGACATGATGACAGCAGTTTGAATGTCACCTCGAAATTTTTACCGATTGCAGATTAATCCACGCAATTTTTAATGGAATTTGTAGGAAAATTTGATGTTGCGCAAAAATAAATATTTAAATACTGAGCAGTAAATTTTAAGTAAAATTGTAGTTACATTTTAATTTAAACATAAATAAATACCTTCCTTCGTTTTTTATAGGCTATTTGGCGGATATGTTCTTAGAGAAAAAAAGGTCTCTTTTTAAATGTCATTATAGTTTTCTTTGAAATATTCGTACTTCGGTATTTGTACAGCCAGTTTCGTTGGTTATATATTGGATATTATATTTTTATTTTTGAATATCTTATCTTATTTTGAATATCTTATATTATATTTTTATTTTTGAATATCTTATCTTTGTATACCCTAAAATTGCAAATGGATAAAAAAAAAAAAAAAAAAAAAAATAAAAAAAAAATCACTGAAACATCAGTGACTTCCCTAAAGGCAGGATGAAGAGAAGCTCAGCTTACTAGTAATACTGTTGTTGCTGTCTGTTTGATTGACAGTTCGGACCAGAGGTCAGACTGCGCAAGAAATACATAAACTTACGTGACTTCCGTGTAAATTTTATCCTGTGGGTTTTCAGTGTTTTCTCACAGAGTAAAAGCGCATACACTTCCATTCACCGCCTCACACACCCATCTGTAGGTGAAATGGCAGGTGTGAATTACAAATTTTAATAGCACAGCAATAAAAATGATTTGAAGTGGTTTGAAGAGGTGGAAGACAGTGTGGAGCAGATTTGTTGAGATGATGTGTTGTGCCTCAGGATTCATCAAACTTGCCTGGCACAGCGAAAACCAGGAGTAATTCAGTTTGGGATGTAATTTATGAGCAAGGTAATGGACACTATATATAAAGTGGGGAGAGAGAAAGAGACTGAGAGAGCAATAGAAATACAGAGACAGCGAGAGAGAGAGAAATGTTTTTCCATTCTTCTAATATCAGAACTGACATTGGTCTATTAATTTAAAAGCAGTGCTAAAAAAAAAAAAAAAAAACTTGGTCCTGTACATTCATGTCCCTGCAATATTTTTTAATAATACTGATGTCTGTGTCCATATATTAGTTAATGATCTGTTTTCATTCTATGCATGGGTCTGTATTTTGTTGAAACAGCAGCTGAACGTCTAACTGCTCAATAACGAAGGACTGCTGCAGGTTTGGATGGACATTTGCCATGATTGTCGCTCACTACAAACAGCATCTAACAGAAGCTGCTTTTCTCTAAATGAATTTAAGAAAAACATAACAAGGTTTCTGATTGGCCTCTGAATCACTTATGACCTCTATGAGCGGCTGTACCTCCAGACTAATGGCTGAAATGAGGAGCTTGAGTCTGAACTGATTCTGGTTTATATCAAATCTTAATGGAGAAGCCGAAGGGAAATTATGTTTGGATCCCCCAGACAATAACTATATATGAAAGCCACTTAGTAATTTCCAGATGCACACTGAGATAATGTTCAGTTGTATGACAGACTTTAACATTTCATTGATGCAGTGTTTTAGTGTATCATTCACAATAAATTGCAAACACACACACACACACACACACACACACACACACACACACACACACAAATTTTTATATATTTATTTTTATATAAAATGTGTGATGCATATATATATATATATATATATATATAGAATAAATATAAATATATAAAAATATAGATAGCAATTTTCCCAAGTGATGATGAAAACTACTCAGCTTTCCTAATGCTTCAATCCAGCAAGGCTGATCACTTCTTTCATTGGGAAATAGAAAGAAAGTCCATTACATTGAGCAAAATCAATAATCATGGTATAAAAGTATCTTTGTCGGCTGAACTTTTCTCTCAGAGATGAAAGGTGATCACATTTATCCATTAGTTCACATTGATTGTGCAGATGCAAGAAAGCACTTGATTAGCCATATTTCTGGGTACACTACAACTGCCCATGTTTTCTTTACACCTAAATTTATCACAGCAAAAGATGCAAGATTAGAAAAATCATATATTTTTAAAAAATTAATTTTTTGGAACACCGATATTCAAATACTGTTGTGTTGTTCTAAAGCATCAAAGACCCATTCAAACCACTAAACAAATAAATAAAAGCAGCAAAAATGGTTTTTTTTTTTCTCCACATGAAATATCGCCAAGATGATGCAGTGACTGCAACAGTTGTGTGAGCTCTTTCTTCTCTCTCCTCCATCTCATCTGTACTATATTACTCTTTGTCTCTTTCTTTCAGACCCTGTTTTTTCATACTGGAAGAGGAGGGGTGAGGGGGTGGGTCATTATTCTATTTAAGAGGTACAATTTTAGTAATGGCTTTTGCTGCAGTCCACAGAGGCACAGCCAGCCTCCCTCAATATCCTGAACATTATTTGCTCGTTTAGTTAAATGATGTTTCTAATTGGTTCATAATTAGTTGTAATGAGGCGGGCCCGAACGTCTCTGATGCAGATACGTCTTAATTCAACATGGCATCTCGCTTCTTCAGGAATAGTTCTCGGAGGGTTGGAAGCAAGAGGAAGACTGGAAGGGGGAGGTTTCTTGCCATTGTGTGTTCCCGTAAATTGGAAAATGAAGTTTGAAGAGCAGTGAGGTTGAAGACCGGGCCATCATGAGCGCTGCTGCTGTCTTTCTTAAATGATCTGGCCAATTGTCAAGAACCAAGTAGGGCTGTTACTTTGACATAGAACAGACAGAATAGAGTATTTAGAATGGCGTGTTGGAGATTTGTTTCATAAATGTTTACTTAAACATTAATTTTTTATGGTAGATGCAAATTGTGTGTGTGTATGTGTGTGTGGGTCAGTGCTCGTAAGTGAATGCTGTGAAAGAGGGAAACTGAAGGTCATTGCGGCTGGCTGGTGTTAACATAAGACCCTTTTGTGGTTTGGATAAATGAACATGTCCATTCACTGGAGCCCACTCACCCCTTTTAAGCAGAACAGCCTAGTAATACACACACACACACAAACACTATCACAATTTTATACACACACAATCAGTGGTGCCCAGTCACTTCGCTTAAACAGCTCTAACAACTGCATGTAGAGCCAGTCCGTCTGCCATCCCTCTGCTCTCTGTTGATTTTTCTCGCTCTCTTGTTTTCTTTCTCTCACCCACAAGCCCAGATAAGCTCACTCATTCAGGTTGGATAGTAAAAGTTGATCATGCATTCACTTACTCACTTAAGAGTAATTTTATTTAAACCAACTGAGAGAAAAGTAAATATTTGTTTTTTGAGCAATGACTAATTGAGCCTTTCCCCAGAAGTGAACCTGCTTGTGATACCTGGGTAAGGTATTTGAATAGGTGTGTGTTTTTTTTAATCTTTATATTCTACTTTTTATTTTTATGCCAAAATCAACATTTTACCAAGCTATCTAAATAAATACTTAAGACTAATAATATTACTCCATAATTGTTTTTTCCTTCTTTTTATTATTGTATTTCTTTTATAATTAGGGTTAATATATAATATAAATAATCTATTAATATATAATAAAATATTTACAATATACAATTACAACGTTACATTTAACATACAATATACAATTCTATTTCTATGGTTAAATATAAAATATAAATATGAAATGAAACAAATGTATGAAATATAAAAAAAATACTATAATATGATAATCTATCTATCTATGAAGATACATTTAATCCCACATGCTAAAAAACTTGTAAAATATGGCACAATGTACTTTATTAATATGAAGGAATTTTTACTTATTGTATTTTTTTGGTGTTGTTTTAATTTTATTTTTTATTTTGGTGTTTTTTTTGTTTTTGATTTTGTTTTTGGTAGAAAATTATCAGTACAATTTTTTTTTTTTTTTTTACAGAAAGTATTTCAGTATTATGGATTTCAGTATTATTTATTTATTTATTTAATTTTTTTAATATACATTGCTTAAGATTCTTCCCAGTAAATATGAATATGTATCTATGTATCTATCTATTTGTCCCCCAAGTAAACCCACACACTCATTGATTCTCACCTGTAAGGTAATCAGTGTAGGTGGAAGGAAAAACCTGATTAGAGAGATTTATAGACACTAGGAGGCAGGGGTCACTCAGGTGTGAGGCGAGTCAGGTAAATGTGAAATGCACCTGTGCTTTATAAAGACAGCTTGAGTGACGAAGTGACAAACATGATTGCAATCTATCTATATTAGTCTTTGTGTGTATTTATGTATGTATTTATGTATTTACATGCTTAATATTCTTTTTTTTTTTTTTTAGGTAGCCAGGCTACTTTGTCAAAAAATAACTTTACAGGTATTTACTAAGTATTGCATTAGGCAGTGTTTAACTTTAACAAAAAAAGATGAGGTTTATGTTGCAAATGCCCCAGAGAGCACTTGACTGAGGGTGTTTTTAGTAAACAAGCAACTCGGTTTTTGAGAGATCTCTGCATAAAGCACCACATCTGGGTAACAATTTAGAGGTGTGTGTGTGTGAGAAAGAGTGTGTGTATGTACTAGGGAGGCCCACTAGAGATCTTTTTTCTCACAGGGAACATATTTGTAACCATTAGTTGGGTCTCCTGTTTCATGTTTCATGTCGTCTCTGAGCTAACAGCATCATCTGAGTGTATATGTGTATGTGTGTGTCCTGAAGCTCCATGTTAGTGGAAGGAGACTCTGGTGCCTCTTCGTCCCGCAGATGATGCATCATTCTGGGTGTAAAGAGTAACCCGAGCCCTTCCTCTAGCATGGCTGTGGTTCTCCGTGGCCCCACAGAGCCCTGGGGAGGCTTTTAAGAAGATTTGGTGCTAGAGAAAACAGCTCTTCAAAAGAAGTGTCGTTACATTACTGAGTAATTAGCACTGCACTAGGGGCAAAGAAGCTCTCTGGCTTGCCAAAAGAAGCTACTGCTACAGAAGACATACACAAGTTGTGTGTGTGCGTGTGCTTTTGTTTCGCATCAGTTCAAAGCACCTTTAGATAAGCATGTGTGCGTTTTGTCTTTGACGAAGAAAAAAATTCAGTCGACAGGCTTGTTATACTACCGTCTTTCCACGTCTCCGTAATCATTTAACACATTTACTGTGGCTTGTTCGGTTTCACCGAGTGAGAGAGTCACTAAGTGCCTTTTAAAAGCATAACAAACATTACAGGTTAACAAATGTGACATTTCAGATATATGCTATAAAGGGAAAACCACCCAACATTTCAGTACATTTAATTTGACAGAATGGGAAAATGGCAATTTGAGGCATTAGCGCTTGACTTTGAAAGCACCCGTTTGAAGTAAAAGACATGCTGATTGCTTTAATTGATAATCTGTAGTTGGTTAAGTGCAGTTTTTGGTGTGTGTGGTCTTAATGAATAAATGTGTATTTTTTTTTATCTCACACAAATTTGCCTGTTCTCTCTCTTTCTCTCTCTCGCTCATGGTTTAATTCAGTCTAACTAACCGCCTGGTAAAGAGAAATACAGAAATGCTACACGGATTGAATCACACTACCATAGATTATCCATCCAATCCTTTTTTCCCCTCAAAGTAGGATTGTTTAGGCAAAAAGGAGCTTGTATTTCTTACTTCAAAGAGTGTTTGAGGGTCTTGAGGGTTCTTTGAGAGGTAAAAAAAAAGACACACACAGTACAACAGTTACACACACACGTAGGTCCACGCTAAACCAAGTGGCCGAAGTCACCACTTACCCTTAGTCCTCGTTAAGGAGACTGTCATCATATTAGAATCATATTAGCAGAGCATGGCTTAACCTGAAAGGTCAAAGGTCACAGATCAAAGGTACAGACCTGTGGGAAGCACAGAAGGAGAGGATGATCCTCACCTCTGTAACGGAATCCTCTCATTACAATAAAGCTCCACTCTGCCTGCCGGGGAGAGAGAGAGAGAAGCCACGGTCATGTGATAGGAACCAAGCCAGAGGGAACGGAGCAGATTTAAGGCCAGCCAACCAATAAAAAGGAAACAATGACATCATGATGACACAGGCAACTTTATTCTCATGGAATTTCAAAGCAACAGGTAAAGGTGATAGAAAAATGGCTTCTTAGATCCTAGTTAAGACAAGTGGCCCTCTTTTAGTTTTCAGACCATTTTAAACAGCAAAATCTGGGAGAAACTGCCAATCCAAACAATTAGTTACAGTTTTAGGTAGTGCACAAATGACCTTATATTTATACAATATATTCTGAAAAATCCATAATTTTGCCAGACTGCTATTTTGTTGTTATTTTATTGAAAATAACTAGAAAAGGGGTTTTAAACTGACCCTGAGGACCTTAGAGTGTGTCAGGGTGTTCACAAAAGTTTTTGGTAGAAACAAAAAATATAAATAATTGTAAATGACTAATTACAATATAATTAATTAATAATAATAATAATAATAGTAATAATAACAATAATAATATATTAAGTGTGTGTGTGTATATATACATATATAAAGTTGTTGCAACATAATAAATAATATTAATCATTTGCAGATAATATTTAATTATTATTTTATTATTACTATTATTATTATTTATTTATTTATTTATTTATTTTTGCTTTAGTACAATGACAATGTAAATGCTACATATTTAATTTTTAAACACAATGTCTTCATAATATTTTGCTTTGTATTATTCTCACACAGTATAAATATCTTAAGATATCAGGATTTATATTTCAGGAAGGGGGCCTGAAAACCCATTGACTAAAGAAACTAAATACATTACCTAAACTGAACACTTATAAACAGGTAGGTATGTTATTGGGAGATACATTTTATCATCTAATCAGCTTGGAGACTGTTTGAAATCCTTCACAGACCACCAGATTTTCAGAACCACAAAAAAGGACATACAGCTCTGGACCAGCCTGTGGGCTTCTGGCCTCTCATTGGCTGAGGTCACAGGCTGTGATCAGGGTTGTGACCTCTGACTCATGGCTTGGAGGAACAGAGACAGACACAGAGGTGGAGTTGCCATCTCAGAGTGAATAAAGATCTTTGACCTTCACCTGAGATTAGTATCAGTATCAGAACTAGTGTTTATTTCACTTCCACCCTCTAACTAAACTCCTTTTTCTTTTTGTCTGTGTCATTGTACTCCAATAATGACATGCAATGGGTGGTTGAATCCTGGCAGAATGAGACACATGGTGCTGAAGGACATATGTAACAGGCCTCACCTGCATGTATTGCCTGCAATTTGTTAAAAAAGAGTCTCTTTTTGAATGAAGTGATACACTGGTGCCCTTTCACTCTTTTACTTTCAATATTTCATCCACATTAAAATATGGATATATAGTGGCCCAAAAAATATGTTGATACTTCAGTAGCAATTAAAAAAGAATGTTAAATAATTCTCATTTCTCATTTATCCTTTATTCACCTTCATATTGTTCCAAACCTGTATGAGTTACTAACCTATATTGCTATCTATTACTGTATGATTAAAAAAAAAGAAAACACACAAAAAGAAGTTTGTTAGGTTTTAAAATAACTAAACAACAGATATATTTGCACACTTTCTGGTTATTAAATGTTGGTGGAATATATCCATAATGTGAACTACACCTGTGGTTTCTCTGACACCTATGAACTTGAGGGGAAATCAATTGAATAACAAAAATTTAATTAAATACCATTTGCATCCAAATTAGCAAACTGCAAAATTAAATGTGAAGCAACATATGTTTGCTGATGCAAAATAGTTTGATATTTAGTATTTAATGCAATGAAATTCATAAAGTTTATTTGTGACTTTGTTGTCCAAAACTTTTTATGTAAATAAAATTTATGAATACAATATTTGTCACACACTGTGTTATAACACACACTGCGATATAACATGGGTTAACCTTGTTTTTGCTAAATTCACCTGTAGCCATTAGTCCGGCAAAATAAGATCAATCTCCATGAGGCTTGAAGACACAGAGAGAAAGGAGGAGATCCACACCAAAGAAAGAGATCTGAAAGAAAAAGAGAACAGATCTAAAGGCTTTATGGAAGATTAGAGCCAGCAGTGTGCTGAGTGATTGGTCAATTCTTTACGTTGTCATCACCTGTCACAGATTGCTATGGGCAGAATCTACAGTTTGCCTGTGACACCTCTCACATATCAAATCATATTCCTGTGAGACAGAGTAACTGTCAAACCCGGTCCCTTCTATGATTCACCCTGAAAGAATGCAAACCGTTACACTGTGCCTTCAAACTCCCGAAGAATGAATGGATAGAAGGGTCTTAACAGAAAGAGAGGATATATAGAGAGAAAGGGAGGAAAAAGAGGGAGGTAAAGGTAGCAATTCTGTCCTTCCTGCAATTAGCATTCACGGTTAGCTAAGCAGAACTAATGCAGTGAATCTAAGGAGTGTTGAGTTACGTGCTCGCGGTCGAAGAACCCCTGGGCAGATTAGACTGTAGAGAGAGATGATGAACAAGAAAGAGAGAGAGAGAGAGAGAGAGAGAGAGAGAGAGAACAAACCCTTCAGATCCATTACAAGCTTTATTAGGGTGCTGGGTTATTGGTAGTCTGCTCCACAGGGGCAAAAACACTAGTGATCATTTTAAATCAGACTGCGCTTGTAAATCAGACGCACACGCACACACACACACACACAGACACACCCACGCACACACACGCACACACACACACACACACACACAGGGAATGGGACATATTTAGCCTTGAGGAGGTGAGTGCTTAAGAAGTTAATGATAGGGTTGTTTTCAAAACAAAAAAACAACAAAAATAAGAACTCTTGAGCCTGTGGGACTCTGGGATTTGTTGTGTGCTGTTTTTGACCGGAAAAAATTAGCCCGGTTTCAGAGGTAAACAAAAGAATTGCTGGCCGGACCTTACTTGGTCCTTTTCTTTTCTTTTTATTTTTTAAACAGAAATCTAATGGCAAACTGAAACCAACACAGTCTATAAATCATCCCTATGCTTGGTCTGAACCACTGAACTCAATGGTCTTCTCTTTTTGTTTTCTGTTTCTTTGACAATTGACAGCTTAAAGAACACTCAGCATAGCCTCTCTTTCTCTCTTTCTTTCTCTCTCTCTCTCACACACACACACACACACACGTCTTGTGGGCTACTGATCTTTAAACACTGTATCCCTGACAGAAGACATAACAGCCGAGGGCGACTGTGCAGTGTGTGTTTAAAACGGTGCATTTGAAAAGGACCCCATTATGGCTGTCAGTCTCCTGCTTTCTTTCTATCAATTTTTAGTCTGTGATGCTCTTCTATTTCTGTTTTCACAGTGCTGGGTAAAATTCTGAATTCAAATTGGCTCCTTTTCAATTTATGAGTTGGAATTTGAATTGAATTGGCTGTACTCCACAAAAAGCTCAACTGGAATGACAAATAATTCACTTGAATGTAATATAATGTAATTCAACAAGTAATTATAGATTTCTAGGAAATAAAGTAAATAAATAATGTAATACAAACTTACATAATAATTAACAGGAAAAACAGTAATATTGTTTTTTGTTGTTGTTTGGCCTTTTTTGCCTTTATTTTGATTTATTTTGATAGTAGACAGGAAGAAAAGGGGATGGGGGACAGGAATGGGAAAGGTCCACGAGCCAGGATTTGAACTCGGGACAACTGAAGCGCAACGGTGCTACATGTCGGCACACTGCCCACAAGACTATTGGTGCTAACATAATATTGTTTACATTAAATAAAATAAATAAATAAATAAATAAACATAAAAAAAACCTGTTTTAATGTTTCAAAATGTAATTTATTCCTGTGATGGCAGCCATTACTCCATTCAAAGTGTCACATGATACAACATTCTAATATGTTGATTTGGTGCTCAAGAAATTTCTTCTTATTATAAATCTTTAAAACAGTTGTTCTAAAATTTAACAAATCCTTGCTGAATAGAAAATTATTAATTTCTTTTAAAAAAATCCTACTGACCCCCATATATAATATTAATATAAATATTTTTTTCATTCATTTCTCCAAACTTTCAAATATGCCTTTGTCAAACCAGCATTTAAAATTCATCCTGACCTTTGCTTTTCTATTTAACATTCTACTAACTACTAAGATTCAAATTCCGCCTGAAAAATTTCCCCAGGAAGCGGCATTTTAAATGCCCTTTTGTTGTGATTGACAAGATTAAAGGAACATACTCCACCTAAATATTCATTTACAACCATTTCATTTTACAAGCTAATTGTAGCCCTCATTGTATGGATGTTTAAAAAATTTCCAGCCTTTTCTCAAGCATGTAGGTCATGAATCTTGTCCTGTGATCTCATCTGACTCTGTAAAGTCATACATGCATCTCCTGTCTTTTATTCGGAGCAGTGTGATCTCATGGGTCTTGGATGTCACTTCTCCATCGGTCATTAAGGAATGTTCTCACGCCACCTGTAAGCTTTCAGAGAGGCTGAGAAGTTCCACTTGTCCTCCTTCATAATAGACATAATAGGAACACGTTGCCCTTGATATATTTACTTGCTCTATTTTCTGGCATGAAATCAAACACCTTACACATGCTTTACTGCTAGTAGCCGATCGTTTGTTACATCTGACAGGGATGAGCACATACTTGAGGGGTGGTGGCAGCAACTTAATGTGTTCAACTCCCATTCTCTGTTCCACCGCCACATGTGTAAATGTATGCACATATGCGAACAAACACACACACACACAGTTTCCGGAGAAGAAAGAAGGTGCCAATTATTGATTAGTTGTGACTGGGCTGTTGGGTTGATCGGGAACTCCAATCAATAACCTGTTGTCCTGCCATAAGCACTTTCAAATATACGTTGACACGCCGAGAGGACATTATTTGAGCTAATGTTACATTTATGTCTTTTCATGATCATTCCAACCTTCTTCTAATCAATATGAGTGGAAAATAACATTAGATATATTGTGTAGGCCTGTATGTGCACTTGTGTTCAAACACAAAAGAGACACACAAGGAGAAACATTCGTGCAGACACACACACACACAGTCTGGCAGATTCTGCTGCTCGCTGATCTGTAATTGCAGTGGATTGAATCTACAGTTTAGCAAAGAGAAATAATTACCTAGCTAATCAAAGTAATTCAAGGTAATGGTTGATTCACATTTCGCAATCTGGCCCATAGCACTTCTGTTTAATGAATGCTGCTTGCCAATATTTACTGCTAAAGGTTTTTAGCAGAAAGTCGATAATGTATCTGTGCTCCCACCAGAAATGGCAGCAATTATTTTGCTCATTGAAGAAGCTTGTTTTAGCAGACATGGAGCAACATACATCGTGATCAACAGCCGTTTTTTTAAATGCTGAATTGCAAAGAGATTTTTCTTTTAAAAACAGTTAAAATTATATTTTTTTTAACACAAGCGTGTATTACCATGATAACTGTTTTTATCTAAATCCTCTAAAGTTCAGTCTGAGGGCAGAAAGATCAAGACACAGGCAGAGGTGATAGAGAGTGACAGAGAAAATGAAAAAAAGAGTGTGGCTGCTCAGGGAAGATGGAAAATAAAAAAGAGCAGGGCATTAAGAATCGGTGGGTGAATGAAGATGTGTGAGTGGGATAAATAAATAAAACTCCTAAATCATTACCTCCATTAACAAACATATGCCATCCTTTTCTACTTCTTGTCATGAAACAAATTAGTATTTAACTCAGTATACCTCTTTTTCACTTCATTTGCCATTTTTGTATAATTACATAGTTTCTCCGTTCCATTTTATTTCCCAATCCACCTTATCTTCCTAACTGTTCAGAGCTAGTGTGTTAAAGTGCAGGATGTTTGTCTCATTTCTGATTGCCCTTACGAAAAATAAGTTTATTCATGTGTGCTATAAGTATACTTATTTTAAACTAAAAATAGGCAAGTATGCTTTTAGTTTACTTTTTATGTACTTCTCAGAAATGGGCTTTATGTACTTCTCAGCAATATACTTAAAATGACATTTAAGTATACTTGACTTATACTTACAAAAAAGTCTAAATATATTTGAACTATACTTGTGCTCCTAGAATCCGTGTTTTCATTGTTATACTGTAGAGGGCGCTAGTACACATCTTCTGTACAGAATTTCCAAGAAAACACAAGTGAAGAAGAAAAAGAAACAACAGATACTAACACATGTAATCTAACAGAATCAAAACTGTAACGTTATGGAATAAAATGTCGACCGACGAAGAGGTAATAATTACACTGATATTTGAGATGCACTTTATTTTACAGTACGTGTACTTACATGTACTTATAGTGTACTTACAGTGTATTTATCTAAGAAAGTTCTGGTAATACAAGGTAACTACATGGGTTAGGGTTAGGTTTAGGGGAAGGTTCAGGGTTAGTACCTATTTATTACATAGTTATTGTAATTATTATAATAAGTACATAGTATGTACATGAGGAACAGGACTGTAAAATAAAGTGCTACCGATATTTGTATACTTGCTACATAAAGTATACTTAAAAATATACTTGAACTTTACTTAAGTATACTTAATAAAATAAACTTGTATATACTACTGTATACTATTTTTGGTAAGGGTGGTTGGCCTTGCTTTTGGAGTCTGATAGTGAAGCAGCCATTTACAGGATGGCTGGTGCTTTTCCTAGTTTGTGATACAATGAGAAGGTTGCAATGAGAGTTCTTTTAAAGCCAAACCACCACACTCTTGTCCGTCGCATCTTTAAAGAGGTGCTAGGATTATTTTTGCTAGAGGCCACATAATGTATTTTTTTTTTTAATTTCAAAACAAGTATAGGGTATAAAAAATATATTATTCTATTATATATTCAATATTTATATAAAAAATAAAACAATTATAAAGAATAAAACAATTCACATTTATGACAAATATCCTTGACATTAATTCAATATTTCAATTAAATAACCAAAATCTGTCAGTAAATATGGTATATTTGTTCACGCTGTTACAGAAGTTCAAGGTTTTTTTTTGTTTTGTTTTACTGACAAACAAAGCCACTGCAGTACTCACAGGCTATAGCTTTTTGACATCCTCTGCTTAACTAGAGCTGGTTTCTTTTATAATATATAGGCAATTATAAATATATATTATACACATTTCTCTGGTTTATGCATTTTCATTGTAGGCTGCATTTGTACATGCATACGATGGGGGGTGGGGGTTATTATCCACAACAGGTGTTTTCTCCTCCTTACATATAGATCTGTACAGATAGCACTTTGTGTTTGAACTTTTACAGCACTTGCAGAGTGAAGTAAACAAACTCCATTGAGATGAGACTCTAGTGTGCTGTGACCCAAACAACTAACTGATGGACGTTGTGAAAGAGCGGGGACACACATTATTACAGATAGCTTAATTAATATTAATGTATTATCTCACTTTAGCATTGTTACATTCTGTTTTATTCCAAAAGTTCGTGTGTATGTGTGTGTGTGTGTGTGAGAGAGAGAGAGAGAGAGAGAGAGAAAGAGAGAGCTTGCATTAGGCTACAAGCTGCTACTTTAGCAAAAATTTGAGATGTCCGTGTCAGGACTCAGGAGTGAGGGAGGGAGAGGGAGAGCATTGATTATACTCTGTATTTGTTTAACTAATGTAATCCCCAGATTCAGCGTGTTTGTCTAGTAGCTGATCATTTGGCCGTGCCATGAATCAGAATGACGGAGGCACGGAGGAAAAGTCTAATATATCTGACACAGTCCAGGTCCTGCTCCAGTCGCTCTGCTCGCATTATTGATGGATCTTTCAGCTCTGACACTCTCTTTACAGCCGCACGAATGACGAATGAGAAGAGAGAGAGGCAGCCAAACACACACCGGCCTCCATTTCTGTGCAGTTGAACGCCAGGAGCGCTGGAGCTCAACACCGGCGTTGCATATTGATCGATCTCGGGCCTCTTTGATAATTTGATGCGCGTCACATTTGACAACGTTATGCTGGGGGGAGGTTGTATCTAGAGGGCTAATGAAACTGTTAAGCCATAGAAAAGGGAAGGGGAGGTGCGGGATAGGCTTGGATAGATGCTGTTTTTCGGCTACATTAACCTTGCAAATAGCTGTCAGAGATTCATAATGCGCATGCAACACACATTCACACATGCGCGCACACCTCCCTCAACTCCTAATAACTTTGTCATTGTTGACATTAACATTAAACAGAAGCCAAAGCCATTAAAATCCCATGCGCCTCGACACCAGGCGCATTATGTTGTTGGTGTAGAAAATGAAACTTGTTAGCATTATGGCCCGGCGCTTACAGCGAAACACCATTGAGTGATTCTGAAAATTTGATTTTGAAAGTGTGCCGCACGTGACTGATGATGAGCACCTGTGACGTAACGGAAGAAGCGGCAATTATGAATTACAGAGCTTGCGCATCATTTAAAATTCAAATATCTATTGAATTACACATCAGCTTTCTCAGTTGGTTTATGTGAAGAAATATGGCGCAGAACAATTTGAACTTAAAGGGACAGTTCACCAAAAAAGCTCACAGAAATATGAGTCACTTATTTCTGCTTGTTTGCAACACAAACAAGAAGATATTTTGAAGAATGTTGGTAACCAAACAGTAGCCACTGACTTGACGTTTAACATAAATTGGAAGTAAATGGCTACCATCAACTGTTTGGTTACTGTATATCTTCTACTGTGTTCAACAGCGGAAAGAAATTCATACAGGTTTGGAACAACATGAGAGTAAATGATGACTGAATTTTCATTTTTGGATAAACTAGCCCTTTAAGTACAATTAAAATTCTAAGAAATGTACAACTATGTGTAACGTTGGAAAAAACATTGCTAGAATGTTGTAATGTAACCAGAAAAGATTTGTCCGAACAAACTGTTGGCTTATCAAATACTTTTAAAGACAAATAAAATGCCTTGATATTTTAAGAGTATTAGTCCTTGCAGACAGACAGATATATAATCATAATAATGCCTGGCTTTTCTTTATCATCTTGTCTTCAGTTAAAGTTAAAAATCTAAAAAAGCTTAAAAGTTATTTCATAGGAATAGTAAGAGTAAGAATAAAAATTGCATGTACATTTTGTTTCTACACTGTCAATGAAGCATCATTGAATCTGAGACAGTTTAAAATATATAAAAATGTGTCTTAAGACCATTTATGTATTTTTGATTAAATTTGAGAACTCCTGTTCTTGCCAGAGCTGTTGCTTTCAGTAAATGATCACGAATGTGAATGCTGACATCAGTTCATCAGGTCTAGAATTAGAAACATCTCAATCAAAACAAGTTATGACAACCTGAGGGTTGAAAAGATGGCCTTTGAGTGCTTCTATCCAAATCTGCTTTTCTCATTTGTTTTATTGTGTGAATAACAGGAATTTTTTCTGAGGTATTTTCAATTCGACATCTGTGTAGACACAGTTAATCAGATTTCTTTTTTTGAGATGGAGAGATTTGTTGTTAACCACTCAGAGAGAGACTAATAAAGAGCGATAACAAGAATATTCCAGTCTTACAACAATCTTGACACAAATTAACCTGCTTATTATGCAAATATGATTACTTCATTTTTTAATGATAAGTAGACAGGATATCATTTTGTATATCTTATAAAGAAATACTGTAAACCTTTAAAGACCCTCTGAAGAGTGAGGAACCACTTTCAGACCTATAGGACGCAAAGAGAGAGAGGGAGCAAGCGAGAGCTAGACTGGTGATGCTAGACACAAAAAGCACTAAGATGTTCCACTCAGATCCCATAATTGGTCGCGAGGCTTCATTTCACTGCCTGATTTCCTGTCTTTTGACTGGTTTTAACAAGGCTGATGCTTTTAATAGAGCTCTGAGTACTGACTACTCTGAAGTTCCTCTCTTCCCTCACAACAAAAATCTACCCATCCCTCCCTCTATTCTTTTCTTTTTTTCTCCCAGATAAAAGAGCGGAGACATAAACCATCTTTGCACCATTCGCCACCGAATACCTGAAAACCTCCTGCCACCCCTTATCATGCCAGGATCAGACACCAAACAGCCATTTTCCTCGCCCAATCACTGCCCTGGCAACATCAGAGAGAGAGAGAAATTGAAAGACATCCTCATGCGCTGAATGCTTTGCAGTTTTTTTCCTCATAAATGAAAGCGGGGTAATGTAAGATACGTTTCTGCCTTTCACAGACCAGTTTACTACACCCCCCTTCACCCCTGAGATGACAGGCAGGTAAAGAGAGAGGAAGAGAGAGAGAATAAAGCAGCCGACAAAATGGGACAGCAAATTACTACATTTCCCCCCTCCGAACGCTGCTTTCATTACCTGGGAAAATATATCAAAAGGTACTTCAGTCCGAAAGGTATTTTAATAATACATTACTGTCCTCATAACTACTCTTAACCTTTAGGTAGAAATGCATTTTGGATGAATGCAGCTGTCGAGGCCTGGTGCTGGGATAATGAGACTTAGGCCTTATTTACCGCTGTCTGTCTGGAGAAGCAGACAGCCTGCAGCCTTCAGCAGGAAGACGACTGCATCCCGGGTGGCTGATATACACTCATCTCCAGTTCAGCCCTTAAACAGGGTGAAGAACTGCAAAGAAACCTGCGTTCGGGTGATAAGGAGAATTTACAGGCCAGATTCAAAACATGCACCTCAGCTTTGTAAAACAGCAACATATCAACTTTGAAATTATTCAGAGAAGAGAAATAGCTCTGTGTTCCGATCACCAATCATCACCGATCAACAATGGTTTTAAAATATAAGAATATTTAACAAAATTATTATACACATATACATACTATTTATATACACATACACACACACACACACACACACACACACACACACACACACACACACACACACACACACATATATATATATATATATATATATATATATATATATATAGTGTGTGTGTGTGTGTGTGTGTACACACATACACATACATATAGATATTTATATTTAAATATGGAAAAGTCAAATTTAGCCTTAAGTGTTCTAATCTGAGTTCTGTTGATATTTATGATGAATATTTTACATCTGAAAGCGTTATGTGGAATACTGAATAACAGTATCATATATTGAATAACAGTGCCATATTGAAATTTGGAATATAAGAATCATGGTACAAGAATCAGTGTGTGGTAAACCCATGAAACGCAGAAGGTATGAATAAGAATGAGTGTGTTATTTTAGCCTGATGATCATTTTCTCTCATTTATAGTAACTCTTCTTTTCACTTCAGCCACTAAATACAAATCACATCGGAAATGATTCATGTGAAAACAAGGATCAATGAGCCTTATTTGCAGCTTAGGTCACAGTCTGCGCTTCTCTGGCTTGCAGTTTTCCTGTAGTTTTTACTACACACCGTTTATGATTATTAGACTCAGATGATGTCAAGGCTGAGTGCCAACAGCAATCACTCTTTCTCACTTGTTTTCTCTCTCTCCTTCAGGGTGAAAGGTGAAGCAGCAGCTCTTGTATGCGGGTATGTGTGTTTGCATGTAGCGTCTGTTGTTTTGTTGCTCCGCAGGCCTCAGAAATGCTCCTTTGGCCTTCTGCACGGATGCTCATTATGCTAGCATGGTGCTACACACTCATGTCGAGGTACGGTAATGAGGGTCTAGGGCTTTTATACTCAACCGGAGCATCTTTGCCTGCCAGTGAACATAAACATAATTTGTGGGGGGTGGGGGGGGGGGTGGGGGGGTGTGGATACAGGCAGATGATAACCACAGAAGAAGCAAAAAATAGAGTTTCACAGATAAGATTTTTTCAGATGATCTCCGTTTGCAACAGACAGAATAGTGAATAATAGTGAGGTATGTTTTTGAGTATTCCGATGCATCATCATAGTTTCAGCAGCAATAGTTAATGAAGTTATAAAGGGTTACACGATAGATAGACATGGCAAAAAAAAAAAAAAAAAAAAAACTCACAGATAAAAAGGATATACCTCTGCGATTCCTTATTGCATCAATGCATCATCTTGTTTTATTGGCAATTATTAATGATGTCATAATGGGTTTCGTTCATAAAGATTAGCGATGCTAATAATGGCCCAGTCAGTTTCCTATTGTGTGGCACATAAAGCGCAGAGAGGGACAATGACAGGGGGGTGACACAGAGAGGTCTCTGCTTTTTGCCTGATCAAAGCTAGTCAGGAGAAGAAACTCATTGTTCTGACTACTACTGACAAAATAAGTGAAGCAAGTGGAAAAAAAGAGGCCAGCTTTGTTATGAGCACCATTTAGTGACACCTTCCAAACCCAGGCACTCTAGACTCCCTCCAGCCGATTATTTTCAGTAGTGGAACAAAGGCTGGCGCTATTAAAGACTGTTAATTAAATCCAGTGCCTGTCTAATGCTTTTACACCTACACTTCAGCAGGCTCTCTCTTTATCCTATTCAGATAACTCCGCACCATTTCCTTCTCTCGGCTGTCTTTAGAAAAGAGCAAGTCACAATGAATGTTAACGGGAATGAAAGACCCCGCAGCGACGTTAATGGTGATTTTAGCCCATAGAGTGCTACACTAATGGTTAGCGCTAATTACAGCGGTATCCTGGGCCATCAAAAGAGGAGAGGGATCGATATGTAACACAGGAGTAACTTTGGTTCGTGTGGCTCGGGCCGACATCACCTTCTGACAACAAGACAGAAGCTGAAGAGGGAGATGATGTGCCTGTCATAGATAGGTCAGCATGTGTAAGAGAGAAAGGGAGCGGAAGAAGTGGAATCATTATTTATTGAGAACAGATTCTACCTCATATTTTTACTGAACATTTTTTTAAATATATGCTAGACTCGGGGTTTAAAGCCATGTATTTTATTTAATGCATTTTTAATGCAGTTTAAGATCATTTGTAATGTCTACTAGGTAATGCTATTTATCTAAGCCTGTGAAATAATGTTGGTTTCATACTATATTAGTGGTGAGATCTCATACATAATGTTTTTATATGGAAGTGACCTCAACCCTAAACTCTAAATTTATAACAAATTCAAACCTGTTGATATCATAGATTTATAGCAAACAATGTCCTCAGAAACCAATTTTCAACATGCTTTATGGTCAGTAAGATTTAAAAAATATAGGCTGCATTTTTTTGATTAAAAAAAAATACCTGCAGTGTTTTTAAAACCAAATTTAAGGCATTTTAAACATCTGCACATCAAATTAATGCTAGTGTAACGATCTATGGTCACAACCTAAACCATAAAATGACTGTAAAAATGACAATTTAAACAACTGTATATAATTGAAATAATACAGGTATTTACTAAATAAATAAATAAAATGTAAAAACATAACTAACAAAATAAACCTCACATTTCAGAAAATTCTAAATTCTAAATTAGTAAATTAGTAAAAAAGTTAATTAGTAAATATCTATACCATAAATAATATTTTTAGGCACTCAAACAAGTCTGTCAATATTCTCATGTTATTTCAAATAGCCTGGACCACATCAAATGTTCTCACAAGCCAAAAAAATTTAAAAAAATCTGATAAGTTAATTAGCACCTGCTAAATGTGATATATTCCTTTATTTAGAATCATTTGTCCAATTGAGGCTTCCCTGGAAGTTTTTGTCAGATTTAGCTGACTTCTGGGGTCAATTTAGGAGCCACACACACACACACACACAAAACACACACACACACACACACACACACACACACACACACACACACACACACACACACACACACACACACACACACACACACAAACACAGACTTACTAACATCACACACCTGTACAGGTAAGATGATCTCTAACTGACTGGATGATTTAGCTAGCAATATCCGGCCGGCTCCTGCGTCTCCTCCCCTTCCCCTCAGCAAGCACCCCCCAGGCCAACTCCAGGAAGGATCTTTTTACCGTCCTACGTTGTAGTAGCAAGTCACTTTATGAAACTTCTCCGCCCACCCCCAGAGTGACAAGGCCCCCTTTGTCGCCACTCGTCTGGAGCTGGGACACGAGCTGAGTGGCCCTGTCTTATATGTCTCTGCATGTAGGCCACGCACCAGCCATCACTCATATTTTCAAAGGAGGACAGAGAAAGAGGGAAATAGAGGGAAAACGACAGAAGGATTGGTGATGGGTATCTAGTCCCCATATAATGACCCTTTGATGAGAGTTGCTGGAGTTCCTGGTATAATGTGATGGCAGGGAGTGGTTAAACAAACCGCGACCTTTTAACACACACACACACACACACACACACACACACACACACACACACACACACACACACACACACACACAAACACTGCACAGAATACAGACTACACTGTAAAAAGGAATTGTTGGGAAGAGTTCATGCAAGGCCATTGATGGAGTTCTCTTAATGACTGTCTTAATAATGGTCCTACATAAAACTTTTTGTCAATTCTAATTAGCTATTCAATGAAATGTAAAATGCCACATTGCGCCAATTATTTAGCGAAAGCAACTACAGATTTCATTGTCAGGATATTTTCAGTTAGTAATATACTGTAATAAAATGATCTATAATTTAGGTAACCATACATATATTGTTTTATAGAAGTTAACTGTGAATTAAGTGAATTTAGTTATTTTGATAAAGTGGTTGCTTCTTCACAAATGGTTTTAAAAGGTTGTACGTGGATCTCAACAAAAAGATGAACTCTTAAAACAACACAACAAATAACAATGACGAAAAAAAAGTAACCAACCCACATAATTCATGCTGCAGTGCATGCTGGGAACTCACAAACCCTTAACGTCACTACGGAGCCTGGGAAGTCACCGAACTAAACCATACAAATTCTTTAATTGTTCCCTCAGTTCAACAAATGATCATGGATTAATAAATCACAACCACAAGTTCCTGACTCGTACTGTCAGATGTGTAAACTTTACCCTCGGGTTTTGTAATCCATACCCACAATTTCATAAACCATGCACACCATTGCAATCTGGAAAACATGGTAATTTGGTTGATAAGTAATGGATTTTTTAAGTCAGGGGTCTCCAAACTCGGTCTTGAAAGGCCAGTGTCCTGCAGAATTTAGCTCCAACCTAAACACACCTGAACCAGCTAATCAAGGTCTTTCTAGGCATGCTAGAAACTTCCAGGCAAGTGGGTTGAGTAGAGTGACCAGATTTCTCATGATGGAATATGGGACGGGTGGTCAAGTGGTGGGGAATATGACCACAATATGAGAAATTTCATTTCATGATATCTATATGATATTCAGTTATTTGTTATTTAATTATTTACAAAGAAGCAAATTACAAACCGTAAGACAAATATACAAACCGTAAGACAAATATACAAACCGCTATACAAACAAACTAATTTTTCAGTAGGTTTATTTAACATGTATACATTTATGTATACTTTTGTTGTTTGACATTAATGACAGACAAGTATTTATGCTGTTCCTTTAAAACCGAATGCATGGATGTAATATACTGACACATTTCCGGTTTTCACTCACCTGTTTACGTTCGCTTCAGCCGTAACACTGTATTTATGGGAGATACTTCACACAATGGACATTTTGACAACTGTGCGTGTATTTGACAATTCAGGTGCAAGGAGAACTGATATCGCGAGCCGTCTGAGAGAACTGGGATTCCACACGCGCTTCTGGATGAGTGTCACAATCAGCCTTCACTAACTGCAAGTTAATCGATAACAAATTGTGATTGGATAGTAATTTATAGTATAGTAGACGAGCTTGGTTACCCTTGATTAAGCTGTTCTCACTTGACAATACTACAACTCACCCAGTCATGAAGAAATTTTGAAATACAGGACAAAACATGATTTTTTTTTTCCAAAATAAGTCAGGACATAACCAGGACGCTGGCCCTCCAGGACCGAGTTTGGAGACCCCTGATTTAAGTGATAAACGATAATTCTGTTATCATTTACTTACCTTAATGTGGTTCCAAACTCGCATGACCATCTTTCTTTCTTCTGCAGAACACAAAAGATGACATTTGGTTTTGGCAATACAGTATAAAAAAAAAAAAAACATTTGTATAATTAATGTATAATAATTAAATGCCATTAAAATGGCAGAAGAAAAATGTCACTTGGAAAATAAGTGGAAAAGTAAGTCAAACAGGTTGGAAACAACATGAAGGTGAGTAAATGACAAATTTAGATATTTGGATGAACTATCCCTTTAAGACAAATACACAGTATGTAAAAAGGTACTTTCCCAGGACACTTTGAAGTTCCATGACTACTAATCTGGCCACAGACAGCTACAGGCATATGTACACCTCTATTAGACGGAGCTTGTGTTCCCTCTCACCTTCCTCTACACATCAGTCTCATATACAGACCTATACTTCAGATTCTTATTTCCTGTTATTGTGCGAACAATGACCCATGACAAGCAAACAGATGAGAGGACAGAACATTATTACATTTCCATGTAAATGACAAGTGCACGCGTGATGCACGCAAGTGTCTGGCTTCACACAAAGCGATTTGTTTTCATCTTGATGCTCTAGTATTGTACAAAGCACTTTACCTCAAGCTCCATAAATTACCTGAACAAAACACACTTTATAGACCTGATATTCGTGCTATTGTGCCTCTGATACCAAGCTAATAGATTTTGCCAGTATCTGAACACTTGAGGCTTGGAGGAGGTCAGGGCAACATGAAGGTTGAAGCTGCAGCGAAGTCCTTTGGTGCCTGAAATGAGTTTGTTTGTTTTGTATATGCTCTGTTCTCCTTTTCCTCTCTTCGATGAGGGCATCTGATGAAGAACAAGGATTCTACACACCTGCCCTGAGGTTAATAACTCTTTCTGAGCTGCAGATGGGACTGATGTAGAAATCCTGAATATAAATATTTGGAAAGGAACACATTCATGTTCACATTGTCATTTTGAGGCTTGATTTTAAAAGCAAGTCGACTCTGAATGTGGAACAGATACTACAGAAAGTTATCAAACACACACGAGAAAGCTGTTTGAGCAAAGATTCCAAACAGTACAAGCTCAGTTGCATGCTTCCAAGAATCCGTTTTGGTGTTTGAGGAAAACATTAACATGGTGCCAGGAGCTCCAGTAACATTTTAGTTTGAATATGGCACCAGATGATTGAAGCTGGGCTCATCCAGACATTAGTTTAGTAGGCCTCGGACATTAGTCCAGAACCTTTCAGTGTGTTGTGAGAGCCGAGCAGGTCAGCACTCTGAAGTTTTTCAATGTACTGCAGAGCCTTCTGGTTGATGGACTCCATTGATGATCTTAGAGCCTCTGGTCCTTCCATCAATATACCCGCCAACAGATACCTCCCCACCCAAATCTCTGATCTTCGGTGAGGCCCAAAGAGCTTCGGCCCATAATAAAAAAAAAATAATCCAGTTGCCATTCAAGAAGATGGCATCAGGACATAAAAAAAGCTCTCTTTTTACTAGGAGTACTCTCAAGTCTGCCTAGAGCGTTGTGGTATTGATGTAGCAAACTAAATTTGAGTCAATCTTGCCTCAGAAAAATGGATGGAAGACCTGTTAATGCGTTTCAAGTGGACATCATGAAGGACAGAGTAGAAATGAAAGGATATTAAGATGAGACACAGAGCAGAGGGCAGATAACGCAAGAACAGACACCTCTGAAAAGAGGCTAAGAATGACAAATGTAGTTCAGTGATTGCTAATAATGGCGGTAAAAGGGGAAAAAATGGCTCCAAAGGTAGAATATGAAGCCTATGATGCTTGAGACATAAAAGCAGTCACACTCCTGGATCAAACACGCAACGGTGCTGCAACTAAAATGCTAAATAGCAGATAAACTAAGACTCAAAAAATACCTAAGAAATATATTTTTGAACACCAAACAGTGTCATTTATGGTAACGGCGATGACATTTTACATCCGGTCCTTGTCAAAAGAGGTCACACGTTTTAATCTCTTCCAATTAGCACATTAAACACCACCCCTAAGTGCTACAGAACCACACGGGCAATGAACCTGGAGCAAACGAGCCAGCTGATTTAATTGGTAATTAACGAGTGGTCTAAAGTGCTAGCAGGCAGCAGAATTGTAATTCAAAACAAGGGAAAATTAATCACCCTAATTATTCAGGAGAAATGCATTCATTAGCATAATTGAGGCTGGTAGGATTAAAGTTCGCTCCAGCGCAGGAGCCGCAGCTCAGTCTCTCGCAACACAGTTTATCATGCTTGAGCAATTACTTAATTGTATTATTATTTAATAACGTAGATCTTTATTTATGGCTCACACTGTATCAAGGCTTGTGGAAAGTTTTATTGTTGAAAAGGGCTAATGGGAAGTGTGCCTAAAAGTGACGGCAACTTACTGTGTAACTTTCTAACAACGTTTCAGACATTGTACTAAACTTTTCTCACTTGTGATGTTAATGAGGTTGTCCAGACAAGTCAAAAAGCCTAAAAATCAGGATTTGTTTTCTTTCTTTTTGTTAAAAGTTCTTCTTTGTAGAAATTTGTACGCTGTGAAACATTTGTCTTGGATGGCCACGTCAGGCTATGGTAATTGTGGAGAATGTATCTGTTTCTTTCCCAGCATCTGTTGCCTGCACGAGGGGAAAAACATTAGCGTGGAAAGCTTTGGCAAATAACCCCCCTCCCCAAAGAACGCCCAGATGGGTTTTTTTTTAATGGCGTCATTATGCACTAAATTAAAAGGTGATGTAAATGGATCTGTAAAATTTAAATGACTTGGAAAAAGTCACATCTCTCCAGTCAGGACCGCAGCCACTACGGTGCTAAATGGGGTCAGAGTCAGCCTGGAGAGAGTTAATCATACACATATGAAATAATCATGAAGGAATGGGGCATACAGTTGCGTGGCAGTCCATAAGCTGTTATATTTAATACACCAGCTGTTCTCTGGAACTGAATAGTTTGTTTTTAAACAAGCAGTCAAGTGATGCAATAAGGCAGGAGTCTCAGTGCAGAAATACAGAAAGAATAGAAGACAGTTCCTTACCTTCATTAAAAAACGAAAATACAATCAATCATGTTTAACCAACTAATATGCTTGAACGGGACTGCAGAAACAGATTCTGTTTTGTGAAATGAAGCAGAAAAAATTAACTTTCATCACTATAAATTTGTTGACTATTCAATTAAAAATTTATTTATTGCTTCATTTGAAAATATTGAGCCTCAGTATTGAATTGTTTTGATTTCTATTCTTCTAATTTATTAATAAACCCCTTCATATTTATACATATTATCTGTTTATATAAAATTATTTATTTAAATAATGAATGTACTTGTAAATGATTGCCTTATTTAATATTCATGAATATTTATTTGTTAGATTATATTACATAAATAACAAATCAATGTTTATTTAAAGCAAATATTCATTAATTGAATGATAATTTCATTCATTTAATTAAATACAATAAATAAACAAAATGAATGAAATGTTACACATGATCAAATTTGGCTTTGTTGGCAACATTATATAGCAATGGTCTGTTCAATCATATGACACATGAAACACGATGTTGAGAGAGTGATCCCGTTATGGAGAAATATGAGTGTTATGGACATCAGGGGGTCAACAAGGTCATGACCCTGACTGAGACCTTGTGGCCCCTCGTCTGGACATGAACATACATTGTGGACGATAACCTTTGACCCTCCAGGTTCACAGCTCCTTCCTGAACGTGAAATTGATTAGCTTTAAACGGCGAGATTAGTTGCACACAATGTTGCACAATGCGCAATGCGCAACTTGTCATTGCTATAGCCAGAGATACATTCTACAAGCCAAAGTTACAATTTAAAGAGTTTTTTTTATGTATAATTCTACAGTGTGAACAACAATAATGAAAGCAGAGGCTTAAAATGGTGTACGAAGGACGTTACACTCTGTTCCATGAACATGAACATTTTACTTCCATTGTGCAAACCAGTCGAGCTGATTTGATTTTTTAAATTATCCAGGCAACAGTAGGCACAAAGTGTTCAGCTGTAAAGGGTTAGTTGCTCTTAGTTCATAAAGAGTGTTGAGAGGAAAAGAGAGAGAGAGATTGACGGTTGGACAGCCAGAGCAGATCAAGAGAGAGTGAGCGGCACTGCTATGACCTGGTAATTAAAATAAAAGGCAGCAAAACGCCATTTTGAAAACAAGCTCTCGTAAAACCATTTAAAGTGACTTATGCCAAATGCAGCTAGCGGCTACTGTAATTGAGCAACTCTTCCACCGTAATTACATCCTCTCCTCCATTTCATCGAGATATGAGAATGGCAGTTACATTTTCTGCCCTTTTCTTTGCCTGATTCTGTCATTTATTCATTCGATGTTTGTTTGGTTTGTTTTTCACACTGAATGCGAACAGCATTTCTGAGTTTTTCTCACATCTGATGATTATTTTCAAGCTCTCTCTTTTCTGTCACCGAGAGGCCATGGCTGTCTGTCTGTCTCAATATTTATGTGAATCTATCTTTCAAAGCCCCACCGCACGCACCCCCTACCTTTGCGCCGTCTGCGCGCAGCAAATCCGCCCTGCTTTATTTGCTTTGACAATAGCTTCATTAGTCGTTTTTGGCCACACAGATAAATGCGACACATTTATTTCAAAGGGAGATTTAATAGGGCCTCTTAGTTTTCAGGCGTCTCTGAGAGGGATAAAGTAAATCACAATGCTCCTCTTACACTTCCATTTTCTTCATTTTACAGATGGTCAATTTTTAAATTATTTGCTCCTATCTGTCTCTCTTTTTTTCTTTCATCTCTCCGCTCTTGAAAAATTGTCAGAGCCTTTTTCCTTAATAGTGCCGGATCGAGCCTAGGCCGCCCAGGGTCCTGATGCATTGCGGGAGGTTAGGGGGAAAAAAAACAGATGAAAAGCGTGTAAGGTGGGGAAAATATTACTTTGTGTGTGATTTCTCCCTCTCTCCCTGCCCATTCTCCTCCTAATTGCCGGTGATTATTTTAATAGAGAAAAGGGTGGCTGGTATTACTGAGTGATTATGGGGAATGGACAGGGAAGGCCCCTCAAGATATGGCCAGATAATGCAGGGAATGAGAGGGAGGGCAAGGCTGTGACACTCTCAAAGCCTAGATAAGCCCCCGCAAAAGCCACATGTCCCAACCACCTTCTCTCTTTCTCTCCCCAGCTCAATCTCTCTCACTCTCCTTCAAAAGAACAGACGTTATCTGATGCATTCAGGGGCCTGTTAGCTCTAATGGGCATGAACGCTTGTGGTTATGGAAGGGCATTCAGCAGGCCTGTCTTTGATTAGGCTCAGTGTAAGATTACAATCACAGGACAAGACATGACACACCTCAAAAAGGGAGGACCTCTGATGATACCAACACACACAATTATATCATGGTGAATAACAGCCCAAGAAATGATATGCCATCATCCGGTAACCACAGTCTGACACAACAGGGATTATTTCGCTGAGCACTGCCAAAAATGGTTTTATGGTATTGAAGATATGCAGCCTAAAACACTGGTGCCATATACTTCATATTACTAGAACAACATGGGCTTTCACACACAGTATATTTGTAAATGAATGACTAAGCAAGTGAAGGGATTTTCTCTGATGAATTTCTGCATGTAAATGTGCAGCTTTTCAATAGAATGGGCCTTATTCGTGAAACACAAGTAGAGAAAATTTCTATAAATGTGCATAAAACATTCTTTCATGAACTTTATATTATTCAATATAAGAACATTTATGTCTGAATGAATTTAAGAATGATTCTTATACAAAAATCTGCTCCGCTTGCGTTTCATGAATAAGATCCAATTGTACAGGAAAAAATTACAACACAATATATATATTTATTTTTTGAAAATTTGAATTCAAAATTCAATATAGTGAAGTAAATAAATATGCTAAAATTGAATTTATTTTTTTGAGTATTTTGACATTTTAAATGATTGCTACATGATGTTTTTAATTTATATTTGACTGTTTAAATTTTTATTTAAATGTTTGGGGTTGGTAAGTTTCTTTAATGAATTTTTGACAAATTTTCATTAATTCTAATGATTTTTCCTTTTAATAAGTCTCTTATGTTCACAACAAGGCTACATTTATTTAATAAAAAATAGGCCAAGCAGTAATATATTTAAACACTTTAACTATTTAAAATAGTTTTCTATTTTAATTTGTTTTCAAATGTAATTTATTCCTGCCAGGGCGAAGCTGAATATTCAGCAGCCATTACTCCAGTCTTCAGTATTACATAATCCTTCAGAAATCATTTTAATATGCTGATTTGATGCATTTCTTATTACAACTGAAAACAGTTGTGTGGCTTATTTTAACTGTAATACAGTTTTAGGATTCTTTGATGAAAAGAAGAGAATTTATTTGAAACAGAAATATTTTGTAACATTTTATATCTTTATCTCTGTCATATAATTAATGCATCTTTCTAAAAATCATTTATTTAAAAATAAAAATATCATATCATATCAATTAAAAAATCATACTAACTTTGAACAGTAGTATACCATTGATTACACTCTTAAACTATTTCAAATGGTTTTATTTTGATCTCACCTGTAGTACAGAAGCAGGATGTAGGCCTTATCCAAGCCAGTCCTAGGCCTAGCCCCTGAGTCAATGCAAGAAATCGGAAAATGAAATGGCCTGTCAAAGCAACACACACACACACACACACACACACACTGGATTTCACAATGTGAATTTTAAGTGTGTTCATTACAAATGAATCAAGGCGAAATCACAAAGAACAGGGAGACCTATACCTGTCAGTCACATTAATCACGCCGCAAACACTCTCACACACAAAAGCCCCGGGCACATTGTACCTGGTTCCTGGTGCTTTGGAGACTCCAGTGAAGACTAAGGTGTGTTCCACAAACAAAATCAGCTTCGAGTGTCCAGAGGGGTCTGAATATCAGCACGTCATCCATTATAAAAGCACACAAATACATTAATACACCAAACAAGACCAACAAACAACATCATTCACCCTCTGGACACCCTCTACCAGCTGACACAGCCAAGGCTGTGCTGTGAGAGTAATGGTGTGTTGCAATGGCAACCAACGAGGAAATATGAAGACATAAAAACAACATTTTAGCAAGTTGCACATTTTGTCATCAGTCTTGACTGTCCCGAGCACATACCCCAGCAAACCTCCTCATGCTGTCCGGGGAACTCCAAATTACCACATTCATTACATTCCTCTTCCCGCAAAAATCCGACTGCAAACAACAAAGGATTAAATACCATGACAGGTAGGCAAAGGCAGGTAAACTCACCTGGCATCAACAGGGATTATTTTTCATTTCATCCGATTTTTATCCTTTCCATCCTGAATTCTTGGCCGCCGGGCCCTCGCAAGTAATGCGATCCAGCAGCGGGCGGGGTTGAATGAGCTCTCTGGAAGCTGCTGGAGTCTGACGATGTTTCTACGGCTGCCAGGGAATTTCTGAATGAAGGCAACATCCAGACAGACTCATATCTGCTGCCAGACAACACAAGCTTCGCATTTCACCTCTATTGTGTTTCAGACGATTTTAAGGATGGCAAATGGCTCAGAAACAAATTGAGACAAAGCAAAGTAAATTTAGAGGGACGTGCATGTGTGTGTGTGTGTGTGTAGCCAACATAATTTAAGTTTGGTTTACTTGGAAGTCGTACAGACTGGGAATTTTTCCCAGCCGTGATGTGTTGACAAGTTCAACATTTTATTAAAAGTATATATTTTTAATATAAAAGCAATGTTAACAAAACTCATTCAACGGCTTCCTAACGTAGGACTAGATCAGATGTCCCCGTTGACCCAACAGGGCCACATTCTACAGTAATGGATGTGTGTGGGGTCAAAAGCAGCAGTGTGTTATACTCCACATAACACAAAAAGTTCCTCACATCACCTGAGAGTGAGGACAAGGCTCACTGTAGTGCTTCTACACCCCCTTTTCTCAACCCGCCCAAGGGTCTTGTTACCGTGGGGATGACATGCTGCCCTCTCACCGGCCACTTTCTCCAGTGTTGGAATGCGGAATGCCATTGAAAACGGTGCACTCCGGCATTCTGACAGACGAGCGAGGGGTCCCGCTCGACGATGGCAGAGGCACACATGCCTTTGTTTGGCTTCCCGCCCTCACCTTTTGCCCCGTCGTACTAAGAAAGATAGAAAAGAGAGAGCGGGGAGGGGAGGAAAGAGCAAGAGTATCTTATCAGAGTTCCCACAAGGTCTGAGAGGTCTCTGGTTACCAGCCTGCAGTGTCTTTCTGCAGGCCTCACAGAACACCTGTGAAATGCACTAACACACACACAAGTGATTTTTTTCAGCGCTTAGAATGAATCTTAAGGTGAAAAAAGCATGATTGCATAACAGATCAATGGAGTGGCAGCTTCAAAAGTCTTCAAGTATCATTTGTGTCTGAAAGATCGCCAGCCATTCATACCAAACTCTCTCTTGTCATTCTTTCAGAATTTTTTTTTTTTTCTTACAGGTACACCCTTCAAAAGGGTCAGGTGATGCAAGCAACAAAACCTTACAACGGCTGTATGATGTTTCACAGATGAGGTCATGAGATTCTTGCCTGCTCTTTTAGCCCCACCCATAATGCTCTCATAAAAACAGCTGGCTCTATTCATTGTTTATGCCCAATACACCCAAATCCTGACCCTCTTTAAAGATATATCCTGGGTTCAATACAAGTTCAGCTCAATCGACAGCACGTTTGGAATTATGTTGATCACCACAAAAATGTTGTATTTAATTTTGGCCATAAATTTGGGTCAATATGTAAATGTTAATACTCATAATAATTGTAATAATCATCAAAAGTACAGTGACAAGACAGAAAAACATGTTTATTTTTAATTTTTTTATCCAAATGCAACACTGAAACAACCGTTAAAACCAATAAGAACAACTTTACAGCTCAATTAATATACAAAAGAATTAAGTGGTTTTATAAAATTTGAATCTTACAATTCATGCATTTAAGTCCTCCAAAAAAATGCATTTAAGTCCTCCAAAAAATGTTTTTTTTATTTTATTAAATTTTTTTTTAAGAAAATGAACCAAAATTATGCAATAAAAAAATATATACAATAAAAATGCAGTAAACTGTAAAACTATTTGCGTTACAAACCACTGTGTTAAAAATGAATTAAAGTAATATGATATATACCAAATACTAGTTTGCAATCAATAAAACAACATAACGGGTTGTTTTGTAAAGCTAAAATAACTGGAAGCGTCTGGCACTGAAAGTACATTCAAGTTAAAAATGGCTATGCATGCTGTTACAAATTAAAGAGATAGCAGTGTAGCTGTTTACAAACTTCAGTTGAAAGATAGTGATATTGTTCTTAATTGGCTGAGTGAATTAAGGTAAATGCCCTTGTCAAGCTGTGTGTGTGTGTGTGTACACGTGTATGTGTGTGTTTTCACCTCCTTGCTAGTGTCACACACTTTGTGTTCAAGGAGACTATGTCATCACCTGCATGTTTGCTATTCAATCCCTGCAGCCTTTTGCTTGTTCACACACACAATGGACAACGTTACCACAGCCCTCACCTGGAGCCAAGCCGACTCTGTTACAGGTGAGCCCGGGACCACAGGTAACACACACCATCTGGGGAGGGGCAGAAGTTTGAGTGTGTGTGTGTGAGTGAGGGAACAACGGTGCTGAAAGAGAAAATACATTTACACACTGCAGATCAATTTCAGTTTCACCATTGATTCTCTTTCTTTGAGACAAAAGCCACTAACAGCGTACTTCCCAAGCCCTCTGCAGACAGGAAGTGATTATTTTAAAGCAATCCCACAGGTTAAGTTAGAATTCGTTTAAGTGTAGATAATGTTTCTGTCTTTAGGACAACAAAAACAGATGTGAAACAGACATCACTGGGCGGGGGAAGAAACAAGGGAAAAGAATAAGATTTAGACAGAACTGAAAAGAGCAGATAGTCTGTCTTTTGTTTACAGGGTTCAATGACTCTTTTTGTGTGGTACATCTAAGGAAAAATTTGGACTGGAACAAGGGCTGTAAATGTTAAATCATTTTTGCAATTTTTGTTAGTTCACCGTGAAGTAATGTACTTTTCCCTCACATAATTGTCTGAACGCACTTAAATGACGTAGTCATGTCAGTGTTTTACACTCTGCTGCAATGTGGCAGCGGGGTTATGTGTGACCTGTGGGATTGTGAGTGGGGTTACCTTTTATCAGCTGACATCCACAGATGTGACCCCAATCACAGGTTGAGCCTGTAAGGTCCTCGAACCTTACAGAGACCCGCATTATCCACTGAACTGCCCACTGTCTGCTACGGGCAACAGGAACCCATTACAGCCAGCGCAATTACCGTGCCCATCCATCCACACTGGCCCGTTCTAATCTGGTTAAGTGCATTTCCCTGCGAGAGGTTCAAATATGACTCTCTCTCTCTTTTCAATGAGGTCCACTCATTTTTCCCCCCTCCCTTTTTTCTATCTGTTTTTTTTTCCCCTGGTCTGACTTGAGAGCACAATTTAGGGCTGATTTAATTTATTCTTCAAAACATGTCTAATGACATTACCCAAAAGGTGCATGTAGTGACTGGCTGCCTCTCTCTCTCTCTCTTTCTCTGTCTTTTCTGAATCTCTCTTATTCCATTAGACAGTAAATCAGGTTTAAAGACCATACTGAAGCTAGATGCTATTATGGGTGATTATCAAAACAACAGACAGTGGGGAAAAGTGTTTGCTAACTGGTTTATCTGTCCGTTCAGCGAACAGTGAACTACGGGCAGATGGGAATGCTGCAAATTATAAATCAAGCTTTTCAAAACTGAATATCCTGCACGCCGTAACCTGTGGTTCCAGAGCTGAAAGGAAAACAGACCGCTGTACTGAAGCGATTTTATAAAAAATTACCACCATTCATGGAAAAATGTTTTTTTGCTCTTTTTTGTGCTTCAGACCCACATACGATATTAACGTTATTATTTTTTGGGGACTATTTTTTTCTTTTTTGTCCTTTTTTTTTTTTGCTTGTTGCAGATATTTTTTTCTTTTTTTAAGGTTCTGGCAATTATTATATTATATTATATTATATTATATTATATTATATTATATTATATTATATTATATTATATTATATTATATACATTTATGCATTTGGCAGATGCTTTCATGCAAAGTGACTTACCTTGTATTCAAGGTGTTTATTTTATCAGTGCATGCATTCCCTGGGAATCGAACCCATGACCTTTGAATTGCTAGCACCATTCTAGTGTTTCAGCTACAGCAATATTGTTACATTAATAATTACATATAATATAATATTATATAATACACATTTATGTATTTGGCAGATGCTTTCAAGCAAAGTGACTTACATTGTATTCAGGGTATATATTTTATCAGTGCATGCATTCCCTGGGAATCGAACCCAAATATTATATTATATATATTTATATTATATTATATTATATTATATTATATTATATTATATTATATTATATTATATTATAATTACATTTTTGGTAACATATACCCAAAATCATTTAATTAACAACAACACTTGCGATAACAACAACAACAATAATAATAATAGACCATTTTCTAATCAAACAAAAAGCATTTTCTAACATTAGCCTCAATACTGTCAAAAAAATTGATGGTTGAATACTAGTAAGAAACAAAAAGCATTTTTTAAAATTGTTTTCAGTTTTGTCATTAGTATTGGTGGTCTGATCTAAGTAGAAATCAGATACAGTGACATTCTAATTAAACACACACTTTTTTTGGACACCGTAGTTTTAATAATAGTTTAATAGTAAAATATTTAATCCACAAACTAAAACATGCATCATTTAAAATGAAATGCCATTGCCAACATACTTAAAACATAGTTTATGAAGTGTTAAATATTCAGTTATTGGGAACCCAAGCATATTATAAAGTCAACGTGAACGTGTCTATGCGTCTACCTCTCTAGACAGGGTTTTCATGGAGATTTATTCTGTGTGTGTGGAGAGTGGCAGAAATTGATGAGGGAAGTTCATCTACATAGCTTGCTTACAGCTGTCAGTGAGTACTTCATTACACTGATAGAGTGATTAACCCCGGATCTGAGAGTTAAAGTGTGCATGTGTGCGTGTTTCCACCAGGGGAGACCAGACAGCTCAAAGTGTCTGTCTCCTTCCAAGAGAATCATTATATTTCATCTACTGCGTGCCGTTAGTCACTGTCACTTTGGCATGATAGCATGGTGAGAAAGACACGGAGAGAAAGAGACAGAGAAAAATAGAGGATACTTCTTCAATAGACTTGAAATCAGTATAATTGATTCAAATGAGCAATTTTGAGGACCTAATATCCCTAAAAGGACAGTAAAATCTAAAATCATCAACATTGTACGACGCAGCCAATGGACCCAACATGAAGCTGAAGAGACATGCAAAAAAGGGAGTTTCCCCAAAAATGAATAGTTTAGTCATCATTTAGTCAATTTCATGCCATTTCAAACCTGTATGGCTTTCTTTCTTCTGTGTAACACAAAAGAAAAATGCCTCAGTGTTTTCGACATCATTGGCTTTCATTGTACGGACAAAAACTTTCTTTAAAATATCTTCTTTTGTGTTCTTCATACAGGAACTGAACAGCATGAATGTGTGTAAATGATGACAGAATCTTTATTTTTGGGTGAAATATTAAAATATATAAAATTAAAAAAGAGTTTGATTTTAGGGTCAGCAGAAAATAGAAAATATCATTAACTTACTATAAAACAGTGAAAGTCAATGGAAAGTCCACACCATAATAGAAAAAACAAACGTGTGTGTGTGTGTGTGTGTGTGTGTGTGTGTGTGTAAGGTTACTGGGGTAAGCTCATGGCCGTGAGGATGTGTGTGTACTTGTGGCCATGTCTCTAATAGATATGCTAATGCAGTCATTCTCTCCACTTCACTCTTTTATTCTCCCAATTAAAGCAAACGCCTAGAAAAGAATAATTAAGCCATGCACGGGCAAAAGACTGCTACAACGCTGCTCTAATGAAACATTATTGATTTCCTTTTTACCCAGTGTTGGTCACACACACACACACACACGTGCACACACAATGCTGTCCACACACTGAAACAAATGGACTTGTGGGAAGAGGCCTCCTGCTTGCCAGGATGACCATTGTGAGGCCAGACCAATTAGGACGCCAACAACGGGACAGAATAGATGCACCACACGACAGGAATTAGCAATAATACAGGGAGCGTGTGTGTGTGTGTGTGTGTGTGTGGGCCAGATTTTTAGGCCAGATCTGAAGCCTAATGAAACAGAGTCTGTATTTGAACTGAGCAGCCAACACACAGAGACATGCACTATAATTATCTGTCAGTGATCTCCAGTGCTCCTACTGGCAGATGAAGGGGTGGACGGTTTATGTCTGGACAAATGAAACAAAATTAAGCTCGAACAAAAGCCCTATGTAATTGTCGGACAATTCCACAGACACAGGCCCTCACAAATCAATATGGCTCCAATTAAAATATGCTGCAGCCAATTAGACCTATTGAGATTGTGTTGGGGAAATGATGGGGTGCCTTTAAAGCCCTGATGTGTGCATTTACACAGGCCGAAGCCTGTAATGATTCACTCATGCACAAAACAAGTCTGATTGTTCAGGTCATCGAGACAAGCCTCTCTAGAAATGAGGGAAATAGGATTAAAGAGACCACAGTCTTCTCAAAAGATGTCAAGGAATTTTTTTAATTTTATTTTACTGCTTGTGTATTAGGCCACACTCTGGTTGGGATTAACATTCAAATACAATAGACTGTTATTCACCTTATGTGGGCTGTTTTAAATGCTTTTGAGTAACAAAAAGTGTCTCTCCTACTAATTGAACTTATTTATTTTGAAAATGATTCAATATTTTAAAAACTTAAAAATTTACTTTATGTAGAAACATCTACACTACTGTTCATAAGTTTAGGGTACTTTTTTTAAAGAAAACAACACTTTTATTCATCAAATATTCATTAAAGTGACAGAATGACATTTATAATGTTAAAAAACATGCATCACCATTTCCACAAAAATAAGCAGCACTATTTTCAACAAAGATAATAATAAGAAATGTATTTGAGCATCAAATCAGCATATTAGAATGATTTCATTCACATGATCATGTGACAATGAAGACTGGAATAATGGCTCCTGAAAATTCAGCTTTGCCATCACAGGAATAAATTCCTATTTACGGCAGTTTTTACTTTTCAACTCTTTATTTTTGATCAAATATCAATAGTGATCAGTAGTGTATATACAGTATCACAAAAATAGTCATTTTAATGACTGAATCAACCTGACTATACTTTTAAGGGGTTAAGAGAATCAGCTAAAAATAATTCCGTAAAAGAACACTTTATAGTATAACCAAATTTTAGTACAATAACAGTTGCTTTTATATCTCATTGTCTGAAACTGCAGCAGAGTGTGCGGAATAATAATTCTAATGCACCCATTCATTTTAGTGAATAGATTTGTTTGGATGGTTCTTCTAAATTAAGCTGCTTTCTTTTGAAAGGCCTGTTTTCAAGGCCTTGCAAAGAAATAGTAGTACAATATGTTTTCTAAATTAGATATTTAGATATACTAGAATATACTGGTAACACTTTAGAATAGGGAACACTTATTCACTATTAACTATGACTTTTCCCTCATTAAATTCCTAATTTGCTGCTTATTAATAGTTAGTAAGATAGTTGTTACGTTTAGGTATTGGGTAGGATTAGGCATGTAGAATAAGGTTTTAATTTGTGCTTAATTAGTAGTAATAAATGACTAATATTCCAGTTATATACATGCTAATAAGCAACTAGTTAAGAGACCCTAAAATAAAGTGTTACCAATATACTAGGCTATATTTAGCACATTTTCTAGTTGTATTTAAAGGGATAATTCACCAAAATATGATGATTCTGTCACTGTTTACTCACCCTCATGTTGTTCCAATCCTCTGTGACTTTCTTTCTTTGGTGGAACACAAAAGAAAATATTTTTAGGACATTAGGGACATATTTATGAGTGTCTCAACAACATTGTAATCTAGTATAATCTATATAAAAGATACAAATATATTATAAAAACATGTTGTTGTATAGTTGCCTACTTTTTTTTTTTTTTTAATGGTAGCTTGACTGTTGTTTAACCACTTCAAATTATTATTGGCTTGTAGCTACTGATATGAGTAGCAAACAGATACAACAGAATTTTGGAACTGATATCATTTAGAACACATGGAAACGCGGTTAGAATACAAGTTATATGAGGCGTACACAGCCAGAAGATGCAAACCAAGAAAGTGCTTAGTGTAGATCCGCTCTGGTATATCAGACTGGCTGAGAAATGATAAGTGAAAAGATGAAAAAGAAGAGATGAAAAGTGCCAGGTACCTTAACAAAAATGAAAAGATTACATTTTCTGTGTTATTCCGCTCTTATTTTTTGTTTTCTTTGTCACTCTCTCCATTCCTCCCCTCCCACGCCGGGTCGCAGAGAACGAGAGAGACCATCATTTATGAGTTAAGGCTGAGGCTTCATTTGAGACGTGTTTCCGCGCTTTTCCTTTTACCCAGTCAAGCGGCTGGTTAACAAGCACAAGATTAAAAACACATTTCTCAATAAACATCCTGGTCACAGCACTTAAATGGACACTGCATTGAGATCGAAAGCACATTAGTCTAAATACTAAAGCCCTCTCGCTGCGCTTTCAATTCGCGAACTGTCCAATGAAAAACAGAATTAGACTCGACGACTATCACCATCTAATGGACTAATAACAAAATCTGATAAAAGCTGTTACAGGGGCAGAACCGCAACACAGAGGACAGGGGGGGAAAGAAAGAAAGGGAGAATAAAAAAAACTTACTCGCGGTAGCAAGCTTAATGGTTTTTCACATAGGGGAAAAGGGTAATTTAAACAAGTACATTTTGTGCTTATTGAGCTTGTTTTGTCTCGTTTGAGACCGAAAATGGGCCAAATCCTTTTTTCTTTTGAGAATGAGGGGAAAAAAATGCAGTGACAAAGGGGGTTGCTATAAAAGAACAGAAATATATAAAAGCCCAGGCCAGGCTTGCTCTGTTCTCAGTGAACAAGCACTAGCACACACACACACACACACACACACACACACACACACACACACACACACACACACACACACACACACACACACACACACACACACACACACACACACTACCTTTCTCTTGTCCCCTTGGTGTAATTACATGAAATTAAAAGCATGTGGCTCTTAATGCACTTGTTATTCTGAAATAGAGCCTCAATACAACACACCCCCATTTCCCATTTCTTCCTTTTTCACTCTCTATTTCTCACAGAGATGCCACTCGGACCTCAGTTCAATAGGCTGCCAACATGCATAGACAAATCCCCTGAAATAAAGAGATTAGACAGAAAACAAAGAGTTAATCACTCGTGCATCTCATCTCCGCCTCTTCCCCCCTACTTATTTTTACTCGTCCCTTTAATAGATTTTACGATAAATTAACTGCATTTTACTTTACAGAACAGACTCCATCAATGAGGCGGGAGAGCAGGGGGCGTCGGGTTACAGTACAGGGAACTGACTCGGCACTCTGAGCAGATGCAATTAGGCCCCATTAGCCAGTGTCTAATTAGCCGAGGGTTATGTTGATATTTCAAGTGCTGTTTTATTATGGTGTTTTGTTTCCGAACAGCATCTCCAAAAACAGCGCCGGGAGACGCGAAAAGAGAGAGGAATGGGTCAATAGAAAGTCATCCGAAAAGAGAACGAGAGAACGCATGATAGTGGAGAAGGGAGAGGAGGAAAAGAGATGGAGAAAACGAGCGAAAGGGAAACGAAAGCCCTCGGCTGAGAGAAATTAAATTGATCTGCTTGAGGTGCCACATTTAATTGTTAGGCAACAGAGGGACATGACATTTTACCTCCTCTCTTACTCTCTCTCTTCCACTCTCGTTCACTCGTTCTCTCTCTCTACTCACATTAGCTCACCGCATCGCCTCAAATTCTCTAGCTGGAGGCAGACAGTCTACCACACGCTGTCTCCTTGTCCACACGTCCAAACCATCATGCCTCCCCCGCCCCCAGTCATACACACATACACACACTGGACATGACCCTGACTCATCCTTCTCTGCCCTTCTCACTCAAACTCTTGTCATTTTCATCACTTTTCAGTTCTTGCATCCTCACTGGGTCACAAACTATTAATATCAGAATGTTCTGACATGTTCTGTTCTTTTTTCATGGGAATTAGAGTCAAATACAGAATAAAAATGAGACTGTAGCTGCTTTAAATATTAAGAGGCTCATTATTCTAGAATGACATTTTATGCTTCTTTTGTTTTTTACCTACCAACCAGTCGGCTGCCAAGAGCAGGGTATTCAAAACAATTGAGTTCATTACAATCAATTACTGTATGATTCATCAGATAAGAAAAACAAAGCAGTTCATCAACATCACACACAGGAAACAAACACTAATATACCAAAGCACAAACATGCCAGACTCTTGTGTGCTCCCCTTATGTACACATATGCACACAGATACATTTATCAATCTAAAATAAATATCTCAAATATTTATTTTAAGAAATTAAATCAGGCTGTATTAATAGATTTTATTAAATCTAACCAAGAATCTTAATCAAAATAAAATAATAAAATGAAAAAACAATGATTACTAAATATAAATAATAATTTTTTTACATGCAACTCACACTTACATTAGAAACTAAACATTATAACTTTACGATAAGACTATACATTATCATTCATTATATGAAATTGTTTTACAGCATTTATTGTTTGTTAATGAAATATAATCCCCCATTGAAAATACATGGATAATATAATATAATATAATATAATATAATATAATATAATATAATATAATATAATATAATATAAATATAATATAATATAATAAAAATATATGTTAATTCATAATGAACTAAATAAAATCAGATTGTATTTATACATTTAATAAATGAATGTTCATAAAGATTAATAAATCTTGATAAATGATTTTCATGATGTATCATTCAATGTTAGTTCATGTTACTTACTGCATTAACTAATAACTGAAAACGGATGAATATAATATAATATATTGTAATATAATGTAATGTTAATTCATAATGAACTAAAATTCAGAATGTATTTATACATTTAATAAATTAATGCTCACAAAAAATAATAAATGCTGTAAAGTATCATTCAGTGCTAGTTCATGTTACCCGCTGCATTAACTAATGTCAACTTGTGCAACCTTATCGTAAAGTGTCACCAAGATCAGTTTCATACTAGATTGGCAATTGCTTAATCTTTAACAGAGCCTCTATTTGTCAGAATGGCAAATCATGGAATAAGACCCAGGATCAAGACAAGGCCACAATCCTCAGTCTGTTTACAACAAAGAGAATCAAGCGTGCGGCTGGTTATGTATTGCTGGAAAGTGCCTCGGGGGCTATCAGGTGTCTCCCCTCTGCACACAAACTCCTCACAATCCAAAAGATGCTGTCCGCCAAAGCCCACCATGGATCAGCCCACAGCCATGATAGAACCCTTAATAAAATGCTTTTGATGGAGAGTGGATGGAAGTGTTTGATGCATAGAGATGATGTTTCTCACTCTGGAGAATAACTACAATCCATCTGGTGGTAGCGTTGGACATCTGCTTTCAAAACTCAGAGGTTGAAGTTGTTTTTCAGCATTAAGGATGATATCTTGAATAATTGGGTCCATTTAAAAGGGTTTTACTGTAATATAAGTTGGAGAAAATCAATAGCCTAGAGTAACATAAGTTAGGGTGATAATCAAAAGTCTCTGATGAGAAAAACTAAACATAATCCTAATTTTACATTCTGTATATTACTATAATTTTCTCTGAGCTAAAGTGGTGTAAATGTTCAAAATTTACACACTGTGCAATAAAAAAATTACAGAGAGAGAGAGAGAGAGAGAGAGAGAGAGAAGAATGAGAGAGCGGGAGAGAGAAGAGGTAAAATCAATGGCTGGTTCTTCTGTCCACCAGTTCCCTACAATATTTGGTTTCTTGGGTCATATTTGTTTCCACGCAAGCTGAGCATAAAGGCCAGTGAATCGAAACGTCAATTCATTATCTCAAAGAGGCAGCTCCTAAAGCACCAGGCTCTTCCAGGAACAGCCTCACCTCAGGACCTGCATCACTGTAACCAGAGTGCATATGAAAATAAGAAATTAATGCATCCTGATTGATCGACGCCCTTTCTGATCTATTTCATTTTCAGATTAGAGAGGATAAAACGCTTGAGTTTTTTTCTATGTGAGACAAACATATACAAGGAGAAAAAGGTGAGCAAAATTTCCCCAATTTTTTTCTCTCCAAACCATGATAAGACACTTGCCGGAGTAGCTCCCTATTAATTGAACTTTAAATTGATTTCAATAATAATAATAGGCCACCATGCAAACTTAACCTGAATATCACACTCTAGAGACTCATGTGACATCACAGTCATTACAGATACTATACATAGCATCGCTTTTATAGTATGATATATTTAGATAATTATGTAAATATATAGATAATTATTTTTATACAAATATATTAAAATTATTTGGATAAAATAAAATCTATAAATACTTATATATTTTTACATTTTATATACAGTATTCATATTGTATCTATATTTAAAGGAATCTTATAAGTATATGCTGCAAATAAAATGAATGCAATATATATATACACACACACACACACACACACACACATTTAATATTAATATTTGTATCTGAATTATATTTATATAAAAATAATATCTAGACGTGTGTATACATTCAATAATCCATTTTAAAGAGCTGTGCCAATAGTTATAATCTGATCAATAAATACTTCATCTGTAAGTAATATCGGATGGGGTGAATGAAGCCCATTACTGTCATTATATGTGCTCGTAATTATCGTAATAATGTGTAATTATTGATTCATGATTGCATTTTAGACTCAGAGTCGGCAGAAATGGAGGTGGGAGAAAATGTAAGGATGTCTTAGCTGTGCAGACAGTCGCGGTGGAGTACAGGCGTCTGTGGCCAACCTCCGTTGACATCCATCCGTCCATTTCAACCGCCCTGCACTCATTTTATCCATTCGTATTACTTCTCTTCCCTCCATTTCACGTTCGCTAATCCAACTCTTGGTTCATGTTTCGGTCTCTGAAGGGCAATGCGGCACTGGGATCTGACATGGACCTTATCGCCAGCCGGTTCATCCTCCATTTACAAATATTTCTTTGTAAATAACATATCGTGTTTTTATGTAACATCCCAGTGGGAAGACGGAAGACCCTCTTGGGGTACAAACCTGGGGGTCAGTATTGAACTCGGAGCATCTGTCTGGGAATTCATAGAAGGTTGCCAGTCTGTCAGATCTGAGAACAGTTCGGCATTTTATTCTATTGCGAAGAGGTTGAGTGAAGCAGATATAAGACATAACCATCTGTTTGGTGTCTTGACTTGAGACTTGGGAGCGTATGTGTGTGTGTTTTTAGGACAACTGGATTCCACAAGAAGGCCCCAGCGTTGACAGTCCCAAAGGGGGGGACCGCCTTCTGTTGCCGAGGGCGACAACCCTTCCCATAAACCCCCCCTCTGTCGCCAGTCCCTTGTTACCCCATAATGGACGACGCATGTCATCAGGACCAAAGGAACATCCCCTAAGGACCCCTCTGGGGCTGCCCTCTCCCTGCCCGCTCCCCTTGACTTCTGCTGCTTAAAACTTAATAAATAATCCTTCATTTGACATCCACTGAAATTGACTAGAGTTTAAACCTCATCATTACAGGCAAGTCTGAAGGCACAAGCAACAGACTGCAGTTAATACGGGAATAAAGTGGACAACAAAACAAGATGTTGAATTCCAGTTAGTCCTGCATGGTAATTTGTGAGTGAAAACAGAATAATGGTTGGTAAATAACCATGTTGATGTCGATTTAGGACTTTATAGCGACAACAGAATCTCAAACGGCTTAAAGGGGAGCAATATTGCCCGTCTCTTTGGATCACATTGAGCTAGAAAGTCTTTGCCAAATGTGCCTAATGCAATATGAGTCAGGCCTTAATAGTATGGAAATTATACACAATAACACTCTGGACACCACAAACCGTTGCGAGAATGTGTGTGTGTGTGTGTGTGTGTGCCCCAATACTAATTGTGTCCAATTTGGGCAGTCGCCACCTTGGACTCAGACTCCAACATATTAGCTTCATTAGCAGATTCAATGTAATCACCACACTCTAAAATAAACAAACAGAGTAGTGAAAGCCAGCTCTCAGTCATCCTGCCAACGTATGCCAGCCAGCGCTGCAGCTTTTAGGGCCTGCATTTACATGCAATTATCTTCTTATATAATTAAGCACATTCGCTTAACGAGCACCTTGCGAACGGATGGCGCAAACGAGAACCTGAAAGAGGGAGAAACAGAGAGCGAGAGAGAGTAATTAGATGTTGATATGTCTGTGTTAATGGAGGAAATTAAAGAACATACGGGATTGAATAGATGAAGGGAGAGATGAACAGGAAGACGCTGATCGAGAGGCCGAGTTCGCTATCCAAACAAACCAAGGTGGCTCATTACGTACATGTTGAGCAGAACTAATATCTAAACATTAGCACAAAAACAGGTAAACTCTGACAATCACACATCTCATTTACTGCGAAAAGGGAAAGTGGCGGCTCTCGCTATTTGCTACCGCCTGCCGTACCTGAGGCTCGCCTCCAGCCAAGACCTGTTCTACAACAAAGCGCCCCCTTGTCATGTTCCAGTGCCATACTGTCACTACGCAGGTCGCCTCCCTCTCCCCTCCGCAGTCAAACTGACCTTTTCTTGCAGCCACATAATACCTTAAACCCCTCAAAGGCAACGGCATTGTGCTGCTAATATGGGTCCTTCAGCAGACCCCAGGTGTAAAATATAATCCAACCGGGCCAGGCAGGGTTCAAAGCCTCGCCTGCTTTTGAATGCCTGCCAGAGTCCTATCGCCATGATTGCTGTAGCTCATGCTGAAAAGACGATACAAACTATGCGCGTCAGTAAGAATATCTGGCCGCCTTTGTTCCACTGAGCCTGTCGAACACTTTATCAGCCCTGAGTGCGAATTACCTCAGGGAGCACCCAAGCTTTCTATCCCCCCACAACACGAACATGACACCCATGCTGCACAATGCAAACCTACCGTGTCCTCCCAGGACTAATTGGCGATGTTCACCTTAGGATCAGGAGGAGTCAGGCATTGGAGAGTCAGCTGTTATGATTAGGAGCGGAGAAAAACTGCCTGCAAAGTGGGAAAAGGTGGGTTTGAAATCTTTAAGTGTAGCATTTTTGAGAAAGCGTGTGTTGGGCTTTGAAACCTTGGCTTCATATGTTCTGTACACTTTCTCTGAAACTCTTTTTGTGTTGCCGACCGTCCATAGTGTTGACAGGTAATGGGGCATTCCCAGAATGTTCCACAGCAGGAAACAGAATGAATGGCTCCTGTGAGTGTTGAGGAAGCGGTGAAGACTTTCAGAACTTGGTTGCAGTGCCCTCATCTGGTAAACAGAGTAACTGACTTGACAATTGCTGCTATGTTCAAAATGACACACTATCATGCTGCATACAATATATACTACATCAGTATATACTGGAGAGAAACACTGCACTAGACGAAACAGTACGCCAGGTAGAGTTTGTATACATTTTGGTGAATAAATCAGGTGGTGATTTTTTGACTATGAGCATTTTTGAACCTGTGAACCAAAATAAACTCTCTTAAAACAATTATATTCTAACTAGGTTAGAATGATTTTTTTTTTTATCCACTAACAATGTCCAACAGTGTATATACGTATACTGTAACACAGGAGAATTATTTCCCTGGAAAAAAAAACAGATGTTGTTTCCATCGCAAAATGCTAGTCAAGATAATGCATCATTTAAGATATGGTGGAAATTATTGTTTTAACATTTTCCAAACAGGAAGGCCAAATTTTCATCTGATGTGCATAATTGTGATATTTACCTTGATAATTCTTGCTTTTCTTCTCACATCATGTATCAGACTTCATCTCAAGCATGCTCTTTAAAGACACTGTTGTCTCTGGTGTAACCAAGTATACTAACTTCACAAAAAAAACTTCTAGGTTGTACTGTGGGTTGTGGTGGAAATTACATCTCAACTGAAGGGCTGTCATAAATGTGTCTAAAAATGAAATGTAAATGTCTCATAAATATGTCTAAAAACTAATTTAAATATATTTTCCCCATACAATAAATATTGAAATGATTTTCAGTCTCAATTTCAGTCTTGATAAGAATGTTATTTTTAAATATATATTTAAAATAGATTTTTACATATTTAATATTATAAATAAATACATTATTTAGAAATAAATTATATTTTTACAAAATAAATGAAATATTATTTTTACATTTTAGGATTTGAAATGTAGTAAAAATAGAGGATTAAGTCATGAAAAAATGAAAAATCTGTCATCTGGTTTTAATGAAAAATCAACCCCTGGGACATAAATGTGCCTGTAGCTGAGGCATTACATCTTCCCGTACTGAAATGTATATTCACAAAATGTATAAATTTGAATTTTCTTCAGACAATTGTGATCAAACTTGGTAGAAAGTTCCAATACAAAGTTCTCATCATCAAAAATTTCCAAAACTACTGTATAATAGAGCTCAAAAGTTTTTTCAGGCCTTACAGTCCAAGTTTACATGTGACGGCATTGTAAAACGATCAGTAGCTGTTCATTTGTGTTGTGAATACAAGCAATGCACCCCAAGTAGAATTTCTGTCCTCTCCTCTTTTTCTCCCATTTTCTCCATCCCCCTCTCCCCTTGTTCCCCACCGAGAGGGGAGACACTCCAAGGTCTTTCATTTGTTCTGTTATTATGCCCCCTCTATGCTGGCTCATTTTTCACCCAGCTTACATTAAGTATTGATATTGATTTCTTGTAAATGCTGCTGCAATGGACGGGCCACAGTTCTTTTGTGATTGTTCTGCTTTACCTGTGGGTAATTCATATCAGCTGCGCTGAGGGCAGGCCCTCTGTGCCAGGGTGTCCAGATCGAACACTGCTTGAAGACATCAGTCATAATCACAACTGACTGTAAAATCTAGGTATCTGAACAGGCTTCGAATGTACACGACAGTGCAGTAAAACTGACACAAGATGTAAAATGTATATACATATATATTATAGGGCTTCTTTGTGTTACCGGACACAGCTGTAGTGCACCGGTTCAATCAATTGTGTTCTTTCCCTAAATCATGCAACAAAATCTCTCACAGTGCTGTATTTATTCTCTAGAGCCCACAGAGAGCTCCTTAATGCCATCGGATGATTTAATTTGTGTCCCGTAAGCAAATGACTGTCAGTTAATATCATCTGAATAAGCCAACAGGGGGTATCAACGGGTGAATTATAACTTGGAACCCATCTGGTGGCCGCAAACGCCAGCATAACACAACAGCATATACACAGTCAGCTGCAGGCTACGTTGTGTTGGTTAGCAAGCTGAACCTCTTCAACTGAGGTTAATGGATGAGGTCAGCTTAGGGATATACATTCTTCAAAAAAAAATTCAGGTTCAGATCACTTAAAACTTTTATAAAAATAAATAAATTTTGACTCATCCCTAGTTTTCTTATATTAAAAAAGCAAAAACCAAGGTTATGACGAGGCACTGACAATGGAAGTGAAAGAGGACCATTTATAAAGGATTTAAAAGAAATGTGAATGTGTTCTATTTGAGGTATAAAGCATTTGGAATTATTTTTATAGTCTTTTTAGGGTTTATGGCATTGCATTGCATTGCCATGGCAAAATAGTAAAATTGCAGAAAATTTAGTAACTTTACCCAAAAAACGCCAGTAGGAATTTTTTACACACTAAAATAATGTTAACACACATATTGAAAAAAGTCCAGCCAAAACCATAATATACCATAGTTAGTTTAGACACCATACTGAAGTGGATGAAAAAGGTTTTGAGGAAAAGACTTGCAGTCTATACAATGGTATAAAGTTCCTAGATCCCATAATTCTCACAGCTTTCTAAACTGTCTTATGGAGTTGTGTCTGCTGTAACAATTGGCATGTTGTTTAACAACACTACAATCCATTGAGCACAGTGTACTTTTATTTATCCTAAACTTGTTTTCATTCCTGTCAAAAATGAAAATAAAAGTTCACCTACAAAATTTGTCATCATTTACTCACCCTCTACTTGTACTCAACTTTGAACACAAAAGAAGACATATTAGAAAAATGTTGGTAACCAAATGTTGGTTAATTTCATTAACGAAAACTAAGACGAAAAATGTTCGTTGACGAGTTTTTTCCCATGACTAAGACGAGACGACAATAAGGTCAACAACAATAAGGTCTATTTGTATTCAAAAGAAGAAAAACTTTGTTAAAAAAAACTCTCTTTATTTTCATCAAAAAAGGAGACATAATGTTATTGCAGACTGCTCTACACTCCTCTACTATGTGAGCTTTCATGCGTGCGGTTGCCAGATATCAAGAGTTCAAATCCCTGAATCATAGGTTCGCTGTTTCAGTGATTAGGATGACCAGATGTCCCGTTTTTCCCGGTACAGTCCAGTATTTTGTATGTTTTTTTAGTGTGGTGTATTATTTTTCTTTTTTTTATGTTTTGTCCCGTATTTAAAAATTTCTTCACGACTGGGTGATCAGAGCGAGTAGTAGTGTTCTGCTATGCCAAAACAGCCTAATTTAAGGTAACAAAGCTCAAAATTACCTTGCAGTTAACTTGAGCTAAATGACACACCAGAAGCACTCTCTCGGCCGCACGCACATGCACGTGATCCCTATATTGAAGCAGCCGGAACTTGGCGGGGCAGTACTGAAACACCGTCTAAGCTGTTCGCCAATGACAGTGTTGGATGAGAGAGGACCAGGCCTGGATTTTATTTTGTGTTTTGGTTCTGTTTGTGCGCGACAGTAGTCCGCGAGGGGCTGTCACGCTATTTTGTGTTTATTTTATTATTACAGTTTTATTTGAATGTTAAAAATAAAAAATAAAAAAATCCAGGCCTGGTCCTCTCTCGTACAACACTGTCATCACTCCTCCTTTTATCCCTCCAGAGCTCCTCCGTGGGACTCAAGACCAGTGAGTATTCCACCCCACCCCTCTCGTCACATACCAGTTTTCATAATGTAGATAGAGAGAGTGCATAAATCTTTGGCATTAATTTATATAATAAAAAGCCTATAATAAATCAGTAAATGAGGTAAAATAAACCATGTGTATGAGTCCACATTCTATTGATTTGTGCTTACTGGTCAAAAGTGCAATACCTGAAATGCAAAAGTAAATTTCTTAAATGACAACAATCATTATGATTATAATTTTGATCAAAAATAATTTTAGTCAGTTTAACCATTATACAGATTGATGAAAAATGTGACTAAGATTTCATTGACTAAAAACTGACTAAAATGCTCATAAATTTTGTTGACAAACTTGACTGAACAAAAACAAGACAAGGTTGACTAAATATGATAACTAAAATGTACATTTGAGTAAGACTAGGACTAAATTAAAAATGGCTGCCAAAATGAATACTGCTGTATGGTTAATTAATAATAATCTTATTGCTAAAATGTCAAGTATTCATTGACTAAAACTAGATAAAATAGGCTACTTTAGGTTTACTTTGTCTAAAACTAGACTTAAATACTTTAGATTTTCTTTGACTATAACTAGACTAAAATGTTGAGACTTTTACCCCTGGTTACTATGGAAGTCAATGGCTACCATCAACTGTCAAGTTGTCGACATTCTTTAAAATATCTTCTTTTGTGTTAAAAGGCAAAAAGAAGCTCATACAGAACAACTTGAATGTGCGTAAATGATGACAGAAGTTTCATTTTGGGGGATTAAGGTCTATAAAGGCTTTTTAACCTTTTGTACTCGAAGAAATTCCTTGGAACTTTTTGTACCCCAAAGGTTTGATTCACAGAAGAGCATTTCATGAGGTCCTTTCAGCAAGTAGCAATCCAAGATGTTTCCCTCTAATTAACACAAATATTGTTCACATCTTATGACTATTGAACTATTGAAACAGTGAGTATTTTAAAGGGTTAGTTCACCCAAAAATTCTGTCATTAATTTCTCACCTTCATGTCGTTTCAAACCCGTAAGACCTTCGTTCATCTTTGGAACACAAATTAAGATATTTTTGATGGAATCTGAGAGCTGTCTGACTCTGCATAGCCAGCAATGCAACTGAAATGTTCCCAAGTCCAGAAACGTAGCAAGGAGATCTGTAAAATAATCTATGTGACATCAGTGGTTCATCTGCAATTATATGAAGTTACGAGAATACATTTTGTGCGCAAAATAAAAAAATAATAAAAAAATGTATGCAATAATATGTCTTCTCCACATCACCCTGGTGCCATTTTGGAGAAAATCCCCTGGATGTATGTTGTTCTGTGTTCCAAAGATGAACGAAGGTCTTACCGGTTTGAAAAGACATGAGGGTGAGTAATTAATGAAAGAATTTTCATTTTTGGGTGAACTAACCCTTTAACATTTCTTGTTCATCACTGATTTTGAGACATAATATATTTTTGTGGTTATCAAAAATATGATACAAATGCAGTTTACTTGTATAAATTATATTTAAAGTCAGTTATCATCTGAACTCTCTGATATAACTATATGCAAGCCCTGTGGTGCACACAGTAAACAAATCATGAGACACGCCACAGTTGTTGTTTAATGTATAACACGCAAACCATGAGAGCGAACTTCATAGTGGCAGCGATCGTCAGGATTCAATATTTTGACTGGATGTGTGAACCAAGATGGAGTGTGATGGCTGCGTTTTGAGTGGGCCATCCTCCTCTCTGCCTAATCTTCCACCTCTGTCTTTCCACGAGGACTACGTCTGCTATAATAGGACAAACCCATTGAAGTTCTACAGGAGGCCATTTTGCAGATAGCGTTCATTAGATCCGTTCATACTCTGTGCCAAAGTGTTGATCCCACCAATCAGATCTCTCAAACTCTAGGAGCTTATATAACCTTGGTCACCATCCAGCTCTCTCTCCATCTGGCTGCATTAGACCGCTCCACTTTACAGCGCACTCGTTTTCTCATGGAGTGCATTCGCTTTGTCTGTCACGGCAGCGCTAAGATCTCTCTAGCTCTCTCCCTCCCCCTCCCACCTCCTCTCTTAACTCATTTTTTTAATCTCTGTGAAATTGCTGAGCTCCTGCCCGTTATTACCAGAGTGGGTGTGGGCCGACAGACAGCTGTGTTTGGGCCACTTGTTCCTCAGCTGTGGCTGATTGCAGGCCTCATGCTCAAGTGTGTGTGTAGAGGCCTGATCATGCGGCCGACTTGCTGCCACTCGCCCTTCTGATGTACGGTTCAAACACCGGCAAATTGACGTTAATCAAATAACGTGGAGGCCCAGAATCAAGCTTGTAAAGTCCCATTTCAGAGCCATGAAAGAGACGGAGAGAGAGAGAGAGAGAGAGAGTAAGAGAGGGGTTCTTTTTATTTTGCCTGCTAAGGGTACGGATTTTGAGGCTTGATTTAATTTCCTTATGCAGGAGAGACCAGCACCCACCATTGTTCCGCACTCTGATTGAATAAGGCAGTTAACCAGCACTAGAGTGAGAAGTACTACTCAACTGCATGGCAGGCCTGATTGCTCGGAGATATATCTATATCAAGCAAATAACTCAAAAGTACAGCAGCTTATTGACTAATGCAGCTCTTGGAGGATTAAATTAGGTGCTGTTTATTATGAATCAGTCTGGTATTCCAGCAATTGACATTCATGAACTCTTCATGAAGATGTGGTATTGCTGGTGTAGAGGTTGCTCTCTTGCCTAAAACTTGAATTATGATTGTGTACTTTAAAACCAAAAAAGTTTGTAGGTAGATGGACAAAACTCTGTTGGACTATTCTGGAATATCCAAAATACCTAGATATTTAATTTATCCACAATAAAAAGCTGCATTTTCTATTACAGCCCCAATAATAATTTTAGTAATTTTTTCTAATTTTCCAGTTAAAATATTTTTTAATTTTAAGTGGTAAAACAAGTTAAAAACATGATGAAAAATCTGCAAGTGTATTAAAAAATACAAAAACATATTCTTTAATAATAATAATAATAATAATAATAGTCTTATGTGGTGTATTACCACTTAAACTTCAAGAACATCTTGTTTTAAGGATTTTTAGATCGAGCCAAAACAGAGCAATTAAAATTTTATTAAGAAGTCATTTTTTAGAGTGTATGGAGAATAAACAAACATAACCAAAGACGTATAGGCTATTAATATTCAGACAAACAGGAACAAATACACACAAACTTCTAAAATGCCAGCTATATAAAAAAGCACCAAGTAGTTTTCTAAGTACTGTGCAATGGGTGCGATTTCCACAGCGTCTGTATTCCTCAGAAAGCCACAAAAATCCCATCAAATAAACATGAGGAGCTCGGCAAACAATGCCCAATAGTCTTATTCCTCTTAAATAAAACTACTTGCACTGGCTGTATGGAGGCTTTAATATTGCCTTAAATATTAAACGAAAGAACTCTGGGCTCATCTATTTTTCATTTATTGGGTACAAATGTAAGACATCATCAATCTTAGATAAATTACTGACATTTTCATCTCAAATAAAAAAGGGTACACTTTATTCTGAGGAAGAAAGAATTGGCTGCCGCCACCTTCAGCAGCATTATAAGCGTCTGGGGTGTTCAAGAAGGCAGCGGATTTTTATTTCAAAACAGCTCCCTGATTTTAACCATTTAAAGCTGAGCAACACTGCAAATGGCTCTTAGCATAATAACCTGCCACACTCCAATTTTATGATAAGCGTGGAAATTTCAGTAACCACAGAAGGGTTTTGGGACAAGATGTTTTCGCGTCTGTGTTGGTGAGTTAGAGGCTCCAAGGGAAAAAATGGAGGCCTTTAAGAGGTAAACCTTCCCTTATTTCATATCGGCTTCAGAAGAATAAATTGTCAGAGAATTACGTCGGAAATATTTACAAATGACAGCGGTGGAGTGAACTTAGCAGCATGTGAATTCATTAGTCATTTAATACAGCCATAATTATATTGTGTTTGAATCGTATATTTCTGAAAGGTGAGATCGGTCAATGTAGGCCTGAGGGCAGGCGCAGTGTAATTACAACCTGATATACAAATGGGGCCCGTAATGGGGGAACAGTCACAGCCGCCTAGCCTGTGGTGACCCCACCAGAGGATTACCATACAGAAGGGGTGAGCCTGTCTCTCAAAAAATGAAGGGTAAAAAAAATCGAGGTCTCTCAATGCAAGGCCCTGGGGTTCAGACAGCTACCCCCCTACCCGCTAGCTTCACACGGCTAGTGAAATCGGCGCAGGCGGTGACATTAATCTGAGCTGCACGCTAATCCGTCATCGCACAGGTATACAGAATGTTGGGGAAACGGGTACAGAAACAGGCAGTGGGATTTATAACAAAAGCTGCGACATGCTCAGTTAATTCACCTCGACGATGGTGACAGGATACTGCCACATGCATAATTCACGCGCTAAAGATGGAGAGAGCAAGAGAAAGTGACACACACACACACATTCACACAAACCTGGCATTATACCCAGGCCCAAATCTCTACGTCTAGTCTTCTTTCCTCTAATTTCCTCAGCAGGATGGATGAATATTTGTTTATCATTCGCTCGCCGTCTCCCAGTCAGCTCTCTACGGCCCTCACGCCTCATTTGCATAGGTAGATTGAGATACAGTGTGAATAACGAGATGTGGGGTGAAAGGGAACATGGGGTTTGTGGTTGATGAATCATTCTCTCTGGCTGGAGCTGCACTTCTGTAAATGTTTGATTAGTTGTAAATGGATTACTGTTAGATTTTGAGGTTGGTAGGTTTTAATGTGGCTTTTGCATTGGCTCAGTGCCAAGCAACGGACTTCCCCAATGGGTGCCAAACCTTCGTCTCTGCGTTTTTTGTTCTAGGTGTTTGTATAGCTGAGTCTATAGGAAATGCTTTCCAAAAAAAAAAAAAATGTACATAAAATAAATACAATTATATACAGTGTGTGTGTGTGTGTGTGTGTGTGTGTGTGTGTGTGTGTGGGTTTTTGTTTTTTGTGTGTATTATATACAGTGTGTGTGTGTGTGTGTGTGTGTGTGTGATTTTTCATCAGTATTTTTGTCATCATTACTATATAACAAATATACAAAAATATATTTTTTAATTAATAAATAATTAAATAATTAAAATCGCATACTATGTGAAAATTGCAATCAATATGTATACTTATTTTTATATTATAGATTGTTTATATTAATAAAAAATAGATGTAATCATATTTAGAGATGCATGTGCTTAAATCAAAATTCAACTATTAGCTAATTAAGATAAACTTAATTCCAAGATATATTTCCAGAAATAATGTTATATGTGTTTTTTTTTCTTTTTTGCCTCATTTGTAAGGAAAACACCCACCCACACATATGTAATATAAAATTATTAAAATATACAACTGTGTCCAATTGATATAAATATGTGAAAAACTACACTTTTCTAAAATTTCAAAATACTAGAAGTCTTAATATCAGGAGTGCTACAATGATCCGTTCATAGCCAGGAATCTCATTTAATCTCACACCTGCCGTTACCTGCTTGAGGAGACAAGTAATTAGAGAAGTCGAAAGATATTTTTCATTAACTGAAGTTTTGACACCTTTGACCGTTAATCTCATTTTTACCCTTTTAATTTCATTACTGCCACATTCATCTAATTTCTAACACACACTCTCTCTCACCAGCCTGCTCAGACTGCACTTTTCATTCTAATTCTCCCTATGATACCATTTCTCCTTTCATGGGAAAAAAAATTCTAATGCTATTGTTGACCTAGACAGCTGGAATGATTATTCTAGAATAGCAGGAAAATGTTTGTTTATATTTGTGTATATGTGTTGGCAAGGGGTCAGAGACTCTTTGCACCCCCACTTCCCTGTGCCCTGCTGTCCTGCTGTGTTTCCCCCAATCTGTTTGCCTTGCTGACCTTTCTCCGAGTGAGATGTATTAGGCTGGTAGCTCATGCAGGAACAGTGCATTAGGCAACGTTGGCTGTGGCCCAGTGACAGCCACAGGAACTGTGGGCTAATGGCTACAGGCTTGTAGAATGTTCCCTCATGAATCAGTAGCGCTAATACTAATGTGGCGAGGATGCTGACAACGGGACATCGGTGTCGCTCTATCTTCACATTTTTAACTTCCTATCTCTTCATTACCTCATCCACTTCCTTTACTAGCTTCTTCCAGTCACTCATTCCCTCTTCAGTTGTCCGTTATTGGCACGTGCCTCTTTTCTTTTTCCATTAACTTCTTGTCCTTTTCCTTTCATTTTTACTAACCTCTTAACTCAATAGCCAATGTTCTCCTCCCTCATTCTTCGTACTTTTCCTTTAGAGGGAGGGAATTAGATATGGAGAGGAGAGAAAGAGAGAGAGAGAGAGAGAGAGAGAGAGAGAGAGAGAGAGAGAGTTAAGCAGCTCATTACTTTGCGCTCTGATTGGGTGGAGTGAGTGAGCTGGGCGATAATAAAGCCTGAATTTTTCAATACGGTTAAAAATGGGTCCGTGACAGCCGAGCTGGAGAGCAAAGGGCCGCCTTAGACAGCGCACAGAGGGCCACCGAATTAGCAATACCATACATCATAAAATCTAATTAAACCCGGCTGCATGGCCAAATGAGCTCCCTCACTCTCCCGCCATTCTATTAAACGAGCTGGAGAGGGCTGACTGAATTATTCACAGTGAAGGATTTTGCATTTATACAAAAATTGTGCACTTAATTGTCCATGCTATATTACAGATTTGGCCTTATGTTAACAATGAGCCTTAAGCACACTTAGTGGGCCGTATCCAGAGTGTGACGGAGCTTATGCGGCCGCCATGGTTTAACCAGGATGATCACTATACTATGATTAGAGACAACGTGTGAGCATGGGATTGTCATTTTAGGGCTAAGACAATTAATTCATCAGTCTATTTACAACATATAATTAGAGGGATGGTTCATGCAAAGATAAAAATTCAGTCATCATCATGTCGTTCTAACTAGATTATCACACAGCATCAGGATCATTATTGACTTTTGGAGTTGCATCTGTTTTTTATTAGATTTGTTGACAGAATTATCAGTTACACTAAACATATTCATGGCAGTTCCCTCTTTTACTAAAGAGATGATCCACATAACAATGAAAATCCTGTCATAATTCATGTCGTTCCAAACCATGTATGACTTACTTACTTCTGCAGAAAAACACACTAAAAAGGAATATTCTGAATAATGTTTCCATCCATATAATGAAAGTCAATGGGGTCCAAAACAACACTGCACCACATTTCTTTTGTGTTGCACATGCAGAAGAAAGAAGAAAGAGGTTTTGCAATGACATGAGGATGAGTAAATTATGGCAGGATTTTCATTTTTGAGTGAATTATCTCTTTAATAAAAGAAGAATCTGCCATTGAGAATAAAATGACTTATTGAGAATAACTATAATTTTGTCAACAAATCTGAGAAAAAAAAACAGATGCAACAACAAAAACAGGTGATGATTCTGATGCTGTGCTATAATCTGGACAGGTCCGAAGCTGAGAATACATCTGCACAGTTGCAAAGTCATTTTGTGTATTATTGCTTGTGTATTTCAAGGCCGAGGCTAGGAATTAAAGAGAGAAAGAGTCATCAATCACAACACTTTCAGGTTTTTTTCACCATAACATTTTTCAATCAATGAGTCATTTCACCATATTCCAGAGAAGGGACCTTTGTCATTATAGCTATTGCTTTTTTACCACCTTTTAGGCTGTGTCTTTCTCCCTCGTTCCTGCCTTTCCCATCTTCCGAGCTTTCCAAAAACACAACTTTATTATAGTCGCTGTCAATACAGTAATAATAAAGAGTGTGCTCGTAGCTGAGGCTGCCGTAATACACTTTTAACAAGAGCGCCGCAGATGCGTGGCCAGTGAATATTGAGTTTTAAAACTCTTCAGTGCGTGATTTGTGGCCCTGTCAGGGTGAGTATTTGTCAGTGTCGGGGCGGTACGGGCTCGTGTTGACAGTTTGCTGGTAAGTTTGGAGTCTAGAAGGCTAAACTCGCTGATCAGCCATTACAGAGAGTCGGTCGGTGACAGTCAGGTGATGGATCTGTGTTTATCGTGGGCTGGGCTTTGCTGCCAGACATTATTATAAAATAAAAGGTAATTTTGTCAGGTTTCAATCAAGCCAGCCGTCATTTGTCATACTATCGTGTTGGCAAGCACGTCCTCGAGATGATGGATTGTTGTGGCGCGGTGTCTCGTGAAGCCGGCTGCTGTTGTTAAAGTCGGGAGGCAGCTGTAAGAGCTGTTTGCTGTGCGTTATCTCTCTGCAACTGACCCCATGAGGTCTTAATCTCTCTTTAGCGATGGAGTGTAGCACTTGCTTTAGATTATTCCTACATGCTGTGTGACATCTCCACTCACTCTGCTGGAAGTACATATAAGCCATTGTTTATCTGTTTTACGCTTTTGCATTTCTTGCCTATATATCTATATTTATATATGAGTCTTCCCTAGCTTAGTGGTCTGGCTAATTCTCTCAATTATCCTCCTGAGATCACAATTCATGAAAACTATTTATGTCCTTTTGAGAAAAATATTCTTTTCAATGAAACCGTGGGGCATCTAACCATCCCTGATAAAAACCGACCAGGTAGGAGGGATAAATACTATCAAATATCTAATTCTTCTCTAATGATTGTGCTGGATCAACTGACATGTTCATGAGCTTAACCTTGGTTATTTATTTACAGGATGTAATGGTTTAATCACAGAAAATGTTTCCTCTCATTCAGGAGAATAATGTGTCAGGATCACATTTCAGCCATTTAAAAAAAATAAATGGCACACTCTCAGATAACCTAAAAATGTGCTCCATATGATAACATCTAAATAAACTGATTTTATTTTAGTTAAAATGTTGTTTAATATTTTAATGTATTAACCTGACAACATTGGGTTACACAAATAAAAGCTAATGCTAAGGGTTAGTTCAGGTTGAAAAAAGCATTGTATAGCCACTGGGGCTGCATTTATTTGATCAAACATACAGTAAGAAAATATTGTGTATATAAATACTGCAATTTAAAACCGCATTTATATTTTAAAAATATTTAAAATGTATTCCTGTGAAGGCAGAAATCATTGTAATATGCTGCTGGTGCTCAAGGAACATTTTTGTTCACAGTTGAAAAGAGTTGTGCTGCTTAACATTTTTTATATAGAAAATTTTATTTTATTAGAAAAATAATATTTATAATACAATATCTTACGGTATACAATACACTTTTTTTTATCAATTTAATGCACCCATGCTGAATAAAATATTTGTAGCTTTCAACAACAACAAAAAAACAAAAACTTTTGAACAGTGTAACCCCTTAAGATAGATATTGTCCTTTTTAAGTTTTATTATGCTTCATTAAACTGAACGTCACATTAAAAATGAAACAAGTGAAACAGCCATCTGACACAGCCTTTGAAGACAAAAACTAAAGAGACTGTTTTTTTCTCAAACTACAGCATATTTACCTTCTGCTAAGGTTATTTCTGTCTTGCCTGGTAAAGTTTCTAAACTGTCCTAAAATAAAACTGAATAAACTCTCTGAACAGCAAACATGCCATGAACATTAGCTTTAGCACATCACAGCCATTAGCATGCTACAACAAGGCACAATTTATGCACTATTTTAAATAAGACCATTTTCATAATGAGAGTCTATAAAACCTAGAGTTAAAGTCAGTATCGTGTTCGTGTTTTCTGATTTGAAACATTTTAAACTGACCTTCAGAGTGGCTCAGTCCACAGACAGAGCAGTAGTTAGAGTTGTAATGGGCTTTTATCTGTGATTAGCCGCTAGCTGCTCTGTCATATTTAAGTCTGTAATGCTTTAAAAGTATTAACATTAATATTCATGCACACCTGCACAGGGAGCGCTGTGGTACCCCAGGACTTCAGGTTTGACTAAGAGCCACCATTACTGCCCAGCATTGAGTTCAGTCTGACGGCAGCGCTGCCCTCCACCATGTCATGGTTCAAACTCTGCCTGAATTCAACACACAAAAAAGAAGCCTTTTATATAAACAGTCAGAGTCACAGATTCTGTGTTCAAACCAGAGTGAAACAACTGCAGTTCTATACACCTCATGCTTTGCTTTTATCTAAAACAAAAATAATATTTAAACTGAAGTGAACTTCATGATAAAAACTTAACCACAGCTAATAAGCACATAAATGCTAAAAAGTAATTAACTAGAGAAATAATGTGTGGGTTTTGGCTGTTTAGCAGTGTACTGTAAGAGGTGATTTATTGCATAATACGATGTAGAGTAACCTACTTATATCATGGGTATTTCATTCCAAATTTATAAAATAAGTATTTTATTTTTAAAAAGTACAAATGTTATTTTTGTTATTTAACATATTACACAATAACTAATATAATAATTATTTATTAAAATGTTTTTAGTATTTAATATTTACAAAATATTTATAAATAAATAAAATGCATAAATTAAATTAATTATATATTATTTAAAATATTTATAAATTAAATAAATAAATAAAAATACAATAATAAATATTGTTATGGTTGTTATACTTTAATTAGTATCATGCATGATTAATTTATAATTATTTAATTTAAATGTAAAGATTACATGAATACATGGAGTGTGAGTGTGTGTGTGTGTGTGTGTGTGTGTGTGTGTGTGTGTGTGTGTATATATATATATATATATATATATATATATATATATATATTATATATATATATATATATATAAATGGGCATTCAGAAAGGACTAAATTATAAGCATTGCCAAAGTTTTAGCGTTAATAATTTGCTAAATAGTTTGATTAGTATGTGGCTGCTTTAATATCCTGCTGTACATCCCAATTTATAGAAAACCTAACTGGTACCTGCATAGCAAGCACAAAATCAATTAAATCAGCCTTTAAATCTGCAGAAGATTCCTTTATAGCGGTTGACTGTTTTGCTAGTTCAAGACTTTCATTCATCTGAAGCTAAGCCAGTCCCTTTGTACATCCCATCAGAATACATTGTACTTCCCATCAGAATAAATTTCAAATTATGCTGACTTTTCCCACTTACAGAAAAGTAATTTTACTGTGGAATTCACAGGTTAAAAACTACCCAATTTCATGTCAAATAAGCTCTCAGGCAGGAAGTGCTGCTAATATTATGTCTTCCATGATGGAACGAGATGTATTCTTTTATCATCTGCTTCTGAAAAACTAGATTTGTATGACACCTCGCCATCAGGGCATCAGCTTCACGGTCAGGAGATAAAATGGCACTTAGGATAATGTGGTTGCCCTTAAGGTATGTGGAGGTGAATTATATTCTGTGATTAATAATCTGGAAATTAAAGACTCACTCATTTTCTAATTTAATTCCTTCTCCAATGGAAAAATGTTCACTCTGAGGTAAATTGGCGAATAATGTCACTAATTCAAATGCAGATGAAATTTCAATTCAGGGTGGCATTGGGAAGTTTGATTGAAGACTCCCCGGTGGATTGTTACCGCCACCATCCACCATTGCACCAATTCCCCTGCAGTTGTCGTAATAACGGAAGCGACGGACGAAATGAGACAAGTAGCAGGCGTTCCCCTTGTCACTGACTCATTCACTCGGTCTCATCGCACAGTTCTCTAATCATATTTTTGCCCTTCAACTCTCTCTTGCCACAAAAATAATGAACAACGCAGGGGAGGTCAGGAATCATGGGAAATTGCAGTATTTGCTCTGCATTTCAGGCTGATAGCTCCACAGCCCACTGTTTCTAATTATTAGCATGTATAATTACTGGCGTCTGCCTCGATGGAGAGAGTCAGGAAAAATAAAATGGCTGCTGTAGAGTTGATTTAATGAAGGGTAAATGTCATGGTAATTACATGGCAGCACAGGTTAAAAGCAACATTAAATTTCCCAGCAGTGAAGTGACATTCACCTGACAGAGAGAGTCTGAGAGAGAAAGAAATAGTCAGTATTCAGTATAAATGTTTTCAGCAATACATGTCCATTAATCTAATTTTGAACAGTCTGCATGTATTTATAATAATGGTCCATTTAAAGGCAATTGTCTCGGTTTGACTTTTTTTTTAACTTTCCATCATATCTGTCTTGAAGATTTGTTAGACCTTTTACCTGCAGGCTTTGGCAAAAAATGGCCCAGTCTCACCCTGTTCAATTAAAACAATCAATGACGATGAAAGGCATTTGTTCCAATACATTTAACTCTGAACCCTCTGGTCTCACTGCTCGCATCATCCCATTATAACCCCCAGCACAACAACACAAACACCATCCTGAAGCTTTCATACATATGGTAACTACCACAAAAAAGAAAAAAAACTTGTCATGGCACTTGTATACTGTTGTTGTTCTCTCGTTGGTCTGATTGCTTCTGTTGTTCTCATTTGTAAGTCGCTTTGGATAAAAGCGTCTGCCAAATGATTAAATGTAAATGTAAACTCACAAATATGATAATTTCTTCAAAGTTTCTACTTAAAATATTTTAAAGCTTGGCATAACTATATATTAGGGGTGTAATGGTTCACAAAATTCATGGTTTGGTTCGATACGACACAGTGGTGTCACGGTTCGGTACGTTTTCGATATGGGGCTCGGGGGGGATGGGGGGGTAATTCTTTACTTCACAATATTGGAAATATTTCTGTTTTAAACCATAAAGGCAAGCCAATGGATATCACACAAGCCACAGGAAATGTTTGCACAAGAGTTATGCCAGTGAACATTTTAATCTCAGACAATTCACTATGCAGAAATGAAAGAGACGACGAGAGAAGAATCTACTGCAACATATGCTGATAATGGTATATAGCTAACTGTTTTCATTTCTTCCCTTAATATTTGTCTTGTGGCCCATACAAAGTGGGGGAAAATGAGAAGAAACGTATTAAACATTTGTGTTAAACAGGTTGTTTTTGAAAGTCGGTGCTTGAAATAAAGCTTTTTATTTCATTGATTTTTATTATAATATTTTCATTATAGTTAAAAATCAACGGATCCTGAGAGAATGCGGGTGCTGGTAGTCCAAGGTGACAACCCATCAGGGTTTACGCATCTACCAAGGGAAGGCTAAGTGTGGCTGGATCAGCCAGATGCAAGCTTGCACTGCAACATCAGGTCAGACAAGGAGGAATCACCACAGTGCTGCTGATTCCAACTCTGTATCTGGTGAAAGTGAGAAAGACCAGCCCCCACAACAGGTGGCGTACCAACCAACGGACAGCCCTCAGCAACAGCATCATGTACATATAGCCACCTGCACACTCCAAAGTGTAACATCTAAGCTGCTGTCCCGCAGACCCAAAGTCAACAGGAGAGGGAAATCCTCCAGTTAGTAAAGGAAGGCATGGAGGTAGACCGAAGACCAAGAGAAGGAGGGCTTGAATCAAGGCCAGACTTACAGACTTGAGAAGTGCTGTGAGGATCAGAAACCGCAGAAACCACAAGGAGAAAGCAAGGCTGAGTTTCCTTTCAGGAACCTTTCAAGCTCCCCCGAGGCCTCCTGGAGGAGAAGAAATCTGGCAAGCTGCAAACTACCCAGCAGGAGCTTGAGGTTTTTATCAGATCCCAGATCAGCGATAGCCAGAAAGAATCCCCACTAGGAACCCCAGGGGTATATACCACAGCCGCTGAGCCCACATCGCAATTTGACACTTCTCCTCCCAAATGGTCTGAGTTCAAGTAGATCATAGAGCAAGCAAGAGCAGCATCAGCACCCGGACCGAACAGCATACCTTATCAGGTATATAAGAACTGTCTTTTGCTCCTGAAGTACTTGTGGAAGCGGATGGGAGTGGCCTGGAAAGCGCAATCCATCCCTGTAGATTGGAGCAAAGCAGTTACCACCTTTATTCCAAAGGAAAAAGACTCCAGCAGTGTCAACCAGTTCAGAGGCATTGCCCTGTTAAATGTAGAAGGAAAGATATTTTTTTTCGGTTCTGGCAAAACACCTAACCAGCTCCTCTTGGATGGAATCCAGACAGTCAAGAGGAATAGATCAGATCTGCACATAGTCTGGTTGGACCATGAGAATGAATACTGGTGAGGTGTCAACCAGTTCAGAGGCATTGCCCTGTTAAATGTAGAAGGAAAGATATTATGTGTACAGATAATTTAACACCTTCCATGTTTGCTACACAACCCAAGAGATCTCGACAGGTTGGTACCCACTGGAGAGGGTCATAGCGATGGAATGTACCATCTCCTCCATCCTTTTTACTGCTGCATTCGAGATACTTCTTGATCGGTGGCAGGCAGATGGTCCGAGGAGTCAGGGCCCACTCAGGCCATAGGCTTCTAGCCAAAAGAAGTTACATGGACGTTGTCACCACCCTTCTTCCCTGCCTCCCAGGGAAATTCAAGGTTTGGTGTTACCAGTTTACTCTGTACAAGCGTCTTATGTGGCTTCTAAAACTGTGCGACATTACCTTAACAACAGTCCTGAAAATGGACAGGAAGGCAAATAGCTACATCAAGAAATGGCTTGGCCTCCCATTAAAAGCCATCAGTTTGGGCTACAAGCAGTAGAAGGTGAGGCTGCTATTTGAGATAAGAGCACCCGCTCAGATCTGCGACAGGTTGCGAGTGGAGCATGACGCAGACAGTGGAACAGGCCATCAACCGACTACAGCATCACGAGATGATTGTTGGGTTCTCACAGCCAGGAAGGAGTGGGCTTGGATGGGGATCTCCACCTAAAATATGGTCCGAAGCATCCACAAGGGAAAGGAAAAATCTGGTGATCACAGAAGTGTCAAAGATGGAGGGGGAGTGTTACAAGGTCAGAGCTGTGAAGCTACAACAGAAAGGCAGATGGTCAACCTGGGAAGCTATCAATAGGAACATCATGTGGGCTGATATGTGGAAGATTCCCCAAGCAAGGTTTAGCTTCCTCATATGGGGCCATGTATGATATGCTTCCCAGCCCCCAGAACCTACAATTGTGGTATGGATCAGAAGAAAACTGTCATCTCTGCTCCTCCCAGAATCCAAGTCTCCAGCACATCCTTTCTGGGTGCATGGCAGCACTGATCCAGGGCCGCTACAGATGGCGCCATGACCAAGTCTTGTAGAAGCTTGCAGAAGTCCTGAAGACGCGCAGATTGGATGCAAACAGGGCCCATTATAACATCTCAGCAGCGGATCCACTTTATCAGACAAGGGGAAGAGAGCCAAAGTGGCAGGCTGAAGGAGCGGTCTCTCCTGTCACCGGAAGAACAGTGGAGCATAGCAGCTGACCTTGACCGCCACCTGAGGTTCCCTCTGAGATCATCATAACCTCTTTATGGCCTGGCATCATCCTCTGGTCCACCCTTTCAAAAACAGTCATCATGGTCGAATTTTACGGTCCCATGGGAAGAGGGGCTGGAGGCTGCCTTTGGTACATGGAGAGTTACATGGGGGTACATGCTCCACCACCCTGAGATGTTCCGGGATTAAAGGGGTGAAACATCAGTGAAGGGTGGCTCCTGGCTGATGACTCCGCAGCTGGTCCAACGGCACCAGTGGAGGTGCTTGTGGCAGTGATCCCTAGCAGGTAGGCATACATGTGTTTATAACATAGACATACAGTATAATAAACTGTATAACAGACCTGTTTTAAAGACCTTTTTTTCTCAAAAAAAAAAAAAAACTTGAGGAGTAAATATCTTAATCTTTTGTTAAGCTTACAGTTTGTCAGTTATGCTGTAATTATTGCTGGGCAAATTAATTGTAATTTTAATTTAATAATAAAAGTAACTTCATAATAATACAAAATAAGAATGTAACAGGACTACATTAATTGGAAATGCCAAATCCTCTAAATATTGGCAATAACTGACATTTTGACAATATCTCTGGCTATCGACACAAGATAATCATCTTTCGATGCACCCCAGCAAGGGGAGGTTATCACGGGGCCACTGACCAGACAGCATGCTGCCTGTTAAGTCGTTTGGGCTGCATTGTTGAGCGCAGTGGCACTGAGAACATTATTCACACACTTTCAGCTCTTTTATTTTCCAAATGTAATAGGATTAGTTCAACAAATTGTTCGGTTTATAATGCATACCGAACCGAAAGCCTTGTAGCGAACGGTTCAATACAAATATGTGTATCGTTACACCCTTACTATATATAAGGTTCAATATGAATACGTGTACCATTACACCCTTACTATATATATATATATATATATATATATATATATATATATATATATATATATATTTTCTTAAATAAATAAATATTTTTCTTATATATATATATATATATATATATATATATATAATATTTATTTATTTATTTAAGAAACTTCCTTTACTTTTCCAGGTATATGATTTTATCATTTTTTATGAATTTTCCAGGTCTAGAAATAACAAATTATTAAATTTTAGACTATGGGAACCATTGTCCTTAAATAAAAATGATTTTTAGTTGTTGTAGCTTATTTTTGAGGCATTTTACATCATCTTGTGGCCTCCTCTGAAGTTTTCGGGCACCACCCCCACTGGTTAAGAACCACAGTATTACACCCACAACAACCTTGTAGAAGCACGAAAATTAAGTACTTTGACACAAAATAAAGACATCATTGGAAGCATTACAAACACAAATCACATCACTGAGGTTTAGTGGTGCACTTTTGGCAATTTTGAGAGTGCAAACAGGGTAGGAGGCAAGTACAGCATGCAGCAGGTGTGGGCTGATGGCTTTCACATGGCTGGCTCTTTCACATTAGCCTAGGTTTTTAATGACAAACCTGTACGCAGACTGAAATCTACTGTGTGCACCAATGAAGCGGTAAAAGTTTTGCTTGCTTAGGGTTTAGTGAGTATTTAGTGATATGAACAGAGGGTGTGAACTATGTAAAGCTAGGCAAATGATTTAAGCTATTTTTCATCTATCTGACTGAGCTTAACTAACCACATTTGTAAATTAATGAGACTTTGTGTTCTCCACTCTCTCTTTTAATGCATGAACTTCTCCACATTTGGCTCTTATTCTCAGCTGTGCAGGAGGAAATAATGTAAACTGAGCTGCTGGCTGTGTTTAGAATAGCGTACCAGCATACTCTGTTCATTTTTTTTTTACATCGGTATACTGTGCAAAGTATGCAAATATTCTGTCCAGCCCATTTAGTACTTTTATTATGATACACAGTATACAACAGAGCATTCTATACCGCTATCTCACAATGTAATGTACGCAATTTCAATCCCCCATCTTTTTCTGGACCCACTATTTGATCATATGGTCAAAATTAAGACAATTAAGACAAAGATCTGAATCTGAATTCTAAATACCAAACATGTTTCATTTTTTTCTAAAATTATAATCACGTCACACACGTGCAATGTAATGAGGAAATAACAATAACAATTTAAACAACAACGTTGATTGTGAAATCATGCCTACTGTTTACATACTACTTAAAAAATAGTAAGAAGCTCCCAGTAAAGATACAAAATATATTGGTATATTTGTTATAGATACTTTATCAATATTTGTTGATATAGGCTGATAGTAGATATTTAATTTTATTATTTTTTAATATAGCAATTTAATCATTTAAATATAATCTTAAATATAATCTAAATACATATCCATTTTCCATTTTTCATTGTTTTATTAATGGAAAATAGCACAGAATAATATAATATAATAAATACAGATAAACATTTTTAGGCCCAAATTATTAATTAGCCTAAATAATAAATTATTAAAAATAAAAAATATATACTGAAAAATATTGGTTTATCAGTATTGGCCCAATTTTGATATTGGAGCATCCCAATTGTATACTTCACAATATTCAGTAACTAGTCATTTCATCCTGAACAGAAAAACCTCTCTAGAATCATCTAGGGATCAAGACAGAAGGTGACATCCAGACCTTTGCTCCCCGACCCTCTCTCTCTCTCTCTTTCTTTCTCTGACACCATGTCACAGAGTAGCACAATTCTCAAACATCCAATTCTGCGACATTGTCAGAGTCTATTCATTACATTTGGCATGGCAGGTTAGGAGTGCATGAATGAGTGTGAGTGTCAGCGGAGAGGACAGGAGGGGTCATACCACCCCAAAAAATCTAATAATCCCTGCAGTCTAATGGTCCTCCACCTCTCCAGCTCTCTTCTTCAGCCACACACGGCCAGCACTTGAGTCAGCCTGGGCTGAGAGGAACATTTTCTCACCTTATTGTTCTTGTTCTTTTCTTTCCCTTTTCTTGCTCAGCTGAACCTCATAGACTGTGAGTGACAGAGTGCCACTAGAGAAGCAGCCGGTGCACAAGATTAGGGCCATGCAGGGTTAAGCCAACAATATGTAGAAGCACTAAGGATTGTGTAGGTTATACAGACGTACATGTCTCTGTGTGTGTGTGTGTGTGTGTGTGTGTGTGTGTGTGTGTGTGTGTGTGTGTGTGTGTGTGTGTGTGTGTGTGTGTGTGTTTGCAGACGACAGGTCCATCATTACAACAATCGGTTGCAAAATCGGTTAGGATTGCATGTCAGATCTCTCTCTTTATTATGGCAGGGTGTGAAGTATTTCTCAATTAGAAGTAAATTTGATAATCAGTCACGTAACTTCATAGCCTGCATGGGTTGTAAACAATACTCTTATTTACAAAGAGAGCAGGTGTAAGATCATGAACAAGACTCTCACAAAGCAATTCTCTCTTTTAAATACACTGAGAGAGGCACTTTGTTTTCAGCCTAACGACCCCATTTAGAACACGTCGGCAAAATTAATGCGGAACAAACTCGGCAGTAACCGGGCCGACTAATTTTTGCTCATTTCGTGTGAATTATTGATGATGGAGAAATATACCATATGCTCCCACCAGAGTCATGCACATCCATTTTGCTGCGATATCACGCCTGTTTGGTGAAAAGTAGTGGAAACTTATGACTGTGCTTTGGCACGAAAGGTAAGATATAGCTGTGCGTTAATCACATATAAATCAGGTGTGGTAATTACACTCCCAGCTGCCGCCCGAGGGGGAAGGAGGATCTTTTTGTCCGTAATACAGACTACACACCTGATTCATTTGAATCCTGAGTTCCTCAACGAGGGGGTCCGTGTCGTGCCAAATCATACCCCATCAAAAGCCTACCCACTTACACTTTACTCCAAAGTGTTTCCATCGGCTGATTGAACTTCTTTTGAGTACCCTAATAACCTGATTATTAAACCTAGAATATAGTTTGTTAAAGAAATAGTTCATCCAAAAATGTGTCATTCTCTCATCAATTTGACCATCCATACATTAAAAAATAAGTGGTCACCCAAAACTGTTTGGTTACCACTATTCTTAAAAATATCTTCTCTTTTGTTCCACAGAAGAAATTAAGTCATAAAGTTTTGGAAAAAACATGAGGGTAAATGATGATAGAATTTTCATTTTTGGTTGAACAATCCCTTCAGTACAGTATATGTTGTAGTAAGACTGTGGTTAGCAAGATATTACTGAAGATATCTTGACACAATGCTAACCGATTACACTGTTAATGAACCATGGTCTATGCAATTTTCTTACCTTTCATACAATGATCATTGAGCATCACAAATGATTACTCCTTTGGTTCCAAGCGATTTGGCATGACACAGAGGCCCACTAAGAAACCCTAGAAATAGGAACTTCTATTTGTTAAGATTAGTTAACTGCATGAAATAACAATGAAAAATACTTCTAAAGCATTAATTAATCTTAGTTATTAATTTTAGCATGTATTATTATTACAATCAAAATTATTTTTGTTATTATTATTATTACTTAATGGATATGAGCTAGCAATGTTAATGTATTAACTAACTCTACCTTATTGAAAAAGTTTTATCCAAATGAAAGATGCAAAACTGCAATAATCTTATAATGTGTCATATTTGCTATTCTGGTTAGTCCTGCTTCATTTACACAGTGTAGCTTACTGTCAGATCACTAAAAACATAAATAAGAGCTTGTAAGAGCATATAAATATTTTTTTATTTAAAAGAAATCTATGAAATCTACAATCTATGAAAACATTTTATTCTAAAATGATCAGACACATGTCCTAGTTTATGCTACAAGTGTAGATTACTAATGTCTCATCAACAGATACAACTAATAGACTATATAGGCTACTGTAGGTGGCATTCAGGTGGACTGTTATACAGGTCCTTCTTTGTTTGGCCTTAACGAGAAATCCATTTCATAAATGAATTCCCTTCTCTCATTTAAGACCGGTCGATCGCGCAAGAATAGCTAATGATCTAAAAGATTTCGTATATTGGTGCCATTACCGTCTGTGATATCATAATCTTATGACAAATGATTTGCACTGTCCGGAGGAGAAGGGGGGACACCTAGTGTTGGGTATCTGGTACTTTCCCATCCATTGCTGATGCATTGTTTCCTTCACTGAAACCTACCAGAAGATGATTTTATAAAGCCTTCACATTTTAATCTTTAATGACAGTCAAATAAAGGCAAAAAGATACTTAAAGGTGTCCTATAAATGTCCACATTCATTGCTCAGTTATTTTTTAATTGTTGTGAATTATTGTACACAGGTCTGATTCAATTTACTGTATACAAACAACCTCTCTCTCTTGCTCTCTCTTATTTCTTTTGAGTGAAGATGAAGGAAACAATCGCTCGCTTGTTCCATACCTGAGTGACTCTTTCAGTAATAGTCAAATAGCTCTAAGGGGGAAAGTCAGTCCAATTCAGCCTAAGTTTGAATCGTGGATAATTTCCTGGTGTCAGGGAAGGGGATTTTGTTTTGTATGTAGCACTAGGAACTTTGCATATATAAACTGTATTTGTATAGCAGGGCCCAGCGATGCAAAACTGCATGGTTCTCTCTAAAGCCGGACAATAATAACCAGCAGCTATTTAACTGAAACTTTATGTGATATGACCAGCCCTCTAACCCTGTTATCAAGAACTTGTACTGATAGGCAAATGCAAGAACAAATTTGTTGGTATGGTGATTTTTATCTTCTTTCTCTCACTGCGATATGGCTGCCATTTACAGCAAATGTGTCAGATAACAGCACTCTTAAGCACGGTTCAGGCTAGAGTGACGCCAGTTGTTGCAGAGTCCCAGGAATTGCCTGGATGACAGTACATGGATCAGTGTCGCAAGTCAGAGGTCATTCAAAATCGCAGCGAGCTGCTGGTTCTACACTTATAATTAAAGTACTACACGTATATGATGACAGATATTATATGTGCATGACTAATGCAGGAATTTGATTGTACTTAATATTATTCCACACTTGTTCTACAATGCTAATCTTGTTAATGTAAGTGCACTACTATTAATCATATCTCTGTGTGTTTGTTTGTTTGTTTGTCTATATATATATATATATATATATATATATATATATATATATAGACACAAGCAAACATATGAAGCAGGTATATGAAGCAGGTTTTGTGCAAGTATCATTACTGAGTGATTTTCCATATGACAACATTATTAAAGATTAATATTTTATAATATTTTTTGTAATAAATTAAGGAATATTTCTAATTCATATAGTACATAAAATATATAAGAAAGAAAATAGCTAAAAATCAATAATAATACTTTGAAAAATTGCTATATAATGGTACAGTTCATTGAGTCAGGTGTTGATTCACTACCCACTCTTACGGATTCATCAGACTGATTCAAACTACTAACTCGTCTTTTTAAATTCTTCAGTAAAAGAAGCTGCTCAAAAGATTCATTCAAGATTTAGATTAAGCTGTTGCCGTTGTACACGTTTGATTCACTGCAACAAACTGACTCTAAAAGTGTCGGTTCTTTTGGGAATCTGATTAAACTGGTCATGTTGATTTACTAAAAAGAGCCAGGTCACTTGTTCAGGAATTGGTTTACGCTGGCCACGCTGTGTGTTTTAGATTCAATAAAAAGAACTACCTCACAAGAGTAAATTCTTTCGGTAATAAAATTACACTGGTCACGTTGTAGATGTCGATTCACTAAAAACAACCATCTGTTAAGAGTCACTTGCCAGTGAATCAGGCTACCCTAACCCCTCTGTGTGCTTTTGATTCAATAAAAAGAACTGCCTCGTCTGAGTCATTTCTTTTTAAATTGGGCTATACGCTGACAGTGGTATGTTTTGATTTACTAAAAAGAACTAACTTATATGAATCATTTGTTTGTGAATAATAGTCATATTCTGTGTGGTTTCCATGTGCAGTCAGCGATGATGACTCAATAGAAGGATTTTCTTCTTTTGTTTTGTGGTACACATTATTTTTATTGCATCATTCAGAACAAACCCACATTCACTACTCTTCCTTTGCTGCGTTGCCACTGATTCAGCAGCAGAGGGGTGACGCTCTAGCAAAGTAGTCAAAGTAGAAACATTGTAACTGCTCCAAGAAAGCAGGTGTTACTTCTACATATCTTGCACAACATAAATGACAACATTTTAAAATCAGTAATTCTGCATTCGAGTGTTTCTCTCATTTGAATTTATCTAGCTATGCATTTACTAATGGAAAGATCTTCAGTGTTTTTGTATGCACACACAAACACATTCACACAACATTTGGAACGGCTAAACTCCAGGCTAATTGAGACATCAGACAAGAGGGTTTTAATTGGCAGGGAGGGAAGGGACGTAATGACAGGATCTGTTGCAGTATCGGTGTCTTTGTATACTTGAATAAAGAGGTCACAGCTCTTACTGTATCCCACCATTCATGGCCCCTTGCAGCCGAAAGCTCAGAGAGGAACACCTGCTGTTTCTAATCAGACCCTGTTAAACAAATGCTGGCAGCAGGGTGCTGCTCTCTGTTTATATTTTGTGTGAGGAGATCATTGAGGTTCATTTGCTGTAAAAGAAGAGGTCAGCGCATACACACAAATGCATACAAAAGAGCATCTTTGGTGGAGACCACAGGCCAGACATAGACAGAAGCATTTTAGTGCATAAAACAAATGTGTGTTCGTATCTGTGTGTTAAGATGCTAATTTATGATTGCAGTGTTGTGTGTAAACAAAGGCCGCATTCACACCCTCAGCTGGCCCGTGACAGCACTAGTACCCTTGGTATGTACTCAAACAGCTGAGGATTTATGGAAAAATGATAAAGCGGCTCAGATCTCTAAATAATGTCTGCTTTTCAACAAGAGAGACAAACGATGCAGCGGCTGTCCTTTCTTTCTGCAAAGTCAAAAATAAGGAGTGGGAAGAGAAACGGCACTCGTATATCTGACTGTTGTTTTGTCGTACGGGCCGCAGATTTCTTTTATGTTGTTGAGGCTTTGCTTCTGTTTTATGTCCACCTTTTATTTAATCACACAAATCAGCTGGCATTTCTTTTGTTATTTTGGATCCGAGGCTCAAAGCAGCAAGTAATCACGCGTCGGCAATGACACCTCATCCATCCCAAGCTCGGCGTTCTCAGACAGCCTCCACATTTCTGCCCACTGTGGCCTTGTGCCGTTCACAGAGCTGCTTTTAGTTATGGTGAGTGGTAATCACATAGCTAAAGTTTAATTGTTCAATTATTGGTGTGGTTTGTGAAGGGGAAACACAGACCTATCCCACACCCTCTTCTCCTCTCTGCTCTCTCTCTCGCTCTCTCCTCCTCTTCTCTCTCTCCACCAAATGGACCATATTTGTAATGGTTAGCAATTAGAGGAAGGGCCCTTTTGCTAAGTTGTGCCTGGTGCAGGCTGCTCAGCCCTAATGAAAAGCTTTTATTACAGAACCCGCTACTGCAGTTAGCAGCAAATTATGGGTCATTTCTGTCAGCCCAGGGCCCCGGCTGCCACGGCTACATTTAGATAAATGACTCGCATCAGGCAATGCCAAACAGCCAGCCGCGGGGACATCCGTCTTTTTTTATTTAATACACAAACCCACAGACACTGGCTTTTATCTATCTATCATTGTTCTGGAGGATGGCGTGATGGAGGCAGGTAGACCAGATCAGATTTGTTTTTCCAGGGAGTGATTGAAGTCATTGGGGCCATAAAGCAACGTGCAGACACACGCTGTCATTGTCATACACACCATTAGGAGGGCTACGGGGGGCTCGTGTGTTTAAAATCTCCATCTAAGACCACTTTTTTTCTTTATGCTTTTTTGATTTACATAAAATGGAAAATAAACCCCTCTGTCATCCCACATGAACACAAATCTATGGTTAGTTTCTGCTGTAGGCCAGCACCATCAATTTCTTTACCATCTAAATTGTTTACATTAGTGTGTCCTGGTTGGAAATATGCTAAAGATGAATTAATATTCACAGCCACACACTACTTGCTTACCTAGTCATCATACTGTATAAGTCAACCAGCCTACCAAATCAATACGCTTAAACCAACCTAAAAATGATCTTAGCTGGTTTAAAATGGTTGCATAGTCTGGCAAGCAGAAAAGTTCCCAAAACCCCTCTAAAACCAGCAAAGAGACTAGCTTAATCATCCAACAAAGTATCTCATGTTGGTTTAAGCGTTTATATAAATATATATATATATTTTTTTTTTTTTTTGCAACAATATACTCAATATACTATACAAATAATTAAATAAATAAAGCGTCCAAAAGACAATTTGTGCAGCCCTAGAACCTTCATTTTGGGTTCTCTGTAGAACTTTTCAGTGAATGGTGTGAGATTTCTAGGTGTGAGGCACATTATAATAATCTAAAGAACCATCTTCTACTTTAAATAATCTTTTGTGCAATGGAAAGGTTCTATGGATAGTAACGTTTCTTCAAGGAATCATAAACAACCTAATTAAGAACCTTTACTTTTAAGAGTGTTTGACTCATGACTTTCCACACCAGCAGAAGCAAATGTAAATTTGTGTGTGTGTGTGTGTGTGTGTGTGTGTGTGTGTGTGTGTGTGTGTGTGTGTGTGTGTGTGTGTGTGTGTGAAATCACTTTGAAACCTAACTACAGATAAGATTCTTGTACATTTTAAAGACACTTCAGTTGTCAGTAATTATTCACGGAATATATTCAGACTTAGAGACAATAATTTAGTGGCTGGGGTCATTGTGTCACTGTCCACTCTCTTCATTACCCAAACACACGTCTGTGTATTAACAATGGCCGTGTCCCCGGCGCCTAGCACAAGAGGCAGTTGCCGGGAAACCGTGCGCGCTATGCCGTCAACTTCACCCGCGTCGCCGGGTAAACATTACCGAGTGATCCCTTTCTTCATTACACTCGCTCCCTGATCTCTCTCTAGCGCTAATGAAGAGGGGAGGGCTGTCTTTCTCCAGCACCACCGAACAATCGCTCTGCATTCTCCGGCTTTTTATCTGCCCGCGGTAATGAGTAACATATTCACGCAGACGCTCTTGACGATGCCTCCGATCGCGCGCATCACGGAAGCAGAATCCGACTCAACAGCGCTTCTATTCAGCACACACTGACTGCTTCACGCAATTACTGCATTTCGCACATTTCTCAACCTTTATGCGGGTGACTTTGTGACAAATCGTCCCTTTTCCCTCTCTCTCATTCATTTTCTGCCTTTTCTGTCCGTCGCTGTCCCTTTATTTCTTTCACGCGCTGTTTCTTTTGACTTTATACTCACACAGAGATGTGTGTACTGTCATTTCCCTAATACTTGTATGTCAGGTAACTCATCCGTTTACCAGGCACAGCTATTATTATTATTGTTGTTTTTCTCAACATAAGACTATAACAGACTTTACTAGGCTTGTGTATGTTTAGAAGAGTTTAGGACAGTTTATCACCGATACAAATCAGGTAATTTACATGGTATCCATATCTTGTTTTATCTCTTCTCTATTTAAATTTATTGGTACCATAAAATTGACATTAAGAGCAAAGCTTTTCTGAGAAATGGTGGCAAAAAATAAATGAATTAACTAAAAAATAAATGAATAAAATGGTAAATCTACACATGCAATCCAAAAGAATTGGAGTCCCATCAGCTGTAGGAATAGTGAGGGCTTTTTAATCGAATCCTTCCAATGGAGACCTTGCACAGAAAATTAGGCACTGTCGCCATCTATAGGTGACATGGGGTATTAGTAGGTCATCTCCAAATTTGTAGACATTTTTTCATCACAGGATTTTATATTGTAATCTACACTCCTTGTAACAGATTTATCATTGAATTATGCATTATTATATCCTAGTAAATTAAAAATACCTGACACATTTTCTGCATGAAGTAGCTAAATAATAATGCAGATGTAAAATCCAGGACAAACAGAAGGCCTGCTTCCCCCTAAAACTGCTGAGGCATATTGGTATGGAATTGGGCTAATGAATAAACAGATAAAATGTGATAATGTTTAATATCCTCTTTCAAGTCTAACAGAGTGCAATACAACAGTCATTTGTATAACGGCAGCCAAGCTTATGGAGCATAAAATACTCATCGATGAAGCTGGCATTGTTTTTTTTAGAGGTTAGGCAAATCTCAGGCAAATACTGGCTGTTTTTTCTTGACTATGATTCCTCATTTGAAGTCACCGTAATAGTCTAAAAAATTTTTTTTTGCATGGCTATCAGATTTTTGATGAACGAGGTGTTAGAATTTAAATGATCTTATTACCATGCATTCTGTGAATTCACCAAAACAGTTCTCGAGAACAGATGCATAATATATCACAAACAACTCTAAACCTTAAGAGGACAAAAGAAAACATGTTATCTGTTTGCTCTGCAGGGCCTTATTTGCATTTAAAAAGTGAAGCACTAGAGGATCAGTTATTTGCCATAGCCTCTGTGATCATGGAATAACCGTCTCTGGAGCTTTCTGTCCCCACATCCATTCATTACATGCATACAGACAAATCAGTCAAATCTAGGTCTGAAAACACAGTTAGGCCACATCAAATTAGATTACATCATATACTGTAGATTATGAAATTGTAAAGCTGGCAATTCACCTCTGCATTAACTTAAGAAAACAAGGCCATGCTAATCATGTAGTAGTCCTTTAGTAATATCAAAATCAAACAAAATTACTCACATCTAGAAATCAAAATGAATGTTCACTGTTTCCCTACTTGATATAGGTTAATGAATGTATATCTCTTATAGGAATAATGACATAATACAATATTAGCTGTGTATAAAATTTAACTCAGCGGTATAAAATGTACCAAAGCAATATATTGGTGGCTAAATAAGGACAGCAAATTATAACTTAGAAGATCCAAGTTCAAATCCCTGAGGATCTTCCCTTCTCTGACCACTAATGTTATGCCCTTGAGTGAGGCACTTAACCCTTGACACCTGCCAAGCACAATCACACCCCCTCCACATTTCAGTCTTCTTATGTATAGAAAAAGTATTACTAATAAAAAACTAATACAAAAATGTAAATTAATAATAATAATAATTCTAAAATAATAAATGTAATAAATAATTCTAAAATGAAATTTAATATTACAAAAAAATGTTCGAATGAATCTATTTATCTGTAACTATTTAGCATTAACTAAATTTGTATCTACTCTAATATTTAGCATTAACTGTATTATAAATAACTCAAATAATAAAGAAAAAAAGAAAACATACACATACACAAATCATTTTCTATTCCACCATCTATTGTAAATATGAAAGTATTTTAGCACAATATAATATTTAATAATATTATGATAATAATATAGAATAAATCTATAATAGTTAAATAAATTCTATAATATATAATAAAAATTATTATATATCTATCTATCAGTTAAATTCTGTATATCGTTATATTAAAAAATTTAACACACACACAAAATATATCTCCACCTCATCTTTTGTAAATATTAAAGTTTTTTTTTTTTTTTTTTTTTTTTAAAGAAAAGTAAACATACACATGCAAACACACACATACCCTTAGCTGATCCATGTTGTTACCAAGAGACAGTGTTTCAGACAATAGAAGCTGTGCAGGTCCCAGTGGGCCTATTGAGCAGATATCTCTGTTAGCTGTCCATCGCACGCCTGTCTCAAAGGCCCTGCTGACTCTAGGTCAGTGTGCTCATACACACATTTATCATGTAATTACCTTGTTTGGTCTGAGTCTCTGATCTTAGGACATCATTACCAGTAATTACCGAACATTTCACGCCTCTCTTCTCGCACAGATGGGGTTCCAGACTCCCCACACAAAAGGAAAGTGGAGAGAGGGTCATTTTTTCATTCAATCTTTTCCCCCAACCCTTTTTTAATCCTTCATCCATCGTACCTCTTTAAGGGTGCTCACTGGCAAATGAACTGAACCATATGTGTTCAGTAGTTAATGTAGTGCCACAGAGTCTGGTGGATGGGGCAGGGCTTTCTATTACAAACATACATGTAATGATATAATGATATAAACAATATTGATATCAATATTGTTAATCATTACATAGATACTTAACTAAAGGGAAAACGTCAGGTGTTTATCTTAAATCACAATAGAAAACGTCTCACGTTACGTATGTAACCATGGTTCCCTGAGAAGGGAACAAGACAATGCATCCTCTAGGGGTTGCTATGGGGAACGCCTTCAGCGGGACCGGAGTCTGAAGCATACATCTAAATACGACAATAACACTGGCCGGCAACAGCCTGTTACGTCATCACCCAATGCGACAACAGTATAAAAGAACACAGGAGAACACGTCATCCGCTTCTTCATCTGAAGCTTACGTCTGAAGCATGGCAAGGGAACTAGAGGATGGAGTGTCTCGTTCCCTTCTCAGGGAACCATGGTTACATAACCTGAGACGTTCCCTTCTGAGGGAACGTCGAACTGCGTCCTCTAGGGGTCCTCTAGAACTTACCTGTTAAGGGCTAGGCTAGGAAGCCCAAGCCTAGGGCAGAGCTCAAGTCTTGGAATCAGAAGAAAGAGATTCCTTTAAGGGGATACGGCCAGGTGTCTAAAAACCAAACCAGACCATGGCCTGCCACCCGGGGGGGCTACCGCTGGTTCTGAAAAAACCTGCTCAAAGAACTGACTCGACAGATCTTTGGTAGCAACACCTGCTCAGAAATGTATCAACAGAGATACATAAGTTGAGTGGAGCCCAAGGCGAGAACCGGGGCCTAGAGCAACTCTTAGAAAGGGAACGAGACTGACAGCGCATAACCCTTACCATTCAAGATTTTAGAAAGTGCGCAGAAAGCTTAGCGTGCAAACTTACCACAATGTGGATTTTAGAAAGTGCACAGAAGCTCAGTGTGTGCACTTAGCATAGCATGGATTAGAATCACCATTGCTTAAGGGGCAACCAAGGCTGTATTAAACCAGCCTAGGGGCCTTACGTGACTATGGTACACTCACAGAACAGAATTCGAATCATCTGCTCACAGATGCCCAGATAGGGAGTGGCACGCTTGCAAGAGGCCCTTCATGGTAAGGGGAGCACAGCTAGGTCTCCTAACAAGCAACCGCCAGGGAGGCAGGAGATGGTCCAGCTGCCTGGCATGAATGCTATCAAGAATTAAAAAGAGCGGAGGCCCAACTTCAAAAATAGAGGCGGGACTCGAACGCTCAGATTGAGAGGTGTGTGCTTAAGAAACCCCCAAAGGCACTGCTAAGCTTGACCCACAAGGAGAGCAGCTCAACAGGGAGGCGGAGAGAGGCCTAACAACCTGAGACCGCTACTCGATGGAGCTCAAATAAGCGGAGGACTCAAAGGGAGGAGTCCACAGATGCTCAATCGGGAGCAGCAGGCTCAAAGACAACCCTCAAGGGTGAGGGGAGCACTGCCTGGCTTGACCAAAAAAGAGGCAGCTTTTCAGGGAGGCAGCAAGCGGTCCAACTACCTGATGTCACTGCCACGGAGCTAGAGAGCAGAGGGTTCAAACCCTAATGAGGAGAGAGAGGAACCCAGCTTGAATGAAGCGATCAATAGCCCAGGGTCAGAGGACCTAACTCTCAAGTTGACTCACCCAGTCTGCCCAGGACATGTCCGGGGAGCAGATAGATCACAAATGGGACATCAGAAATGGGATCCTGCTAGAAGGGGATCACACATTTCAAAAGGGAACAACTGGGTCCCAGCATAGAGGCAACTGACCAAGGAGGCGACAGCAGAAACGGGCCTAACACTCAGTTTCATTGCAAATGAAATTTTCCGTGAGCAGCGCTCTCGGCTCTCAAGCTAAAGCAGGCCCTTACAGCACATTCTGGGAGCGACTCATAACTAACCCTCACAGTGAGGGAAGCACTTCTCAGCTCGACCAAAAGGATGCAATAGATTAGAAGGGGTAACCCAGCAGGGCCCAATAAGAGACATAGAGATAGAGATCATGGGTCCCGTATAACCAGACCCGATAGAATCTGAAGAAAAAAGCGGGACCCAATAACCATTCATCCATACAGAGGTTACTACTCCTCAGAACAGAAGCATATAAGAGTGGTTTCCACAGAAACAAAAATCCCTCTTACCTCAGGGAACACAATGGGTTGCAGCATTATACTGGTGACCTGATGCTGGGAGGCTTCCGCAAAAGCCCAGGCTGCGTGTCCAAGTGAAGATGAGGGCTATCACCAGCCTTAGGGATTGGTATCGAGAACCGATATTTTTTTGGACCGATAAGCTTCAGGACAAATGATACTGTTATCAATATTTGCATTGTTTTATCTCTGTATACTTCAATGTAAATGGCAAATTAGAAGCTGTTGCTTGTCATTTTCCTTCACTGAATGATGTGGCCGACATTTACTTTTGCAATGTGTGTTTGTGTGCAATCAGTCATTGTGTAAAGAGTGAAACGTTTGTAAGTGTGGGCTCACGTTACAAAACTAATGCCGTTTTCCACTGAGTGGTACGACTCGGCTCGACATGGCTCTCTGCTATCAACGAGAGGAACGTCTGTACTTCCTTTACAGACAACAAAACAGCCACTTTTTGGGTGCGCTCGTTCAAAACAGTTGCGTTTGATGCTTCGATGGCTGTGCTGATTTAAATCTAGCATTTCCGTTGTGTTTGTGTCCCAAGTTCAGTGACGCAGGTAGTGACGATTCTCACCGGCCAATCCATGATCAGCAGAGTTTACACGTCACGTTTTGGTAACAGTAGGGTTTCACTTGGAATTTCAACCGAGGTGGCACTAAAAAAAGTACCAGGTACCAGGTACTGTACCCAGTGGAAAACCCCCCAAAAGTGAACTGTACCGAGCCGTACCGTGCTGTACCATAGAGTGGAAAAGCGCCATAAGTGACACCAGTGTCAGATGCAATAAATGCAGTAGTGTAATAGTGAACAAAGGAGGCACCACTAGTAATATAATGAAACATTTACTAACAAAACACAACATCTACCTCAAGCAATGCGCTGTACTATGTACATGGACGGCAGGGAGGGAGCCTTAAGAGAAGTTGTCTCCCCCATAGAGAGATAGCAATCCAGCGTCTCTTCAACAGGGGGCATCTTCTCAACTATTCTCACGCATCCACTTAATGTTGGCATAACTACTATGTTGGAATCTATAGATGAGAGATGAGAATGGATTTTACCAAGCCTTCTCAATCTCCACATGGAGATCAGGAAGAAATGGAAGGCTCATCTGAGCTGGAGAGCAATGGCTAGAAAGGAAACGCTCATCGAGGTGGCCTCGAGGCGTCACTTTCTTGGCCTGCTTCCACGGCAAGTCAAGCCTTGCCGTAGCGCAATCCATAACCTCAACCAGCTCGTCATATGCGGGGCAGGAGGATTGGGAGGACTCAGTCTTGACTTCTTCATCTTCATCTGACATCTCCTACTCATCCTGGCTTTGAGCCAGAAGAGCACTAGCTGCTAGATCAGACGATGTAAGAGAGATAGCGTCATCATCCAGCAGCTCATTCTCATCCGTGACTGATGAGTGCGAAAGGGAAAGACCCTTCTTTGACTCATCAGCCAGGTCCATCTGCGACCCCAACGAGCTAATTTTCCTACTGAAAATGCACACTTCAAACAAAACAGTCCTTGAAGACGAAGAAGAGGATGACGTGTTCTCCCGGCGCCCTTTTATACTGTGGTCGCGCCGGGTGATGACGTCACAGGCTGTTGCCGGCCAATGTTATTGTCGTGTTTAGATGTATGCCTTAGACACCAGTCACGCTGAATGCGTGGACCCAGTTAAGTTCCCTCGGAAGGGAACTGTTCATTGAATGGGACATGGGTTTCCATTAAGATACTTGTAATGAAATAAAATACTGTAAACAGTTTTGATAACAATGTTGACCGTTATATAGAAGCCAAAAGTCAGGTGTTTGTATTAGGTAACAATTCAAATCATTGTCAGAAAACCATTTACATGCATTTCCACAGGCAATATGTACATGCAAACATGCAAACCAGGCTGTGAAGAAAAGCTTTGAATCTAATTCTGAAGTATTTCTAGTTTACATATGCTGCATATTATGCAGTTTTAATTATTCTTTAACATAAAGAGCTATTTATAGTTGATTATTTTTTAATGTTTTTTTTTTTATCTGTTGTGGTCATTCTTCACAATCCAACAGTCTTCTGACACATTCTTAATCTCTATTCAAATATCACACCAGTGAGAGTCTTTTACACCTTCAGCAAAGCTACGGACTATATTTCCGTGTTGCTAGGCCTATGGTTATGTTAAGTAATGGGGAATTCCATACATTTCAGCATAAATCAGTTTCACTGATCCACCCACAAAGTTTCTGTCATATATATATAGTGCACATACACTAGCCTACATTACCATTCAAAAGTTTGGGGTCGGTATGATCTCTTTCGCTTTTCAGGCCTGTGTTTATCCAAGTAAAAACAGTAAAATTATGGAAAATCATTGTTTTTAAAATGCAATTTATTCCTTCATAGCATAGCTAATTTAGCATATCTAAATTTTTAAATCTAAGCAAATCTAAGTCTTCAGTGTCACATAATTTTTCAGAAATTATTTTAATATGCTGATTTGGTGCTTATCAAACATTAACACATTTTTTTCAGGATTCCCTGATGAATAGCAAGTTCACAAGTTCACTTTTAAATAATTTAATGTGTCCTTGCTAAATAAAAGTGTTCATCTCGTTAAATAGAATCTTACTAGCCTCAAACTTTCAAACAGTAACAGTGCATTTGCCATTAGATATGGAATAAAGCACCATTCATTTAGTTGAGAACAGTGATGTCACAAACTGTGAACTATGCTAGACTGGAATGAAATAACAACAGTGTAGTAAAGACAGATGTGAAGATGTCCATTTAAACTGTTGTTAACTACTGTGGCTGTCTGTGCACGTACTGAACTGTTCACCTCAGGCAGAATAACGGCAGATGTAGTCTGTGTTGAGACTGTGTGTGTGTGAGAGGGAGAGAAAGAAAGGGAGAGGATGGGGGTCACATTAAGCTGTTGTGACCCTCACATGAACTGGGGGTAGACAGATTACCCACTTAGCAGGTGCAGCCTACAGAACTGCAAAACAGGCCTCTTCAGTGCCATATTCAAGCTGTGTGTGTGTGTGTGTGTGTGTGTGTGTGTGTGTGTGTGTGTGTGTGTGTGTGTGTGTGTGTGTGTTTGTTCGAGCATCTATTCTGAATCCATTACCCCTAAGGTCTCCCCTCTACATTCTTACAATTACCTGTGCAGGAGAAACAGGTCCGTTCTCAGGTTTAAAAGGGGGGTCCAAGCCACTTGACTGTCGGGGGAAAACTTACGAGTGACACTTTGGCCTGGCAGAAACAATAAAAACACAACAACAACAACAAAACAAGCAAGTGAGAAAAACAAGAGGAGAAACCGAACTGACAGTCTTGTTTAATAGGAAACAAATTGCTCTCCACTTTTCTGTGACACAGATAGCAGCCCATTTATGCCTGTCCGGCTTTGTTGGGAACAATTGGGAGGAAGTGGTGGGATCCCGAACAGGGATTGGTTTCAGGCCTTACCGCCCCTCATGCTGCTCTGAACAAGCCCCTGTGGTGAAGCAGTTCAGGTGCGGCTACATTCGGAGAGAATAGAAGCGATGGTCATGGCCCAAGCTGGGATTGGAAGGATTGCAGGAGGGGTGGGTGAATTGCTGGGGGTAACTTGGTGGATGAATAACGGTGTTGTTTGGATTCACAGAGCGAAACAGTAAGAGAAAGAGCCTGTTCACATTGGCATCTAGTGACTCAAGCTTTATTTTTCTCACTCGCGCACAAACTTTCCCTTTTATACGCACACACTTGCATTTATTTGCACATAATGACTGATATATTCATAGGAACCTGTTAATTTAAGAGGCACATGCATTTGTGTGTCAAGAGTAGTTAGGGATTCAAGAGTGAGGGCCGTGTTTCACTAGATTGAATCTAGTCAAAGACATTTTTGAGTACACGGAACACAGTCCCCCCTCATCGAACATGGTCCTGTGGGACACACACACTCACACTCCTATATATGTAACCTAGGCTGTGTGTACACCTGTTTTACCAAGGCTGGGAACGTATTGACCTCACCTCTGACCGGCCACTATCTGCCTGTTAACTGATCACATGCATCCACATCACAGAAGCCAAATGGCCAGTTCAGCAACTGAGATTAAGATCGTGTCACTTTACATTTCCATCCTTGAATTACAGCACAAAGACCAATTTCTTTCAGCTTATAAACTGAACTGTTTCCTCGCACTGAAATACACTGACACTGTGGACTCCTGACATGTATTTATTATAATTGACTGCCTCCGACCATGAAAAGCACTATATTTTGGAGAACTACAGCCTGAGGAGCGCAAAGCCTCACTGAGCAGCCAACTAATGGGAGTTAATCTCATTTTCTGTCAGCCGGCTCCCAGGGGTCAGGGTTTAAGTGCCTAGGTCAGAGGTCCTCTGAAAAGAGAAAAAGATAAACCATTTCAGAATGGATAATAAAGTTAAATATGAGTCTATTTTTGAATACAGTGTTTGGTTGTTTTCTACAGAGGTTAGTTTTGAACATTGGTATTACATATTACATGTACTTATTCATTCTCTGTTTGCATATCCGGTTATGGTTCCTCAGTAAGATGCAAATAAGTGGTAATTGCAAATAGTAGATGCTAAAAGAGTCTTGCTTATTTACACAACAGATTTTGTGCATTGTCATGCTATGTTCGCAGTAGAGTTGGCGCACGGTAAATCCAGGACTTAATTGTTATCCTCTCTGCAGCTTAAAGAAAGTGATATCCCTGTGACCGGTGCGCCATCTGATTCCTCAACATGTACATTTGCACTCATTTTTCTAATTGTATCCTCTATCTTCTCGACCTGTTACAGCCCCTGCACTCTTTTTGTAATTATTTAAAGATTTGAATAGTGTGAATAGCATGTGTGAATGCGGAGCGAGGGATGAATAGATCGATTGATACTGGGGTTTTGCACAGATAGATTAAACAGTTGATAACGATCAACTTTCAAGGAAACAGAATAACAGTGGAATGCATGGTACTTTACAGAGGTAGACTGTATGGAAATAACACATTTTACTGTTGTATATTTAAAATGATTTGCATCAGAGAGAATGATAATATTTTCAGCAAATCTGTGTATAATAGAAATAATCCTTTGCTAAAGCAATGGTTTGATAATTGACTTACTGCTATATAATTTGAATGTTTTTCTTCATTGATAATATCATATTACCTAATGGGATGCTGTCGAGTTTATAAAAATGGAAAGAACTTAACTTAGATCAAGGAAACACCACTTAACCCTTAAATTTGCTGTATTCCCACTAGTGCACATTAAAGTGTGAATGTTCAATAAGCTAAATATTTAAGAAACATAAGAAAAGTGTATAACTACAGTGCCACCTATGTGTCATATGTGGAACAACAGAAGGAAGCCGTTGCAATAACTTGGGTAAGTCAGTCTGGTAAGATTTTCTTCTATTTTTGTTGCCTAAAAATGATAAATTAGCTGTTTTGCCACATTTATCAATGCATATATTTGTTGCAATGAATCCATTTCAAAATGTTGACAGAAGAGACTGATTTGAGAAAGTTAGAAGGAACAAAGTAGATTTTTGTGTCTGGTCCAAAATGGTCTCTTCTAACAGAATTTAGCTGATTCTAAATAGCTGAAATGACTGTACAATTGATCTAAGAGGCATCCCTCACTCTTTCATCATTCTCAAAGGTGGATTATATGGGGATGTGGTTCTTTCAAAATATTGCCTCCGTTTCTCTTTTAACAAGGCAATTACCCTGTCAGACACACAGCCGTATCCACCCACATGCACGCACTGACACACACACACATGGTTTCTTTTGTCAATTAACCTCTGTTTCAGCCCAGCCAGGGGAAGAGAGCCCCTGTCAGTCTTTCAGTGCATGGACATTCTTCTAATAAACTTGGTTGACAGTATGATCAGATTGCGCTGCTTGCCAGGTCGCAGTGGTTGGCAGATTGAAATTTTTGGTGATAACTTTGCTCAGATTACTAATTGTTAGAGCATTTTTATTTGTGTTACTTCTAAACCCACAAAAAAGTCTCTGTTTGCATAAAGCAAGCAACAACGCATTTGAAGAAACCTATACAAAAAAAAGTTTGCACATAGTTCAGTATCAAGATAATTTTTTAATAAGATCTGCTGAATCATGCCAGAAAAGCTCCACTGTCTTCTTTGATCTGGCTCCAGCTTTGATTCTGTCTCTACATGTCCCGAGACCGTAAATGGGTATTTTATGAACGTTCCCTAATTATATCCCTCATCGACTTCAGTCTGTTTGTGGTGAAGGGTCACTGTAAGCCTTTTGTACTTGTATCAGATCTTCCTGCTCTTCTCAGCCTGAAGAATGACAAATATTTACCTCCCTTATGCTCATATATAGACCTACACAAATCATATGCATTATATGACACTATCTTAATGTAGACCCTGTAATGTTCTACAACTTAATTTCCAAAACAACTTCATTAAAAAACCCTAAATTATGTTGAAATGTTTCACATGACAACTGCAAATCCATAACTTCCTCTCATCTTTTTCATACTGTGTGCTCAGTCTGCAGTTATACAATGCACAGTGAGAGTGCAGAAAGCAGCGCTGTACGCCTAAATAAGTGCCTGTTGAAATGAACCTCAGAGGAGCACACTTTATCCACTCCCTTTCCAAAAGAAACGCCTGCGGGGAAAGGTAATAGCATCCGGATGGCCTTAACTAAATATTCAGATTATCCTTACCTCTCATCATCACCCAATCAATCAACACTACCTGGAAACGTGTGTGTGTGTGTGTGTGTGTGTGTGTGTGTGTGTGTGTGTGTGTGTGTGTGTGTGTGTGTGTACGCTCTCTGATAGCAGGCCAAACAGCTCAGGCACAGGGTATAAGCCCTTCTTGGCTACATTGGCCCTCTGTTTCCATGGTAACTGGCTTGCCACAGTAAAGAGCAAAAGGAAATTAAGATTATCTGATTAAAAGTTCAAAGTTGAAACCCATAGAAAACAAAATGGAGGAGTGAGTCAACGGCTGAATAATACGGCAGACCTCAAGCCAGTTTGAGTGGGCTTTTGACTTCAATGACTTAGTCGCTAAAGCAATAGTTCACCCAAAAATACATTCTGTCAATATTTACTTACCCTCATGTAGGAGTGGGCGATGACCAAAAATTTTACATCACAATATGAGTAATTTTATTTCATGGCAATGATGTCTATCACAATATGATATCCATATTTGTAATACCATAATAATATCATAATTCTTGTCAACAGTGTCAATATCACAAAATATTGGCCTCAATTAAAAAAGCTCAAGCTCACTGAAGACAAGTAAACAGTCAGCAATTACATAAGAATAAGAAACTAATTACAAGCAATAAGACAAGAAAACTACAGTAGATAAATAAGAAATGCTACAGTACATCATATAAAACTCTCAAATGTAGCCTATAAAAACAGCATATTTTTCACTGTGAAAATTAAATATACCTTTCTACTTACTAAAGTTACAAAAGTGATTTAGTCCAAAGCGGTGAGAGATTTTCTCTCTTTTGTTGTTTTATTAACTAGAATGACTAGACTGCTATTAGAAATAGGAATATTAGACTGCTGTCACTTTAAGAGCTGCCCAGATCATATATGCTGTTACACATGTGTTTTCTTTCTCAGCTTTGCGTTCACTCAAGACATATAAAAGTGTTAATATTTGACCGTTCAAAGCCAACAAAGCAAAAATAACTCTTTTCAATGCTAACACATTCTATGAGCAAAGTCTTCACTTGTGCGCATCTCTCAGACAACACACACATACTGCGAAATTAGTTCTTTTTCTCTACTGAGTGCATTTCAGTGGCTTAAATTCAATTATTTTTTAAACCACAATACTTGATAACTAATGATTATGATAACGTTTTCATGACCACATAGCACAGCATCGTCACTTGAGCATGCAAACGCGATAGAGATGATAGTCCAAAATCTCTACCGGTTGACAAATTTCCACCAGTTAAAAGTATCTCACCTACCCCATTCCAAACCTGTATGACTTTTTTACAGTATGTAAATTGAACTGTTTTTCTCCATACAATGAAAGTCAATAAAACAACAATGGAGCTCATTGACTTCAAATTCTTGTTTTTTGTGTTCCACAGAAGTAAGTCATGTAGGTTGGAGGTTATGAGTAAATAGCAGAATTTCCTTTTTTTTTGGAAAATGTCTATGCTTTGGAAATTAAAAGGTGAAATATGGTGCAACAGCACATCCTCTGTTATCTTATTCCCTAGGCGACATGAATGATGTGTTAAGCAGTTTGTATAACACCCGACAGGCCTCCCGCACATCGTCCAAGTTCAATTTGCAACCGACACCTTGCATCTGGGCCTTTCCTCCGCATCCTGCCATGCCAATTCACTTTGCTGTCGGTCTTGTTTTACAAAAAGAGGCTTTAAATGCAACTCAATTCACAATTTCCTTCTTGCGCCCTACTGTAGAGGATACGACCCCATCTCCTCGCTTCCTCCCCCTCTGCCACACACAACAGTGTGCACTATTAGAGACAGGAGGAATTCTGATAAGCGTGGCATTAAACTCAATTTCAGATATCCGAAATCCCCGACCCACAAGCACCAACCCCCTGCTCTAACTTCTAATCTTCCTTAACTGCACAATAATACTTTATTTATCTGGAAGGGGTGGGTGGAATTGTCCTTAAGCAAGATGTGGTAGCACTTTACAGTATGCATTTCACACAAGAGCTAATCCTCTGGGAGAGAGAGAGAAATGGTTTGCCTTTTTGGTGAAGGTAAGACTATCCTGACTCAGGAGTAGGAATGCTGAGCTTATCTGCCTGCGGTTTTAATGCGTTTTGAAATGCTATGACAGATTAGGTAAACAGTGCATTTGATGAATTGGAGAAGAAGTCAATTGGCCATACAGCGTAGCGTTCAATCCTCACACAACACAAAAAGCTCTTTCTTACTCTCTTCTCATCTACTTTCCAAAGGCTTAGAGATGCCTCCTACCCAAATCTGATTTCCCTCACATTAACCTCCAGAAGGGCAGGTTACACTAAAGCTGGAGACATTTCCGCAGGTGGAGAGTTCAGGGGAGAAACGCTTTTAGTTTGCCACACTGAATCGGCTTCAAACTAGCTTCAATTATGAATGAGTGACAAAATAGAAATTATCTTGGACAGTGCAAGCCATTCAGTAGTGAATATTAGGTGACCTGCTTTTTTTCAACAAATTTTAATATTCTGAATGTGGCCACACTAACCTGTTAACAAGAAGAAAGAAGAAAATATCAGAGACCTAGCCATGACCCTGAAGCTCAGAGTTGCTGCCACCGAACATTTATATCCACAATTATAGTACACCTGGGTCATTATATGAAGACCTTCATTATGGGACCTGTATGCATTTTGCATTCAATTGCAACAGTAAAGTTCTAGAAATAAAAATCCAGTTCATTTTCTTCAGAACGAGAGTCCAAACAGCTGATAAAACATCACAATAATCCACAAGTAATTCACATTATTCCAGTCCATCAGTAAAATGTCTTGTAAAGCCAAATGCTGCATGTTTGTAAGAAGAGAAATACACACAGATCAAGCAGTGTTTACAAGTGAAAATGTCCTTGGTTGCAAGTTCCTTCGTTAACAATGGAGTTACTGTAAGTGGAACCATACGTTGCTAACAATTCCTTTGGGAAACGCACCATAGAATAGTTTTAAACAACTATGTCTGTGGATTTTGATGTGAGAGAACAACAGGGGATAGACCTGTATTTTGGCCAAAACTGACATATTTGTTTATTACAAATACACATCTTATCACTTCACAAGATATTAATTGAAAGACTGGAGATGTGTGGATTACTTGTAGATTGTGATGTGTTTTAATCGGCTGTTTGGATAAATCTGATTTTCGAATACTGTTTTGATTTAGAGTTTGTAATGTTTTGATTCACCTCGTAGCTGTTCATGTTGGTTCATGGTTTATAACTCTTTAACAAAGACTTCCAAACCAGAAGATTAGGGAGCTGGGCAAGTTGACTTGTTACAGGAAGTGCTTAGTTGGGCTTAGTTAGCTTTCAATACTGTTTTTTTTTGGAGCTGGGTTTTGACACAAATTTCATGATTCGATTCGATTCTCATTCACAAGCTTTCGATTCGATTACTGCTTTGATTCGATTATTTTGGATATATATCAGGTACAGTACTTGCCAAATTTTCAACAGGAACAAAAAAATCTCTCAACTAATGCTGTAAAATATACATGAGAGTCATTTGGTACTATATTACTATAATATTGAAGGTTAAAATTGACTGATTTGTAAGCTATAGAATACAACTGCTAAAATTACACTTAATGAAGTTTTTAAAATAATAAAGTTGCAATTACATAATAATATTTCTACTTCAATTCGTGTTTATTTATTTTTTTAATATAAACATTTAAATGATGACTGTCATAAAAATGTGATGTTTTATTCAAACATAAATTAAACATAAGAACAGTTTATGGTCACTGAATAGTTTTGTATCTGAAGTAAACGTGATGTTACGTGACATTGTTTACAAGACTTTATATTGACATCTTTGCGTGGCTGAAACACTGATTGAGCAATTACGAGACAGGATACAGATTGTAAAGTTGTACTCTTTATTTTAACTTACCGTCAGATGTTTATTCATGTTCATTTTGTGCTGAAACTGATATTAATGTTGAGGAGATGATCAGTTCACGAAGGCTACGTGCTGCTGCATCTGTTGAACTGAGGCACTATACAGCAATCTGTCACTCCACATTGAACCGTGCCAAAACGGCATTTAATGTTTAAATTACTTAAATACAATGGACATAAACCGAAATCTGAGACTTTGTTTCATATTAAAGCACCAAAGCACAATGCTTATTGCGATTTAGTGGATGGGACGTCCATTACCTGAAAACAGGTTAGACTAATCGATCCTTGGGATTTAAGAATCGATATCGTTCCTTAAAAAAAAAGAAATTGGTAAATATCAAGATTTTTTACCCAGCCCTAGTTATTTGACTACCTTAGTGGGCATTCCAGTTTTATTTCATGACTTCTCCAAACAACCCCATGATCCACACCTTGGTTTTATTCGATTAATACTTTTATAGAAAGTATTTGCCAGAGTTTACTGCCCTCTCTCTGTCTGTCTGACTTACATACATCTAACAAAAAGATAATCCCCCCAAATATCCCCAAGCAGTGTGATCTCTTCTTTCCTCTTCTCCTTTCCTTAACCTCCCTTCCCTCCTTTAACCATCCCATATATGACATTCATCCATCCACATGTCTCTCCTTTTCCTTCTCTAATCCTCTTTTTGGACATTACCTGCTAATAAAGATACTAAGAGGGGAGAGAGAGGGGGAAAAATATCATCTTACACCCAGTGGCAGATTCACCGAACAGGCCGTTTCACCCAAGAAAAAGAAAGAGACAAGAGAGGGAGAAAATATCCAAAATATCTATATCATGGAACTCGACTCTGTGCAGTGAAGTCTACTCATAAACAACTCAAGTCACAACTAACAGTAAATTATTATGGCAAGACAAATAGTTTTGGACATACTACTCAAAATCTTGAACAGTTATGGCACTTAAGAGTTGCCAACTTTTCTATCTTGTCTTTTCCTCCTCAATAGTTAAATTACAGATTTCCGCTCAAAGCTCCATAGTTCCAACAAGCCCGGTTTTCACAAGGACGATCTCTTTCACATACCTGCCTGATCTGCTTACATTCCTCTGCAACACTTGAAAGGTCATCAGAGGGATCTCATTGTGTTTAGCTAAGAGGCCTTACTTCCCCTTGCAAACTGCTCACACTGAAACAAGAAGTACATTGATTAGAATTTAATGCTGGCACAACTAATGCAAACTGACAAATTCTTTAAAACATTGTAAAATCATTCTTTGCTGGTTCCTGTCTGAATGAAGTACCTTAAGTCCACTCTGAAATTGTGTAGCACAGTGGTTAAAGATCTCACCCAAAATCTGAAAGGTTGCATGCTTAAACCCCACAAACAATAATTGTATCACCATTGTGCCCTTGAGCAAGACATTTATGCTCAGGTAGATCCAGGACAGTAATAAACATACTTCAATTTATCAAAATTCAACCAAATTTAAAGCAGTAGAACACAAAAACATGAATTGGCCCCATCTTATTTAATTAATTATTTATTTATTGTTACTTTTTACATTTTATTTTATTATTATTTTATTTTTATTGGTTGGTGTTTTTTTTTTTGTGAGTGTTGTGAAGTGTGTGAAGTATGTTTATTTATTTGTTTTTTTTTTTTTTTTTTTTTTTTTTTTTTTTATTTAATTTATTTAATTTTATTTAATTTTATTTATTTATTTATTTATTGAGGCTTGAAGATTTTGGCTCCCATTGACTTTCATAACATAGACAAAAACAGACATTCTTCAAAACATCTTCTGTTTGGTTTTCTGGGTTTATTTTTTAATGCAGAAAAAAAAATCAGAATTGTAATCTTTGGGTGAACTAGTGCTTTAAACTCAGTTGGAAAAAAATAGTGCCCTCGCAGTTTCACTAAACATGACAGATTAACCCTGACTGTGACCTCTGAGGACAGACCAAACAGCACTTATACTCTGCCCTCTGAGCCTGTGCCCGTACAACACACATGGACATTATAGGATGCTGATGATGTGTTTATTAGGTTTGTTAAGAAGTGATGACAGACTTGTGGGACCAGAATGGTTTCAGTGAAGCCCAAGCACTCCCTCTAGAGGTGAAAACAAGGAGTTCACATTTAAACATCTGGAAAAAAGACCAATGATCAAACAAAATTAACAGTACACCCTTAAAAACAAAGGTTCTTCACTGGCATCAGTTTCATGAAAAACCTTTAACATCAACATTCAACTCCACAAAAGGTTATTTATAGTGAAACAGGCTTTTTACATTATTCTAATGTTCTCCACACTAGGAAAATGGTTACTGAAATATTCTTTGGAGAACCCAAACTGGTTCTTCTATGAAAGCTGCCCTTTGGAACCTTTTATTTTTAAGAGTGTAGAGAACACCACTGTGCAAGCTGGACAGTGGAAAGAATCTGGGGGAATTCCAGGTAAATATATTCATTTGAAGAGGGTCCATTTGCATAGGGCTCTTAAATTTGTGACACTGCTCCCTGCTTGTGAGTGCACGAGTGCTTCCTCTAATCACATAATGACTAGAGTCAAAACAACATTTTTAAATGAGGACTAGGCTTTGATTAGTCAGGGCTCCACCACCAAAAATAAATTAGCTCTCAAAGTAAAGATGAAATGCCTCAGAGAAAATCACAGAATATGCAGTGCATACATAATAAACAACAGTCCTTATACAAATAGAAACTGACAATAAATGAATCAAAATAATTCTGAATAAAATGTATTAAATGCATTCTGGTCAAATGTAAATCCAGAGCAAGCAACTGTACGGTGTCAAATTGCAGACAAGCATTTAACCAGTTAAACCACCAGATGGAGCCACAGATACATAGGAGAACCTGACATAAAAAGACGCCTTTAAAATTGGCAACATATATAAAAATTTAATCTGCCTAATCATATTAGAGTTCTACACCTACAGTTTCACTGTGTAGGTCAATGTATTGCATTATTTGCAGCAATTTTCTCTTTCTCTCTCTCTCTCTGAAAACCTAGCAGACCGGAATATAATACATCCTAAATTAACTGAAACAGAAAGCCTTTCTTAATTTTTGAAATACAGCCTTTGACTTAAGCAAATGACATGAACTGGGTTGTGCATACAAGCCTTCTTATCTCATGCAACAAGCAACACAACAATGAATCTGGCAGAAACAGAATCACTGGGCCCAGAATGCAATGCATCTAGTCCACACGGCAGCATTTCATGGTATTTACCATGCAGATCGTGTGAACATCACTCACATTCCAATGGTTTGGGGAGGTTACAATACACACAGATCTCAAGCTGTATAATCCAGGCTATAGAAACAAGAGCATCATCTAATTACACATAATTACTTTCAGTATAATTCCCTGGAGCACAAAATGTACATTCTGTACATCCAAATGTACGATTTTGACATCCTCCTTGCCCTGGGCTCAGTCAACCTGTGCTTTTCAGCTTTTAAATGCATGCTTAGATGGATGCACTGTCATGTTGGAGAAAAATATGTATGTAAATTAATATTATAGATCAACAGGCACTTCTCTGTGCTCAATGAAAGCACCCAGTGAAATGGACATTATGTGGGTCTTATGCCCTTGCAAAGCTACAACTATTGTGTAGAAACATGAATCCAGTGGACCAAAGCTAGATGATGTCCTGTGGCAAGAATGATACCAGTAACCCAACATCAACATACAACAACCAGCAATGTTTTCCAAAGCACTTACCACAAACTCAAAAGGGTTTATTGACATTAGAGGCAATTTAACTGTATAATATAATATAATATAATATAATATAATATAATATAATATAATATAATATATAATATATTATATTTTTTTTATTTTTTTATAATTTAGTGTTTTTTTTATAAACGTGAAAAAATAATTGGCGAGTTTTGGCAAGCTTTGGCAAGATCCCAAAATGATTTAGCCTTCACTTAGTGTCTGATAGTTCCTGACTACATCTAATATTTTAAAACAAAAATTAGTTCTAAAAAAGAGGGACATTTATTGAATTATGCAGAAAAAGCGATGGAGATAAAAGCCTATGTTTCACATCAAGACAAGCTGTCCGTATCGCCCCCTCAAGAAGAATAACGAGATCTGTGCAGTTGCTCCACTGATTGGCCAGAATCATTCATGCTGTCACAAAGGATCATTGGATGGACCGCTACACACCCACTGCCCAGACAGCGTGGGCGTTTCCGTGGTAACAGAGGATAGCGGCGATCTTTACGTGGCCTCAGTGAGCCACTAATGAGTATGAGAGCATGTGAGTGTGCGTATGTGTGTGTGCGTGTGTGTGTGTGTGTGTGTGTGTGTGTGTGTGTGTGTGTGTGTGTGTGTGTGTATACTGTGCACTAGTTCATCTCTTCATGCTACAAACAGGGGTTTTATGTTTTAAGAGAGACGCTGCAGTGAAATAGAAATGTATCCAACATACGAATCTTGGCTGGTGTGTGGGGGTGTGTGTGTGTAAACCGATCTTCTGTTCAGTAAATGTCAGGGTTGCTTTCTAATTAGAGGAGCCAAAACGAAAGTAATTCCCCAGCAAAAAATCTAGTATAAGAGAAAACTGTCATTCAAAATGTCATTCTCATTGCAGTCAAAACATTGCTATATTTATGAATACTGTTAAATTAAATAGTGCCCTACGTGTCGACATGCAAACATACACACGTGCTTTTGCACAGACACGTGCACATGTGCAAATTCACATACAGATTCATATACACAAAGTGACAGCAAATTCATCTGACATCCCCCAGCCAAACAAACAAGAGCCAAATGCATTAAGCCTGGCTCTTCCCTCTAACTCTCTCTCTATTTTTGTATTCAAATACAGAGCCAAGTCACAGAATCGACTGTTTGTATTAGCAATACTGGATTTGTTATTACTGAGAGATCACAGATTTAAAGACATGTTAAAAAGTGCAGGGAGTGTTTTGAACTATATAACCCATAATTTAACAGAAGCCAACAATAATGTGATTATCTGTTCAGTTACATAGATGTTTTTAGAATGTATACTGGAATTGATTTGGCTTGAACAATAATAGCATATTTCTACCCTAGATAGCTTAAATCAATATTTTACCAAAGGTTTGATTAAAAGTGCTAGACTTCAAATCCCTCCTTCACTCTCTATTTTTCTTTGTGACTGCCTGTAGCTATTCCAATTGCTGTTGAAAAGAGCTGCTCAGATTATTTTTCACCCTATCTAGGAATTCTTGATATTAATCAAACGTTTGATTGTCAGAGATTGAAATGATTTCCATGGTGTCTCTCAGCATGTTAAATGGTGAGGACAAAATGTCTTCGGCCAAACTCAGGCAGTAAAGTAACATGTGTCTGATATGAATATCCTAAAAAGAGTACGTCAAAATTTACCACAAGAAATTCATGCCCATTTAAAATCTCCATGTTTTTAATGTATGTACACTATTGGGACTTTGTACTCTAAAATAATTTGCACAGTTTAAGAATAAGCAGTAGATTTCTATAACGCTTTCATTCGCAGCAATGAAATATGGATTATGTGAAAGTTTGAGACTTAAAGTTCTACAAATCACCATTGTTACAAACGTCGAAATTAAATGCGTTAAAAATCGCGTTTCTAAATGCACGTGACTGCAGCTCTACAAGATCTTGTAGGACTGAAGCTGTGTGTGCCAGCGAATCATAAAATTGTACCACGAGACCCAGGGCTTTTGCCTCATCGTGACGTGAAAGAGTTCCCTTCAACAAATATAAACACTGTCTAAATTTAGTCCTCTCACAAAATTAATTCCCTGACGAGTCCTTTGACTCTAGTCACGTGTGCGTAATTCGTGAGTGTGTGGGGGCGGCAGGGTGGGGGGTGACATTTTGACATATAAAGCTGTTTCAAGGGTGAATTCTACATTAGAAGCGCGCGCAAACTCGAGCTGCGCAATTGCGCAAGGCATTCCTTTAGGGTTGCGAGGAAAAGCGGATTAATCGTCCACTCTTGAGATTTCGCGTTCCAACTGTTCGAATGGATTTTCCCAACACTTCGCTGACTAAACGGAGGTCGGAGTCATGGAGACCCGTGGATCGAGCGCCCGTGTACAAGCGGATATCGCGTTGGGGATCTACAAGTTGCATTGATGCGATTTAGTTCCCCGTCATGAACTGTCCTGGAGTTGCGTTTCAAAGTTGGGGGCTTTAAGAGCGGGGAACATCATGCACACAGCGGAGCTCGCGCTCTCTCTCCTACTCGTCGTGATCATCGTTGTGTCGCTGCTGTCCAACGTGCTGGTGCTGATCTGCTTCTTGTACAATGCAGAAATTCGCAAGCAGGTTCCTGGGTTGTTTATACTCAACCTGACGTTCTGCAACCTGCTTCTGTCCGCCTCCAGCATGCCGTTGACTCTTATCGGGGTGTTGAGTAACGCGCATCCCGGAGGACACATTTTCTGTCAGGTGGTCGGGTTTCTGGACACTTTCCTGACCACTAACTCCATGCTGAGTATGGCTGCGCTCAGTATCGACCGGTGGGTTGCAGTGGTGTTTCCTCTGAGTTACCATTCCAGGATCCGTCACCGGGACGCTATAATCGCGCTGGCTTACACGTGGGTGCACTCGTTGTCCTTCTCTGTGGTTGCCGCGTGCCTCTCCTGGGTGGGTTACCATCAGCTGTACGCATCGTGCACGCTCTGTAACGGCAGGGCGGTCAATGCCAAGACGCAGTTCACGATTTACACCATGGTGCTGCACTCGCTCACGTTCCTGTTGGTGTCGGTGGTGCTCTGCGTCACGTATCTGAAAGTGCTCAAAGTTGCGCGCTTTCACTGCAAGCGTATAGACGTGATAACCATGCAAACGCTCGTACTGCTGGTGGACATTCACCCGAGGTAAGAATGAGTGAGAACATGCAGATTTTTACGTTTAGAAAGAAAAAAAGAAAAGAAAATTGGCAGCGGTGGTTTCCGGAACTTTATCATAGACGATAGTGACGATAATACAAGGATGTTGGCCCGTTTTAGGCTATATTAACTGTCAAGTTACTTAATTAAATTGTCTATATATTAACATGAAAAAGCACTGGTAACAAAACATATGTATAGGCCATATGCTGATTAAAAGTTAATCAAAATTGTCAAATGCAACAACAGCATTCAGTAATAATTCAGATGTTACTAAACACCATCATGTTAACAAACATAAAAAAAAAACAAATTCACATAAAATGCAACAAACCATAAACAAATGTACATAACCAATAACACCAATAATGTTTGTACAGTCAAGCAACAGTCTGGGAATTCCCCTTGCTTTTCTCCATGCTTATTACTATATATACTGTATATAAGTAACTTAATTCACTTTTTTAAAATTGTTAAACTTATATTACTACTACTATTTTTTATTTTATTTTTTTCAAATTATGCTTTTGATTTAAAGTGTCTGCACCAATAAATATTTTATATCACATATTCAGCACTCAAACATTAAATAGAGGCCAGAGAAACTCTTCAGTGCTGCTGGGTTTCAGCACCACGGTTTTGGTCCACAGCCCCTACAATAGATCTGACAGGGATTTTAACCTATTGAATTCTAAATAATTGTTCTTAACTGAGTGAACATGCATTTTATTCCTTGGATATATCACAGAAACAAACTACATATTAGAAATTAATTAACTAACTCATGAATTTTACATATTCATTGAAAAATGTCACGAATTAATAAACTGAGATTTTGAGACTGGACTGATAATTGACAAAGGTATCATATTTCAATAGATCAAGCAGGAATTAAACCGCTCAAGTCATGTGACTTTTCACAGTAACCATGTAAAATGTCAACATAAAATCAAGATGGTCTAAAAAATACATCAACAACTCTAACTGGACCCTTCGGACTAAATCCTTTAATAAATGTAACTGGTGCAATGACACAAAACATAAACAGAACTGTGATCAACAATTTCTACTTTAAAATAAATCAGTGATCATCCTTAAATAATATAATGTGGCACATTTGTATTCTGCTACCAAATAATGTAGCTGAAAAAAAAGTTAGTGGTTGAGCATACCTCTCTCACATGCCAACAGATATCAAAAGACATTTGTGCTCATCAGAGAGTGAACATCATCAGCTCATTGCCCAGAGCTCTGGATGACTTTCAATGGCTACGTCAACCACAATAACTTATTAACCAACAATGACAAATCACAATAGCCCTACACACTACATGTAATGAGCACATCTGGTGTTCAGGCAGGGGATGTATCACAGCACTCCACACATGCAAAGAGAAAGGAAAATGACTGCCAGCTGTTGGCTCTTTTGCTATCCATATAAATAAATAAAAAGCTACAGCTTTTTATAGACTGATGATAGCAATCAACCAATCACACTGTACTTCTGACACAAGTGACCATGTGAACAAGTGTTAAATAATCCACTGCAGGTGTGATGAAGTTAATCTGACATTTCAACGATTCACTGAAACAACTTGGGCAAACATCCTCACTCTATGTGAACACCTGTTATGTTTCTTGAATGTTTTGTGAGAATAAGTAAGGGTCCTAATATTGTCATTGGTAAAATATGTATGTTCATGGTGCATAGATATAGTTTTAGATAACATCTGTTTGAAGCTGGATAAAAGTCAGTCCAGTGTGGTTGTCTCATATGCATAATAACATAATACACAATTCAAGTGAGGTAGAGAGAATTTATATGGATGGTCTATATTTTTTTTTGAGTGTTGTTCGTCGGTGTTTTGTGGAGGAGAAGAGGAGGAGAAGGAGGGGAGCCCGCAAAATTAGTACATTCATTGGAACCTTCGTCATCTGTTTCACCCCGTATGTCATTACCAGGTGAGCCAGCTGCTTTCCTCTCCTGGGCTTAGCATCTGTGCAGTCATGCTGTTATTATAGTTTTAATTTGTTGGCCAGGTTGAGATCCCTAGATGTTATTAGCAGCATGCCTGATATAATACTAATAAGCTGGAGGACAATGCGTAATGTTTAAGGGTATTGCGTATTGTTATTTCATATTTTAACATACTCCATTTTGTTAGTGATCATTAGCCCATAGCTCTTTTTTTTCAATTAATACCTTTATATGGTACTAATTATTTTAGATATAAGGAACAATGTATGTTTAAAGCAAAACTGAAAAAATATGCATTACAAATAATAAGTAATATTACTTATAAATTGCAGCCCATTACTGATCACAATGTACCTGACAAAAATTGAGTCTATTACGTAATTCTATTAGATTACACAGTTTAGGTAATATAATGTGACTACATTTGATTACTTTTAAATTATTTTTACCTAACTCTTTTATCACACACACATTTGAATAATATTATTGTGTACCAAAAGTAAATATATTCTATTTTTTATTATAAACAACACAAAGTGCATTAGATGTCAGGGTTTCCCAAATTGAGGTTTGTAATGGAACTGCAGCATTTGATGAAAAGCTAATTAATGAAATCATGAAAATGTGAACAAAAAAATGTCAAAATAAAAGCACTAAAAAGGAAAATATTTTTTATTTGTTTACCTACATATCAGTGTTATCATTAACTGACATCAAAGAACTGTAATGTGCAAATGTGTTGTTAATCTGAAATATAATATACCTCATAAAATCTCAGGGGAACAATGTTTTAGTTTAAAATACTGTGTGAATTATCACGTAATACATTAAAGAGTAACTGTAATCGAATAAGTCATGAAATGTGAAGCCTGTAGTTCCCATACTCTGGACAGTCTCTGGTCATGCATGTCCACCTGACTCATAATCCAAAATGAAGAAGGGTTTCCTGACGAGGCATGTTACATAACCTGGGTAAGCTCAGAAAAGATGGAAGGATGAACTGTCTTGTGTATCTGAGTCTTACTGCAGCTTTTCTTCCTCAAAGCCCCTGTCAAAAGCAATTTTTATGAGCAATTGTTAGTGTCCCATTCAGGTCACAGATTATCCCTCACATAACCAAACTGAAAACAGAAATTGCTCTGCATTTACTGCCTCTGCTATACAAATGTATAACCTTCCATATGCAAATAAGATCCTGAAAATGTGTTAATTGCAGAGAACGGTCTTTGCAGCTTGTCTTGCTCATGTGGGTGTCATGTGTTTAGGATTGTTGAGCTATTTGTGACGGAGCCATTTAATCCATATTGGGGCGTGCTGTGTAAGAGTCTGGCGTACAGCAAAGCTGCATGCGACCCCTTCGTCTACTCTCTTCTGCGACACCAGTACAGGAAGACCTGCAGTGACATCATCAATCGACTATTGAAACGCAGTTCCCCAAATGGCTCCGGGCATCAGCAGGAAAATGGAAAGATTGGGAGGGCCAAGGAAATCGTAAAAGATGGGGAAGTTGAAGACAGACCTACACACTGAGGACTCCTGTTGCTATAGAGATGAACGATCACAAAGGTAGAGCTTCGACTCTGGAGAGAGAGAGAACAATGAAGGCAGAGGAAACAGCGGGATACCAGGCTCTGCATTTCTCAACTCAAAAAGAATTCAAGATATAACTGTAGCAAGAGATTTTAGTAGCAAAAGAGATTCTTTTTTTATTAAAATATTTATTAATTCTCTTCCTTCTTTTCTTTCTTACTACATTCCTTTCTTTCTTTCTCTAATCAATTCTGAAATCAAACTTCTGTAAAGCTGCAAGCCACGAAAGCTGCTAGTTAGCCAACATTCAAAGAGAATCCGTAGGGCCTATTACATATCGTGGTCTATTTGTGTCTTATGTGATAAAGTGCTGTTTAGACTTATGAATAGGTGACTGCTTTGACTTACTGTATCACATGGTGAAATGTGAGAAAACAAGATCGCATTGTGAGTCTTTCGACACAGAATAAGAAACAATATTTTCTAGATGATGTTTTAGTGGAACCAGTGGCATGTGGTTTTGATTTTTTTGTAGCATGTATTGTATCTTCAGGGTTTAGATATGAACCCCCACAGCAATGGGCGGACCTGTTCTTTCGGTGCCTTTATTTATTTTATTTATTTATTTAAAAGGAAACCTGCATAGACTGAATTTTAAAGTAAGTCCATGAAATGAACAAGCTCATTTCAGCAGAGAATTGTAGAGAAACATGTTGTGTAAACCAAAGGGTACAAACAAAGGAGATAAAATGAGTTTGAGAGAGAAACAAATAAGTTAAAAAAAATGTTGGATTAAATTCTGACAGCATAAACAGTCTCTTTTTCTTATTTGGCTCTGAAAATTATGTGTGAAAATATTGTGCAAGTGCCTGAAGTGCTGTCATATGGGTTTACTTAATTAATGTTCTCTGTGTGGGAACACTGGCCACAAGATGCAGAGAAAAAAAAAAAAAAAAACGTGGAAAGAGCAAAATGGAAAAAAGTGACAGTTTTTCTTTCCCTAATCGTTCTGTTTAGTTTTACAATGCCGTTCTTTGTCTATGTACTGTATATATGCATATACATTTTTGTATTTTTAAAGAGTAAATAATTTCTACAGGGTAATTTATATCTGAATGTCACTCTATAGTAAATATGTATTGTTTTATTTTTTTGTAGTGTGTATGTACGAATATGTGTGCGAATATGTGACATTTTGAAGTGAGAACATTATTACACTTTGAGGGTGTTCATGTATAAAACTACATGTTTAAATGTTTTTCTTTCGTGCAAATGTAAAGCCTTAGGAAGAAACATGTCTATTTTTGTTAAACAGAAAATAATGTAGTTTTAAATTTTGCTACATCTTTGTGACTTTGATGACAATAAACAGTGGGTTTGAAAAGAGAACAGAGGTTTTTGTTTTTTGTTTGACAGATTCTTGCAGAGCACAAAGCACAAAAGAAATGAACAGCAAGCAAAGAAGTCCAATTTATGCTCTGCATATCTGGTGTATTTGGTCTTTGACAGAGTCCCTGCCTTCTAAGTTTCATTCTGTCTGAGAAAAGGAAGAGAAATGCATGGAAAGTTAAATTCCAAAGCAGGAGAAAGAAAGAGAGAACGATAGGAATGTGGGGGAGACAATTACTTTCTGAAATGCTTTAAAACAGATTTCATCCCTCCTCTGTTCAACTGAAACGAAGACAGCTTTGCACTTTGCACTCATGCTCTGGCTCAGAAAGCACACAATAGAGAGAGAAAGAGTCAAGAAGTCTCTGTAATTGCAGGCTCAGAAGAAAAAGAAAAGAAGGAACCATAAAAAGTAGAGAGCGTGAAGGCAGACATTATAGAACAGCAAGAAATAAGACCACTAAAGAATTCTGGGTAATTATTACCGCCCCCCTCATCACCACCCCCTCTTACAATGCAAACAAGAACAGAATTACATCAGAATCCAGCCTCGACAGCCCCCAGATTATAAAAACAGTCCTTACTTAGGTCTTCTCTATCTCCTCTATTGTGTTTGTTTAGTTTTTTATGGATTTTTCACTGCTGAATACTGTGTCATCCCCATTTCTCACTGATCCATCAATACTTGCCAACAAAAGCAAAAGACAGTAAGCACACCAACACTAAGAACAGGGGGAAAATGTGTCTATAGTTTCTACAGTTTTTCAGTAATAATAATAATTAATAATAATAATAATAATAATAAATAAACGTTTCTCAAGCATCAAATCAGCATATTAGAATAATATCTAAAGGATCGTGTGAACCTGAAGACTGGAGTAATGACTGCTAAAAGTGTTTTCTATCACTGCTTTGCCATAACTGTAATATATTGAATTTAAAATATAGATCTTCAAATAAAAAAAGGTGTAATTTTAAACTCCAATAAATATATTATAATAAAGATTTTTGAACAGTAGTGTGTGTGTGTGTGTGTGTGTGTGTGTGTGTGTGTGTGTGTGTGTGTGTGTGTGAATTACATGTAAATATTCAGTAACACTTTAGATTAGGGAGCACATATTCACTATTAAGAGTTTTTCCTCATTAAACTCCTAAATACTGCTTACTGATATAAAGTATAGTTGTTGTAGTAGTTATGTTTAGGTATGAGGAAGGGTTAAGAGATCTAGAATATGGTCATGCAGAATAAGTTATTAATATGTGCTTTATAAGTACTAATAAACAGCCAACACACTAATAAACAACTAGTATAGTGAATAATGTTCCCTAATCAAGTGTTACCATATATTCCACACAATCAGCTCTTGATATGGTTTAGTGGAAAATCACCACTAAATCACTCAATTTTTCTCTCCTTATAGCTTATCCAAACATATTAGACATGAGAAGTTCTTTAATAACCGTTTTACAATAGTTAGTTCTACAAACCTGTTTTTTTTTTTTTTTTGAATAATAATTTTCATAAGCTCTACCCGTTTCATACAGATAAGAATAACATTTACAAAGTAAGTGAGACTGGGACAGCAGTCAATTACACAGTTTAGAGGTCAAAAGTATTTGACCACAGGATTCGTTGATTGACCAATCAGAATCAAGTATTCCAAAGAGCCATGTAATAATGGTAGGTAATGGTAATGGCAGGTTTAGCTCTAGTTACAGACTGACAATACTTGAGAAATCTAAATCGAAGATAACTAGTGGCACAAATGAAAATACCTTTTCTGTTGTCTCTAGTAACAGTTCACTGTGCATTTAAAGGGGTCATGCAATTAAAATTTTTCCTTTCTCTTTGGAGTGTTACGAGCTCTTGGTGAGTGAAGAAGATCGGTAAAGTTGCAAAGACTAAAGTCTCAGATCCAAAGTAGGGCTGGTCCTAATACAATTTTTTGAGCTTCAAAGCTTCGGTAGTAATCAACACCGAATATTCGAAGCTTCGGAGGGAGGGGCTGAACAAATTCTTCTCTCTAATAAAGGCAGGAATCTCTGTGTGTCTGTCTGTCTGTTTGCATTTTTATTATGTCGAGAAGTGTTCATCCAATCAACTTCACGTGTGGCGGGTGTTTGCTGCGGACCCAAGGGAGGGCAGTGCCGCATTTTGGTGCAACATGGACACGCGACACGTTCAGAATTAATAAACTTTTAATGAACTACAGAACAGCGCCGGAAGCTGCGTGCCTCACGTGGGCAGTTCTTATATGTTCTGAGGACAGACACTGCACTATTGATAAAAAAATTTCTTTATGACTGCCGTATTCTCAAGAAATTTCCAAGCAACTTAAATGCTTGTTTTTATCATGTGTAAAATTACTGATTAGCGGATTTTTTTTTTTACACCAACAATATACTATTTTTCAAACTTGATGTGCTGTTGTGGTAGGCCAGTTTCAATTCGCATATTTGGCACACTGCTTTTGTCCTGTCCTCACTTAATTTAAAGTGCTCCCACACAGCTGAGGTCTTCGGCATTTTTGTCTTCTCTTCCAGATGAACTGAATCGTGACGTTCACTCATGGGCGATTCATAAGCCTCTTTTCCACTATCGGGCTGAACGGTTCTCTTTGCTTATCCATTCGATTCCATGCAAATCCTGGCCAGTCAGTACGGATACGGTTTCATTTTTCACTGTGGTGCTGATAACGGAGCTCTTTGGAATGCAATACAAATGTGTCAGTTGATTTGGTAACGCAAGTGTAATATAAACAGCGATATGAACAATGCTCAGTTTTTTCTATTTTTGGGACTCCTTTTTTATCTGTCATTTACTTCGTTCAATAATAGAAAAAAGGACACAACTCTTGACGTGAAAAATAAAAATAAACAGAAGGCGACAATGGGTATAATATCAATAAGCGCAAATTTTTCCTCAGCAGACACAGAGAATGTCTAACCATGCCGAGAATTCCGGGCCGAGAACGGTTTGTAATCGTGCTGCACCATACCAGGCTCATGTGGAAATAAAACTGTAATCGTACCTGACAGTTCTTAGAACTATTCGGCCCGATAGTAAAAAAAAGTGGCTATATTCAAGAGCGAATGAGAAACGTTTCGCGGGGGACCCCAGGTGTTCCAAAAAAAAAATAATTCTAATCTCAAAATTTAAAATTGAATGCCAACCCACCGAACGTATATTCGAATAATCGAATATTCTGGTCCAGCCCTAATCCAAAGAGATATTCTATATCAAAATTAGGACTCTGCCACACCCCCCTAAAATGGCTCATTCAAACACGCCCCCACATCTCTACGTCACTAGGGTTGCATTCCAGTCCATTTTTTTATGCCCTTCACTCACAAACTTCCCTCCGTCTCGTTTACTCGGATGTATGTCATTGATTACGTTGCATGAGTGCCCACTTCTGGCAGAACCCTTGATGGGCTGAACTGGAACGTCCTCAGCCCTTGATCACTTTAGAATCAGCTATTCGGTTGGTTTATTGTTTACATTTTTCGCCATACAAATTTGTTTGGTGCAGCATTCTATATGTATATAGGTATGCTTGGGCTTTTATAAATGCAAAAAAATAATAATTTATATATTATAGCGTTGTTTGGGGTGGGGATAAATTAAACCTGATCTGCGGTCAAAATCGAGGGAGCGAGGGTCTGTCTATATAAACTTCGATCGTCCACTTCACGAAGTGGAACGCATTTCAAAATGGCGGCAGTGATTCCCCCGAGGGGAGGTGCATAGGGAAGTTCGCAAGTGCGTGTCTAAAACTGGAGTGGAACACAGCCTATGTGGAAATATTCGCGTAATGCCGCCCAAATGTTCACGCAAAGAAAGAAGGCGTGGTTTCAGTAACCGCGGTTAGTGTTGAAGCAGCCATGTCAGGGAGATGCTGTGTGTATCTAGGCGAAAGCAAAAGCACTTTATTTGACCTTCTGAAAGTAGATTTCATTTAGGAATCTTTAAGATTACTAACAACAGAACAGCAACGCATTTTATGGATGACCGTTTCATGAACCTAGAACAGGAGGTAAGTCTGACTTTGCTATGACAATCTGGCGCTTCTGAATCAGCTACTGTAAGTATGTTTTGTTATTAGTTTAAGTATTTGTTATTGACTGTTCAAATGCAGAGTTTTGCACTTCATGTATGTGTGTGTGTGTGTGTGTGTGTGCGCGTTTGTGCATGCTTGCGGTGTTCGGCCAATCACAATGCACTGGGTAAGTTGGCCAATCAGAGCGGACTGTGCTTGTCAGAAGGAGGGACTTTGTAGAAAATTACGCGTTTGAGAGAGGCAGGGCATAGAGGACCTAAAATAATGTACAGTATTTGAAAAATAATGTGTTTTTTGAACATTAAAGCATGTCAACATATTATGTTACTCCAAATACACAAAATAATGATCTTTAAAAAAGCATCATATGACCCCTTTAAAAAAATCTTGTTTCATCACAACAAATTATCATGAAAATGTGAGGCTTAATGAAAGATTAAACCATAGCCAAAGGCATTTGCAATAAATAAACTCTATATACTGTATGGAAAATATATATTCTTACTTTTCTCTATGCTTACCACTTCTCTAGCTTCTGTACTCCAGCTTAGAGACTCATACTGAGTGTGTTTGCTCTAGTTATGATAAATTGCTTGCAATGTTCCTCATTTGTAAGTCACTTTAGCGACATGTTATTACACATTGCCATGTTTCATAAAGGTCCCTGCAGTTATACATCTAAAATACACTCAATCCCACCATTAGCTTTTGTTGAACAGGATGTGGGCTACAGCAATTCTACACATACATTCACACAGACAGACACTCTTAAACATAGTCATTTAAGCACATACTTGTACAAACATTTAACATTTTTCACACACACAATCACAAACACAAGCCTAAATTCCTAAATTACTATCATTTGCTCCAAGACTCACCCACACAAACACAGCACGGAGCTCTCTAGGGACACACAGGGTGAGCCCAATTAAAAAGCGAGCAAGCGGACAGACAGACGGAGAGGGGTAAAAAAAGAGAAGGAAAACACAGAGCGCTGTCAGTTTGTTCTCTTATTTCCAATCATGAACTGCACAGCTTCACAGCAGTACAACACAGAACAACTCATGAGAGAGCAGCTCTTCAGAGACTTCAAAGACTATTCTGCGCTAACTGCAACTGTTTAGGGTCAAGCTGAAATGACGTGTATCTCAGACGACGCCACAGTAAGTGTTGTTCACAGAACAAAGGGGAATCGTTTTAAAGATTGATTTCTTTGGGGTTGACAAGATCTTTTAGAGATGGTCTGTTGTTTTCAATTACTGACTACTTGTCTGTCTGGAGATTGCAGGAGATCATGCAGTGATGCTTTGTTCTCAGACCACCAATCTTCTTTGCTGTAATTGCTAAAATGTAATGGGGACCTGAATGTGAGACAACTTACAACTGCCTTTAAGGCTTTAAAACCATGCATCCACATGAGAAGAGCATTTACAGTGATCAATGCAGACACAAATACACACACTGATGGTATACTGAAAATGACAGCTGTGGGCTCCAGAGGTTCAAAGGTTTATTTGAGCTAATAAAACTAAATCCCTGGAGAAATAACCAAAGTGAAGAGTCTGTAAGAGAAGGCAGGAGAGACACTGGGACAAATCTGAATTAGGGCAATAACATGAACAATGACGCTTCTTCCTGCAATGATATTAAATTGTGGGCAATAAGATGACAATTATTTTCGTTTCATGGCTGAAATTAAAATTCTATAAAAGTTTGTCTACAAGTTAAAAACAACACACTGCAAAACTAAAATTAACTTTTTAAATACTTTAAGTGAATTTATTACATTACATACGAATGAAATCATTTTGAGATTTACTAAAGTTTACATTTAACTGATTTAATATTACAAAAAAATTTATGAAGATAAAATTTATTACCAAGTTGAAATTGCATGTGAATATGCTGATATTAAAAGTCTGGCCAATACCGATAAGCTTATAATTATTTTCATCTTATGGCTGAAATTAAAAATTGTATAATATTGTGTCCAAATAAACTAAAAAACAAAACACTAAAAAATAAAATTAGCCTAATCATTTTAAATACTATAAAGTTATTACATTATTTATGTACAGTAGGCTACATAATGTAAAATAATCTACAGTATTTTGAATGAACATATTCATTGTGAGATTTGCTTAAAATTACAAATTATTAGTGTTTTTAAACATTTAGCCAATTTAAAATTAATGTATAATAATCTTAATGTAAAATTAGGATAAATTAAGAAATAACAATTAAATATGTTATATCATCCTGCACCAATTAAAAAAAAAGCATAAACATACCAATAGGACACTGATGCACCATGCATCACTTTTGCAAGAGTTTTTGTTAAAAATGTTAGGTGAAGTTTGTTAGAAACCAAGAAAATTCAACTTTTATTAAAACTGCTGTAGTTTATATTGGCAGTGTCTGCTGCACAGACAATCCAACAGTCTTTTATAGAAACTTCTCTCAATTCACTCCAAGGACAGTACAGCTCCAGACAGAAGGAAAGAGGCTAAGAATATCAATGCCTCACAGGGATAAATCAGTTACAACTGGATTGACACCCTGCAAAACAGAGAGAAATTGCAGCATCTGTTTGTGTGTGCTCATAACAGCTATTTACAGATTTGTTGTCTGTTTTATTAAGTTTCCTACTTAGTTTGCAAGCCTGTATATTATTTGATTAGATTAAAGAGAAGTTTTCATAGCAACAGTCTGGATTTTGAGTCAAGCATATACTGTAGGTACAGTCCATGCAAACGAACACATTGTTCTCATTCCAACTTGTTTTGTCATCTCAGGCAAGTAATTTACTCACGACATTTAAAACTGCGATCAGATTCACTATACAAATTAACAAAATTTTCCTCCTTCCAGCATTACTCAACTGCGCTTTTAGTTTAAAATAAGCCTTGGCAAGTGGTGTCAAATTGTCAGGAGTTTAGCGCTCACAAACACACACCCACCCCACGCACAAACTTGATAGGTTGTTCAAAAGATATCCCCAGCATCCAAGCAATTAGTGCTCATTGTTTCCATAGTAACCCAAAAGACCAGTAGGAAGGAGCAAAACTTGGACCATAATTGCGATTTTCCCTTCCTCCCCTGTACATTCCCTCACTATGCATAATGGATTAAATCATGCACATTTTTACAAGAACTGATTTTTAAGTTGCCAATAGCTTCCTGCTTAGTCGTTTGATTGAAAAAGGACCTAAACCATATGAATTTAAATGTCCAGGGGTTAGTTGAGCCTTATAGTAGTGGCTTGCATCTATACAGTAGATGCTATATAAAGACCACATTTCCACAAGGCCAATAACATAATTGAGATTTAATGATTGCCCTCGGTAATTTACTTACAGCTAACTGTCTAGCAATTATAGTAAATTAACTGGCATGCATGCAATTCTGTGTACTGTAAAAAAAATATGTAATGCCTGAGGCAAATATATAAGAAATAAGTTAAATTATACAGCTCAAATATCAAATTTCAGCTCTGTGGATGAAGAGGGGTTTGTTCATTCACTGGATCAAATTTTAGCAAGTAACACCATGTCAATGAACACATCTGATGCATATTTTAAATTAATCATCTATTCAAATGAGTCATTATAGAAACATCTGTTATTCTGTTCATCACTTTGCATTTAATAAACACAAAGACAGGAATAGTTTTATAATTAATTCACCAAATGGTCAGAGTCAGTGAAGCGGATGAAAGCTTCATCAGGCCAGATCCAGAGGCTAGCAGTGAGGAGTTTAGGAACCCCGTGATCCACACTGACTGGGGGAATTACATATGCATGCAGGGAAGTGATGGTGGTGATGCCATTTGCATGATTGTGTTTGATGGCCATGTTTGATATGGGTTCAGAAAATACGGTCAAAATCTCTAATAATAGCACCTAAAGCTTGAAAGGTAGCTTGAGAGAAACATCACAACACACAGACGCACACACACAAACCACTTGATCTATCGGCCTTGGAGTGACACACACACACTCTGAAAAACACATTAAACTTGTTTTCATTATCTGCAGACACACACACAAACACACACATACACATAGCCATTATATTCCTGACAGTACTGTGGGAGGTGAAATTTGATATGATAGAGGTTAAGCAGTCAGTCAAGGCCGGGTCACTCTTGCACTCTTCAGATTCCCATGACTGTCTGACTGGGTCAAGTCCATGGCCGTCACCAAGGAGACACAGCCTCTGAGGATCTTTCTATAGTTTTTATTCAGCTTTAGTATTCACAATTGAATGAATGCAAAATGTAAAACCTGTGAAATACAGGAAATGAGTGCATGGTTACATTATCATTAGGGCTGGGTTGACAATAATATTTCATCGCTACCCAAAACCATGCACAGATCCATCCTTCAAAAATGGTAGACCAAGCAAGTTTGAAATTTCATTTCTATGATTTAGAATCCAGTAAATCTAATCCCAGATACTTTTTATGGCACATTGATACATCGATCTGATACTCAGTACTGGTATTTTCTGCTGGATTCTGTGTTATTGTTAAGCCCCACAAAAGGCACAAAAACATTATAAAGCACCATAAAGTTTCCATGCACTATATTTCAAGTGTTCTGAAGCAGTTCCATAGTTTAAAGTGAGGTACAGATGAATATTTAAGTCAAGTTGACATAAACTCTTCTCTCCACTGTGGCTGTCTGTCATCCTCCATTCAGCATTCAAACTGCATGTCGCGTTTGGTTACTTCAGTAACAATGAACAATGAAAACAATGAAACTCTCTTCAAGAGCACACAATAACTGAGATTTAAAACTGTTAAAAGAAAAGGCTCAATAAACTATAGCACAGATTTATTAAACTATGCATCAATATCTTTTCCCTTTAAACTCTTCTATGCTGAATGCTGTGGGCTGTGGCACTGTGTTGCTACAAGCGCTTCATTCTGCACACAGGATGCACATAAGCACTTTGTGCCACTCTGTTTTGGAGCCATACCCTTTCTTATTATAATACTTTTGTGAAATGAAAGATTATTAATAGCATTTCTTGTTCAGTGTTATCTATCTTTTGTATGTTGCTTCATTAATGTGTTTTACATTTATTTGAAATGTATTTATTTTTTTTTTTATAATTATATATAAATATATTTACTTGTTTTTCAAGAATGTATTTTACAACAGTACAAAAATTAGTCCTACACTTATTAACTTTTATTTGTTCCCCACTAAATAATGTTGTTACACTAAATGTTTAGATTTTATCAAACTATTGTGCACCCCTCATAGTATTTTATAATAGTATTTTAGTCATAGATTATGATTATATGTTTTTAAATTAAGTTGTCTATATTTAGCAGATTGTGTTTTACACACAAAAAAATGATGATCAGGTCAACACACAGAAGTATAGAAATTCTACATTGATTAAAAAAAAACTGAGCTTGTATCGGATCGGATTGGTGTTGGCAGACACAAAGAATTTTCAGTAAAGGATCGGATCGGTTCTGAAAAAATGGTGTCATTGAATCCCTAATTGAGACACATGCATTGTTTTCAAAAATGTCTTCTGAACAACTGGTTGATAAACAGACAATACAACCCCAAATCCCCTCCATTAGTTAAGGAAATTTAGCTTGAGTAGTTAGCATTGCCCTGTTTACCCCCTGCTGACCGTAACTACAATCAGGCTTCAAAAAACATCTTTCTCCATTGGTGAGTATTGATTAGTGAAGAATATTCTTAACATTTCAAATGGCAAATATTTAATTAATATACTGTAGATGTTCTTACAGTGCAATTCTCTTTGAAGGGTTCTTTATAGTGCCTTTTATAAGCCTTTACACTGTATGTAGATATCAAATTAAAATGGCTTACATACAGTATAGCTCAGTCTCATATTAAGCAAGCACGGGAGATTTTAGCAACCAAAAAATTACACACTTCACCTCTCAGTCATGAATTAGACTAACTGGAGTAAGAGGATTTTAGACTATTTAGACTGTGAAAAAGGTTAATCAGCCAGAAATGCTGACAACCAGTGAATTTCAACAACAAGTAGGCCTAGTTGTGTGAAACATCACTGACAAAGTGTAGTGAAGATGTACTGAAAAACACCTCCATCCACTTACTGTACTGTACAGTTTAATAATTTTTTTTTTTTAATGTTTCCACAACAGACTGATTTCAGCATTTATTGATAATAATAAATGTTTCTTTAGCACAAACCATTTAATGGTCGGAAATCCTTTCTTTCTAAATGTCTCGCATACAAATTTTGGCTTTATTCTCCAATGTGCAATTGTTGAGATACTTTTTAAAATATACATCAACAAAGAAAATAATGCTTTGAGATTTTTCAAGGGGTTTCTTAAGAACTGCCTCCAGCAATGGTAGCCAGTCTAAATGCTAATGTACCCTTGCAGCCTTTAAAAGAAAATGAAGAATCGGTTTAAACTAAAAATAATCGGAAAATCAATACTATTGGTGAAAAACAGACTTACAAAGCATTGTAGATATTAAAACAGTTTTTTTTAGGTTTAACAAAGCAAAATCACTGCTTTTGGAATTCAACACCAGCACTTTTACTGTTTACAGGAAAACTAATGACAGCAATCCTTAATTTTAGTTTCATTTTTCTACATATCACTCAGAAGAGGATTTACACTTTGTATAAAAGGTGATAGAAACCAGAGAGAAAAATAAAGAGCCAGTTGTGAAACATATGCAATTAGCTGAACGGAATATAAAGGAAAGACAGAAGAGAATGAGATTCTAAAGCAGTGGCCATTAGACTGACTCCTGCAGGATTCATAATTACTAAAACCTCTGTTTGCACTTTTTGTGTGTGCGTGTGAAAGTGTAGGCGGATGTGTGTGAGCGCCTATGTTAATTAACACTTACTTTAGTCACTTAATCAAACAGGAAAATTCAAATCCCAATTTGCAAACAATTGCATCTGCTGCAGCATGTCAGCAATGACGTTTCAAGCAATGACATGCACTCACCGATTCTCATGACAGTACACTAAAGCCACTACATCTGAACTACGTGCACCAAAATAACCATCACTCAAAGCACAGAGTATTTTCTCTCATCAGCTCTCATCAGAAGAGATCATCTAAGATATGACCAGTGACTGAGAGGATATGATTAAACAGGTCTCTGAGAGAGAACAAAGGAGGAAACTGCTGATTACAAATCAAAAAGAATCTAACATATATGCAGATATTCAGTCAAGAGTCAGAAAGAGCCATTTAGGGTCCGCAGTAATGGAAATTTATGCATAATTGACTTGTTAAACATTCCTGTACTAGGCTGCCAAGATACCATCAAGGTACTGACGTTTACATTTGCCGTAGGAACCTTACGTTAAAATATAATTTAGAGTTGTATCAAAGACAGCAAGCTTAAAATTCTACGTAACGGTATGTACAGTTGGAATAATAAATGAAATGGAAACTACAAACAATATGTATCATTTAACAGTAGCAATTACTGCATAAATGTTCGAGAACTCTATATGCATGGGTATTTTTTAACGGAGTGTCTATTTACACTAAGTGAAAATAGCCCACCTTGTTGGCAGAGGCTATTTACACTAACTCCGCCCACCAACGTGTGATTCTGCTAGTCAAGATTACAAAAGACAGTTAGCAGTCATAAACTCAACATTTGCAGATGGTAAAACGTGTGTCATACTCATTTTGATGCGATTGACCCAGGTTCGAATCCACCTTTTGGCAAACTTTTTCCCCCTTTTCAATAAGTAGTATAACTAGCAGAAAATTCTGCTATTTTAACATAGTGTAAATAGAATCTATAGCTATTTGCACTTAGTGTAAATAGCATATCACTAAAATTGCTGCTATTTGCACTGTGTAAATAGCATCCATCACTAAGAAAATATGCTATTTTCACTTAGTGCAAATAGCTCCTGCCACTTTTTTATTAGTTTTATGTTTGGTAGAGCCAACTTGGAGAATTTAACTTACAGCAACCTGCAATATGTTTTAAAAACAAGGAATTGCAACTTTATTCCTTGTCATTCTTTGATTTTTCTCCATGGACAGACAGTCAGGCAGACAGATAGATAGAGACAGAGTTTGTAGACAGAAACAGGCTTCCATAGCAACTGGTCTGCTGAAGGATGTTGTAGCGCTCATTTGAGTTACCTCATCAGTGATGAAATCCATTGCATTGGCTAAATTGTAATCATGATGACCATACCGAAAGTATGAAACATAGTAAAATGTAATTATTGCTCAGACCCGTCACAATTTCATTACTTTTTATACAATCCATTTTGGTTTTTGGTACAATCTTATTCAGACCTATATGGTGAGTTTGAACAAAAGGTCTGAATCACTCTTTCACTCCAAGCTGAAATTCACGACCCTTGAATGTCAAAGCCGAAGAGAGAAGCCAGGAATTATCTAACCGCCCCCTAAAATCAATTAACCCCAGTCCCCTCATCCTGTCCAGGTGCAGTTCCCATCATTCTCAGATTAATGCTTGCCCATCAATTAAAGACACATCACTGTGGCTTATCATTGGCAGCACAGGAACGTCAGAGGAGTGCTGCAATTTAGGAAGAACTGTTGCATTGCTGAGGATAAAAGATTTTCACTCTGCTTCCTGAATAACAGTCTGATGTTCATTCTTATAAATGTCACAAGGCTCCCATAGGACAACGGGACTTGTGTTGATCTGTTTGTGACCTTCTGCATGAAAACGATCAAGACAGTTCTTCAGATAAGGTAAGAATGTGCTGCATCAAATGCTGCAGACGTTAACACCATTCAGACAGTCATTGTTCCTCAGGTCAGTAATAAACAAATCTAAGGCATTCAGACAGCAAACTAGCAAATATGTCACCATAATAGGTGTAAAAACTCAAGCACAAGGACAAGCCAAGCTTGCCACAGGAGAGTCACATTAATTTCACTAATTAAACGCACCTGAACAGACTAACCAAAGTCTGTTTTGTGCCCGAGGGAAAACAACTAACGATTCCAAACACCGTGTCTACACCGGATGCGAGTGGCGCGATAAAATACTATTGATAAAATGATGTATAATAGAGATTCGTTTTATGTAGTTCGGTGTGTTGAGCTCAGTATAATCAGTGATACTGTCTACACTGACAGTATCACTGATTATACTGTCAGTGTAGACAGTATAATCAGCCTACACTGAAAAATTACTATTTCTATTCTAAAAGCAACATTTGGTGTGCTTTTTTTATTATATTATATATAATCACATTAACTATAAGAAGTAACACTCAAGTTAGAAAACTTTTAATGGTACTGTCAACTAAAATGCAGCTTTAAAAATTAGCATCAGGTTATGAGAAGTACAAAGTCTCCATGTCCTGCTTTCTAAACAGATGCTTGATAATGTCACATTGATTAGTTCATTAATATATGTGCACAGTCTCCTATTTCCAGAGAGGTTAATTTTAATATAGCAAAGCCTCTCAGAAAATGAGAATGGAACAGGTTAATTAAAGTGACGCTGTGGGCATGAACTCTGAAATGAAGTCGTACCTCAGCTCAAGCACAACAGATTGCATTTGCTCCAACTCGGATGAAGGTTAGTAATTGTGTCTTCACTTTTTTCTTTAGCCCATTGTCTCATATAGTCACACTTTTAACTAAATGACAAAAAGGTCTGGCACACATTGGTCAAAAACTGATATTGAAGCTCTATGCTCCCTAATAGCAATTCACTTCAAGGTCATGCTGTTGTTTTTTAGAAGGCAACTCTGCCATAGAAACTTTATTAGTTTGCAGACTGCTGTCTGCCATGAGAGCTAAACAGCTGCTTTATCTGAAATACAAGATCACCCAAAAAAAATTGGTGAAAATGTACTCACCTTCAGGCCATCGAAGATGTAGATGAGTTTTCATCAGAACAAATCTGGAGAAATTAGGCGTTACATCACTTGGATCCTCTGCAAACAGCTGATAAAAAAGCATCACAATAATCCACAAGTAATCCACATGACTCCAGTCCATCAGTGAATGTATTGTGAAGTGAAAAGCTGTGTGTTTGTAAGAAGCAAAAAAATAATTAAGGCATTTTAATGTCAATCCATTACTTCTACCCAAAATATGGGTCAATAATCCTTAATAATGCTTTCTCCCAAGAAAACGTCCATCGCCTGTTGTCCTCTCACATCAAAATCCACCAACTTATTTGCTTAGGACTGTTTTCGCTTATAAATGGTGTTTAATTTGTGCATATTGCTCTCCTGAAACAGATGAGATTACTTTTTTACTTTATTATGAATACAGGGCACATATTTTGCCCAGGAGCACAGGAGCAACAGACTGAAGTTTAAAACAGCTTGATGCATTTGTGGATTATTGAGATGTATGAGCTGTTTGGACTATGTCTGATGGCACCCATTCACTTTGGGTGAACTATTAAACTGACAAAAATCCAAATTTATGCTTATCCAAAAGTACATTTCTGCATGTGGATATATATATAAGAAAAATGTATTTCACCATGAGCCCTTACCTATAATAGCTTTTTTCCTCGTGACGTCATCTCAAGTTTTCTGACACAGGAATTGTCACTTGCACAATCGAGGCAGTGTCGCATTATCGTCACTAAAGTTTATAAATTGCATTTATTTTTAATTCTTGCCATTGTTTAAACCATTCTCATCGCTCATGCACACTCGAAGCGCACACACATATTGTCAGGTTAACATCCGTTGCAGTGCATACGTGGTGCGTATTTTTCCACGCTCATTTTAACGGATTAAAGCATTCACATTGCACACGGTTGGGGTCCGGTGGTGCGTTCCTTGAGCGGTTCGTCTGCAGCAGTGCAGCAATCGTTTCCGCATCAGGTGCACATTCTGAATTAAAGTACCAGCGCATTATTTGCAGTAAATATGAACATAGATTGACACGAAAATGTAGTAATTACACCATAAATGCATATAATTAAAGTCTACTGTGTTTCACAGTCAACACATAGGCTATGGCTTTTTGGCTAGGAAAAGAGCACTTTTAGATAAACAAGGAAATAAATAGATGGCACTCGGTAGGAAAACAAAGTTCTTTATGAACCGCAGGATTGTTTGTGATAAAACTTGTGATTTCTGTCAATGGTAAGTTTAATTCAGAATGTTTGTGATAATGTAAGAGAAGTAGTTTAAATGATTTGCTACTTGCTTGAACAACTTAATATATCAATCTAGAAGTAAATGTGTTTCTTATATTTATTGCGTTTAAACAGTCTATTAAAAGATTGTATTACTATATACTGTGTAAAAAAAAAAAAAAAAAAAAAAAAGAATCACATTACTGAAAAAAGCATTTTAAGTAACAATGTTTGGATTTGAAATCAAAATCATGGAGAAATGTTGTGCTTGTAAACAGCCATGGATCAGTTGTAGACTCCTGTGTGAAAGCACAGTCAGTGCTGCTTCTGCACCGCTTACATACTGCACAGACTGCAAACGCACTGCAAACGGAGTGTGTGAACCTGGTGTAAAAGGCTGTGTCACATATAGCCCATTAAATCAGGATTGTGCTGTGTGTAAGATATTGTGCTCAACTGCACGATTGTCAAAACAAAAATGCAGTGCATGATCAAACATTTAGGAGATTCAGGCCCTGAATAAATGTCAAAAAATCTTGATTGGATCATCATAAATAATTCTACATGAGACAAAGAAAGAAGGCTTTAAAAAGATCGGTATCAGTGATCATATATCGGCAGATACTGCTTTCTGTGATCGGCTTCAAAAATCCTGATCGGAGCATCCTATCTTTTACAAAGAAGTTAAAATACCCCTCTGTTTTTATACTTTCAGGTCCCATCAGCCTGAGGGGTGAATACAGGGGTTACGACAGAAATTAAATTCCAAGAAGACAGTGATGAATGACTCATATCACAGGCCACATGTGTAAGCAGACATGCTAACACCCAGTCATCATTACAAGCATGTGTGCAAGCATTCTAGACTTCTAGACTTAACTCTATTTCACCAGCTTTACTCATTTAATGAGTAAAGCTCAATTAGTGGTTCAGTTGTAGTCCTGAAACTGGAAGAAATAAGTAACAGATGGATATAAGTAAAATCAGGTCTATTAATTTGCTAATTTTATAAGTAGTAACTATTTTTGTTCTACAATATAAATTACATGATGTCATATACCCTTGAATTTCAACATAATTTTGAGATAAAGCTAAGAAATAAATTGCAAGATGAGATTTGCAGCTAAATACAAAAAATGTTTTCAGTATTTATGATAAAAAATGTGTAATTGTGAAATATAAAGTTTTAAGGAAAAAGTCAATTACGAGAAAGTTGCAGTTATAAGATATAAAGCTGAATTTATGAGATAAAGATGTATTTGTGACATCAAATCAGAATTATTGAATAATTGACAATATATTTAAAAAAAAAACTTATCTGTGCGATAAAGTCACAATCATGAGAAATAAAAACACTTCTTTTTTTTTTTTTTTTTTTTTTTACTCTACGGCAAGCTTCAGTGTTAACTGCACTGACCTACTATTTGCAAAAGCACTGCATTCCTCCCATAGAAATGCTTTCTTAAAATGCCAATGCAATTTAAAAAGATGAACAAGGACAAGTACAAGAAGAAAAGAATGCAAATGGATTGAGTCCTATATTTGGCTGGAGAGGAAGCAGCTGCAATATCATCATGCATTCATGCTTCAAGGACCCCAGAAAGTTTGGTAATTATAAGTGCACCAAAATAAATTATTATAAACATTGTGAACAACCTCAGATAGAGGGAGCAAGTGCCTAAATGAAGAGGTTTCATAGAATATTTTTTCTTGTTTCCTATAGCTAAATATTAAAGCTGTTCCGCTAATTTGAGGTATTTGAACTATTTGAAGCTAAATTTTATAAAACACTCAGTCGTGGAAAAAAAAGGATTTTTCTTTTCCAAGGAAACAAAGTTTTCTTATTATAATAACTTTTATTTATATGTAAGGATTAGATTTCAGTGGGAATACAGTTTTTTTGGAGAGAGGCAATGGATCATCATGACAATGACAAATATTTCTCATACAGATGTTCGTTGTTTCTCTCTTTGCAATCCTCCTCGGGAAGCACAACACAGATGAGTATAGAGACCATCTGGATGTGCATGATCATCCGGAAGACTCCAGTTATTTAAAAACCACAAATGGTGTCAAAACAGGAAAATGTACCAAATGTTTGACCAGCCTGGATTATTTCGTAAATGCTTCAATTAATTTCTCAGCTACCGCTCTGTGAATAACAAGCCCAATTATACCTTTGTACATCTATTGACGTCATAGTCAGAATGTTTCCTATTGATTCCTGCTATGGATTGTCATTTTGGTTCATTTCCCGTGTACCTAACGGTCTCACTGGAAAGTTATCATCATTAAAGTTTTACTGTGAGACTCAAAGTTTTGAAAGACAGTTTTAAAGACAAAAGGTCACTATCCAGATGACAAATAATGAGGGTCTCTTTCTTCTGACATATGTTCAGGTTTTTAAATAGCCTACATCTCATCTCATACATACAGCAAGACATGTAGTTATTAAAATGGACATTCACAGATTAATCACTCACAAGTAGAGTCACTGCTCAATCATCTACTATTCACTATTTCCATATGTGCTTTCACAAAACATTTTCACATCTGAGCATCTCAGATTTACTATATAATACAAACTTGCATTTTTTTTTTACAAAATTATTTTTAGTTGGTAATTCATAATGATTTAGCTTTTTTAATTCAAACAACGATGCCCTTAAGGCTCCCCAATCACTTTATGACATCAACAAGATCTGCTGTATAAAACTTACAGCAATGCAAAGACCAGCTCTTCTTTATACATCAAAAGGCTCTGTCTGAAGTAGTTGGTCATGGTGCAGTTTTAATAATCCATGTGGATTCTAATTACTCAGAGAGATGTAACATCTTTGATGATCTCCCTTTTTTAAAGTGCAGCTTAGATGAGATCCATTTATGTACTGAGTGATTTAACATATTCTCGTAAAAAACAAATTAAAAAAAAATATTGTATGTTTTGTCTACACTGTGTCTATACAAAATGCGACCCTAAAAGAGACAACGCTCAAGCTATGTTGCCCAGTTCAGTACAGGTTTCTCCTTGCATTAGGCGTAAATATGTGCAACATGAACACTAAATAAAGTGATCAGGTTGATGTGCACGTTTATATGTCACAAGATTCAATATCATGCGCACACTGCACAAATATACAGAGCTTCCCGCTGTTTGCACATACTATTCTCCTATTGCCTCTTTTCTTTGTTTTAAAGAGCAGACTTAATATTTTTGGGTCCTAATTATGAGACAAGCACATGAAGCTTTGTGCCGTGCTGCTTATTTTTATCAAGCAGTAAAACTGCCCATTCCTGTGGATGAGAGTATAAAGTGAGGACTGATGGAAAGTTGTTCTGCCCTACGTCACAGACGATGAGTGGAAAGAGGATTTAAATATCGTGAAAAAGTGATTTTTGAAAATTACCTTTCATGCAGTGTGTAACACAGCTCTAAGTGAATGAAAACATTCTGCAAAGTTTTTAATCTGAAAGTGCACAGTGTATAAAGTAATTGTCTCTCAAAAGAAATTCCACTCTGAATCATTGAAACGAGTCGATTTTAAAATGAATCCCAAGCCGTTTCATGTTGACATCAACATGAAACAGCATATTGCCCACCCACTTGTTGACCTGGGAAAACTTAAACCCTTCACTCGCAAACGTCCCTCCGCATCAACTTGGATGTATGTCACTGATTATGTTGCATGAGTGCACACTGCAGAAACCCTTGCAATGGGCAGAATTGGAACAACCTAAGCCCTTGATCATTTAGAATCCGCTATGGAGTTGGTTATTGTTTACATTTTGCCTCGCACTAATTTGTTTGGTGCAGAATTCTATATGTATATAGGTATACTTGGGCTGTTACAAATGTAAAAAAAATATATATATATAGCTTAAGGAAGTTTGCGTGCATGTCTAAAAGTAGAGTGGAACGCAGCCTTGGTCTGAATGAAAATACAAATTCATTCTTTGACACTAGGTGCCACTTATGGAGTGGTAAAAATAGCTGTTTCCCCGTTAACAGCTCTAAAGCTCTGTGTTCAATCATAGTTCATGAAACTTACACATTTTGTGGATGAAGATAATCTTCACAAAATAATATAACTTTTATGAATTTCAAAGTCTAAATAAAAGCACTAAAAGCTAAACATAGGCTGTAAACAAACTACATCACCAAGGTTGCTCGCCTTCAACGTCACCACCACCAAGCTTCCGACAACTTTTTCAAACTTAATTTTAACGTGTTCAGTGAAAAGGATTTACTCTGTGGATTAATTTTAATCCACACTACATGAACCTTTTCATATAAACTGGAATAAATATAAAACTAGCGCCAAACTAGAACTTAATGAGTAATAATTAGTATAGTTAGCAAATTAAATTATCATAACTAAAGGACATATGAAAGCACGTATTTCTGTAGATTTCAAAATAAGGTGCATTAAAAGTCAATAAATCCTTGATTAATATGAATATTTTAATTAAAAAATGTCCATGTCCTCCTATTCAAGAAATTCTAGTACATTTAATCTGTTAAATAACAGAAGAGTGAGTGACTTTTGGATATGGTAAGATTAAACTTATTTTAGTGAATAAAGTACTATATTTCAGCTATTGTTTTGTTAGGGTGGGTACACAAAATGTTATTTTATCCTTGCTTCTAGAAAATCCTCAATCTATGCTTTCTAAAAGCTTCATGTGGCCATGAACATTTAGGCCTAATTTTAACATGGCTTTACGTACTATGCATCGTTAAAAGTTTCACTTTCACAGTGACTAAACCGGTAAATGTGGTGCTGTTTACATGTAATAATCGTAATATGAGTTTACCTTATGGTACGAACCCAGATAAGTATCAGTAGGAAAGCCATAAAATTAGCTTCTTCCAACCGAAGACTTGAGTTGCATTTTGGAGCCAAAAAAAAACAAAACATTGTCGAACAACAATATAAAATGCGGGAAACTATTAACTGTTTAGTCAGTCTACAATTAATTGTACTATGAATTATATTACAATTGGAATATACTGTAAATTGATAAACAGTTTGGCGTGATGACGTTTAATGTGTCCGACAGCGCCTGTAGTCCCATTTAGCACGTGAAAGTGTCTTGAGCTTGAGCGTGTGAACCATGGACCTTACTTTAGGGGATTTAATCAAACTCCCATTCAAAAAAATCCATTGACTCGGGACGACGGAAACGGAAGTGCTAAAATGCTAACTCGCTTCCAGGTTTTTGCCTAAAAAAACTGAGATCATAGTTCCACCACTCTATAGCAGTACCTGAATAAACAGAAGATTTAACTGCTTTCATTGATTCAACGTGACAAATAAGCACACAACTACGACAATATACGGTTTATCTGAGTTTGTCTTATTATAATTTTCATTATAATAAAGTATATAATAATGCAATGCTAATCGACAAACTTTATCACTGCTTAGAATACTATGAAATATGCTGCGTTCCTTATTCTGTGTAAAAGAAGCCACATCATCTAACCGAAGGATTTATTTCAACACTCGACTGACGTTATGAATTGAGTTTGGAGTAAAAACATGTTATTAAATGTGGTATTTTCACATACTTTCAGATAGAGCAGCATTTACTACACAAAGCCATAGTTCACTGGGAGAGCTACACAAACAGCTGTCATTATCGCAAACGATTTTATTATCGCAAACGATTTCATAATCGCGTGATTATATCATGATTTTTTGCGTAGCTTGTTAGTGAACTACTAACTACCTTATCTCCTAGTGTACTAAAGTAAATGGCAGGCCTTCAGATAACTTTCATGTGAGCTACAAACTCATTGTCCACTATTTTGTTTTCTCCTCTTAGGCTACACAATGGAATATGAATGAAATGAATAATGAATGATATGCCTGTGTGATTTCTAAACAGAAATTTTCACAATTTATGCAGAGAGATTTCAATCATCAACTTTAACTTCTCCACTTTCTTGAAGCACATCTGAATAATTCATTATAAGATTATTCATCTCTGCAAAGAGATTCAGATGAAAATAAAAGTTTTGATTAAATTGTCATGACATCACCAGGGCTGGCCTTTAAAGAAACAAATGCTAACACTGACAGAGTTTCAGCTTTATGAAACAGTCAACATGGGTGATCAAATAAGGGTATTCAAGCAGACATGCCGTCAGAGATATATCTGTGTGGTATCAGAGCTTAAATTTAGAGATCTTAATACATCTGGGCTCTTTAAAAAACGCACAGACCACTGAATTAAGTTGCAATGGAATCACATAGATAACATCAGTTCCCTCTGCTGCTTTTTACACTCTCCATATGCTACAAGGCAATATACAAAATGGCACTTTCAAAATATAGAGCCTCAAGCAGCCTTTACCAATAAAATGTAAAACATTTTATATCAATAATTGATCATGGCCAGTGAACATAGGGAATGCAACTGCTAGCAATGCATGATAGCCAATGATAAAGAAGCATTTCCAGCACCACAAGATAACGGATACAGCATTTTATCTATTAATTTATTGCAGACATTTTCATATCTTTTTATATTAATCAATATTTATGTGTAGAAAGCCCCCTGCAAACGTGTCTTGTGGTGCCCATGCTACCTTTTTGCGGGCAGAGTGAGCTAGTGCCAGCCCACACCAAACCTAAACAGACCCAGTGCGGGCTTGCCCAGGCCAGGCCCACAGCTTTGGGCTCACCGCAGGCTCTCTGTGAGCAGCCCACACTATGGGACTGCCCACATTAATCCAGTGTGGGCTAGACATGATCCTGTTAATAAGAATTTTGTGGGCAGTTTTCTTCCTTACCACTAGGGATACTAGGGTGTTTTAGGTTTCCTTAAGTAAAGTCATGTGGTAGAGAGAGTTAGCAATAGCAAGCAACAATAGCCAGCAACATTGTGCTGTGTCCTGGTTGGGAAATGTGTAATTTCAAGCTCAGTCTAAAGGAGTTGTTTGTTTGTTTGTTTGTTTTTTCTATTTAAAAGTGTACATTGCTGATGTTGAGATGGTACAGTACATGTATGTATGGCAAATGTTTGGATTGATGCTAAGAGTTTAAGACAGTGTATTTTATGCATTTTAGAAGGACTCTTTATTGTTGAGGTTACCACATCATGGACCAGTTCAAATATGGATTCCAACTTTCACATGTCAAAATCCTACAATCTTAAATTGCTTTGTTTTTGTGTTTTTTTTTTTTTTTTTTGGTACTTTCATGTATTTATATTTTTGGCTATAAGAAGCTGTATTAACCTGAATTGAATGTTTTCTATTTTGTATTTAATAAATCCATTGATTTGAAATCCCTTTGACTACAGTACATTTTTGACAATGTAGACATTAGTTATGTGGTGACTGCATCCATTTCAGATGTGTAATAACAGTTTTTTCCCAATGATTAGTTATAGTAGCGGAAAAGTATTGAAAGCGAAACAGAAGTATTGTTGTAGATCAGGGGTGCTTCCTGCTCCTGGAGATCTACTTTCCTACAGAGTTCAGTTCCAACCCTGATTAAACAAACCTGTCTGTAATTATCAAGTGCTCCTTCAGATCCAAATTAGTTGGTTCAGGTGTGTTTGATCAGGACCAGGGTTGGGCACCCCTGTTGTAGATTTAGGCCCCGTCTACACGGAGATGCGTTTCGCTGTATACGCATAAATTTTGTATCGCATACTGTTGGCGTTTGGTGTTTTTTGATCATGGATCCGGTGTTTTGGGAGAGTATGATTTTTTGTTTTTTGGTTCCAGGTTTGGGTGTGTTTGTAAATTTGGAATTTGCGTTTTTGCGTTTTCATGTGGACAGTTAATCGTATATTTTCTGAAGCGATGATGTCATCAGCCCACACCTCGCCCCTAGTCAGACACAGATATGTCACTTAACAGCAACAAAAACATGAACAAACAATGAACAAATGTCTTTTTATTAACTACAATTAACACTGATTAATAAATGTATAGTTCCATGTTCGCTTGTATACCACACATAAGGTTTATGCGCATAGTCCAAGTCTTCTTCTCCGTTTTTAGTGCATCTCTGTGGCAGATTTACAGCACCACATGCTGGTATCCATGCATGTATACTACATCGTTTTGTGTTGGTTTTGTGGTTTCGTGTGGACACAGATATTTCTTGAGACGAGGAAAAAAAAAGATCAGATAAGGAAAGCTCTGGCTTCGTGTGGACGTAGCCTTATAGTGTGAGCTAAGTGAGGGCTGCCCGTGCAGGGCCAGCACTAAGGGGCCAACATTTGGCCAATGAGCAAATTCTCAGGGACCCTGTGCTGGCAGCCCGCTGGGGGCCCTTAATCTAGCCCTAAGTGGGCCCGTAAAGTGCCACCGCAGGCTTGTTTGCAGGGCCTTTAAGTCAACAGCACACTTGGAAAAACAGTACTGTAGGTGTCCTTTAGTAAACTGAACAGGATTGAAGAACATCAAGAAGTCTCATGAAGTCAGAGAGTGCTTTTGAACCAATCAAACTCATCTATGGCTGTCTTCTCTCCCACATCGGCCAAAGCAGCAAATTCATACTCATTATTGTCTGAATGGATCACACAATCATCCATCTGAGGATGCCCTGCAGCCCGAAGGATGTTTTTATCAAGCTTTATTTAGCATTGTTTGGCAGTGTGGGCAGTGTGAGTGTTGTTTTTGTTTTTGTATGTGTGTGTGTGTGTGTGTTTTTTCTGTGTGTGAGAGCATGTGGATATGGCAAGAGGTGCTGAAAACTTCACAAACCTTTTTGGTCCCTTTTAACTCTGAATTTAGGAATATGCACAAGATAAAACTATATTTTAAGATGTATAAAAGGGAGTTCACTCTTAAAAAAAGGTACAAAGCTGTCTAAAAGGTACATATTTGCACCTTATTGACCCCCTAAATGGTACACATTAGTAACTTAAATGCACATGTTGGAACTTTGAAAGCACATATTACTACCTAGTATCCACCCTTTTCTTCAACGTGGAAGTAACCGTATGGGTGAGACTTCTGGTTCATTAGCCGCTATAGGTAAATAACAAGGAGAATAACAACTTGCAGTAAACGGTAAAACTGTTTGTACTACAAACCACTGTGTTCATAATTAAGATAATACATTAAAATAATATGATAAGACACACCAACTTTCAATATCAAGCAGCAAAACGAACTGCTTTGTTTAGCTAAAAATAGCTGGACGGAGTGGACGCGGATGAGACCGGAAGCCAGACCCATAGAATTTATAAATGGCCACGCCCATTTTTATGACAAGAAAAAGGTGGATAAACATGCAAACCATTTAATAACATTCTAAAATTTGAATATATTGTGGTTTGTTATATTTAGTCTATAGCGGTTTTGCAAATGGCATTCCCAATTGATACGACTTTAATTCTACAAAAAAAGGGTAATCATTTTAAGATTTGCATTTAGAAATGAAAAATGAAACTGTTATTAAATTATTACTGTTAAGATTAAGTGAGTGTTAGATGACAGCAAAGGTAATCTAAATCTAAAACATAGGAGCCATGCACAATTAAATTATATATTTTATATATATATATATATATATAATTATATATATATATATATATATATATATACAAACCTGATTCCAAAAAAGTTGGGACACTGTACAAATTGTGAGTAAAAAAGAATGGAATAATTTACAAATCTCATAAACATTATTCACAATAGAATATAGATAACATATCAAATGTTGAAAGTGAGACATTTTGAAATGTCATGCCAAATATTGAATACTTTCTCAGGAATACTTCCAGAAAACATTGTCAGTGAACACAGTGTGCCATTCGCCGTTGCCTGCTAAATCTCTATAGGTCAAAAAAAAGAAGCCATATCTAAACATGATCCAGAAGCGCAGGGTTTTTCTCTGGGCCAAGGCTCATTTAAAATGGACTGTGGCAAAGTGGAAAACTGTTCTGTGGTCAGATGAATCTAAATTTGAAGTTCTTTTTGGAAAACTGGGGACGCCATGTCATCCGGACTAAAGAGGACAAGGACAACCCAAGTTGTTATCAGCGCTCAGTTCAGAAGCCTGCATCTCTGATGGTATGGGGTTGCATGAGTGCGTGTGGCATGGGCAGCTTACACATCTGGAAAGGCACCATCAATGCTGAAAGGTATATCCAAGTTCTAGAACAACATATGCTCCCATCCAGACGTCGTCTATTTCAGGGAATACCTTGCATTTTCCAACATGACAATTCCAGACCACATACTGCATCAGTTACAACATCATGGCTGCGTAGAAGAAGGATCTGGACAGCCTGCAGTCCAGATCTTTCACCCATAGAAAACATTTGGCGCATTATAAAGAGGAAGATGCGACAAAGAAGACCTAAGACAGTTGAGCAACTAGAAGCCTGTATTAGACAAGAAAGGGACAACATTCCTATTCCTAAACTTGAGCAACTTTGCAAACTGTTATAAAAAGAAGAGGGGATTCCACACAGTGGTAAACATGGCCTTGTCCCAACTTTTTTGAGATGTGTTGATGCCATGAAATTTAAAATCAACTTATTTTTCCCTTAAAATTATACATTTTCTCAGTTTAAACATTTGATATGTCATATATGTTGTATTCTGAATAAAATGTTGAAATTTGAAACTTCCACATCATTGCAATCTGTTTTTATTCACAATTTGTACAGTGTCCCAACTTTTTTGGAATCGGGTTTGTATATAATTTTCAATATCAAGCAATACAGCTAAATTATTCATTTTAAATTGTAAATCCCTTACCCACGCGTTCAGAAAAAAGAGAGAAAGCTGTCACTGGGGGCAGGTACATCTTTATACTTTATTTACACCTAAACGGTACATATTAGTACCTAAGAGTAGTAGTTTTTGAAAGTGTACCACCCCAGTGACAGTTTTGTAGCTTTTTCTTTGAGAATGAATTTCCACATTCTGATCCAAAGCTGAATGCCATCAGGCACCGCAAGATGTCAAAATCCCCAAAATGCCTCATTTGAGATTCTTTTACCACCAAAAACAGAATACAGAGAGAATATGTTCTTATCTGCAACACAATAACCCATAACAGCACCAGGCAGTCAATCAAAACATCACTTTTATCTACATTCCTTTGGTCAAACAGATATGAGCCCAGACCTGAAATCCATCTCCTTGAAACAATATGTTTTTCCCTCAGAGAGGTTCCAGCTAAAGACAAACAACAGATGAGTCATGCGCACGCTTGTCTCTCCATCCACCCACAGAAATACAGCACCCCTGTATTTCTCAGAGGATTCTATGAAGAGCAGGTGAAAAGGAGGCAGACAGAGTGAGAAATGTGTTTGAGGAAATGGAGCAGAGAGCCATGAATAATGTGTGTGGAGGGGTGTGTGTCTGCAATGTCATACTCCATCAGAGTGTGGCCAGCTCATCGTGAGTCAAATCTCAAAGTAGAGGCTGTGAGGTATATTGATGATATGTTATATAAAAAAGGTTTAAGACTATGCTTTAGAGATCTGATCATCTCTTAGCAACATACTGAGAAGGTTTTGAGATATTTTGATTATAATATCTCTCCTACAATAGCATAGGCTGTCAAAAACATCTTGGTGAGGTGTGAATACAGCTGATGTGTATCTTCAGGAGTCCTAATTTCCTCGGCATACAAACACCGAAAAGAGAAAGAGCTCCATGTAAGAACTGCCTGACATTTTTAGGTCAACTTACTGAACATTAAAAGCCTCTGTATAGCAATGGTGAAATTACAAGGTACTGGGTTTCATTATTGCAGAAGAACATATAAGCTTACAATGTTTTTGACCCAGTAAAGATGTTGAGATTTAATTTCATTCTATGTCTATATGGCATATTCAATCATGCCGAAGCACAGTGTCTGTGTAGGTTGGATTGCTTGATATACTATTCAACTAAATAATTAATAAACAGCCTTATCTGAACCTCAGATATGTCTGTGATGTGTAAATATTTGCTTTATTGCACACATAAAATTGCTTGCACACTTCAGCAGAAAACACCTTACTGCCCTCAAATATTAAAATTGACATTTGCTTCTCCATCTCAGTAATTCCATCTATAACCATTTGTAAAGCAGTTCCTGTCTGTCACAGTGACATTTCAGAGTACATTTTCTTTTTTGCTTGTTCACACGTCTACAGATCTGTGAAAAAAGTATTTGCCCCCCATCTCTATTTGAAGGCTAACACAAGGAATTGTTTTGTAAAGCTTTCCGGATTTATATATCTCAAGCTTTTACAGATATTAAAAGGACATTGCAATGGCTGATTAAAGTTGCTTGTCACAAAAAAAAAATAATTATAATTTAAAATTAGTCAATATTTAGTTTTGTCGAAAGCTGTATATAAATAAAATTAAGCCAGTTTCATGCAAATGTGTTGGTTACCTATGATGAATGTTATCAATAATGGTCAGACTGCATAGAAAACTGCTGCTAAAAATATCATCACCAACTGAAGTGGACAATCTGACCTGGTGCAAGGGTCATAAAAGAGCACTAAAAGGACACCGATGCTTTAAAGCATGACCCTGAGTGCCCTGACTTCCTCCACATCTCTTCTTGATACAGACACTCACAATGATACAGTGAACACTTATTTAAACTTATTACAGTGATCAAAAACTGGTTCGTTTTTTTAGCTTTTTGGCACACACACACAAACATACAAATAAACTTCAGCCTACGCAGTAAAAAGAAAATCTTATTTCCAAAAACAATTCAGCCTTCTTATAATTACTGTCAAATATATTACTTTATTACATAAATGGTGGATTTATCACAGTTTGTCATGTTAGCTCCTTGATTACTGAACTTATGATAATCTGTTTTTCACATACAGGTGAATTTGTGTGATGTGGGGACTTTCCAGTGACTTCTATTATTTTTATACTGAGCTAATATGATATTTTCGTCCCTTCACACTAAACCTGACACCATTTTTACGTTTTCAATTAATTATTTATCCTGCCGGTGTTCTTGTGCAGAAACTACAGGATTCACTCTGGTTTGATGACACTTGGTCCCTTCAGCAGAGACAAACCCTGACACATAGGCGTCTTATCTGTTTGTGTTTGATAGTGAATATTTTCCATATGTTTCTCGGGGTTATTGACTGGTTTGGTTTCAGGTTCTGCTGCTAGACTCTACAATTTTAAATCAGCCTTTTCTGCCCTCTAGTGAGGATATTGCACAACTACGTTTTAAATCGTAAAATCCTATCATATAATGTAGACAACGCTCTCTGAGCAAAGACACTAAGAACAAAATTAACAAAAACTTAAAAAACAATTAACAGTTCATATCTGAGACTGCCACAGCCTCCTGATATACAGTCTAGAATGGGCCTAACGTTACAGTTATTAAACTAGCCATGACAGGGTAAAACTTTCTTAAAACAATAACGTAACGTGCTGTATGTCACATTCTCAGTAAAACTGATCAACTTAGCCTAATAATGAAAAACTGCCATCATTTAGGCTACTCACCTGTCAGTCCAGTTCTTTTTCTTGGGAAGGCAATGACGAAAAAAGTTTACGGTGTTCTGAAAAATTTGGTGTCAGATTTTCTGTGACACTGGGCGGAGCTTATATGAATATTCATATGATTCCTGATCATGAGTTTCCTCTTAAAGTGCAGCTAAAACATTAGTGCTCCTCGGATCAAAATATAAAAAAAAAGATCTGTTTTCGATAACGTCCCTTCATTTCAGCGTCGACCTGTTACTTACTTTTTCACAATATGCTAATTTTTTGAGAAGGACCTGAAAATCCCGTTTATCGTTAGGATATGCATTCCAGTCTTTAAAACGGTTTAATTTGATAACTTGTGTAAGCTATATATGTGTACTCTTTATGAATGTTTTGCTGCTGTTTGTTTTTTGTTTTGTTTTTTCTCTTTACAATTTTAATTATACAAATATGAATGGGATTTATCTTATGATCATGTTACATTTTTTAATGGCCATTGGGGTTCTTTATTCCCGCCCTTTTGTTTGTCAAATCTGTCCCTGTCAAAGCTCCCCATTACTGATTTTCTGGAATTCAATGATCCAACTACACAGACTGTCAACACAATCTCAACAGGTAAATGATTTCATTCTTAAATTTAAATACAAATGTAACATTAAAATTGTAACTGGTTTCCAATCAAACGTTCTTATCTTTTTAATTTTTGATAAGTGTGTGCAGCTCTGTTAAACTGTGGAAACATCTCTTCTTTTCTCCACAGATGTATCACATCCTACAACCTCATCATGTTCAGAGAAAAATCGCCCACTTAATCACACCAAAATGATGTACTATTTATTTTATGTATTATGTATTTATTCATGTTCAGTGTCAATTGTAATTCATTAATGTTTTCAGCTAATAATTGTTGTCACGAGCACTGACGATTTTGCATGTCAATAAAAACATACTTAATTCACACAACATGCTGCTGCTGCTGCTGTCTATAAATTATAACTTTCAAATGCTAATTGGTTTTTTCATGTCTTTTCTGTTTTTACCCTGCTGAAAAAAAACAGCATATGCTGGTCAGGTATGTTTTGATGCTGGTTTATGCTGGTCCTTCGCTGGTTTATGCTGGTCCTTTGCTGGTTTATGCTGGTCCTTTGCCAGCACATGGCCAGCATAAACCAGCAAAGGACCAGCATAAACAAGCAAAAAACCAGCAAAGGACCAGCATAAACCAGCAAAAGGACCAGCATAAACCAGCAAAAAACAGCAAAGGACCAGCATAAACCAGCATCCCAGCGTCAAAACATACCTAACCAGCATATGCTGTTTTTTTCAACAGGGTAGTTTAAGAGAACATGAAAGTGTGACCAGCTCTATTCAGTTAAGGATACTACTCTCCTCTTCTTCACTAAGTTAGGAACAAAGATATCGAATTTATGGTCCATTTTGTTAAATTTTTTAATTACTAGGGTTTATTCATAAACATACCCAGCTATCCTATGACTTCCTTCCTTTTAACATTGTGAAGTGCTCACATACTACTTTTGGCTTTCATAAACAACTGTTTTCACATAAACAAATGAAAGGAGACATATATCTAAACTCAATTGTGCATTTCATCATCTGCAGAGAGAAACTGCCATTCAATCACAACAAAATACAGATATTGATTAACTTAAAGGCATCAGAGGATTGTGAAGATATTTCACTGGAGCTTGGTCAATACATTATTTTATGTTATATTTTACTTCAAGCATTTATTTATGTTCTCTGTCCATTGTCATTCATTAATGTATTCTGCTAATAACTGTTGTTAGAACACTGTTATTTTTTCTACAAATTCAGGTTATTAAATAAAATAAAAGTATCTAATTGACACGTTGTTGTTGTCGCTGATTTAATGTAAAACCCTAATAGACACTTCAATATATTATAAGACCAGGCAGATAGAGAGGTAAATATATATATATATTAATAAACAATATATACAAATAATACAAATAGTAATTATATTAATACACTAATACTAATGAAAAACTATCATTAAAAAGGTTATTTATAACACCATTAAGGTCCTACATAGCATTTTCAAAGCATGGTTCTATTTGGAACCCTATTAGAGAAGGACCGCAAAGTTGGCCATTTGGGAAAAAGTTGTCCATTTCCCTCACTCCTACATCATTAAGAATAGCCTACAGTATATTGGTTCTTTAGATGCAATTAAGAGCTAAAAAACTATTGGTTGGCATTCGAGCAGCATATAGCCTAAATTATCAATATTTCATTATACTGTAGTAGACTTTAATCATTTTAAAAACTCTGCACATTCATAGTCTTTGTTAGGGTAATTAAATATTTTATGAGTACATATGAGTGATAAAATATGGTAGCCTAAGCTATTGATTTGACAGTCTTGACAAAAAACAATATTTTCATTAATATTAGTATCCATGTGTATTATCATTGACTTAGCTTGTTACATAAAAATATTTTTAATCTATTTTTACTGTATCTAACTTTATTTATTTACCATCACCAGTTCTCCAGACAAATATTTGGGTTTTAGAGAAGCAAATATAAAAAAGCAATATTTATTGCAATTCAGTCAGAAGATATCAAAGTTCAGTTAAGTTGGAATGAATCTATTCTTGCCCTTATCTCTGTACAGTTACAATAACATATTTACATTAACATTAAAATTACATTACAGTGACATCAGGTTTCATTCACCTAGTTCAATGTCCAGGATGGCTTTTGTGCTCAGTTTCCACAATTACAGGTCCATATCTTCCAGCTACGCCCTCTCACATTCCCCTCAGAGCTAAACTCCAAAACACTGACACTTTTTTATTAATTGTCATTTGTCGAGTGTATATTCAATTTTGATCACTACCTTTTCTGTTTCTGTATCCTTTCATTTTGTAGAAACACTGTGGCTTCCAAGGCCTTATAACAAATACATTATATAAATTGTCTATTAATTTCTCAGTGGTCACCCTGACCAAATACTCTCACAGTATCAAAGTGCAATAATGAACGTGTCCAGCACCAAATAACCAAGGAAAAAATAATTAAAAAGTCAGTGGTATCACTTAATAATTGACTAGAATGAAAATATATATTCTTAAATTTGAATACTGGCCAAAGGTGATACCAGCCACCCAGTATTGGCCTAACAAATCTAATTTAGTTTTAAATTTGAGTACAATCTGTGTCACTTTTTTCTACTACAATAATACATGTCCATTCCCTCTCCCTCAGTGCTACATCCACAAGAAGGCAGGGTCCCTTAGCACTTGGGCCAGGCGCTGGTTAAAAGGCTCGTAGAAGCTCTGCAGGATCTCCTTGGTTATGAGCAGCATTGGGCCAAGATTTCGATTGGCTGGTCGTCTGGTGTTGGAGGCAGGGCTCTTTGTGATGTCTGCTTCCTTCTGCAGAGTAAGAGGTCCTGCAGAGTTGATGAACCCCGGTCAGTGATATAACAGATACATATTTGCACATAATGACACATTTCTGAAGACTTCAGAGGTTAAACAAACAGACACACATGTGGAAGGATGAAAACTAACTCACCCAACTGTAGAAATTCAAAGACTCTCCGCATAGTGATTTTTCGGTTGGCAGCATGATCCTCAAGTCGTAGGATGAGTATCTGCTCTCTACTGAAAACACTCAGCCAGTCAAGCAGGTATATGACATATAGTCCCACCTGAAGCCTCACCTACAATAAAAACAATAGTTATTAAAGGAAAAAAAGAAATATTATACTATACCTTCATCTTGACATTTTCTGATTTTATCATTTTAAGTTGTATCTCGCCGATCCCCTGGTTAAGAAGTCTGCATTAAGAATAGAGTGGTGGAACTACGATGTCATTTTGTAGGCAAAAACCTGGAAGCAAATTAGCATTTTAGCACTTAGTCCCAGAGTCAATGGGTAGGCCTATTTTGAATGGGAGTTTGGTTAAATCCCCTAAAATGAGGTCCGTGGTTCACACAAGCTCAAGATACTTTCACGTTTTATTCTATGACATAAAACACACCCAATTACACCCCAGTCGTGAGTTAGGTTTCTTAAAAAAGACGGTTTTTCACACGATGCTAAATGGGACTACAGGCGCTGTCGGACGCAAAAACTCGCTCACTCTGCTGTTATTTAAAAGAATAAATGCACTAGAATTTTATTGAATAGTACATGGATAAAATATTCATATTAATCAAAGATTTATTCACTTTCAATGCACCTTACAGAAATACATGCTTTCATACAGTATGTTCTTTAGTTATGCTTATTTCATTTATTCACTACACTGTTTATAACTTATGTCTCATTTCAGTTTTAGTTTGGCTCGTTTTGTATTTATCACAGTTTATATGAAAAGGTTCATGTAGCGTGGATTAAAATTCATATACATTTCACTGAACGTGTTAAAAATAAGTTTGAAAAGTTGCCAGAAATGTGGTGGTGGTGACGTTGAGGGTGAACTTCCGATCCATCATGCATACAAAGTGATGTCATAGTTCCCCCACTCAAAATCTTTAAAGTGAATACATTAATTTTATGTGTTCACCAACAGAGGGACCCAAAGGCTCAGTATAACAATTAGCAGTGTACAAACCCTGTTTTTTTGTTTTTGTTTTATTACAGTATTTTATTCACTGCTGTATTATATGGTGATTATACTTACTACATCTTTTACAGTAAGTAGCTTCTGATGTAAACATCTTGTGTAGTAAGTATTTAATGTGCTGTATTATAATAGCAACGAAAAAAATTAATCAACTGATGAGCAGAAGTTTAGTAAAAATATTAAATAATTACATAATTTAGACTAATTTTATTATTTATTTCTTGATATGTATATAAAATTTTTACAACAGTCAAAAATGTTAAAATGTCCACCACATTGTTCTCAAATAACTTTATCCCAATAAATATTTACATTTATTATGTGTATTGATGTTTGGCTCCAAGAGTATAGATAAAATCGGAGAATTACAGTATGTTAAATGGCTTACTAGTGTTCACAAACTGACATTTGACGTATTTATATTAAAATAACAATTCTGCATTCTGTTTGTAACCTCAGTTCAATTTCAGCTCAGATAATCAAAAATATAACAGACATGCTCAGTTCAATTCTGGATGGTGCACAAGCTTCTATTTGTATTATACTACATCCAATTTACCAGACTAAGCAGCAATGATTCAGCAATCCAGACTTTTGCTGGTTCATCAACCAGCTTAAACAGCTTCAAAGCCATAAATCAAACATTCATGACTTTAATCCCCAGATCAGTGCAGCAAAACAATGTATACTTCACAACACATTTAGATTTCTCTAAAAGTGCTTTCATTTCAGCTTCCAACAGCTTTCTCCAGAGGTGAAGATCATCTACTGGCTGCACAGCTTTGGAGAACAGCCAGAACAGCTCATACCCTGGTGGGTATATCTTATCTATGCGGCTGCACCTGGTGGCTGAACCAATTACATCATATCAGACTGAACAAAATCTGACTCTGACTCATACCAGCCAGCCTCCTTTGGTTCCCGTCCCTAATGAGAATTACCAACTGAAATGCTTTGCTGAGACGTAATCCATCTATCGTTCAGAAGATCTGAAAACATTTTAATGAATTGAAAGAATCGTTTTTTTGCAGCTTGACAACTCTTGGTCCCCATTCACTTTCTATGCATCATTACACATAACATCTTTTTTAAATCACAGGTTCAGAACAACATGAGGCTGAGTAAACAGAATTTTCTTTTTTGGGGTGTACTTTCCCTTTAAGAGAGCAATAGCAAATGAAATATTCACATTCGATATGCTCATGATTCATACTGCACTCACAGGCATCAGGTTGTTGAGAGTGGTATTGTAAATGCAGGAACGGATGGACCTCTCAGCCAAGCAGCCCTCAAACAGATGCAACGACTCTGATACTCGTTCATGAAAATCCTCCACAGATTTATTAGCCATGCCAAAGTACAGATAGTCTGAGTAAAGCCTGCTCTCTCACACGCAAATACACACACACACACAGTGCACAAACACAATAAGAGGTAAGAGGACAATCTAAAAAGCATCTCTCACATAGTAATATTATACCGGTTATGATATCCAAACCATAAATCTTTATTATATCTTATTTAAACAGTGGAGTAGTACCTTTCTACTGGGTCTCTGAGCATCACAATGAATCTGGCATCTGGTTGGACAGCATGAATGAAGTCTTGCACCAGAAAAGGTGGCTCCACTTTCGTTCCGTTGTCATAGAAATAAACCCAAGCGTTATTGTCCCACATTGTGGATGCACTCGCCTCACCTATCAATCATAAAATGTGTTAATTGATTGATCCTAACCAACTTGATATTTTATTTGAAGACTGGCTTAATCTGATGAATGTTATTAGTGATTATTTATGACTGGGTTGTTTTGTTTTTGATTTAGTTGACTTAGGCCTCAGTAGACAAAAACTTAAATTTCTCAATTATTTATTGTTATGATTTATAACAAGAGAATAGACCTTGACCATAGCATCTGGCATCTCTAATTAGAAAGTCTAGATGATGTGTATTTAATTTGAGCACTTTCTTCATCATCATCATCATTAAAAAAAAAAAAAAAAAAACACAATACCTTCCCAAACTGGGGTTTGTGAGGGAACTGCAGGGGGGTTTTGAGTTTATGAAAAGCTAACAAGTAGTTATATAATAAAAATGTAAAAATTAAATAAATGTAAAATCATTTTAAAATAAAAACCAATCAAAATACAGCATTATTTTTTGGTTCTTTTTAGTTTTGTTTTGTTTACCTGACTGTTAACCGAGAATCGTGCAAATGAGAAAATTATTGAAGTATTAACTTAACATAAATATATAAAATCTCACAGGGTGGCCTACTTGAAATAAATATTTTAGGTAAAAGAGGTGTGGATAATAAAACAAAGGGTCAACACAACAATTGAGTAACTAAACCTAAAACATGATTGAAAAAATTTACCAATTATGATGTCCACTTTTTTGTGAGTTTTGGAGGAGTTGCTTGTCAAGTGATCCTGAATCTGATTGGCCGCTTGGTCAAAAAGGTCCAGGTAGTCATTCAGTGGATAGGGGTTATGAAAACCATTACTCAACCTGATGATACCAAACCAAGGGAATACAAAGTACAATTATTTCAGTTGTAAAATAGCTTGTAACCAGAATTGCATAGCAGCTGTTCTTTAGCTGTAAAATTTGTGTAATAAACTGAATGTGATAAACATTAAGCAGATGCTCTGCATTGCAAGAAAATGGGAGTGGTGAACATTTTGCGGACCATCTAGCATCATGATTTCACATTTTAAACTCTGTCATTTATCTCTTATGTGAAACTCACCAAATCTCTTTCGCGTCCACCAGTGTGGCTCCTTCATAGTGGTGAAATGGACCTCTGGATGTAGGCGTAACCGGTCGTAGAGATCCGTGGTGCCACACTTGGGCTGGCCGATGATGTAGAAGAAGGGCAGGCATCGAAGGCGATACTGTCTACCTGTGTGCTGATGCAGATGAGCTGGAAACGCTCTGCGCAGGTGGTCATATATTGCTTGGAAGCGCTTTGAATAAAGAGCATACAGGTTTTTTCCATACGGATCAGCTGTGACATTCCCAAAGAATTCTTCATACCAACAGGGGTTCTTGAGATGGGGAAGAAATTTGAGAGGAATTGCAGAGAATATCTGTGGACGAGAAAGACCAGAAAGCTTATATTAGCAAACTAAGACTTGACAGAGCGTAGCTTGTAGTACAGGTATGTACTTAATTTATGTACAAAATTTTGGGGTCAGTTAGGCTTATTATTTATTTATTTAGTACAAATTCAAATGTTTTTTAGCAAGGTTGCATAAAATTGATAAAAAGTGACAAAAATGTCTTAAGAATCCTGAAAAAAAAATGATCCTGGTTTCAACAAAAATATTAAGCAGCATTGATAATAACAAATAGCTTATTAGAATGGTTTCTGAAGGATAATTTGACACTGAAGCCTGAACAGCTTTGCCACTGCAGGAATAAAATATATTTTGAAATGTATTACAATAGAAAACAGTTATCTAAAATAAGATTTCTAAATAATGATGTCAATCTTAAAATTCACAGAAACAATCAAAAATGCCATTTTTTTTTTACATGATTTTTTAATTGTAAAGAAAATCAAGATATTTTGCATGTTTAGCAATTTCATTCAAATGCACATACGTTTGGCTCTTTCTCTCTCACTTCTCTCAGGTCAGGCACTCTTCTCTGACTGAAATCCACTCTGGCCACAATGCTCCTCACCACCTCTCTCACAACTGTGTAGTCTGTAGCGAAGGACAGATTAAGGGGCAGCTGAGCCGGATGAGACTCCACAGTAAGGTGATACGGTGATGGTGTTAAAAAGAGCCCTTTCTGGTCCCTCGTCAAGATGTAGGACGCCATGATGAGAACGGTGACCATAAGTCCGAAAAGGAAGCTTAAGATTTTGATTTTCCGTACAGACCCGAGTGTCCACAGGCCCCAAGTTTGAGGTTGTGCTCTGTTGTTCTCTATGGCAGTCAATACACCCCTCCGCCTGTTGCTGGTGTGCAAAAACACAGGCTTTTTTTCGTCCAGGCCATTGACAAACCCATGCTTGTGGTCCATTTTTTTGTGTTATGTTAGCTGTGTTTTCGTCACATATGAAGTGAATCCCATCTATGTGAGTTATAGTCCCTGGTCTTCATCATACTGCTCACACGAAGTGGACCATAACCCAAAGGAGCCGTGTTTTGCCAATAAAATCAACATCTTTCATGCAGCAGATGCCATGTGGCTTCAGGTCATTGTTGATGATTGGATGTTTGTGGGCAGGAGGACAGACAGCGGAATGAGCAGGCTGGCCGCCCGGGGCTTCCCGCACACGTGGCGAGGGGCAAGACGTGTGGGAGACGATTAGAGCACTCCTTCAATTTAGCTGCCACAAATGACACAGCGGCAGCGGGCTTGACAGCGCACCAGCACAAACACAGTGCAGATTTGGTTGTCAAGGTCACAAGCACCCCAACAGCAGCTCAGATAACAGAAAGGTCTGTTCCTGCAAGACAAAAAAAGCAATAAACCGTAAATACGCAAAGACGGTTCATTGATTTGAGTCTAGGAGGCAGTGGATGGTGGTAGTAGTACTCTGTTTCTGTCTCTCACACATGCCAATAACTCTGTGATGGGGTTTGGATAAGCATCAGAGAAAGGATGGCAGGAAGATCACACAGGCCACAGACTGTGTGGCATATGGTGTGTGTGGGTATGTATGTGTTTGTGTGTGTTTTGGAGAATTTAGGGCGTAATCCATTCAGACATGATAACCTCAGGACATGCCTAATTAAGAACACAGTAGACCAGCTGCAAGCTAATAGATACATATTTTAATTGACAGCCCCCACTCCTTCTTTCTCTCTCTCTCTGTCCTAATCTTTCCTTGTCTTCATTACTGTTTTTTATCGCTCTTGGAAATTCTAGAAATGATTAAAAAAAGCAGAAATCAAAGCAAACATCAGTGCTATAAACAAATGACATGGAGATGGAAGTGTGCGCAGGTTTGAGAGGGACCCTAATTAAGGGTTTTAAATGTTTTTATAAGAAGTATCTTATGCTGACTAGAGCTGCATTTATTTGATTTATTTGAAAAATACAGTAAAAACTGTAATATTGCAAAATCTTACTAAAATTTTCTATTTTAGTATATTTTAAAATGCAATTTATTCCTGTGATGGCGAAGCAGTAATGCTCAATGAACATTTAATTTAAAATGTTTTATGCAAGCTACTTAATAATTGGATGCAATACTGAATAAACATAAAAAATATTTTTGTCAAAATCAGAATAATGAGAACTGCATGTAAATTGGAGTAAATAGTCTTTCTTTTGTCATGTAAACATCTTACTGCAATTAAGACCTTGCTCTAATTATTGAAAATAACTGCATTATATATAGTCATATTTATTACTTCATTATAGGTTTATATGTCACAAATGCATCACATTAATTGGTCTAAAAATAATAATGATACAAGTAAAAAATCTAAATCATGCCATAATAATGTTAATTCATCTTATTATTGTTATAATAATAGTTTTCTGTATTCTGTGTTTGGTAAAACTAATGGCTTTATTCTTGATAAATATCTGAAAGTGAATGTTTAGGGCCAGCAAGTTCTAATTATTTATCATCCTTTTAATTGCATGTTTATATTAAACTCAAGGACACTTTCTACCCATCTCTTCCTACGAATGTCATGAGTCAGGCTGGGAAACAAAAGACAAAAATGAACAACAAAGCATTTCTTCTCAATGTAGACCTAACAACTTGTTATTGCTAAATGTGCAGGGTTGGAAATTCTAGAGCAGGGCTTTTGAAAACCTAAAAAATCAATTTGTTTGTCTTGTTTTGCTTTCTTCCTTTTATTTGGGCAAATTAAAGGGCCTGTACTAGGATCCTCTGGTGGAGGGTTTGCCTTCATCATTTCATCAGACAGTTCAGAGCTGTTATTTACCGCCTAATTGTGGTTAAATTTACCTTGGGGAGATCATTAACAGAAATGTGACTCTCCAGAAGCCCACACAGACCACAGTAATCCATGCTGAACTAATAAATAGATGTAGGGCTCATAAATTATAGATAATTTCCTATTTGTGCAGGGAAATAAATGGTTTGTTTAATGCTCAGAGAGAGAGAGTGAGAGACAGAGAAATAGAGAGAGATTAATGAAAGAATGAGAGGGAAGGTAGTCAAAGAAGGACATGTGCGTTCCCATGGAGATGAAGGCAGGTGTCATTGATCTGTGTTGCTATGGAAAATAGACTCTGGGAGTGTTTGTATTTGTACAATGACCTCAAATGACATTCCAGTGACATCTAAGTCACATTGATTGGCAATAAGTGAGAGCTCACTATCTCTGTCGAAAATAAGAGTTTGAGGTAAACTGTAGCATCGCGTGGGTGTCTATTTTAAGCACGAGCATTAAATTTCTGATGACTTTAGCACGGAGCTGGGCTGATGTGTGCTGTCACTTTAAATATATTTCAGAATAACAAACCCAGCTCTAAGTGTGGGGAGGTGAGGCATCTGTGAGCATGTTTTCATTACAGATCTGACTGAAGTAGAGGAGGAGTCCAGGACAGCAAGAGGATGCGTTAGTGTTGAAATGAGCACTCACTGCGGGAATGCCACAGCAGTCCACAGCTCAATGATTCATTACTGAGAAGCTCCATCATTATATCTGTCAATCAAAACCACAAGTGAGGAGCTCTACAATGCACGTGCCTATTGATGCTTCTGATGTTGTAAATGCAAAGCTGACACAAGCTCATTTCAGTTTAAAGGGGTAGTTTACCCTAAAATGAAAGTTTTGTCATCATTTACTCACTAATCAATGTGTGTAATTTCTGTGCAATTAGTGTCACCAAATATGATTTTGAAAATAATGACTTATAGTTTAGAGTTAACTCCTGATTTACTCACATTCATGACATTCCAAACCTGTATGACTGTTTCTATTGCAGAACATAATTTTGTCCATACAAAAAAATAAAATAAAATAAAATTGAATACATCAAGTGATTCATCTTAAAGAGGCAAATAGACACAGGAAGTACTTGTCATACCAAGTTTCAAGCATTGTTCAAATAAGTACAGGCTAGACAGAGAAAGATAGTTAGATAGTGATGAAAGAGGTGAGTGTTCAGCTATTCCCTTGAAAAATGTCAGGGAATCAGCATTCCGGATAGGGGTTGGAAGATCATTCCACCAGTCAGGAACGGTAAACGAAAATGTTCTGGAAAGTGATTTTGTGCCTCTTTGTGATGGTACCATGAGGCATCGCTCACTAGTGAATCTCAGACTTCTGGAGGGGATGTAGATTCGTAAGACTGAGTGGAAGTAGGCAGGTGCTGAGCCTGAGGCTGTTCGATATGCAAGAATTAGTGTCTTAATCTTGATGCGAGCCGTAACCGGCAGCCAGTGCAGGGAGATAAAGAGAGGTGTGATGTGGGCTCTTTTGGGCTTATTAAAGTTGTGCCGCTGCATTCTGAATCATTTGTAAAGGTTTGACTTTACATGATGGAAGTCCAGCCAGAAGAGCATTGCAGTAGTCCAGCCTAGAAATGACAAGGGCCTGGACAATAAGTTGTGCAGCAGGCTCCATTAGGAAGGGCTTGATCTTTCTGATGTTGTGCAATGCAAACCTCTAGTCGTTTTGGCAATGTGGTCTTTGAAAGTCAGCTGGTCATCAAAGATTACACCAAGATTTCTGACTGAACTTGATGGGGTAATTGCTGATGAACCTAACTGGACGGGGAAGTCATGCTGTGGAGTGGCCGGGAAGACAAGAAGCTCAGTCTTTGCCAGGTTGAGCTGTAGGTGATGTTCTTTGCCGAGATGTCCGCCAGGCAGCCTGAGATCTGTGCAGCTACCCTTGGATCATCTGGTTGAAATGAGAGATAGAGCTGTGTGTCATCAGCATAGCAATGGTAGGAGAAACCATGTGCCTGCATGGTAGGTCCCAGTGATGTAGTGTATATGGAGAAGAGGAGGGGTCCGAGAACTGATCCCTGAGGAACCACAGTGAACCGTTGATGTGCTTTGGATACCTCCCTCAGTGAAACAGGATTCAAACCAGTGAAGTGGAATCCCTGTGATTCCCCATGATGAGAGGGTGGACAGGAGGATCTGATAATTAACTGTGTCAAAAGCAGCAGACAGATCCAGCAAAATAAGAACTGATTATTTGGGATCAACTTTTGCATTCCGCAGGGCTTCAGTGACTGACAGTAGCACAGTCTCAGTTGAATGGCCACTCCTGAAGCCTGACTGGTTAGGATCGAGTTTGGTTGGTCGGTGTAAGGACAATAATGATACCCTGGTTAAAAACACACTCGTTTTAAGTTTTGCTATGAAAGGAAGGAGAGAGACAGATCTGTAGCTATCTGTAAGTGATGTGTTTAATGTAGTTTTTTGTTAAGCGGGGGGTTACCTGAGCCTGCTTGAATGCAGTGGGGAAAGTGCCTGTTAGATAAGAGATGTGTTGCATGATGTTATGTGAGTGGTGGTAAAAGGTGTGGGGAGATTGCTTGGAGAAGGTGTGAGGGGATTGGGTCTAGTGGCCATGTTGTAGGATGGTTAGAGAGAAGTTTGGATACTTCTGCCTTAGTGAGGGGAAAGAAGGAGAAGAGGGACATTTTAGGTGTGTTTTTAGGGCTGTCAAAGTTAGCAAACGTAAAGCAAAATTTTAGGGCTGTCAAAGTTACTCCAAAATTTTTTTTTAATTATTAGTTATATAGAAGTTACATTTTAAAGCCATGAGAGTGCACTTTCAGTGCTGTTTTTATTTTTATTTCAGTTAGCAAGAATGTTTTTATTTAGTTTTTATTTTGAGTTTTAGTTTACAATATTAAAGGGTTAGTTCACCCAAAGATGAAATTTTATTTAGTTTGACCTCATGTTGTGCACATAACCTGTTAAGATTCTTTGTTTTTCATCTCAATATCTTTGTTCATCTTCAAAACACAAATTAAGGTATTATTTGATGAAATCCGAGAGCTTTCTGAGCATGTGTAGTGTTCAAGGCCCAGAAAGGTATCTATCTAAATATGCACTCTTGGTTGTTTATGTGGGTGAGTCTGTTTGTGAAATTACAATCCAGCTCTCCAGCTCAAAGAAGACAGAGAAAGCAAAACGCTTGCTCTCATCTCTTTCTGAATTAATCTAAATTCTCCTCTAATACACACAAGCTCAAACACACACACACACACACACACACACACACACACACACACACACACACACACACACATATAGACTAACAAGTACACGTTCCATTTGTGCAGTGTCAATAGAGGGAAAACACGCAGGGATAACATCTATTCCACAGTCAGAACAAGTGAGAGGAAATGAACGAATGCAGCAGCCAATAGAGATGAATAATGAAGCTCAGTGGAGCTGAATCTGAAATGTCATCAGTCAGTTATATTAGTAAATTGAGATGAGTTGAGCTGATTCTGAAGTGTATTGAGTTGGTTATTTTAGTATATACTTATTACATCAAACTGAATAATCTGTGCTAAATGCACCATTTTTTGAATAATCTGTGCTAATTGTTCTTGGTTGTTGTGTTAGTTTAAGTTATTTGTTTTATTTTTTGTGGTTTTGTCACATCTCTGTTTTATTCTCACCCATTTTCCTTTTCATCTTTTCCATATTTTTTTTTTTCATTTCATTTTTTTCATTAGGAAAGGAGAAACAGATTTAGTTAGCTGTATGTGTTAATATGCATTGTTATTATAGCATTACTATAGTATAAAGTAATTCTTCATTACTGTGGAACTCAGTGCTTTTTTTCTTCGTCTGAAGGATTTGGGTAAAAGGATGTGATGTGACGTCTGACAAACACTACAGATAAATGTGTTGAGAGTTTCAGTAAATTTAATTTAGTCATTATGTGATATGAAAAAGTCTCTCCCTGAATAGTAAAATAGACAAATATATATAAATTAAATTCACCCTTATTGTCAGAGACAGTGTACCCTTAAGTGATGTTGTTCCAAACCTAACACAAAAAAATAAGGTACTGTGAAAAAAAATGTTTTGTTTGCCTGTATATTGAAAGCCATTGTATGGGCAAAAAGAGTTTAAACATTGATCAAAATATCCTAATTTGTATTTTGTTTTGGGGTGAACTATCCCTTTAATATCAAAAACTGGTTCTGTGCCCACCACATCATCTATCACTGTAGAGCTAGAAAACAATTTGACAAGTTTGATTAAACAAGGCTCAGTAGGAAGTACTACCGTATATGGAATCTGACAAATTAGGACATACATTGTAGTTGTAGTATCATTTTTCTTTTGTTATAGTTTTGATTAATATAGTGTATTTAGTTAGTAATTTCTTTTTGGGGGCTGAATGTAATTATTAATAAAACAAATGCATACCAGAATCTCACAAGAAATTCATTTTTGCAATCAAGCAGTATACGTCTATGTGTTCTCTTTTCTTAACATCTCCCTTTTATCATAGTGACAGCAGACCAGTGCATAACCCAAATCAGATTAATACCTGCCGTTCAGTAGTATTAATTTTCATACTCAGTTTCCGAAATTACTTTTAGGTTTGACAGATCACTCTGTGGGCGCAATGTAATCTATTTGCATTGATACTCCCCTTTATCATGCACTTTTATGGAGACACACCCCAAATTACATCTTCAATCAAGGAAAGTCCACAACAACTGACAAGATATCCTATTTTTGCATAAGTTTGCATATGAAACTTTACTAAATCAATGGCTAAATTCATTAAAAAGCCATATGACACTAAATTGCTTGCTATTTATTGTTGCAGCAGGTCAGTAAAGCCTGAACTTTTCTCATTAAATTGCTACTTGTGTTTTCCTAAGCTGATAAATACAAGGGCATAAATAATACAGCAGTTATTATTAGCGTCATCTTATGTAATTTGGCACCCATCTGGCAGACAGATGTGCTTATGGATGATGTTATGGGTGAATCCCTCTGATACTCCAGCATCTATACACACACACACACACACACACACACACACACACACACACACACACACACACACATATCTATATATATATATATGATGACAGGCTCATGTTTGGCAGATTTGTTTTGATATATATATATGATGACAGGCTCATGTTTGGCAGAGGCATGTGGGTTTTGCTGTATATTTCAGACTGTTGATGGAAATGCGTTATTTGTTGTGCTGTGCAGCGTGTGTATCACAAGAGGCCAGTAGAGCTGGTGGGGAACTGGTCATGTAATCCACGCTGAAAAGAAGCAGTAGCGCTAGAAGAAACGAAGTGGTAATTAAACAACAGAGATGAGAGAAGAGAAGTTCCCTCAGGTGCTTTTTTTCGGCAGCCTATGTGAACAAACACTTCTCGGTTACGATGGAAGAAAGAGAGATTGAACCATCTTTATTAAGATGATTACAAGGGTATTTTTCACACTCTTATTTAAATATAATTATGAAATAATTTAAATAATAAAATAATATATTTTTATTATTTTATTTAATTTTATTTTTATAAAAAAAGTTTTTGTTTATTTTATTTATTTTTATATATTTTTTTACATAATTAAAAGCTCTCTGCCCATGTGTTTAACTGTTCTGTTTCCTGACAATGCACTGTTGAATCACCATTGTGTGTTTGATGGGAAAGTAAGGACACTTCTTCCTAGACCTTTTATGTCCCAAATATGCACACAGTACAACAATAGATCCAAGTTCCTTTTGCCAGTTAATCAATAGCCTGTTCTTTGTAGTTACCGATCCCCAATGGACACAATTCACAAGGATAATGTAGATAAATGTCAGCGTGGCAGGTGGTTGTGCATAAAAATGCGAAGTCACGCCGATTCTATACTGTCAGATAACAGCCACTCGAAATTTATCTCATAAATAAACGATGTATTGGACTGCATTCTTAATTAAATCTGCTGCCTGGGACTTAGGATATAAAGAGTTGAGATACAAATTGAAAACAGAGGGATGGGAGATTCGTTATAGAGCATCCGTTGTGCGAATGAACAGACGTGAGCTACAAATAACTCTAAGAATCCTTTCTTATCTGCTTTATTTTCTCTCTCTCTCATCCTCCTCTTTTATGTTTCTCCACCCCCGAATGCAGGTTATGGAAGGCAGCTTTCATTTTCCTTAAAAACAAGGTTTTACCTATCACAATATATCCTTTTGTTTCTTGTATATCCTTGTTTTTTTTCCTTCTCTTTGTTATGTTTTTATTGATCTTTTTTTTTAGTTTAGTATGAAATTGACTCTTTAAACCAGGATTTTTCAAACCTTTTGTTTTTTTGCCAAAGAACTCTAAACATAATGTTTTCCTTCCTTGCAATTGATTTCTTTACCAAAGCAGCTATGTATTTTCATGTTCAGTATAAGATCCCATTAATATTATAAAGACAACAGGTTGTTAATTAATTAATCAGCAAAATACAAAATTAAAATATCTTGTTCTCTTTTATTATTTCAAAGACACTATTAAAATATTATCTGGAATTAAAATATCTTGTTCTCTTTTATTATTTCAAAGACGATAGTACTATATATAATGTAGTAGTTTATATATATATATTATATATGTTATGGTAATATTTACAATTATTGTATAGATATTATTTTATATATATTATTTATTGTCACGCCCATGGACTGTTTTGTGTTTGGTTACCTCTCCCACATGCTCCATGTTCTCCTTGACCTAGTTATTCCCTCATGTCTGAATGTGACATTGATTCCAGGTGTGTCTTGTTTATTCCCTCGTTTAGTTCCATATTTAAGGCCTGTGCTTTCCTGAGTCCTGCGTCTTTAACATCGATTCCATGTGCTATGTGTGTGTTCCCTGTTTTTGGTGCTATTGAAGTCTATTATTGTTCTGGATATCAATCATCTATTCGTTCCAACACAGTAGCAGCACCGTGACATATTATTTATTAATTTTTAAATTTTTTAGTAATTTTTTTTTTTCATTATTGGATTTCTTTTCTTTTTTTTTTTAAAAAATTTCTTCCTTTTTTTAACAAATCTACAGGCGATTTTGTTTTTATTTTGTTTTATTATTGTTGTATTTATGTGTATTTCTAACCATCATAACTAATGCTGATTTATCCTGATGATCTTTTTATCTATCTATCTATCCGTCCACCCATCTGAACCATCTATCTATCTATCTATCTATCTATCTATCTATCTATCTATCTATCATCTATCTGTCTGTCTGTCTGTCCATCCGTGCCGTTTTCAGTCCGTCCGTTCCGTCCGTGCCGTCCATCCATATCCATCGCATCCATTCCATCCATCTGATCTATTAGCTATTCATGGAATTCTGAGTTTATTCACTGAAGCCCATTTCTTAGTCAACAGGAAAAGAAAAACATTTCTTAGGTTTCTGCAACAGACTAAAATGTTTTTATAAGGAAGGTTATTTGTTTTCTTTTCAGAAATGTATGTTATAAACATCTCATAATTCTGAAATTTTTTCTCAAAATTGCAAGTATTTATCTTGCAATTCTAACAAGCTTCCACAATTAAAAAGTTTGACCCCAGCTGGAAAACCCTTGCATTAAATGAGCACAATAGTAAATCAGATATTTCACAGTGAAGTGTAACATAATTAAAATGTCAAAATAAGTTAGATAAACCTGTATGCATGTAAATTACTTCGAACATCATCTGCCTACCGTTCGCTCCCTTGCATTAAATGGAAAATGTACTGCAATATGAAAGGACATTAAAATGTAATTTGCAGCAATCACAAATTAGGATTGTGATAACAATTTTAGAAAACAAACTCGACAGACAGCACACTTTGTTCTCCCCTTTCTCAGTAGACCATGCTATTCTGAACCCAAACAATGCAGCCTCTTTGACCAGAGAATGCCATGGGCCTCGTCCTATCTTGGGATAGTGGCTGGCTAATGTTCCATGCATCATTAAAGAGGGCAGCAGACCAAAGCTCCTGGCTCAGATGACCAGAAGAGAGAGGGGGAGAAGTGAACTCTCTCCCTCCATTGATACTGCTGCACAATGTTTATGTTTCTGCTCTAAATAGACATGAAAGACTGAGAGCAGAACTGAGCCTCGGGGGGCCTGACGCCTCAAGTAAAATCATATTAGGATTTAATCTGATCTAATTCTGTGCCTGTTGATAATACCTATTCACTACCCAGAGCAGGTGCTATAAATACCCTTTATTGGGGGAAGGGGGCATTGGGAAGGCCAATGACTGCCTGTTTGTGGTTTGCATAGTCTTGCATTGCCAAATCTCTGATTAAAAAGAGGTCTGGTCCTCATTGCAGCCTATTCTAGCGAAAAACAGTATACTAAGACAGGAAGAGACTGTCTGACTGACTTGCTTGCTTTATCATAACATAATAAAAAATCAACAGTGAAAACAAATGTATGTAAATATGTGCCTCTGTGTATGTGTATGTGTGTGTGTGTGTGTGTGTGTGTGTGTGTGTGTGTGTGTGTGTGTGTGTGAATATGTGTAAATTCATGATCATGTTAATTTCCTAAATTTTTGCATTTATCATTGCCATCATCTAATGCTCACTTACAGTTAATCTTTAATAACACTAATAATTTAATAACACAAATGTAGCAAATCTCAATATGAATATCAGTGTTTCATGCTGTAAATTATAAAATTATTAAAAAAAAATTTTAATAAATAAAAATATTATATTTAAAAATGTACATGCATTAACTTGTAGCATTTAAAATTAATTTTATTTGTTAGTGTTTTATTTGTATTTTGAATATTTAAATAGAACTAAAAATAGAATTCATGTTATTCATGTATTTTTTATTTTTAGTTAGTATTAATAATTGTTTTATTGTTATTTATATAACTATTATTACAATTAACTGATTAAATTTAATTAACTATTTTAGTATTTATTATTAAAATTATATTAATACTGAAGATTTGATAACCTGTCAAACTTTGGCAAATCCAGTGAGTGAACTAAATCAACATTGAACTGAACTGAGCTGAATAATGACACTGTTGTCTTCTACAGAGCTTGTTATAGCTGAATTGAATATGCTCATAGCATAATTGATTAATTTTGCAACACTGATACTGTTAAACTGAAAAACCATAAAACAATTTTTTACTTAAAATAAACTTTAACAGATATAAAATACAAAAAAAAAATCATTTTGTTTATCTTGATGTACTAAAATAACTAGAACTGAAATAAAAATGATTGAAAACAATAAAAAAATACTGAACTATTTTAAATTAATACGTGAAATTATATATATATATATATATATATATATATATATATATATATATATATATATAGATATATAATATATATATCTATACGAATGAAACTAAAATAAAAACAACAATAGTATTTCAATGCTACTTAAATTATCCTGGTATTCTGTAGATCTTTTTTTCATCTGAACTTGAAGCTGTTTGATGAACTTTGCAACATACAGATTGTTATTTTTCTGTTTATTACTATAAAGCTCCTTTGATTTTATTTGTATTGTGCTCATTTGTTGATGATTTGGATTGTATTTGTGAACTTGATGTGTGATTGTAGGTGTTGTTGAGTTGAATGTGATTGCTGTTGGCTGTGTTTAAAAAAAGCCAGCCAATCAGATAGCAGCTTGCCAGACTGTGAAAGTACATTCCAGTTTTGTGTCCAATATGCATCAGACGGTCAGTGAGTGGACTGTGGGCGGTCCGTAGGTGTGCCATCTGTGGCTGAGACTATGTTTAGGATGAAAAGAGCATAGAAATGCAGAGACAAACTGCAAAATCGAGTTCTCTTCAGTGAGTGTGGAATGAAATGAAGATGGGCGTTTTTTAAAGCTACTGAGCCAAAGACAACTGGGCAGGACATAATGCATTAACATGATATACTTCCCTCAGATTTAATCTTATACAGTAGCTATAGAGTGATGCAGCCAGGAAGTACATTACAGTAGCTCACTAAAGTTCATTTTTTACAGTCAGTACTTTCATTTTTTAACACAAAGTAAGCATAAATCAGATTAGCCTTATGTAAGCTTATAAAATAAAAACATTATTTCAGGAACAGACTGTGCGTAAGAGTAAATGTGTGTTTGTATTTTCAAAAAGTAAAGCAACGTAACCCTAGAGGCGCCCTGCATGATGAGTCATCCTGCATGGTGGAATGGCCCATCATCCTGAAATTCACTCTGTATCTCCCTCGTATACTCGGTTTCTTTTCCTCTCACTGGTTTGAAGTTGTTTTTTATGAATTGTTTGAGTTTAAAATACAAATTAAGCTATTTTTAAATTAACAGGTAGCTAAGAAATATTGCATGGAGTGAGTAGCATGTTCATTACAGTAAATGTCATAAGGTCACTTAAGAGTTACCAGAAATATTTTATGACTGAACTCCGCAAACCATTAACACAAGCTCACTATACCTCACTGAGGCAGGCAGACACACCTCCCTATTTGGCGGTTTCAGACAGGCTCACACCATTAAGACTGGCTAACACAACACAAGAGATTAATACACTTCCGAACGGACACTTATAAGACCTAGCAATGACAGTCAGAATTAAGACTTTAAGAATAGCATCATGGAACTCATTAATGCTTTATTGATGTGTACATATGAATCGGCACTCATGGTCTTCTGTACTTGCAGGATATGCTGTTAGGTGGACGGCAACGTCGGTTTATATTCCCATGGATGGCCAAATAAACTGCTGACTTGGCTGATGTTAACAATTGGTGAAGTGTGGAGTGAAATATTTTAGGGAAGCATCTTCGTCGTTGCTATAGACTTCACTTAACTCTGGCTGCGAGTCTTGCAAGACAAAATGATTATATTTACTGAACTCCACAAGATGCAGGTTTCCATGATCTGTCATTTTTAAATGTACACACACACACACACACACACACACACATATATATATATATATATATCCATGTATAAATATTCTATATATATGATTTAGTATTAGTATATATATTTATATATTCCAATTTATATATTTATGTTTTTTTTTTTTTTTATATTATGTATACATATACATATACTGTATACACCACCATTCAAAACATTTGGAGTCAGTGAGATGTTTTAATGTTTTTAATGTTTTTATCTCTCACCAAGGCTTCATTTTTTTTACCAAAAATACAGTAAAACAGTCAAATATTATTGAAATATAAAATAATAACTGTTTTCTATTTGAATATATTTTAAAATGTAATTTATTCCTGTGATGGCAAAGCTGGATATATATATATATATATATATATATATATTTATATACCTACATGTATTCTATTTATAAGGGTTTTGAACTGTTTGGAACCAACCATTTGGACTTTTGACTCAAAACTTGAAAGTTAGGTTACTTGATTTAAACTGCTTTCAAAGTTTTTAAAAGATCTCTCTTTCTATCTTGCACAGAACACACAATATTAAAAATGAAAAGCTGTGTAATATCTGATTTGCTGGGCTATGAAAAATTGCAAAAAAGAGAGAATGGAGAGCCTTTATAGAGCATAAATCGTGCAAGTGAACAGATGACATGAGCCATAAATAACTGAATTCTTTTTCATTTGCTTTTTTCCCTTCTTTCATCCCCTTTTATTTTCCTCAAAGGTTATGGGAGGTAGCTTTCATTTTCTAAAAAAAAAATAATTAATAAATAAATAAAAGAAGGGGTTTGCCAGGGGAGGTGGGGGGGAGGCCGGTCACAAACAATCACAAACACACACATAGGTAGGATGAAGGAGACATCTACATGAATACAAACACACACAAGCACTAACACAGATCCATGTCAGAAGCCAAAGGGCATCTGTCTACCTGTCAGGCCAAGTTTTGCAACTCTCAGAAGAAAAAGGAAGATAAATGTTAATAAAGGCCTTGAGCCCTATAGTGTGAGGTCTGAGAGACCCTGCTGACTCCCACTACTGAGTTTCATCTCACTGCTGAATGCAATATGAACACTATATGACAAGCCTCCATAACATAAAATGTACTCTTATGGCATTCCAGAAGAAATTGCATATTTTTATGTAAAGTTATGATGATGAAAATGATGCTTCTGTTTTTCTTATCATAAGTCAAGCAAACCATTAAAACAAATTGTGCTCAATGACCGTGACGTAAATTCTGACATGTAATAAGAAAATTACATTGGGAGTCTTTTGATATGAACAGAAAATAATGCAAAGTGACTGGATGCAATATAGGTACAATACACATAGTAGGAACCACTATTTGCTTTATGGTATAAACAGAATTGGTCCATTATAACAAAAACAAAGTAGCAAATGTTGTTGTTGCCTACTACAATGCCAAAGAAAAGTCTGAAGGTAAGAAAAGGTGAGTGCTAAAATGTTTACTTCTTAACATAAGTGCTGTATTTTGGGGTAAAATATGATTGATTTCATAAGAAACATAAACCAGACCCTTCATACCATAAATATTTTATTTGATTTGAATAGAAATGTGTCTTTGTTCCATAAATTTTTTATTTTTTGTTTTTTGGCTATGTGATTTCGCTTGCAGGGATAGGGTCAGACTGTCTGTGTGTGTGTTTTGTTTGTGTGTGGTTGTGTCTGGTTGGTGTGTGTGTGTGTGTGTAGGCAGACAGTGGCGTCAGAGTGGATGAAGGGTTGGTTGTGGTATGGATTAGCATTGTTGTTGATCGCCTGAGGTTATACTATTCTGCCGCTGTTAAGATCTGAGACTGGTGTGACTGTCGTTCTAAGGAAGAGAATGCAAAGCATCAAGCACACTCCTTTTGCCAACGATTACTAATACATCATAGCCTTGTAGACACTCCAGAGTGCAGTAGCCATGACAAACATGAAAGCACTCCATGGCAATTTCCTGAGGTAATAGAGCAAAACTTTCATTTCTAACATATCTACTACTAAAAAAAACAATCAGTCCAGCCTATTGAATTCTTTGTTGATAGAGCAAAACCGTTATCTTAAATTGCCTCGGTGACGTCATGGTGGTTATAATTAACCAAGCTACCAACCTGAATAAAAAAAACCAAGGCCTGATAAACAGGTGCTTCATGGTACAGTATGGATTTCAGCAGGTTTCGACATGTATTTCGTAGATGCAACCTGATGCCATTAAATAATGCAAGACTAGATCCATCTGTTCTTTTCTCTTAGATAGCTGTCAGTATTCCATGGGGGAAATATGCACAATACGATAACCAAGTGAGACATGTCCTTCTACCAACATCCACTGCTGTTCCTATAGGACACCATTACAACCAGTCTCTTTCCCTCACCTTAAAGCCCATTCCTAAAATCATAGTCAGGGGTAGAGCTCACTGGATGGTGGTAAATGGAGTGTCTGAGTTAGGTGCAAGCTCTGGAAATTGGACAAAGCCTCAATCCATTAAAAAAAATGGCCTGAAATTTGTTACTTGGGAAAAGCTATTTTTCCATAGTAAAATAACATTTTATATTCCATAAGATATTGTCTTTATACAGTACATAAATCACATTAAAAGAGGTGTGATTAATTATAGAAACGCAAGTGTGTTTAGTGTGCTGTACAGTAGGTACCTAAAAATAGTTCAAGAGCGATAGTCAATCCTTCCAAACATTTTCCATGGTAACCCTAGCATTCACAAAAACACTTGTATCTACAGTAACTGCTAACTTAGTGTTAGTCATCATCACCAAAAAATAAATAAATTATTTTTTGTTTAAAATTAACCCTTTTTACCCCCACAGACTCTGAAAATGGTAAAGATTATTCACATCTCTTGAATTTTCATAGGCTTTTTAATCAAAATAATCACATTGTGAAAATGTGTTCACAAAACTATGGTATTTTAACACTGAACTGAACCTGAAATGGGTTGGTATAAATGCACAATATGATTTTGGTCAATAATTAACTAAAGTTAAGAGTCTTAATATTTGGAGGCATGAATTTAAGTTGTTTGCAAGGACTTGAAGTGATGCTTGTTTCACAAGTGATATTCAACAAAGAGTGGATATCGAAGCAACCGACCCCGGTCTCCTCTGATTAATACAGTGACAATAACTCCAATTATGGTATTCTGGCGTAAACTGTGGTTACCATGTTAAATGTCTGTAAGGGTAATAATAATGCCGTTTAACTTGCCTGAGGTCGCACACAGCGAATCTTCTCACATCAGCATCCCATCGATCTGAATGAAACATTGTGCGTGTGAAAATCCTGATGAGAGCCGCTATTTATCAAGCGCTTCTCAATGGACAAGTTTTAGAAATCATCTGTTTGACGCTTTATCATCCAGCCAGTGTCAGATGGAGCGTTGCTATATAAAACCCCTTACTGTCATCTAATATTTGGGTAAATCTATTAGCTTGATCCACTGTAACACGTAAACGCTCGAACATTCCTGTCAAAAAATACCGTCACATTACTCGCGTAGAAAACTTACCTTGACAACGACAACTTGTCCAGTTTTAATAGGCTATTCCAGCGAACGCGTGTGTTTGCGTTTGATGACGGTAAAGCGGACCGCGATACAATGAACTTTCTGAGAGACTGAGTTGATGAAAGCCTTTCTGTCTGCATTCAACCACAATCTCTCTCTCTCTCTCTCTCTCTCTCTCTCTCTCTCTCTCTCTCTCTCTCTCTCTCTCTCTCTCTCTCGCAGGGGTTCAGTGGAGGGGGTGGGATCCGGCGCATGCTGCATGTGCTGTGCTCCCACCAGTCCCAGCTATTTATGAACTCAGTCTACTTGAGATTAATAATAAAACAGAATAGAGTGAGCTAAATGTTGGGCTAAAGCATTAAACATGAAGGGGTGGCTAACATCTGCTGTTCTGTGAAAAGTCATAAGCCTATGACGTTTTTTTGTAACATTGAATCTGTTGAAATATGAATTTTGTGACATTTTCGCCAGATGTAGGCCTCAATAAGTATGCTGTATGAAACAATAATGTAGCCTAAGCATATATACCTCATATAAAAGTAAGTGTGACAGAAGTACAAGCAAAAAAATGTTTAATTTACTGAAAATGGTTTAAACACAAACCCTTTCAGTAATGTTGGCATTTCATCATTTTTAATCTCCCCCATGTTCGTTCTAATTGATTGTCATGATAGTCATAGTTTATTCAGAAAAGTGTTTTTGGCAAAGGAAATCAGCTTTGAACTGCACTAGTTATTTTTATATATCTACAAGATGGTGTGTATAGCATTCACATAAAATACTGTAAACATCCCCCTTTCTCATCTTCCCTTTGATGGATTCACAAAGGACCATGAGCTTTGAGATTGATGTTGTGTGTGGTTGTGCATATGGTAAAACCAAAAACTTAAAACCTTTGGCAGACCACAGTTACTTTTCCAGTGGGAGAAAAAACTGAATGATTATACAAGATGAATTCACTGCAGTAGAGATGCCAGAATAAATCAGTGGTGAAAAGAAGCATGTGCAGTTTGAGCAGAAGTCATTACATAATTGTTATTGATTGGTTTGAAATTGATTAATCTGTTTTCTAGCACTCAGACAGTAGGCTTGGCAGTTTGTCAGACCACAAATGTAAGACAATTACCAAGAGTCAGTCTCTCCAAAATCTATTTAGCTGTACTGTAAGTATTCATCAGATCCAGAAGTTACTGAGAAAAGTCTTGAGGTTTGTCCTCCTCATTCAGTAACTTTTCATTTGTCAAACTAAATATGGGGGATGACAATTGGATACATTTGAAAGATAATAAAATGGGTTATGGTTTGAGTGGTATTTATATGAATGTTTTTATAAGTGGTTTTTATTTTTATTTTATTTTTATTTTTTTTTAAGTCTAAGTTTTAACTCACAAAATAAACCACATTAAGGCAATTAGAATCTTATCAGGGTTTACTCTGACAAATTCGCCAAAACATAAGTTCTTGCATTGCTTGTCTTGCTGGAAATTATTATTTTACTGGAATGGCACTATGCTGTGTGAAAACACATATTTGGTATTATTCCCTTAATGCCAGAAATTATTCGGAAATGAAGTCATTTTTATCTAAAGTTGGCCCATCATCGACTAGCTTGTTTCTATGTTACTTCATGAACTTTTTTTAGCATGATACATTATGTATGAAGCACTCATTTTCAAATATGTGTATAGACACTGACAGGATAGCAGGATATAATACCCCTGATATTTTGCAATAGAGCAAATGTGTAGCAATAGCACAGCGATCTGCTGCTGTGACAAAGACTGGAAAATGAGTCAGAGTTCAAACTTAAATCCTAAGACAGACCATCACTCCTTTGATGCAACGATCTATAATTTCTGTAAATTTTCTACTTTTTGTGAACCTCAGAAGTGTAATTACAGAGAATTCATTTGTATATATTATGAACACTATCTGTAGGCTTAGCTTACTTTCTCATATTTCAGAAACTTATTACACTTGGTGTGTTTGTTACAGCAGCATGCTCTAGATTCCGATGCCATGTCTCAGAGCTAATCGCTCTCTCTCGCTCTCTGTCTATCTCTCCGTGTCACCATCAGTGCCAGCAGCCCACCTCTTCAAAGAGAGCTGCCCTCTGGGAAATCAAAATTTAATTCGCCGTAACGAATGGGATTTGACTAACACTGTCACATCCGCGTGTTTGTTCAATGGTCTGTTCTCAACCCAGAATCAGAGACTGAACAACTGGGTCTTGTCTCGATGCAGAAACAGATGAAATTGATTACGTCTTGGATAATGGAGGTCTGAGCAAGTGAAATAATTCACCATAGATAGACAGACAGACAGACAGACAGACAGACAGACAGATAGATAGATAGATAGATCCCCAAAGAACCAGTGAACAAAAACTTTTTTTCTTAAAGGGAAGAGCAACTTTTTCCACTATAAAGAACTTTTTGTGCAGCGGAACAGTTAAAGGTTCTTCACAAAATCATAGATACCAATAAAGGACCATTATTTTTAAGAGTGTAGGCTTTAAACTCACTGTGCACTCAATGGACATCTGTTTGAGAGCCTGTGGAGATGTTTTCACATGGATTCCCGCCTTCTCTCCCTTCCTTATGAAAACATTCTGAGTAAAATCCCTAAGAAATTAAAATACAAATTAAAACAAACTGTGGGGTTTCAGCAAATAACAAAATAACAGATTCAAGCATCCTCAAATGGTTAATAAAACCTTAAAATAACTGTAATCATCCCAAATCATTCTGCCAGTTTGACAACATTGTGTCAACTACAGGGGAGTGTAGCAAAATTACGATAACGATTAAATAAACTTATGTTTAAACCCCTAGGTGACTGGGAGAGATTTACCATTGGGAATGCAGCACAACAATTCTAAGCAAGCAATCATTTTTGTTTGAAATCTATCATAGGATCACTCCCAAAGTGCTTGTCTTAAAGAAAAAATAATATATAAATTTTTTTGTTTTGATTGAAAATGTTCCTTGAATAAGCCAAATGCTCTTCATCCATATTCATGACAGAGGCATGTGTAATTTCATGGATGGGTGAGTTGTGTTTATATAGCAGCTCATCTGAATGCTGATCAACTCACCACTCTACTCTGAGAAATCCTGCATGTCTTGATGAAGCTGATGATGTTAATCAAGTCGATGAGGAATATCAAATTACGTTTTCAGGTCTTCTCTCTAATTTGTCATCAGGCAGGCAGCCCACTCGTTGCAAATGTTACCTGGGCGCTTGATGAAATGTCAAAACAAGACACCAGCAGATGACTGCATAAATCTCATCACACCACCCTATATTTTTACTCCTGCAAATGTATGACCATAATATTTTTTTTAGCATTCTGCATGTTACATGCATCATTCCAAGCCTGCAATATATAAATTCAGGTGGGTTAGCCATACAGTGCCATTTCCTTACTCAACCACTGTTTAGAGAAAAGAGGTTGATTTCAATATAAAGTGTTTTATTTATCCTTCACCCATTGTTTCTGGTGAGTCTCTTGTCAAGCTGTTACAGATCTCTGCTGGGAGATTTGTCTGGGGGATGAAAAAGCAGAAAGCTCTTATTGAATCCACGCTAAATTTGCTTTGTTTCAAAAACTACATCATGTTACACTTCGTAATAGTGCAAAATAGACATCTCGGTCCAGTGTTGAAAACACTCACTTTCACTTCTCTCTGGTAACTAATTGTCTGTGTACTTAGCTTTGAATGACAGTCAAGATTAGGAAATATTTAACCACTGAATGCCACATCTGCATATAATAAAATGCAATAATTATAATTTCTTCTGTACAATAATTATACTTTCTTTCCTTTTGAATAGTTTTCATAGGACGGAGCATTGACAAATACAGTAGAAAATTAACAAAAATGAAGTTATAAAGATAACCCTGTGCCATCCTCTCTTTATATTCAGGGCATAGGGAAGCCAAAGAGCTGAGAATATATGCACAGCTGGAATGGAACAGTTCATCGATATTCCAGGAAACATTCCTGTGTGCTGTCACTATGAAAGAGTACAGAAAAGGTAAGCGTTATAAATGTATCAAAGACCAATATACAGACAAACACACTAAGCACTACATAAAGCAATAATATGACTTGACAATCGTGGTTAATATGAAATATTCCTTCGTGAGATCAATGAAGTGTCATTTTATAATAAATCATCAAAAATGCATATATTCAGTTTATTTATGCCAGAGCAAAGAAACTGCATGCATTTTTTTAAAAAATATTTTTAATATTTTATGTTCATGTTTTTAGGTGAAATGGTTAACTTCTGCAAATGACAAACATAAAATGCAAACTTTGGACATTTTATATTATTTTATAAATATTACATTTTGTGGAAAAAGTTGGCAGTTCTTGATCCACTTTAGATTTTTTGAAAGGTCTCAGAACTTAATTGACTTGGTAGGCCTTAATCTAAGTCAGGTGATGACAATTCCAGAGCTTAATGAATACTGTAAGTCTGAGTCCCTCAGGATGTTTTGGATATGCTCAACAACTGTGAGTTCCTCTAAGGGGCTGGCAGAAGATGAGAAAAACAGACTCGTACAAAGCAGAGGAAGCCCATCTATACGCTTCCTGCCTGCAGTTTTCATGGTTTGTAATGTAATTAAAGTAATGGACTTTAAAAGGGAATTTTTTTCAAATAAAATATGGCAAAAGAAATAGAACTTCTTGTACACTTACATCAAGAACATTAATGTATAATCCTCACATCAATACAAAGGACATGCAGGAAAATCTAGGGGTTTATGAAAAAGAAAAGAATGTGAAGAAAACCAAACGCCAGTAAATAGGAATGGGGGAAGGTTGGATAAGCTTTGAAGTCGTATGGTAGCCTGTAGATATGAGTGGAGGAAAGAATGAATGGATTCTCCATCAACATTCAGAAAGTACTGATAAGCAAGAAATAACAAGACAAAAATCCAAAACATACCTCCATGAAGTACTTCACAAAATGAAAGATTGTAACAGTGGCCTTATTATTGCAAATCTATAAGGAGATCTTAAGTATGCAGTGGATGAAGGATGAGCGTAATAAGATTTCTAAAATAGAAGCACTCAGCAATAGCAAAAATAGAAACTTTGCTGTGTAAAAGAAATATTGGAGGTTATAATGTCTGCTAAAATGGATATTACTGAAGCTGATCATGTCAAACATTTGCACGTTCCACATTCAGTTACTTTTTATTAGAAATTTTCATATTTTTATTTGAATTTATTATATTATTTCATTTATTACATTTCTGAAAATAATTGCATTGTCAATCTGAGAAATTTTTATGGGTGTTAGCATGCAGTTGAAAAAAACATATGAAAATGTAATACATGACATACCAAGATATTGCAATATACTATAAAGTGATGTATAATGATGTAAGTTGTAAGATGTAAGTAACACTATACAGTTTATACAAAAAATCTGTATGTTTATATGGGTTCTTGTAATACATTTTTAAAGACATGTCTGGGTTTTATATTTAGTAAAAAAAAAAAAAAAAAAATATATATATATATATATATATATATATATATATATATATATATATATAGTATATTACTATATATATATTTATACCAATTTTTATAATTTTACCAACGTTTTATGTTTTTAGCATGCAAATACATGTCCAAAAATGTTTTTTGTTTTTTTTTTAACTTCATGACAATATGTTTTGTACATAGAAAAGGAGTTCACACAAAACATTTTGCTTCAGAAATCATGGTAAACAAACCTTTCTCATTTTTCAGACAGCAAAGAGGGGACATAAAATTATCAGATAGTAAAAGGATAAAACAATCTGTTATCTTTAACACACACATTGCCGCTGTTTATGTTTCGGATTTATTGTCTCACATTTTGTTCCACACAATCTATTCCAGGATGCATCCCATCTGCAAGATGTCAGATTCCACAAGCATGAAATGTCCATGTTAGGGGAATATATTAAAGAACAGTTGCAGATGCATTGAGCACTGAGAAATTGAAAGGTCACAGAAATGTCTGTGTTCTAGAGAACAATAACCTCACTGACTTTAACTGTCAGTTCATGCTGAGGTCCAGGTTGAGAATTAGGACACCACACAGACTCTTTTGACCCTCCCTCTCTTGAGATCTCAATTCCCTTCTCCAAATTCCTTTTTAAAAACACTTGTTTACCATCCCACTACCCTCGATTCTCTCGCCCAACCCCACATCCACCATCTCATTAGTCTCGTCTTCGTTTCCATTCTCTCTTCATTCTTGTGGTTCCTTTCTCAGATGAGACGTCGCGTTCGTTTCCCCACAGACTCCAATCATCATGACTGTTTCCCCTCAGCTGCAGTTTTCCATCAGACCAGAAGGCCAGTAGGCCAAATGCTCATCTCAAACCAAAATCACTTTTTCCTGTCCACACAAAACACCACATTTGTGGACGAGAGATGGGTTGTGGAATAGAAAATGACCCCCCGGTTCATGGGTCAGAAATCCATGCAGCACTTCATTACTTCACAACCTTTCCTCTGTTCAGACTCTCTCTTTGTGTCACCTTTTCTGTTCAAATTTTCAGCTTTATTGACCTCAGTGTAATTATGTCTTGAAAAGGAACCACACAGCTGGGTCTTTGGTTAATAATTACATTAAATGCTTGATTATTTCTATTAGTACAGTAACCCTGCTGTTTAAAATATTATGCATGCATTCATTTCCATAATAGATCCAGCAACCTGAATGAAGTCATGAACGGATGTTCATTATTGTCATGCAAGTCAACAGCAATAAACAAAGTCATTATCTTAATCAGTATGTTCACTTTGTTTTCCAGTAATTCAATTTACTTTGAGTAAAATTGTAAACAATATTATATAGATATATTTCAAAAAAATATTAATGGCAAAGATGAATGTTTACTTAAATTGTTTGTGGAAAAATGTTTTCTTTTCAAGCTCTTAACTGAATCGAAAGGACAAAAGAACAGCATTTATTTGAAATAGAAATCGAATGTCAATGTTTTGATCAGTGTAATGCATCCTTACTGAATAAAAAGATTCTTTAAAAAAAAAAATCTTACCAACTCTAAACCTAACCCTAACCCTCACTACATTTCAACAGATTTATGCTTAAAACAAGGGGAAAAATCTAAAACTTTTTGCTTGTGGGGTAAGAAAAACAGTTCAATTGCAATTTTAAAAATGGGAGAATATTATTAACAATGCAAAAAATACTGATTAAGTAAATCAGTACTTCACTACAAAAAAATGTTTGTAGTGAAGCTGGATTACAACTTATACCAACACCGCTGCTTGTTCAAATGCAACAAAACTCATACTCAGCGATGCTCCTACTCAAATTCAAATCTATTCAGTGCTCACATGGTTCTGATTTGGATAAATGCTTGTTTCGATCAACTAGTGAAGAGTTGTTTGTTTTTCTATCATCACAAATTGTTGTTTGGAAAATAGTTTGCTATTTCCTTTTAATCTGAACATGAAACAAACTTGGATATGTACTGTGATAGTTATTCAAGATCTGTTCAATCAAAGCTTCTTTGATCATAATTTTCCCACAGGAAAAAAATAAATCTCATGGCTTCTGTTTAGATTTTATTTATTTATTTTTTATTTTTTTGTCCTCTGCTGTTTGTTGAAACAAACTTTGTCTTCCGTATTATTTTCTTTAATTTCATATTTTTAGCATTAAAAATGCATTTTACTAAGCTTACAGTCACATAGCTCATTTAGATTACAGCTTTAGGGTTTATTTAGAAAGCATAATATTAAACACATCACAACACTCCTGTAATATTTATGTTGCAATATTTCCCAGACATCTGTGGTGCATTTTTAAATGAAAGTCTTGTTGCTCAAAAAAAAAAAACTTCTCTCTTATCTAAAAATAGCTCAGCTTTGGTTGTGGAATCATGCCAGTTACACCATGACCACGATGAAAAGTCATATTTACACCCTGCATTGTCAGTCTGACTTTACATGAGGTCATTAGTTTCTCTTTGACCTCTTTTCCCAAAAGGCATTGCTGCAACAGTCATGCTCAGACTGAGTCAGAGAATGAATCTCTCAGCATAAGTCAGAATGTGTGTAATGGAAACCAAATGTTTCAACAGCTTTTAGCCAGTGTCCATATTTCATTTGGCAATGTGAAAAATTAAGTTATACTGCTGGTGTGTGAGAAAGTGCATTGCCTGTTGTGAGCACAATTTCAGCTTGGTCTCATCTTTCAAATCCAAAGGGCACAATTAAGCCTAAAAAAATGTAATACACTCTCAGAAATAAAGGTACAAAAGCTGTCACTGGGGCGGTACCTTTTTGAAAGGTACATGTTTGTACATAAAGGGTCCATTTTGGTACCTTAAAGGTACATATAAGTACTTAAAGTTTACATATTAGAACCTAATAGGGACAAAAGTGTACCTTTTGAAAAGGTACCACCCCAGTGACAGCCTTTGTACCTTTATTTCTGAGTGTATTAAATATATTAATTTAAATAGACAGGTCATTATAATGTCTACGGTTCAAATTGGGGGAAAACACTTTATAAAACAGCAGTTCAAGAGTTCACTGATATTTGGAAACAAAAAAACAATTCTCACATCTATGTTTATAGAATTTCATAGGAATTGTGTTAAAATGGGCATTTAAATTTTAAATGTTTATGGAGGTGCTGCTTTGCACCTGCTTTTCCCCTTGGTGATTAATTAAATATGTCTTTTTAGTTGTATCTGGTAACAGCCATACTAGCCCCGAGGTATTGTGAATCAATGTCACTCCTGTTGAGCAATTCATGACAGGTAACAGCATTGCCCTGAGAGACACCCATAATTCCAGTCAGAAACAAAACAGGGGTGGGACCTGAAATAGCACTACAGTCTTTTGCTTTGGAGAAAGTGCTGGTCTCAAGTGAACCGATGGTGACAGCCAGGCCTGAGACATAAGTGAGTAGGTCCATCTAGTGGGCAAAAGTCTAAGCAAGCATAGAATGAACCTTAGACCAGTGTTCTCCTGTTCTGTGTTCAATTACATCAGCTTACACTACTGTTTAAAAGTTTGGGGTCAGCCGGAAAAAAAATCTCCATAGAAATTCATAATTTTTTCATCAAGGATGCCTTTAAATGATCTTAAGTAAGAGTAAAGACATTTATAATCTTACAAAAGATTTCTGTTTCAAATCATCCTGAAACATGCACCATGGTTTGCATAAAAAATTAAGTAGCACAACTTTTAAAAAAAAATAATAAGAAGAAATGTTTCTTGAGCGCCAAATCAGAGTGATTTCTAAAGGATGATGTGACACTGAAGACTCTGCTGAAAATGCAGCTTTGCCATCACAGAAATATTAATTTTTCGCAGTATTAATGTTTTTACATATTGATGAAATAAATACAGCCTTGGTGAGCAAAAAATTAAATTAAAAAAAAATTGAAATCTTACCAACCCCAAACTTTTAAACAGTAGTGTCCTAACATAACAAGTGTAACATGTTTAACATGTTAAACTCTTGAGTTGAATAATACCAGCTCAAAAAAATTGTGAAATGTATAAAATAATAAATCACCAAATGACATTTTCATCACTCACTAACATTAATGTTTATGCAAACCTTATTTTTTCCATGGAACATTTTCATTACCATACAGAGTTATTAACTAGGTGACCAATGAGTTTCAAGCTCCAAAATTTGATGGGAAAAAAACACCAAAAAAGTTGCTATATGCTATATGCCAACGTTTATTTATTTTTAAAAAAGAAACCTGCCACAGATCTGAAATATTATTTCCCTTTGTTTATTCAAATAAGGTACATCAGGATTACCGTAGGGAGAAGGATTTTGGTGAATACTGTTGTGAATTTAAATTTTGGGCTGTCCTTTAGACAAAGCTATCATATGACTTCAGAACAGTTGGAAAATGGCATGTGTGGCATTATTTGGACTACTGTAAAGGACTTTTTATGATGCTTTCATTGTTAAAAATAGATTATTAACACCCTAATATAACACCCTCTGATCTACAAAAACAAGGAAAATCACATAGTTTTGGAACAATATAAGGCATTTTTGGGTGAACTATCCATTTAATTCAATTGCATGGACAAAAACAGTTGAAACATTCTTCAAATTATCTAAATGATAGAATGTCCATTTATGAGTGAACTACTGCTAAAAGTTATGATGATAGTAAAGGTAACAGTTGGCGGTACTCACCAGGAGACTTCAGCTGCCTAAATGAGATATTTACCAAGGGAAAGTGAAGCACTATGGGAACATCTGGATTCTCTTTATCTTCAAACACATAAATTTCCCCGATCGGCTCAGACTCCAACATTCTGTAATCGATCTTTGGAAATGAAATCTTGTGATCAGCACAGTACTCCTGAGTTTGCTTTATGACCTATAGACACACAATGGAAACAACAGAATCTTATTTTCTTCAAGATCTTTCACCTTGTAATCTGCCAAATCTTTGTGGTCTCCCTCACCTTGAAGTGGTCCGTGTCCCAAGCGTAGTTCAGAGACAGAATGACGTCCGCGCGTCTGTTAGAGCGTAACACAGGAGGAATTCCTGACTTCAAGACAAAGGCAGTGTCCACTAGGCCAAGTGTGGCGTCTGCTGGTGTCAGGGAGTTTGGGAAGGTGTCTGGATGTGTGTCTGCAGAAATTCCACTTTTTAATGAATAATTTCCAAGTTTGATTATACTGAATCAAAAGGGAAATAGCACTAATTAGGCTCTACGCTACAACATAAATGATGTTCTGACCTTTCCATGCTGTGAAGTCACAGTTCTTACTGTAGTTCCTGTGAAGGTGTAAGCCTCTAAGGAAGTTGAACATTTGGCTGATAATGGGGCGGCTGGTCAAAAAGACGCTTAGCTTTTTTATATAGAATTGATCTGGTGAGGAACAAACATAATCAACTTGTAGGATAGGAAGCATCAAGCAAATTAAACTAGCCAAAGTTAATTAAAATCCTTTCTTACCAGTCTCTGGTACTTACTATTCTTCATGTTGAGAGCTGTGTAGATGGGAAGAGGGTTCTGGCCCTTTGTTAGTGCCATCTGCTGGTCAGATAGTGTACCCATTTCTTTCTGCGGAAGAAAGGAATTTATGCATTTTTTTTTCTAAACTTCTAATGGCAGCCTTTTATTTACATTTTTATGCTAAAAATGTATTTTGTTTCTGTGAAATCAATGGTATTCAGGTACCTTTCCTTGAATGAGGTATTCTATAGCCACATGACAATGAGAAATATGAGTAGTCCTTTCTCTATCTCTTCCATCTTCTCTTTGTAGTGCCGTAGCTGCTCGGGGGAAAATATACTGAACACACTTTTAGAGAGCTCCTTTTTTACAGACTCAAATAACTCCATTTAGGTCATTGTTTGGCCAGTTAGCATTACCATAAAGAGAATCCATAGTCCAAGGTCCGATGTTATTCCTTTTATGTATTTTTTTGGCCAGTTAGCATTACCATAAAGAGAATCCATAGCCGTGAGTTCGAGTCTCGGGCCGGCAGGAATTGTTGGTGGGGGGAGTGCATGTACAGTTCTCTCTCCACCTTCAATATCATGACTTAGGTGCCCTTGAGCAAGGCATCGAACCCCCAACTGCTCCCCGGGCGCCGCAGCATAAAAATGGCTGCCCAACTGTGGTGTTTCACAGTGTATGTGTGTGTTCACTGCTCTGTGTGTGTGCACTTCGGAGGGGTTAAATGCAGAACACGAATTCTGAGTATGGGTCACCATACTTGGCTGAATGTCACGTCACTTTCACTTTCACTTTCACTTTGTTGAATTGCATTCCTTTGTATGTTATGTGTTTTTTTTTTTTTTGAAGAGATTGATGATGTAGTGATTTTTTAGTAGTAGGGACTGTAGTGCTCCTTATACTCACCAGGTGGAGCCAGAAACCCTTGTGATGGAGCTGATTGTGTCAAGAAGCTGGAGTGTCTGCAGAGCTCTTGGGCCTCCGAATATGCCAGTCATGCTCACTGAAAATTTTGTGTTTTTTGTGTTTGTTTAACAAATATTTCCTAGTCAGTTTTGTTTTATGGAAACCTGAACTTGCCCTGCTAAAGATTCTAACACACTATGTGTAAAATAAAAAGTTATAAAAATGTTGTGAGATTTATCAAATAAAAGAAGCTTATACAAGTTTTTACTTAAAGGGATACTCCACCCCAAAATGAAAATTTTGTCATTAATCACTTACCCCCATGTCATTCCAAACCTGTAAAACCTCAGTTATATGAAGCAACGGGAACACTTTTTGTAGAGCATACACAGCATACGGTGATATGGAGAGACACAGAGGAGATTGTTAACAAAGGAATTATTGAATAAAGTCATTATTTTTGTTTTCTTCGCTTACAAAAGTGTTCCCGTCGCTTCATATAACCCAGATTGCACATCTGATGGCAGATGGAGTATTCTGACGACCACTTTCATACCTTTTATGGACCTTGACACTGTTATTTACATGGCAGTAAATGGGACAGTCTCAAGCCTCTAGGCTTTTATGGGTTTGGAACGACATGGGGGTAAGCGATTAATGACAAAATTTTCATTTTGGGGTGGAGTATTCCTTTAAGAAAATGTGTACATCTATTAATTATTTTAATATGTGTATGTAGGTTTAGCTGCATCTGAGCTTATACTGAAATATAACGTTATAATATCAATAAAATACCACAATCATTTTTAACGTTCTTTTTAATGTATCAAAACTCTAACCATCAGCACTCCATTAGAGGAGTACAGTTCAGGATTCTCAGAGCTTGAAAAAGAAAAGGAACGGATAAAGTGACAGATTAGTTCAGACTGATGTATTGGTGATGATTTTTTTCATAAGGAGGAAGAGGAAAATTACTAAATAATGTGCACTACATGGTTAATAACACTTTTAAAATCCACCCACAGCTCACTCTTTTTCTGGAAAATAAATACATCTTAATCAGACTGATGGATAGGACCATACCAGTCAACATTTGTAATGCTTGACCTTCTACCTGATCATCTAAACTGAAGGATTTTGTTTGCTTTTGTCTAATTGTGAGGTTATTGATGTCGAATAGGATATGTGGAATTCCAGAATGTTCTGAGGAGACGAGAACAAAGTGGCAAGATTATTTTAGCTCAGAATCTCTCTCTTTCTCTTACTCTATACTGGTTTGCAAAATAGAATTTTGACCTTCTCCACCTTTTTCCTATGCCCTATTATACTTTGCATGAATTATGTGCATAACTTCTGTTAATCTGTTAACAATCAGCAAATTACTACAATGCAGTAATAAGCCATTAAAAAAACTGGGTACAATGAACTGTCATTATTCTATTCATTCATTACTTATTTACCAGGGCAATGGAACAAATTTAGCCAATGGCTGACAATTTAGCAAGTTTCTTGGGATATTTTGGGGATTACAGTTAGATTACATAATTATACTAATTACTCGTATAGATTTACTTTGCTGTTATTCCAGCATTTCACTGTTAGTGACATCACCAGCATGTCATTCATCACTTGTTATTCAAGTACAAGGGTGGAGAATCACTTCATGTTGTCAGCTGAGATTAGAAGGGCAAGGCACAGTGGCAACAAAACCTTTCAGTCACGAAAACTGGTTTAGACAGATGTAGCAGTATTTTCATCAACAGTTGAAGATGTAAAATGGTATGGAATATGTGAATTGAAGTGAACTCTCCAGGCTATACTAAAATGTAAACATCTTTGAAAATAACTAAATGAATCTGTTTGATAAATTTCACTGTATTGTTTTTCAAATAAATTGCATAAATAAAATGCATTCATTAATATAAGAACAAATTTTTACAATTTTACTTCAAATGTTTTGCTATTGCTTTTTTAAATCACAAATTCTCAAACTGATTCAGAAATTAAACTAAAAATGATTTGTTTTATAGTGTCCAAAAAAAGCAACAATTTTCTTCATTCTAAAAAGAAACTCAATAGGTTAACACATTAATTATTTCTCTAACAAACAAAAAACTAAATCTTTCCAAGTACTCCCAAGAACTTGTTTTCCTGATGGGAATCCCTGTCTTAAACGGATCCTTGCTCAAGCTCCCATTGTTCACAAAGCTGCTATTTGTGGTTTTAAACTAAAATAGCAATGCTACAAAAGATGTAGGTTAATTCATCAGTGTCAAATATCTGTGAGCTTCAGCATTGTTGTTTTCTGTTCAGCAGGCCAGTGAAGTCTCAAAACCAGAAGATGAAATGAAGATCTCACTAGTCAAAGTGAAATATACAGAAAACCTGAGAAACTTGTTTATCTCCAGCCCTACACACCCTGATAAAGTATTTGATGGTGTTTTGTGTTTAAAGTGATGAGGGTGGAATCAAAAATTCTCCTCCCTCTGTTTGCAATCATTCTCCATTTCTATATTAATATATTGATGTTATATATATATATATATATATATATATATGTATATATATATATATATATATATGTATATGTATGTGGGTATGTGTGTGTGTGTGTGTATGTGTGTGTGTGTGTGTGTGTGTGTGTGTGTGTGTGTGTGTGTGTGTGTGTGTGTGTGTGTGTGTGTGTTTTCGTGGGAGAAATCTCTAAAATCTTCTTTGGATTTCGAGATCATTCAACTCCCTATCTAAGTGCCAACATTACAACAAGCAAAGTTACAAAAACCAAGTTTACTGCACTTTTTTGGAACACTTTTAATTTAGTTAATGATGAGGAACAGCAAGTTGAAATGACAAAAATGATTGTGACAAGTTAAATGGACAAAAACAAAAATGTTTTAACAAAGTAGAGTCAACTTTTAAAAATAAATAATTTGAAGCCAATATTGATAAGTGTAACATAGCAAACTATCTGTTAATTTAATAATATGACAAAATTATTGTTATATATTAAATATATTAAAGTAGATAAATATTTTTCTTTAAATTTAAATTATTTTGATCAAATAAATGCAGTTTTGGTGAGCATAAGAGACTGACAGCAAACTTTTGAACAGCAGTGTACATATTTAGCACCTGTTTATCTCCAAATATAAAATCTCTACTTGAATAAATGCTCATAAATGACATTTTCATCAATGACTCACATTACATGCTGTTCCATGCCTTATTTTTTCCTTGAAATGCAAAAGATGTTCTGGTCATTACCATACAATGTATTTAACAAGGTGTCCAATGAGTCTCAAGCTTTAAAAATTACAAAAAGCACCAAGAAAGTTGCAATAAATGTATGGAAAGTAACAAGATGTGCCATTATTTACTGAAACCCTTCTCACAGCTCTCATATATGATGTACTTTTATTTTATTCAAATAAGGAGCATCAAAGTTGCTATGATGAAATGACCAGTGATGCCACACTTGGAAAATGGCAAGTATGACATCATTTGGACTACTGTAATGGACTTTTTTATAATGCTGTATGTTATGTTTTGAGCTTGACAGTCCCTGGTCACCCTCACTTTTATTGTTAAGAATAGATTATCGCATTAACCCTCTCTGATTTACAGAAAAAAGGAAATTGCACAGTTTTGGAACAATATGAGGGTGATGAATGATGTCAAGTCAAGTCAAATATATACAAAAATCACTCCAGTTGCTCCTGCTGTCAGCTTTAACTTCTCATCTCAATATCAAATCAGAATTTTGACACCTGTGTAGCAGGAATTCGCTCCATGTTTCTCTGAAGCGCTTTGTTCAGTGTGTTTAAAATGACGTCTTTGTTGTTCAGAATGTTGTAGGTGGTGAGGTTGCTCAGCTTCTGGAAATCCTCAGGTTTGTATGTAAGGTTGTGAGTGGCGAATGGACAGAACATACTAGTGTAGTCAATATCAAAATCTCCTTCCTTTATCTCTGCCTTACCCTCTCTCTTCACTCCTACCACACAAACACACACAATTAGTTCATAAAAATACACTTTGTAATCTATTCACTTCATGCAAAGGGAGAATCTCTTTCTAAGATTCTTAAAGGAATAGTTCAATCAAAAATGAAAATCATTTGCCATCATTCATCCACAATTATGTCATTGAAAATCTGTATGACTTGCTTTCTTCTGCAGATCACAGATGATGAAAGTTGTTTTTTGTTCATACAATGAAAGTCAATAGGGATCCCATTGACTATAATTGCATGGACAAAGCAGTTGGAATTTTTTTTAAATGATCTACTTTTTGGTGAGTAGATGCTAGAATTTAAATTTTGGGGTGAACTATCCCTTTAATAACACTCACCAGGAGACTTGAACTGCTTGAATGAGATATTGACCAAGGGAAAGTGAAGCACTATGGGAGCATCTGGATTCTCTTTATCTTCAAACACATAAATTTCCCTAATGGGCTCGGACTCCAACTTTTTGAAGTCAATCTTTGGAAATGGAATCTTGCGATCAGTGCAGTGTTCCTGAGTTTGCTTTAAGACCTATAGACAAATACAGAAACAACAGAATCTTATTTTCTTCAAGATCTTTCTCCTTGTAATCTGCCAAATCTTTGTGGTCTCCCTCACCTTGAAGTGGTCCGTGTCCCAAGCGTAGTTCAGAGACAGAATGACGTCCGCGCGTCTGTTAGAGCGTAACACAGGAGGAATTCCTGACTTCAAGACAAAGGCAGTGTCCACTAGGCCAAGTGTGGCGTCTGCTGGTGTCAGGGAGTTTGGGAAGGCATCTGGATGTGTGTCTGCAGAAAGTACACTTTATAATTTATAATTTCTCAGTTTAATCAAACTGAATCAAAAGGGAAATAGCACTAATTAGGCTGTACTCGACAACGTAAATGATGTTCTGACCTTTCCATGCTGTGAAGCCACAGTTCTCACTGTAGTTCCTGTGCAGGTGGAAACCTCTAAGGAAGTTGAACACTTGGCTGATAATGGGGCGGCTGGTCAGAAAGTTGCTCAGCTTTTTTGCCAAATTAGTCATAGGGCTGACCTGAAGTGTGTCCGACGTTGATGGTTTGTCATCTTTGTCTACAGATAAGGGAGGATAACATTTTTTCATAGTTTGCATTTAGATTAAATAAATTCAAACATAAAACAGAATATTTGCCATCACAAAATTGTGTAATCACAGCTGGAAATGTATTTAATCAGTCTGAGTAGTTTTTACACATTAAAAAAAATTGGTAGCAATTTAGTATAGGGACCAAATCTCACTATTAACTAGTTGCTCATTAGCATGCCTATTATTAACATATTGGCTGTTTATTAGTATTAATAAAGTACATATTCTTCATGAATACATTCTACATCCCTAATCCTACCCAATACCTAAACCTAACAACTACCTTAGTACCTATTAATAAGCAGCTAATTAGGAGTTTATTAAGGCAAAATCATAGTTAATGGTTTGTTAATGACGAAAATAAAGTGTGACCAAAAATGTTCAGGAAAAACTTTAACTTGCTGATTAGTATCTTAGAGTTAGTAATGTTTTTAGACACTTGATTGCATATTTTATTATTTATTTATTTAATTAATTTCTACTGTCTTTGAAATAGTGTAATGCCAAGTTAAAATTTTGTACATTTAAATTATGTTTAATGTAATATCAAAACACACCACATTTAAAATAATCAAGTACTTTACATGTGCTTGTTAGTCAACACATCAAAACAGTTGTACTTATTTAAAGCACGACAAAATAATACGAAAACATGATGATTTAAAATGTAAAGTGTTTAATTTGAGATCATTACAAATTGCAGTGAACTTAAGTGTGTTAAGAAAGTAATCAAAGTGTACTCGCTTTAAGTACACCTAAGTGGACTTTTATTTCATTGATGTTATGTTATGTGCAAGTATAGGTATTTTTTATATTTAGTATTTTTTTTTTCAAAAGCACACTGCAAGTGCATGTTCAGTTTAGCATACTACTTCTTCACTAGGGCACTTGTGATGAAAGGCAACCAAACTTTGGAGAAGCTGCACAGGGATTATTTGCTCAGGTGGTCTTACTCATTGTCCCTGCCTTCTTTTTACCTGTCGGATTCACTTCTTCCCCAACTTTGCTGGCCCAGGATGGAGTCACTCCAGTGACAGTACTCCAAAGCTGAGTCAGACTCAGAGAGAAAACACTGCTCCATATCCCTGCAAACACAACACATTTTGAATAATATGAATACAGCTGCCAGTCATTATATTTTAACTAAAAAATCAACCATCAACCTTTAGAATATTTACACTTATTTACCCAATAGAGAGTAAATTCCAGATTCAGGGAGTTTCTTGATCATGTGGCCGAGATAATATTCACTCCCAAAGTTTTGTGCTGGTATAAAGGCACCATATTTGGTAAATCCAACTTCATATGGGGTGAACTCACACCATTCTGAATGAGAAAAGAACGAAGAGAAACATGGACAACATATCTACAGTAAATACTTCTAGTTGCTCTTAATACAAAGAATTGATCTGTTAAGGAATAAACATAATTAACTTATTAAACATAATGGACCCTTATCCTGTAGGACAGGAAGCATCAAGCAAATTAAACTAGCCAAAGTAAATTCAAATCCATTCTTACCAGTCTCTATGGTACATCCTGTCTTGCCATTTTTCATGTTGAGAGCTGTGTAGATGGGAAGAGGGTTCTGTCCCTTTGTTAGTGCCATCTGCTGGTCAGATAGTGTACCCATTTGTTTCTGAGGAAGAAAAGAATTTCTGAAGTTTCTGATGGAGAAATGTATTTGCATTTATTTTTGCTTAAAATGTATTTTGCCTTTGTGATATCAAGGGTGTTTAGTACCTCCCCTTGGATGAGGTATTCTATAGCCAGACCCCACATATCGACAAGAGATACTAGGTGTCCTTCTTTCTCTCTTTCTTCCATCTTCTCTTTGTAGTGCCGTAGCTGCTCAATGGAAAATACACTAAACACACTTTTTGAAATCTCCTTCTTTACAGACTCCAAAACCACATTTAGGTCATTGTTTGACCAGTTAGCATCACCATAAAGAGAAGCCATAGTCCTATGAGACAATGAAAGAATGTTTGATGTTTAATGACATGATCTCCAATAAAATCTGGGTTTTAAAGCAAAACCAACTGAGAAGAACCACTATTTTAGAGTTGGACAGGCCTGTAGTGGTCCTTATACTCACCAGGTAGAGCCAGAAATCCCTGTGATGTAGCTGACTGTATCAAGAAGCTGGAGTTTCTGCAGAGCTCTTAGGCCTCCCAATGTGCCAGTCATTGCTCTGGTCCCGCCGCCAGAACACACAACAGCCACCAATGGGACCTGAACAGCCACATCAGTCTTTTAAATATATAGAAGTTTCTAGTGTTGTCTGCTTCCAGTTATTTTTAGCTGTACAAAACAACCCGTTAAATTGGTTGATATTGCAAACTGGTATTTCTTATTTTAAAGTATTGTTGTAATTATAAACTCTTGCATATTCACAGAAAATAGCATATATCTGTTTAAAAATGAGAATTGATGGGAACAGTAGTAAAACTGCGTGTCAGGTTACTCTGTGTCTGTTTGTGTTTGTTTTCTTGCCTTGCTGGGTTCAGGTGCAGAGCTGAGATTCAAAGCTTTCTGAAGAGCTTGTGACACAACTTTTCGTCTCTTGACCAGAAAATTCTTTTCTTCTAGTGAAATATCAAAATCCAGACGCACATCCAACTTTTCATCAGAGCTTCAAAACACACACACACACAATTATTCTTTTAGATGAAAGGAATCAGATTGAAACCAGTTGAGGAAATGTTGGTGGTTTACAGTGCTTTATCTAATTTGACTATAATCAATTACACAGTTAATATCATTCAGGTTTAGTTTATGGATTAAATTCCAAAGCACTTTCTTTAAACTGTTCCTGAACTAATTAGAGATAAGTCATTCCAATTATTCACCTGCCCTCTGCGCTTAGTTGCAGATCCACTTCATCCTGAATGTTAGGTAAAATATGTTAGCCTGAATGCACTGTAAGTCGCTTTGGATAAAAGCATCTGCTAAATGCATAAATGTAAGTGTAAATGTAAATGAAAGAGTTGCAGTTATTTAGCTGTTCTTTTTGTAACATTGAAAAAAGACATGTCTTCCAATTGAGTTTACCAGTACCCACCTTTCCAATGGGCATGGAGAGTTTAATCTGCTGTTTGGCTGGTAATGGTTTCATAGGGACCGATGACAGAATGTCTGCAATCTTTGGATTTATCCTGTCCACTTCTTCCCCAGCCTGGACAAACATGCAAACACATAAACAAGCATTATACACTCTCTGTTAGTGATATACATGCTTAATTAACTGATTTGGTAAGAAATCACCAGTTTAATCAATGACACACTTTTGGTGGGATGAGACTAAACTCAGTCTCCAGGTCTCGGTTGATGTAGTAGCGAATGGTCTGTGTGCAGCTGGGGTTTTCCTCAGAGCCTGGGATCAAACAGTCTTCCTTATAAGCGCCTCGCAGTTTTAACATCATGTCCTTCTCCACTGAGGTAAACAGAGGAAAATTTCACATCATTTCGGCACTGTTCTTAATGCAGCACCTTAAAAATGAACAATGTCATATTTATATAAAACCTAAAAATTTTATTTTTATTGTAGTATTTTACTGTTAATTATACTTGTGCAATAGAATTATCACTTAAAATACAATTTTTACAAATACAGTTTTCTCAAGCTTTCAGTGGCTATTATACAGCTTCATATATATTTATATATCTGATTGAGGTTTGTTAAAAGTAGAGATGTACAGATCTAAACCCAGAAATAAACCAGTGTTCTTCTATTTACCTTTAGTCCTTAGACGTTTTTCCACCTTCACATCCAGTGCACAGAATGGACCTGCCTAAAAATGAACAGGAAAATTCAGAGAGCTACTTAGTTCAACAAAGATTTCCAAAGCACAGTTATGTTTTATGGAAACCTGAACTTGTTCTTTATGCGTGCTGAAGTACTATATGTGTACAATTTACAGTCATAAAAATGTTCTTACCATCAGCACTCCATTAGAGAAGTATGGTTCAGGTTTCTCAGATTGAAAAAGAAAACGAATGGATAAAATGACAGATTAGTTCAGACAGATGTAATAGACAACTACTACGTGGTTAATAATATTACTGCTTTCGATCGTTAACATTCTCATTCACCTCACGGTCATCTCAAACTCCACCCACAGCTCACTCTTTTTCTGGAAAAAAGTGCATGACAATCAAAAAGGAAGGGGTGTGGGTATATATATGTTTTTGTTGTTTTTTTTTTTTATACTGTTTTTTAGTGTTGTGGACAGAATACTTCAAAGACTTTGTAAAAATAAAATAAAATGATAGTTTCATCACCAAATGATATATCTACCTTATCATCTGTAATGAAGCATTTTGTTTGCTTCTGTCCAGGTGTGAGGTTATCGATGTCGAATAGGATGGAGGAGAAGAAGTCATCTTTCGTTAACTTGTCAGCATCAAATATGTGGAATTCCAGAATGTTCTGAGGAGACGAGAACAAAGTGGTGAGTTTATTTTAGCTCAAAAGCTCTCTCTCTCTTGCTCTACACTAGAGGATTTAAATATAATGTTAAAATTCTCCTTTGCAAACCCATCATATCACATGTATAGCAACTAAGCATTTTTACTCAAGTTCATATAGTATTAATTACTTTAGAAAAGCAAAACAACTAAATAAAACCATTCTAGAATTCTAGTTTATAACACATGGCAGCAGTTCTGATAATGAAAATTTGGAACAAGTTTAGCCATTGGGGGAATATTTTGGGGATTTAGATTAAGTAATTTTTCTTATTTGTATAGAATTACTTTACTGTTATACCAGTATTTGACTGTTATTGACGTCACCAGCATGTCATTCATCACTTTTTATTCAAGAACAACGTGGGTGGAGAATCACTTCATGCTGTCAGCTGAGATTAAAAGGGCAAGGCACAGTCACAGCAAAATGTTTTAGTTAAGATAACCCTAAACGCAATCACATTATTTCCCACTTAAAGTGTTTTCTTGCAAGTGTCCAAAGCTGATTTGCTCACCTTGACTCCACTGTGAACTCTGAAATGAAACGTTTCATTCCATTTTGGTGCATTACTGTTTTTCACAGTCTTGGTGCGATGGCAGCAAGCGCAGGCCGTGGGTAACTTTAAGACGACGTAGCAGTCACATTTAGAGACTGGAAAGAGAGCAAAGTCTGAGCTACACTATAAGCACTTCAAAGTCAGAAAAGGCAAACAAACATATAATACACCCAGAACACCTGATTTAAAGGAATTTTCATCAACATTTCACCACAAGTTACAATGTTTTTGAGGACTGATTGACTCACAAAGGTCATACGACTGATTGAATTTTCCCCGCAGCACCGTGACACTGAGGTTCCAGTATGGCATGAACTCTTTCTGTGAAACAATGAAATGAAACTGGTTTAGACAGATGTAGCAGTATTTTCATTTGAATTTGTAACAGCAACATAAATATACTTTATATGGAATATGTGAATTCATTTCACTCATTTGAAGTGAACTCTTCGGGCCGTACTTATGGAAGAAAATATAGTGTATAAATCATTCTTACTGAAATCGCTGGTAAATTTTACAATTAAATATTTTATTTTTATAAATATTTTATTTTATAAATATTTTATAAATATTTTAGTTTGAAGGAAAAAAAAAAGAAATATGTAAAATGTTATTAATGCCGTCCATTTTTGCACTTAATTTTTCATTTAAATGTTGCAGTTTTGTATTGCTATTGTTGTTATTACATTTACACAAAATAACTTTTTTTAAATTATCTTAGCACAGCAAGCAAATCAGTCTTGTCAGAAAGACATTTAAATTTGACTTGAAATGTTCCGCTTTTCATTCTCATCCAAATAATTTTGAGTAAACATAAAAATATTGCCAAGTATCTGTGAGCTAACGTACCTTCAGCATTGTTGTCTTCTCCTCAGCAGGCCTACAGTGAAGTCTCAAAATCAGAAGATGAAATGAAAATCTCTCTTGTCTCGCATCTGAGATGTAACACAGAAAACCTGAGAAACTTGTTTATCTCCAGCCCTTTGCACCCTGATAAAATATTTGTTTTATTGTTTAAAGTGACGAGGGTAGGATCAAAAATCCTCCTCCCTCTGTTTGCAATCATCCTCCATCTCTATAATATAGTGTTAATATGTTAACTTAAAAAATATATTTGAAAAGATATGTTATCAATGGCTACATGCCAACATTACCTTGTCTGGTGTGGACTGTATTTGATTATAAAAACATAGGTGACACTTCCAGGCTCATAAGACTTAAAAAAAAAAACCTAAGATTTCAGTTATATTTTAAGGAATGTTGTGTGTTTATGAAAACCCTCCCACATGAATACCAGCCTATCCCTCTTTCATTCAGATGCACTGTAATCAGCACACTCCTTCGGATTCAAGGTGAGAAAATTGAGCTATTGTAAACATTAATGTTACATTGTTTGTTGTTATTTGCTCATTTAGCAGATTATGTATGTGTATTAAATGTTTCCATATAATGTGGAAAAGTTTCTAAAATAACAGTCTGATTATCTGATAATCTGCTTATTCTTGAATAAGGCCCTATCATTCAACTCCATAAGAATGCTCTTTTTCTGAATCTGTAGTAACAGTTTCTTTTACTGGCCGTGGATGTTTTCAGTAGAGTGGTTTGTTTGTATAGCTGACATTTGCTCATAACTTGCAAAGCCTGCTTTGAATCCAGGGAAGACTCTAGGATCCTATATTATAGTAAAATTATTTAATGATGTCATAAACGTGCAGTGCATAGATATGGCACACCCCAACGATACTCTATAAAGAAACAATAGGGAATCAAAGAAAAAAAAACTTCAGTTTCTCTAAGTAAATGAGTCATATTGACCACAAGAACCTCCCACATATTTTATCTTTGGGACACCACTCATAATATGTCTCTACTACTGATATTGTTAAAATAATGTTGTCATGAGTGTTTCTTTAAACAGAAAAAAAGAGTACTGTGCTTAGTTAGCCAATCATAAATTAATCATTTTGTACACTGTTGACATCAGGTTCGCTGGCAAATCTTTGGCCAGAGGGCTAATATCTAATGATGTCTGTCAGTAAAATAAAATAGTCTTTTAATTAATGAATTAAGTTTAATTGTGTTGCCTGATAAGTGGTCTTTACTAATTAAACAGTTTTTGTTGAAAATAAGAATCAAAATAGTGCCAAAGTTACAACAAACAATGAAGAAAATAGAGTTGAAATGACAGAAATGACTGTGACAAGTTAAATGGACAGAAACAAAGATGCTGTTTTGTTATCCACTTTTAAAAAATAAATGATGTGAAGCTAATATTGAATAGGATATCGTCACAAACTATTTTTTCATTTAATAATATTCTTGACAACTTCAATTTAAAAAAGAAAGAATTTCATTAAGGATGCATGTTTTCTTCATAGTAACGGTGCTGCAGATCACTGTGCTTCAGTTTTTCATGTTTTTTTGTGATCCTGTTTTTGGTGTAGATGCTGAACTGGTCTTTCCTACAGCTGCCTTCTCCTTTTTTGCCGTGGCTATCATCACCTGTTTTGTCTTTCTCTGTTTCGGTTTAATGCTTTGTTTAGTGCATTCAAAATGACATCTTTGTTGTTTTGGATGTTGTAGGAAGTGAGGTTGATGAGCCTCTGGAAGTCGTCTGGTGTGTAAGTCAGTTTGTGGGTGAGATATGAGGAGGTGCTACTGTTAAATTCAACATCAACCGCTCCCTCCTTCAGTTCCTTCTCACCCTCCCTCTTCACTCCTAAAGCATACACGTACACATCATTTTACATAAACATTTAAACAATGATGTGCATTCTTGGTTATCTGAGTCGATATATCAATAGTAGCAATATACTGTGATTATTATGTTGTTAAGTGTTTTTTATGTGTAGAAAGTGTTTTTTTATATTTTTTTAGTTTTTTTTATTATTTTTTTAATATATTATTATTGTTGAAAATATTTAATTTTAGATGTATATTGTAATATTTCTCAATATTACTATTTTACTGTATTTTGATAAAAAATTGCAGCCTTGGTGAGCATTTAAGATCCCTTTTGAACAGTAGTGTGTATTGTCCATTTTTATGGATAAATGTATATTTATAGTCAAAAATATAGACAAAATCTATATAATATATACACAATATTTATTTTATATTTATGTGCATTTATTTGTGTTTATGAAAACCCTCCCATGCCCATGAATACCAGCCTATCCCTCTTTCATTCAGATGCACTGTAATCAGCACACTCCTTCTGATTCAAGGTGAGAAAATTGAGCTATTGTAAACATTAATGTTACATTGTTTGTTGTTATTTGCTCATTTTGCAGATTATGTATGTGTATTAAATGTTTCCATATAATGTGGAAAAGTTTCTAAAATAACAGTCTGATTATCTGATAATCTGCTTATTCTTGAATAAGGCCCTATCATTCAACTCCATAAGAAATGCTCTTTTTCTGAATCTGTAGTAACAGTTTCTTTTACTGGCCGTGGATGTTTTCAGTAGAGTGGTTTGTTTGTATAGCTGACATTTGCTCATACCTTGCAAAGCCTGCTTTGAATCCAGGGAAGACTCTAGGATCCTATATTATAGTGAAACTATTTTGTGATGTCATAAACATGCATGTGCATAGATATGGCACACCCCAACGATACTCTATAAAGAAACAATAGGGAATCACAGATAAAAAACTTCAGTTTCTCTAAGTAAATGAGTCATATTGACCACAAGAACCTCCCACATATTTTATCTGTGGGACACCACTCATAATATGTCTCTACTACTGATATTGTTAAAATAATGCATTCTTGGTTATTTGAGTTGATATACCAATAGCAATATCCAATCCCAATATACTGCAATTAAACTGTTAAAAGTGCTTTAAAATGTAGTAAAAGTATTGTTAAATATTGTTCAAGTTTTAAGTATGCTTTTAAAATATATTAAAATTGAAAAAATATTTAAACAGTATATTGTAATATTTCTCAATATTACTATTTTACTGTATTTTGATAAAAAAAAATGGCAGCCTTGGTGAGCATTAAAGATCCCTTTTTGAACATTAGTGTGTATTGTCCATTTTTATGGATAAATGTATGATATACCAATATATCACCAATATATACCAATATAATTAGCCAATCATAAATTAATCATTTTGTACACTGTTGACATCAGGTTCGCTGGCAAATCTTTGGCCAGAGGGCTAATATCTAATGATGTCTGTCAGTAAAATAAAATAAAACAGTCTTTTAATTAATGAATAAAGTTTAATTGTGTTGCCACATAAGTGGTCTTTACTAATTAAACAGTTTTTGTTGAAAATAAGAATCAAAATAGTGCCAAAGTTACAACAAACAATGAAGAAAATAGAGTTGAAATGACAGAAATGACTGTGACTAGTTAAATGGACAGAAACAAAGATGCTGTTTTGTTATCCACTTTTAAAAAAATAAATGATGTGAAGCTAATATTGAATAGGATATCGTCACAAACTATTTTTTCATTTAATAATATTTCTGGCTAATATTACAACTTCAATTTAAAAAAGAAAGAATTTCATTAAGAATGCATGTTTTCTTCATAGTAACGGTGCTGCAGATCACTGTGCTTCAGTTTTTCATGTTTTTTTGTGATCCTGTTTTTGGTGTAGATGCTGAACTGGTCTTTCCTACAGCTGCCTTCTCCTTTTTGCCGTGGCTATCATCACCTGTTTGTCTTTCTCTGTTTCGGTTTAATGCTTTGTTTAGTGCATTCAAAATGACATCTTTGTTGTTTTGGATGTTGTAGGAAGTGAGGTTGATGAGCCTCTGGAAGTCGTCTGGTGTGTAAGTCAATTTGTGGGTAAGATATGGGGAGGTGCTACTGTTAAAGTCAACATCAACCGCTCCCTCCTTCAGTTCCTTCTCACCCTCCCTCTTCACTCCTAAAGCATACACGTACACATCATTTTACATAAACATTTAAACAATGATGTGCATTCTTGGTTATTTGAGTTGATATACCAATAGCCCAATACACTGCAATTAAACTGTTAAAAGTGCTTTAAATGTAGTAAAAATATTGTTAAATATTGTTGAAGTTTTAAGTATGCTTTTAAAATAAATTAAAAAATTAAGACATTTTTATACAGTATATTGTAATATTTCTCAATATTACTATTTTACTGTATTTTGATAAAAAAATGGCAGCCTTGGTGAGCATTAAAGATCCCTTTTGAACAGTAGTGTGTATTGTCCATTTTTCTGGGTAAATGTATATTTATAGTCAAAAATATAGACAAAATCTATATAAAATATACACAATATATATTTTATATTTATGTGTATTTACACAATATAACATTAACATTTTAACCATGTTTGAGAAATATAAATACAGTCCTGCCTTAGAAGCACTGTAATTCCTATTATGGGATGTAAAGAGTGATGGTGGTGCTTACCAGGAGCTTTGAATTGCTTGAATGAGACATTGACCAAGGGAAAGTGAAGCACTATGGGAGCTTCCGGATTGTCTTTATCCTCAAACACGTAAACTTCCTTCAGCGGCTCTGACTCCACCTTTTTGAAATCGATCTTTGGAAATGGAATCTTCCGATCAGCACAGTATTCCTGAGATTGCTTTATGACTTTGGACACAAACGGGCATTATTTATTTATTTATTTATTTATTAAAGTTCCTGATATTTGCATTTCAATCAAAACTTATAGAATCCTCCAGGTCCTCACCTTAAACTGATCTGGGTTCCAAGAGTAGTTTAGAGACAGAATAACGTCCACATGTCTGTGAGAGCGAACCAAAGGAGGAAATCCTGCATTTACGGCAAATCCAGCATCTACTAAGCCCAGCACAGGATCAGCTGGAGTCATGGTGTTAGGAAAGGCATCTGGGTGTGTATCTGTAGACAGAGCATGAATATTATGGATGACTGCAAACACTATCAGCTATTTAGGTATAAACAGCCTTGGTTATATTTTGTACAATGAAAGACATCACCAAGTTACATCTACACACATGAAATAACACTAATATAATATATAGTCCATCTGAAGAATAAATATAATAAACACAGAATGCACACTTGAAATGGTCAGTGGTATAAGTAGAGCTCTAGACCTTTCCATGCGATGAAGCCTGTGTTCTCACTGTAGCTGGTGTGCAGGTTGAAGCCTCTCAGAAAGTTGTACATCTGGCTAACAATGGGGCGGCTGGTCATAAAGTCACACAGCATTTTAGCAAAGTCAGTCACAGGCCTGATCAGGTGTGTGCCAAGTGCTGTTGGTTTACTATCAGTCTCTTTACAGAAGAAGACAAGAAGACAATTGCATCATGTCACTGTATAATAATTAAACGCCCAAATGTAACTACCATTCAAAAGTTTGGGATCGTCTTTTTGAAAGAAGTCTGATGATAATGTAATGCATTTATTTAATCAAAACTACAATAAAACAGTAATATTGTGAAATATTGTCACACTTTAATCTTTAACATTGTATTTGCAAATAAAATATTTTTTAAATATAATTTATTCCTGTGAAGGCTAAGCTGAATTTTTAGCAGCCATTACGCCAGTGTTCAGTGTCACATGATCCTTCAGAAATCATTGTAATATGCTGATTTGCTGTTCAAGAAAAATTTTATTGTTAAAGAAACTGTTAAGTTAGGGGTTAAAATGTATCACAAACTCTCACCTGTGTTACTCACTCCTACTCCAGTCCAGGAAGGGCTGACTCCTGTGGCAAGACTCCAGATATCCGTCAGATTTATAGAGAAAATGCTGCTCCACATTCCTTTAAAACCACACACAGAGTTTGGACTTATTAATTGTGATTGATTACAGTTTACAACATTTGCTTACAGCACAGGATCATGTTCAAATAGAGATGTAAACTCCCCTTACTGGTAATAGAAAGCAACACACTTTTTTAGATCCTGGGTACAACATGCCACATTCTCCTTCTCTCTCTTAAAGGGATACTCCACCCCAAAACGAAAATTTTATCATTAATCACTTACCCTCATGTCGTTCCAAACCCGTTAAAGCTTTGTTTGTCTTCGGAACACAATTTAAGATATTTTGGATGAAAACCGGGAGGCTTGTGACTGTCCCATAGACTGCCAAGTAAAATACACTGACACAAAAAAGCATAAGCTGCCTGTGTACTGCTCAGATTCTCCAAAATGGCGCTACGCTGATGTGGAGTGACACAGAGGAGACAAATTGTTGAATAAAGTCATTATTTTTGTTTTATTCACGTACAAAAAGTATTCTCGTTGCTTCATTACATTACTATTTTGGACCTTGACAGTGTATTTTACTTGACAGTCTATGGGACAGTCACAAGCCTCCTGGTTTTCATCCAAAATATCTTAAATTGTGTTCCTGAAGACAAACGAAGCTTTTACGGGTTTGGAACAACATAGGGGTAAGTGATTAATGACAAAATTTGCATTTTGGGGTGGAGTATCCCTTCAAGGCCTTCAATTTTTCTTTTGTTTCATGTTTTCATTACAGTATGTGCATAAACGCACATACACTCAAACTCACCTACAAGAAAGGACAATCCAGTTTCAGGGAGTTTCTTGACCATGTGACCAAGGTAATATTCACTCCCGAAGTTCTGTGCAGGTACAAAGGCACCATATTTGGGAAATCCAACCTCATATGGAGTGAATTCACACCATTCTAAACAGGAAACAAAAAGAAACATAGGTTTATTGATCTGTTATAAATTATTTTATTTGCTACAAGCTAGTTGTTTATTACCTACTCCTTACTTAAGCATACAGTGAACCTAATCTAAAAATGTTCTCTAACTCTTTGGATAAGAAAATTATTTGCATGTGTTTATATCTTCAGAAGCAGTTGCTGAATAGTCTCTTATATATTGATACTGAACATCACTTCACAGGAACCTGATATCAAAATTAATTCAACAGTCATTGCACATCACTCCAGCACTTGAAGAAGTCTGAATAATATAAAAAGGATTTGTACTTGACTGGTCACAATTATAAAGTGCACAAGGCGCAAAAGCTACAATGCAACATTCATAATTATACTTCTAAAATAACCAAATTACATTTATTTTCATATTAAACATTACAACAGACATTTAAGACTCAATTTAATGCCTTTAAAATTACAATTTATGTTAATTACATGTCAAATAAAACATGTATATATTATATATACAAGTATAATACAAAAACTTATTTTTATATGGTATTTTATATTATATTTATTTACAGAATTATACTATCATACCTCAAGCTCCTCTAATATGCACGCCTCAAGTGTCAACTATGTTTAATGGCATTGCAGTTTGTTCCAAATGAATGCATCTAATCAAATAGCATGAACTTCAATACAACCAAACCTTTGACTATAAAGGAAAGTCTGGTTCACTTATTAGACAGCATGAGTTTATAATATGTAAACTGTCTGACAGATAAGTAAACCAACTAACAGATATGTAAAAAAAAAAAAAAAAAAATCAACCACATTTTGTTGATATGAACACTATTTTGTTCAAACAATTGCACAGCAGTTTCTATGTACATGTACATATTAAATATAAGCATTCTGTAATATGTGTTTAGTATATTATTGCATTAACATACTGTAACTCTTAAAACAAGCAGAACATACATTGACGCCCGATGACATCATGCCACCTTGACTCAAATAACGTGTGAGACCAGTACAGCAGGCAGTATCTAGGTCCTAAACAAATGATGTTCTTTACAGAAAGCGCACCTAAGCACAATTGTGTTTGTTTGACAGTTTATAATGTGGTATTATGAACTTACCGCCCATGTGTTGTTTATATACATTTTTTATATGTGAAGATGATTCAGACTTATGTCTCAGTCCAAAACAAGAAGCTGAATGGCACTTAAATTATTATTAGTACATACCTGCATCTATTATACTTTCTTTTTTGCCCTGCTTTAGGTTAACAGCTGTGAATATGGGGAGAGGGTTCTGGCCTTCAGACACTGTCCTCTGCATTCCAGATAGTGTACCCATGGGCTTCTATAAAAGGAAAGTGTATTATATTGTGTACCAAATTTTAACACACAGTCAAAACTGACAGCAAACACAATTTATGCTTTTTTTTTTTTTTACCTTCCCTTGGAAAAGATACTCTAAAGCCAGACCCCACATGTCGATGAGAGACATAAGGTGTCCTTCCTTCTCTCGCTCTTCCATCCTCTTTTTGTATTCCATTAGCTGCTCTGAGGAAAACATACTGAGTGCCTTTTTAGAGAGCTCCTTCTTTATAGACTCCATAGACTTGTCAAAGCCACCCTTTGACCAGTTAGGGTCTCCATAAACAGAGCCTAGGGCCCTGAAATATGAGGATTAAACAAAAAACTCAGTCTGACTGGCTGACGTACAGGAGAAATGGCATACATGGTTTTTAGCAGTCGGTCTAGAGACAAAGCCATGTTTAAAAATACATTAAGACTCCTCATTCTCACCAAGTGGCACCTGAAACCCCTGTGATGTAGCTGACCGCATCAAGAAGCTGGATCTTCTGCAGACCCTGAAGGCTACCGTATGTGCCTGTCAATGCTCTGCTTCCACCGCCAGAACACACCACAGCCACCACTGGGACCTGAGGAGTCACATCAAACACAGAATTAAATTTTAGTCTATTTGTTTTGGGGTATTTGTATTCTATACAAACAATAGAATGAAAATTTGACTGCATATTGTACAGTAGGAAAACATCCCTCAGTTCTTTGCTGAATATCTGGGTGATTTGTGCTTGTGTCTAAAGTACCTTGCTGGGCTCAGGTGCAGAGCTGAGCCTCAGGGCTTTCTGTAGAGCCTGTGACACTATTTTTTTTCTCTTCACCAGAAAATTCTTTTCTTCCACTGGGATATCAAAATCCAGACGCACATCCAACTCTTCATGAGAGCTTCAGAACACACAAAACCATTTTTATTCTGAGGTTAGGATGGATTTGAAATGAAAGCTGATGAATAGTATTGTAATTTACAATATTTCATTTAATACATTCAAATTATAATTTACTATTAAACTACTACTGAAGATAGATGTGAAATAATTCATCATTTGTTACCGATCATCTGTTTTCAGTTGCAGATCAACTTTATTCTTTGAAAAAAAGAAAGGTATTTTTAGATAAAATGCACAGAATATGAGTATAAATACAGGATTGTTTAATATATTAATTATGAGAAAAGATGGTGAGAAATTTATAGTACTTAGTTACTGTATTATATGTTACTATATTATCAATAAACCATTTTTGGAGTGTCACATTCAGATTAGTGCTGTCAAACGTGATTAATCGCATCCAAAATAAAAGTTTTTGTTTACATAATATATGTGTGTGTACTGTGTATATTTATTACGAATATACAGTATAAACACACACCCACAGAGTATATATTTTCAAAATATTTACATGTATTTATATATATATATATATAATTTATATACATATATAATGTATATTTATTAAGTGTGTATATTTTTTCAAAATATTTAGATGTATTTATATATATATATATATGAATTATATATTAATATATATACACAGTACACACATATAAATTATGTAAACAAAAACTTTTATTTTGTATGTGATAAATAACGATTGATCATTTGACAGCACTAATTCAGATTTAATCAATTAATGAATCAATAACTCACCTCTCCCAGAGGCAAAGAGACCGTAATCTGTTGTTTGGCTGGTAATGGTTTTAAAGAGATAGAAGTCAATCCAGAGTCCACAGGGTCTGGAACAGCAGCATCCACTACTACTGTCCCAACCTGGAGAAAAGTATGTTTAAGCAAACATTTCAAGTCAAACTTTGTTTGTTTCATGTGCTTTATAAATCTACAAGCCATTATGTGAGGTACTGTATACATACATACTGTTCCATAAGTAATACATTGTATGTGGTAGATTTTACAGTCATTTAAATTCAATTATTTAATTTACATTCAATTAAACTGGAATGCCAGTTGTCATGGATGACCTACATTTGCTGGGTTGACAACAGTCTCTGAGGTCAGATTAAGTTCAGTTTCCAAGTCTCGATTGACGTAGTAACGTAACGTTTTCAGGAAGCTGGAGCTTTCCTCAGAATTTGAGATCACAAAATCCTCTTTGTATGCCCCTTTCAGTTTTAACACCATGTTCTGCGTTGCTGGAAAACACAGAGAGTAAGCAAAAAACACCTAAATCTAGGATTATACAGTATGTGTTTTCAAATTGAATTTTATAGAACAGAACGATTTAACATTTTATTTTCTTTTGCAGTTATTTCTGAATACCACTGAATTCCCAGCTGTCTAATATCTAAGCATTTGCATGGGAAATGTAGATGAAATTGTCTTTATTTACCTTCAGTCTTCTTTAGAAGCTTGTCTATCTCCACATTCAGCTCACAAAAAGGACCTGCCTATTTTAAAAGGAAAGCATAAAGCTCATCTGATAAAGGTTATCTTACATATTTTTGAGGGTTTAGTTAAAAGTGCATGTAGCCTGTATTAAAACTGTAGCTTTTTAGGAAGACACCTTCTTATACTGTACATCAGAAAATCTTTTTAAATAATCTGTCTGCAACCCATGATACAGATAAGAAAGCTGTAGTAAAGGTTCGTACCACCAAAACTCCATTAGAGACGCATGGCGTTGGTGTCTCAGAGCTGCAACACAAAACAGACACTTTCAGATTTATGTGTATAGACATGAATATTTAATTGTACAACCTGTTCTAACCGGTACCTAATAAATAAACTTTTTTGCAAATAATCATGAGAACTGCTGAAGGCATACTCACCTCTTAGTGATCTCAAACTCTACCCACAGTTCATCTTTGGTCTGAAAAAGAAAGTAGTCACAAATTAAATATATCAAGGGTTCTGTCAACTAAGTGTTTATTTTATGTTGAAATGTCTGTCTCCATATAGCACTGACCTTGTCATTTATTATAAAGCATTTGGTCTCCTTTTTCCCAGGTGTGAGGTTATTGATGTCAAATAGGATAGTGGCACAATGGTCGTCTCTCATTAATGGATCCTCATCATAGATCAAGATCTCTAGAATGTTCTGTGTATAGAGAAGAGAAAAGTAAGAGTTAAAGTGTCATTCATATAACACATTTTACTGGAGAGATAAATAGCGGAGGTTAGAAATAGGATATAATATAATAAAACATTCTAAGATCAGACAAAAATTTTAGTGGTTTACCTTGATGTTGCTGTGCACTCTGAAAGTGAATGTTTCATTCCATTCAGGTTTGTCGCTATTTGATATAGTCTTGGTACGATGAGTACGGGCCGATGCTGTGGGTAAGTTCAGGATGACATAGCAGTCAGACTCAGACACTAAAGAGAAATTGAGGTGGGGTTGAAAAAGTTAGTAAGATGGCTCACAGAATTAAGCGTTTATCTATTTGTATGCACGTAAACTCATGAGTAGAGGTTACTGTTGGATTAGTCGTCATATTGTAGGGCTTTTGAAAGCCCAGAAACACCTTTAAAAACCTGTTATGTAGGCAAAGTATTATACTGATATCTATACTGATTTAGACTTTGAGATTAGAAAAAAGATTGCAGCCTACTACATACAGTATAGTGCAAGTGTAACAGAGCAAGTTCAAACAACAATACACATTTCTCATCAAAACTGCAAACCAGTTTAGACATGTTTACTTTAAACTTTGTACATACTGGAATCTTTGTTATTATTGCAATAAAAACGTTTGCTTTAAACTTCACACTTCTGCTAAAAAGAAAATTAAAATGTATATATTTGGCTGCTATTAAGAAGACAAACTGTCTCACAGTAGTCATAGGACTGATGGATCTTCGCATACAAAACGCTGACTGACAAATTCCAGTATGGCTTGACTTCTCTCTGTTAAAAGGAAACAACCAGACACAGAAAATGAAGTGATTAAGTAATAATGAAAAATAATGTCATCTGACTACAAAAGTGTATGTACAACACATGATCTATGATCACAAGATCTATATTGTTTACTGACATAGTAAAAAAATAAAATAAATTAAAAACTCAAGTACTGTTTGTTACAGTCAGTGTTTCTATGCAAAAATTACAATTACATTACAGTCATATAAAGAAATCCAAAGAGGAAATACTAGCTAACCTTAAGCATTGTTGAATGTTTGTGCTGAGATCTGAATCCGGCTGCCTGTGAAACTCAAATGAGAGCGCAAGTGAGAGCAAAAGGTGGTACATGCGCAGCTTGAAAAGCTATTTTTCCTGCTTATCCAGAATATATTCTTAGACTACATATCGGTTTTCTTAGAAAGTCACAAGTCAGCCTTCTCATCCACAATGCCAAGTTTTCATAACAATGCATAACTATTGTTAAGGCATGCCAGAACAAGACAGAATGCTTTTACAGTGATCTGATATAAATATATGTAAGTAACAGGAGAGCATACATTCACTATGGGGAATTCAACATAAAATTCCTCTTTAATGACAGTTTTTTGCTTCTACAAAAACATTATAAAGCTGTCATCTCTCTTACAATGATTCACCCAGTTTCATTTCTAAACTTATGTAAGTGTTCACATTGCAAAGTTTTGTCAACTCAAAATGATGTCTGATGTTCTGCTTAAATGAAGATGTCTGCATGGTACATTCACTTGCTGACTTATTTTTCAATTAGATTCTAAGTGGATACTCACCCAGGTCAATGAATACAATGTTGCTCCAGAAGAATATCTTCAGTCTAGGTCTGTTTTGGACTCTGGATAAAATTTGTAAATATAGCTTGAGTGCTGCTCCTCTATGGCAAGCCATTGTAACATTTAATCTATAAACCACACAGGTATCTCATTTAACGTTACTAGTACTTCTTTTTAGATACTAGTATCTTTTCCATTAAGTACTAGTACTTATTCTTTAGCTACTAGTGCTTATTCTTTAGATACCAGTGCCTTTTGTAAAGATACTAGTACTTATTTATCAGATACTAGTACTTATTTATTAGATACTAGTATATATTCATTAGTAATTATTCAATAGATACTAGGTCTTATTATAGACATTTTATGGAAAGCCATTTTAACATTTAATCTATAAGCAATACTAGTATCTATTTTCATGGTACTGGTACTTATTTTTTAGATACTAGTATCTTTTCCATTAAGTACTAGTACTTATGCATTAGGTACTAGTGCTTATTCTTTAGCTAAACACTAGTACATAAAGAATAAGCACTAGTAGTTAATGAATAAGTACTAGTACTAAATGGAAAATATACTAGTATCTAAAAAATAAGTAAGTTAAATTAGATACTAGCCTGGTTTATAGATTAAATGTTAAAACGGCTTGCCATTAAAGTTCAATTAAAAAATGTACTAGTAAAATAAAAAAACATACTAGTAACATTTTGAATAAGTACTAGTATCTACAGTATTTAATAGGTACTAGTATCTAATGAATAAGTACTTCTTTCTAATAAATAAGCACTAGTACCTAATGAATAAGTACTAGTATCTAATAAATAAGTACTAGTATCTAAAAAAATAAGTACTAGTATCTAATGGACAACTACCAGTATCTAAAAATAAATACTAGTGTCTAATGAATAAGTACTAGTGTCTATTTAATAAGTACTAGTATCTAATGAATGAGTACTAGTATCTAAAAAAATACGTACTAATACCTAATTAATAACTAATAGTACATAAAAATTAAGTACTAGTCACTAGTGAAATACATACTAGTCAAAACTGAATAGTTGATATCTCAATGACGGATCCCCATAGAAGCCAATGGCAAAAATTTAAAATTTGTTACTAGCAACAATATAAAGGTTAATAGTCACTATTGAAATAAGCACTAGTATCTAATGAATAAGTATTAATGAATAAATACTAGTATCTAATAAAAAAGTATCTGATAAGTACTAGTATTTAATCAATAAGTACTTGTATCAAATGAATAAGTACTAGTACCTAATAAATAAGCACAAGTATCTAATGAATAAGTACTAGTAACTTTAAAAAAGACACTAGTATCTAAAGAATAAGCACTAGTACCTAAAGAATAAGCGTAAGTGGTGAGCAAGTAAAACATGTTCCTGGATCAACATTTCTAACAACCAATCAGAATTGAGATATAACTTTTCAGGAAATATCTGTTTTAGGCTTACAATCAGTGTTAGATGCTTCTACAATCTTGTTAATAAGCTTTAATTTCCCACTGATTTTAGGGATAAATTATGGGTAGGGTTAGGGTTAGGGGTAGGGATTAGGCTACGTCTATATTTTTGGACAATACTGTTGATCCAGGATCATCAGAAGATGTTGATCCAGGAACATATCTTACTTGGCAAAATCACAGCGACCAAGCACTAGTAGTACCAAGTACTAGTACTTAATGGAAAAGATATCTAAAAAATAAGTACTAGTAACGTTAAATTAGATACTAGTGCGGTTTATAGATTAAATGTTAAAACGGCTTGCCATAGTCACTGTGTTTTATCACCTGTATCGCCCAAGGTATTCAAAAACAAGTAGCGTTTGTTGCCAGTGTGTGGGGCAAGTACACCTTTATTTAATTCAGAGTAAAGCACAAAAGACATGCTGTTTCAGTCAACCAATTACAGACTAGTTGTGAAATGACTAATTCCTCTCTTTCTTTTAGATGCCTTAGTCATAGTACGGTTTGTCTCCACCCATACACTCTATGGTCTCCACCTGCATTTGTGGCGGCTCATAGTGGGAGGCAGGGGAACCACAGCTTCCCCAAAATTTTGAGGTGAAAATGGGAGGACAATTTAATGTTAATAAAATTCACACTTCACTTCAGTTCATGTCTCAGAATGTGTATTTTTTTCTTTTGTTTGTAATTTCACAGCTGTAATACCATAACATGTTACGCTAATGTGCCGAATCTGCTAATTCAGTGGTTCCCAAACTGGGGGGCGGGGCAAGGCTGAGGTATGGTCATGTTACGATAAAGTGGACCGGAAGTTGAAGTCGTCTGCTTGTTGAGTTGTTGTAAAAGAACTTCACTTGCGTTAGCATCCCATTGACTCCCATTCATTTTTGCGTCACTTTGACAGCGAATAAGCTTTACATCTGAGGCGTTTAAAGACTCCATTTGTCCATTATTTATTTCTAAAGATACACGACAATGTATAAAGGGCTCCATTACCTTCTATGTTACATTATGGCCCCGTAGAAGCAGTTTTTGTAAAAATAGGCTAACGATTGCGTCATAACCACTCGACTCTCTGTCGCACAGTAGAGAAATTACCGTACAGACAGGAGGAGAAGCTCGCAGGCAATCGGGGAGACGTCAAGAGATATGGGCGTACTGGCGTTACATTTTAAAATACTATAAAAAATAATTAATCAGAATACTTACTCCTGCTCACTCACGCCAAAGAACTCCCCGCTCAAACTCTCCGTCTCTGCAAGATTAACGATGCCAGTTTGCACGCACAGATACTAGAAGGTTTACATCTGTCAGACAGGTTGCTGACGTCATCAAGCTTAGTTTGAGTCTGTGCGTCAGAAACGGAAGTTCTAAAAATCGCTAAAAACGGGCTTCACATGTCTCAATTGAGTTCCAATGGGGTCGCTGTGTCCATTTCTTTTACTGTCTATGGGTATGGTGCACAGTCAGCAGATTATTTTGCAAAAGAAACCTCTGCAGGGTGATAAAGACTTTTCCACCTTATCATGAGGCCACTTGCCTGATAAGTAAATAATTGAACGCAAAATATTAATTTGACATATTTTAATTACCTCAACATCACTCACAGCACCTGCTTGAGTGCTCCGTTATCAGTTGTAGCTGTGGTGTATCAATAACAGACCACTAGATGGCGCGATTGAAGAATCAGAGTTGTATTGCAGGGATATATAAACAAACGATGCATGGTTCTGCTCTAAGCATGTAAGTTACAAGTTTGTGAAAATACTACCAGTAACAGGTAAACGTAAAGCAGATTATGAATATACTTAATATTCACAAATACACCACGAGCGGCGCGATTTGACAAAAGCAAATAGAAGCAGCGATGATCTCTGCTGTGGATGCGGCGCAACGCGACATGACAAATCCATGACAGTAAACTGATGCTCCAGAGCTCTAGGACAATTTCAAATATTCATTAGAGAATCGTGAAATCGTTTCCTCAAAAATATGAAGCAGCACAACTGTTTTCAGCATTCAAATAATCAGAAATTGTTACTTAGCAGCAAGTCAGCATATTAGAATGATTTCTGAAGGATCATGTGGCACTGCAAGACTGGAGTAATGATGCTGACAATTTAGCTTTCAAATAGATATCTTAAACTGACAATATTACAATGTTTACTGTTTTTTTTTAATAAATAAATGTAGCCTTGGTGAGCATAAGAGACTTTCCAAAAAAAGAGTGGGGGGCCTTGAAAATATTTTTCTCTACAAAAGGGGTCCGGCCGAAAAAAGTTTGGGAACCAATTACCTACAAATTAATTTAGCATAGCATAATGAATCATAATATTTATTAACAAAACATTGTTTTGTTGTTACCTTTCACATTTATGCTGTGTTTTGTGTTTTAACTGTTTTACTGTTTAAATTGAGCTTTATAGCCTATACAGTTTGATAGGCTCAATTATTGTGACAACTTATTACCCCATCAAACCGTTTGTTGTCAAAACCCCTTTGTAGCAAAACCTGTAACAAATAATTACTGGAATAAATAAAAGTTACAACTAGCCTCGTGCGATGCCGTTATGCCACCAGAAGATGGCATCAGCCGCTAAACTGTAGGGGACTGAGGAAGCGCCTACGCTCAAACACTTTGGATACGCGTTGGCAACTGTACTCAAGGTCTGTTTCCATTCTCCACATTTTTGTAAATAAGTTTTAACCTACGTTTTCTTTTCCCTGGCTACTTTTGATTATAGATACTTCTCCAGGGGCTCAATTAACCAACTGCTGAAAAATATCAATTACTGGCCGTATGTGTTCCCAGATTTTGCTCACGTTCTTCGCTAAAAGAAATCTTAAGAAACACATTTCAGTGTATGTACAGTTAAGGTGTCCTAACCAGACTTTGTATTAACTGCATATTTTTGAATCACTCCAGCACAGTCCCATTCATTCACATACAGATCCCCTCTCCCCAAAATGCCGCCCACGCCTACAAATCGTCTGCGCGATTTATTCCACAGCGTGTCGCATTAATTTACCCTCAAACTCCTAGTGGTGCTGTAACAGATTGAGGTCTTTAGGATGCTCCTATAAGTAGAGCTTTCTTAGTGAAATCCTGAAACCAAGCTAGAGTGTGACATTAGAGGGGGAAGGGAGAACTTTATCCTAAAGAGACTAAATGCTGCATGGCATTTTATAACTGCAGATTGTTCCATTGGGAAAATATGTCTGCGTTTGTCAGAAAATGACTTTTAAATCTATTATTTTTAGGTAAAATAACATGTATTTATCAGTACAGATATTTTCGTTGATATTCTTTGTGTAAAGAGAAAAACAACTTAAATGTTATTAAAAATGTTTACAGTTTCTTTGTTTAGAAGATTAAATGTTTTTCTTTCAAATATTTTTTTTTCATTCAGTAACAAAGCTTTTGTGTGCCTTTTGAATTCTTTAAAAACTTTAAATGACTGTACTTATTAATTTTACAAGACCATGTTTGCTTTTGTTAAAGCTTTTGTTGCACATAAAAGAAAACTAAAAACTCAAATTCTTCATCTCTTTGCACCCCAGCTCATTTAATTGGAATTGGAGCGATTGTCTGAGATTTCGTCTCAAAGATGAGCGCCATGGCTACAAACACCCCTCCTGCTCCACCTGTAATGGCTCTGAAACCCCACATTAGACCCTCACAAAATGTGCTCTGATGTGAAACCTCAGCCTGTGGGCTTAAACACACACACACACACACACTCTTGATCCACCTGTAATGGCTCTGACAGGTCAGACTGACACACTTAGATGAAGCTGTGTGTTTTTTCTCTCTCTCTCTGCTGGTATTATATGGTCTATTATGATTTGAAGATGGTTCCTAGCACTGTTTTGAACAGGAGAGGGCTGAGAGATGGTATTGATTTGTTAAATCTGAATGAGAGGCTTTAGGAAACAGGATGGAAGAGAAAGAGAGGGAACATTGAAGACATGCCCTCCAGAACAATTATCTGAAAATCACTTCCGTTTGAAAACAGCCAGGTCTGTGTCTAATCCTTGAGAATATACAAACCTCAATGCAATTTTGAGACATTGTAAAACAATGAATATATAACCTGCCTGAAAGTACAAGACTTCAATTTTTTTTACTTGATTGTCTACAAATACATACTTTATAATTGGATAAAAGCATCTGCAAAATTACTAAATTAAAATGTTAATACACATACGCAATCAGCTATAGCATATTTAATTTTATATATATGTATATATCTGTGAAAATCTGTATTTTCACAGATTTTTACCAGTATTTTGAATTACAGAATGGATTGTGTTGTGTTTTAGGGTTAAAAGAAATGTCTGTTAACTTAACAGATAATGTCCTGGCTGAAAATGATCAGTAACTTTTCCATTTTTCTAATGTTTTTTGTTTAAGTCTACATGTAAATAGATAGATAGTTATATAGATTACATAGATAGATTTAAATTTATAAAGACCCCTTAAAATACACTTAATCATTAAATACAAACACCTCTATTGCTTTCATTAATTTTTGTTTGTACCGTTTACATCTCTTAAATTTCCATAACATTCTGTTTTCTGCAAAAAAAAAAAAAAAAAAAAAAAAAAAAAAATTCATAAATCAATGGAATAATCACCATGTGATTCAAACCTGTAAGCATTATTACGTTGTGGATTCTTGTCAAAGTGCAGGCCATGTTTGTATTTACATGTCACATGAAGGTTCAAACTCCTGAACTTTCTTACTTTGTCTAGGTAGAAGCAGCTGTCTGTTTCACCCCCCCCCCACCCCCCCCCCCCCCCACCTTTGTGCCAGAGTATGAAACTTTCAGAATATAATTTCAGAACAGCCCCTCTCTGTAGCATGGCATGTTTTGAAACCGTTTCTAGGTTTTGGCTCTACTTGTACATTTGACACGTTGTACATGGCAGAAAGAGGTACGAGGAACATTAGCAGAATAAAGGTGCTAGCGATATAGAAGAGAGCCTGCTTAGCTCTACTAATGAGCTATTAAGAGCAAGATAGGACTCAAGTCTCTCCCCCTTGGCCTCTTTTGCAGCCAAAACACACTTTGTCTGGTAATGGGTGTATTAGCGGAGTAAGAATGCACTGGTGTTAGTTGGGGGTGGCAAAATAGATCTTTTTTTACACTGTTACAGTAGCATAATTTATTGTTGAAACACGGAAATACATTTACTGTATTAGGAATGAGTAGCACCTAGACTTTAGTGCCTTTATTTTTATATTATTTTATGTATTATCACAGTTTTGTTATTTCGTTTTACAAACTTATGAACAATTTGTAATTAGGGAAGCATATCCATGCCAAAATGGTTTAACTGTCTATTTTAGATATATATCTTTTTTATTTATCAATATTGATATTTAGTTGTGCATTCTAATTTTCTCATTTTTAAGTTTGCTTAAAGTGAATATTTAATAACACTGTTAAATGCCACTTTTTATACTGCATATTTCTCTTTATAATGTATATAATTCTCTTGCAGCATTTAAAATTACTGGGGGTTTTTTTGTCTTCATTGTTGTTTTATTTTATAATATTATCAACAAAAATGTTTTTATTTTTTATTTTATTTTACAATATTATTTAATAAAATAGTATAGAATTTCAATATCAGCCATTTATTGGTTACCGGCTATAACATTAAAACTAGACTAAAATAAATTAAAACCAAAATAAAAAATTAAACCCAACCTTAAAAATTGTATCACTTATAGGCCAGAATTTTAATATTTGTACATAATGGTACATATGTATGTATTTATTTTTTACTTGATTGTTTATTTTTTTGTCTCAATTTTGATATTAAATAGTTCTGAAATTTAATGAATATTGAATTGTTGGAGTCTGTATAGTTTCACACATTCATAACATCCACATAGACATTTTATTAAGCAGGTATTCCAAATGAAAGTAGTGATCGATAGTCCTGGCCTTTTTTATCATTCTTATGCACTGTTTTTCCAAAATCCACAGGAGGCTTGTAAAACCTTGGGGTTCTGCGTAACCCACATGCTGCATCGCCCAGACTCAAAGGAGCTGCACAAAATGTGCCCTTCCCATCTTCAGGTATTGTCATGTCTTGTTTTTAATTTATCTATTGATATGTCTCACCATCTGTCTTTTTGTCTCTATGTGTGTTTCCACCCATCTCGCCTTTGTCCCTCTTCTCTTTTGACGCTGAAGTGTTTTGTTGTCTCTAAATAAATGAGGTGGGTGAGTTTTGCCATTCTGACACTGTGGGCTTTACTTACCATCTGATGGAAGGCTTTACCAGCAGTGACACAATAGAGACAGAGAGGAAGAGGAAACAGCACTCATATTGTTTTGGGATCTTCACAGCTACTTCATTAGGGATATCTGAATAACCTTCACACAGACATGTTAAATAAAAAAATAGCAGAAGGCCCAAAACTGCCATATCGAAAATATTAACATTTCAGAATGTTATGACTGCTATTGTTAACGACAGAAATGACTAAACTGAAGGTCAGGACATTAATTTTCAACACAAATCACTAAATTGTTGCATCTTATGAGGCTTTAGACGCTGTCAGTGCAGTTTGATTTCAGATAATATGTCCCCCATACCACTCACATGATTATAATGAAAATACAGTGGAATTTATATTTACGCTCAAATATTTGTAATATGTGACAGTATCAAAAGGTTGAGGCGTAATTTGCGTGACTGCAGGATCAAACATTTTCTGACATGTCAGGTTCAGTGGACTATTTGCAGTACATGAATTGTTAGTTAACCTGGTTTACCCACCAGCTTTAAACAAGAACAGTCTAAGCTGGCTGGTTTGGTGCCACTCTAGTTATTGGACCAGCATAGGCATGTTATTCATATTGATCAGCCATGTTGGAAGCTGGTTGACCAAGTGGTTCCTACTGGTAAAGCTAGTTGAGATAAGCTAGTTTACCGTATCTACCCCTAAAGTATACTGGTACTTTAATGGTTGATATTTGTAACCCAAGGGTTGATATTAATAACTTAAGGGTATATTTTAATACCTCATGGATTGATATTAGTAACTTTTAGAAACTAGAAGGGTTTAAATTATTATCTTAATGATTGACTTGAAGGTATGTATTATTATCTTAAGGGTTGAATTTGATAAATTAAAGGGACATATCTAGTACCTATTACCTTAAAGTTTTGGTTTCCAGAGTTAAGGAGTTCATATTTGTATCTGAAGGGTCAGTATTCATAATTTAAGAGTAAATAAATGTATTACTACCTTAAGAGTTGATATTAGTATGTTAAGGTTACATATTAGTTGCTTAAATGTTGACATTTATAACTTCAGCATTCATATTAGCATCTTTAGGGTTGATATTCGTTACTTAAGGGTATATATTAGTAACTTGATAGTGACTTAAGAGAGAATATAAGTGTCTTAAAACAAAGTAGGAACCCTCATCCCAAACCTAACATATGTTGTTCTTTTCAACAGGTATCACACAGGACCGACAGTCTTCAAAAGCAAAAACTATTTGAAGACGCCTCTGCACCAAGACATTTTAGTGTCCCACAGCCTCACATGCAGGACATCTTCATCTTTTGTTGGCCTGGAACATCTCAGACCACAGCTGGTGCGCGTCCCACCGAACTCTTTTTCCCAAGCTCGGCGCAGAATCACCCTGTTGCCCCTGCGGCCCCCTTTCGTAGCCTCCTCTTACCTTTTCTTTAAACAATCCCTCCCTCTCATCTTTTCTTTAAACAACCTTTCCCTTTCTCCAACATGCTGCCCCACACACTCGCTAAATGAAGTTAGTCCAGCACCCCCCTCCCCATCCTCTTCTGCTCCCTACCAGACACACTCACAGAATTGTTTGTTAATAGTCCAATTAGATAATTGCCATCTTTCACTCCTTTTGCTCTCCGTTTCTCATAAAGGACTGAATGGCTTCGGTTGGGGGGGGAGTTCAGCATGAAGAGGGCCTCTGGCCCTGCAAGGTGACAAGAAAGGTCCGAGCCTGTTCCCTGCTCGCAACCATTGGCTTGAATTGAATCATTGTAGCCTAATCAATGGTCTTATTGGATTACAGACCACTGCTGTTCCCCCAGATATTGTTGCGTTGACAATGAAAATAGGCGAGACTGAGTGGGTGGGTGTGTAGTGGTGTGGAAGGAATGGAAGAGGGGTGGAGGAGGGGGGTCGCTTTGGGTGTTAGCGTTGGGATCTCGGGCAGGTTGTTTTTTTTTAGTGGTGCTTTAACAGGTTTCTTGTAGGGTAAGGGGGCTGAGTGATGGTAGCATTGGGTTGGGGTTTGCATTAGAGGTGCTGGGTAACTCAGAGTGGTTGTGCGCACTGTCCCCCGTTTGACAGAGTTCCCTTGTGTTCATCTCTTTCTTTTGTCAATCCGTGTTCATTACCACTACAGATTCCGAGCGAAGTGGATTCCATTTTTTTCGTATTCCAGGTCTCTCCGCCTCCCTCATTCTTTTTCTCTGTCTCTCTCTCTCTCTTTTTGCTCTCCACCGATCTTTCCCTCTCTCTCTTTTCGCTCTTTGCTTGTGTTAGCGCCGAGGGTGCAGCGTGTGGTATCGGGCCGTTATCCGGGAGGAGATTCGCCAGCCTGTTCGTAAAGTTAGCCCGACCAAACATCTACAGCCTGAGAGCAGTGGAACGGCCAGGCATTGAGGAATCAAGTGGAACTTTTCTGGCGGTCCATGATTGCGCGTGGTGGCGATTTGAGGCAAATCATCTCCCTTGAACCTTTGCGAACGAGGGCGGAGAGGGGGGTCGGAGTGAGTGGACCCCTCAATCAGGACAATGTGTATTTCCCAAACAGTTTAGAGTATTCATGAGGTTACGCAAATGTGGAGGCAGCAAAATTACCGTAATCAATTGAAGCGGCGAGCATGCGTCCGTCCACAGCTCTGATTACCCGGAGATCAGCCTGATGTGAATGCTACAAGGCGAGGAGCTGTTAAATTGCTGTTGAATTTGGGTGAGAAGTCTATGATCATTGGGCAAGTGAGTCTGCACAGAGATAATAGGGCAGATCAGTGGACCGGGCAAGTGCTGGTGGCACATTAGCTATCTGACTTCAACTCCAAGCTGCTGTTTTACAGAAAGACCAAACCTATATTACCCAGAATAAGCAGTGTGTGTCCAGACCCGAATAGTTATTTCTTCCCAACAAGGAGAAAAAGAAGGCAAAATCTTCATAGAGGATAAGAGACTATGGAAGTCCACTACAGCCAAGACTCGGAGCCCGGAATGTTGCTGAAGAATGGACTAAAAGAGGGGAAAGAGGGAAAGGATTCCCAGGGGAACATTTCAAAATCGTTCCTGAAGGACCAGCAGGAGTCCTTCTCTCCATCCGGACCGGTGGAAAACTGCGAAAAGAGGAGGAGGAGGTGATGAGGTGATGATTATTGCTGGAGGAGGATTGTTGTTGGTGGTTTTTTTAAAAAATTATTGTGGTGGTTTCTTTATGTTTTTTTTGTTCTCAAAAAAAAAAAAATATGTATATTTTGTTAAACAGGAAATCGACTTAACGGGAACTTTTAAATCTTGCTTTTTGTGATGGTTCTTCTGAGTCGCTGGTTTGATTTTGTTTTTGTTTTTGTTTTGTTTTTTCCCTCCATGAGTGAGTGTATAGATTTGAGCGTGCACAAGTATTCAGGATGCAAATTGAGCTATGCTGTACTGAGAACTGGACAAAATTAGTTCTGTTTTGAAGAAAAAAAATTATGATTGTTATCTTATCAGCTCTTTTGGTGTGTCTCGTAGCTTTCTGATCCAGTTTCTCCACTGCAAATATTTGCAAATGCTATTTAAAAGAATATCAAACATGTATTACTATTATGGACATAAACACGAAAATAAATAGAATAATTATTAGTACTATACTATATGTTTGTGAAGGTTTGATTTCTTTACAGTACAGTTTCTCTGATTGTGAGATTTAAGAAATTATTTTGTTCTTTTTATACATAATGGAAAAAGTGTAACTTTTTTGCATAGCTGATTATGTTGGTTATCATTTTAAGATAGTCTTATCATCTCTGCCATTATATATATATAAGTTTCAGTGCTTTTTCTCCATTGTCAAAAAAATAAGCATTCTGTTTCTTTTTAAGTATTCTGTTACATTCAGTATTTTTTTATTTACTAAAATATTTGAATGGATATTCTTTTTTGTTTTCCTTAAACAGTATCATTGAGATTGTGGAGCATGCATAGAAATGTACCTGTAAATGAATCATTCACATTGTTTTTTTTTTGTTTTTTGTTTTTTTGTTTGTTTGTTTTTGTTTTTAAGATAATATAATGTTTTTGCAACAATTTGTCTAAAAGATGCTTGTCTATATTTGTGTTAAATTACTAAGATAGTTGTGGAGCCCCTGCTGCTTGTGTCAGCTGATTGTAAAATTCTGGCGAGCAATCAGCTCCATTAATTTATTTAGGTTGTGAAGCTAAATCTAGGTCAGTCTCGGAGGCCCGCTGAAATATGAGGAAATTAACCTGATGAAATTATTGTGTAATTTCTTCAGTCACAATTCAGCAGCCAATACAATTATTCAGTATCTGGATTTGAATAATTATAGAGACCAGAGTGTGTGAGTGTGTGTGTGTGTGTTTTAAATTATCTTGAAGTTGATACAAAGCTTAACTAATTTTTTTAAATAATTTATTTATTGCTTATTTTTTTGCTAAGAATGCTGGAGCATGGTTCTGCACATCACAAAGACATAAATAACAACAAACATAACTTTAATAACTCGCCAGCTGACATGTTTGGTGTAATTTTTAGATATTTTATTATTACTTTCATTTTTAAATCCCGCATTTATCTCCCAGTTTTTGTGCATTTACTTGATTATTCAGTATTTTTAGTAATCATTTAAATCCGTTCAGCAATAGAAGAACCATTAGAAATATGTATGACATATGCAAAAGACAGAAAAATACAAAATTATTTTGCAATATGATTTGACCGACTATTTTGTGTATTTGTGTTTTATGCACGTTTTTAACTACTATTTTGAAATACATTGAGCTCTTATTTATTTATTTTTTTAGTCAACACTATTTTCCTACATGGTGAATTGTTAGTATTTAAAATAACACATTTTTGCTTTAATTACTACAATAATAAGAGGCTAGTCTGCATTTGTTTGGCATTGATGTGCCATGATATATTTACAAAACTGTGACATTTTTAACAGCTTGTTGTGTAAAAATAATTTTCTTGATTAAAAACGTCTAATATTTTGTTAGTTATTTAGCCACAAAAATTGTGCAATGTTTAATAAGTTTTGAATGACTACCTATATTACATTTTTTATAATATAATGATTTCTTCTAATTATATGTACGGGTATTTCAATGATAATCTTATAGCAGGTATGACAATTTGCTGAAAATATTTTCTTATCACATTTAGATGCCAAAGGTTCAATTCGAGAGATTATTCTCCCTAAGGGTTTGGATCTAGACCGACCAAAGCGTACTAGGACCTCGTTCACAGCAGAACAGCTGTACAGACTGGAGATGGAGTTTCAGCGGTGCCAGTATGTTGTGGGACGAGAGCGAACCGAACTTGCTCGACAACTTAACCTGTCTGAAACTCAGGTACACAATCAAATGCAAATATCCTTACACACAAATACAATTGCATATAAATAAAACAAACATTATATATACTACTGAAATAAACCAGTGCAATAAAAACACAAAAATAATCACACAAATGGACTCTCCCAAACTTATTTATCCTTGTGACGCATGTCTGACGCATTATGATAAATATCATTGAATGTAATTAAAATGTATTATTGATGCTCTGTACAATTGAAAAGACACCAAGCTACCTGGTAACAAGTTGTTCTGACTATACGATTTTGATCTTTATTTAATTTGCATTTTGATCATCCTGTGGCATCCCTTCAGACCACTTAAAACATCTTCCTGACATTTTCTCAGATAATTCCTTTTTTTTCTGCCCTTACCATCAGTGCAGTAGTTTGATGGTTTGTTAGTGGCATAAATGCCTGCTTTACAAAAATAAGCCCAGCGATGCATTTGCGGCACATGCTTTGCGCAGGGGTCAGCAAGAGGTCACGAGCTTGGGATTACATGACTGAACTGTACATGCACTCTCTCTCTCTCTCTCTCGGCCTCGAATTATCCCTCTCTCTCTCTCTCTCTACGTGTCTCCCTGGATAATCTGCCATGCGGGGAATCTGACTGCAATAGTAAGGCTAATTTTGGAACCCACATTTCTATTTGTTTATTCATTAGTAATCATGTTCATAATACCACATGCTTACATGACCAAGTACTACATTTATTAAGAAAAAAAAGACATGATGGCTCACAAAAAATATAAGACATAATATATGCATCTACCTTTTCTCATTTTACCACTCAATTTTTCAGTCATATATTGATCGGAGCTCCCCTAATTAAACACCCTGAACACCTGCAAACCGTTTCTAATTCTATTGGCCATTTGAACTGTGTCACATTCTATCACATCATCACCCCACTAACGACTTTAAAATTCTTCTGCTCTCCTGTGGGGTGAAATGAAGACATTTAAAGCTCTGAGGCAGATTGGTGCTGCGAACACAGGGAGCACAATAGAGTTAGCTTCACTAATGCCCTCTCTAATGCCCCGTGCTGCAGTGCAGTTCAAATCCATGCCTTGATTACATTAAAGCTTCCCGTGTCTGTTCTTGGGCGCTTGATGAGGAGGGTGAAGTGCTCTTTAATGACGACTTCATGAAATTTACATTGTATTCCAAAACACAAAATGTTCTGTGGAAAGATCAAACAAGGGACGTCATCCATTTGTAAAAGTGTACCAGCAATGCATTTGCATCGAGAATGACAGGGAAAATATTATGTTTTTATAAAGGTGGAATTGCTGGTAATTCGATGTTTTTTTTTTTTTTTTTTTTTTTTTTTTTTGTGAGCTTCCGGGTCATGGTATCGACAAAACATTGTGAGATTAAACAACTGCAAACAACAAATGTGCATTTTAGTGATTTAGAGACAATAGCAGGTTTATTATGAGGAATATGAACTTAATATTTAGCATTCCATTACAATACTGATGAAACTGTTTAGGCATGCACTTCTGTAACTAGCAGCTTTGTTAAAAAACAGCAGCATATTCTATTACAAAACGTTTAAATAGTATTATGATATTTATTGTGACGTATTTAAGCGGTTTATTTTAGTGGGGTTTTTTATAGATGTGACAGTTAAACTGCATGACACAATTCTGAGATGTTAGTCATACTTCATTGTTCTCATTCCTCTGAAGCTATTATCGATTATTTGAAGTACAGCGAGTATAAAGCAGGCCTAATTTTCTCTATAGAAAATAAATATATATTATGATTTTGTTCTGCCATTGGAACTTGATCTAAACATGTATTATCAGGAAATTGCCATTCCTCTTTTTTTGTAATCCTAAATTAAATAGATACAGTACAATTATGTGGTTCAAAACCGTATTGATCCATCCGTCCTTGCAAAAGGAGCTTGTGTTGTCGTGTTTTTCAAAAGAATAAACCCTTAACAATAAAGGTGCTTAAAAGGTTCTTCACAGCGATGCCATAGAAGAACCATTTTTGGTTCCACAAAGAACCATTCAGTCAAAGGTTCTTTAAAGAACCATCTCTTTCTTACCTTTTTATAATCTGAACAACCTTCTTTCGCCAGAAAGAAGATGTTAAAGGTTCTTTATGGAACCACTTAGACAAAAAAGGTTTTTTTTTTTTTTTCATGAAGCACCTTTGTTTTTATGAATGTAATTTATTTTTTTTGTGCATTAAATAGGTTTATATTTACAGTTACCTTTTTATTTCAAAATAAGTGTCCCTTACACTTTTCAAAATTAATTTTATTTTTAACTAACCCACTTTTTAAAAAAATACATATTAAATTGGTGCATTAAGAATTAAACATTTCCACTGCTTATCTAAAAAGCTTTACGTTATACCTAATCTAATTACATTTTAACTATTATAGTTTCTATAAATAGACTTCTATAATTAATGTTATCTAAAAACAAAATCTAAGAATTGTTTTACTTTGTAAACTTTGTCTTATTTAATTTTCATTTATTTATTTATATTTTAATATAAATAACTTATGGATATTTATATTTAAATATTGTTTTTCTCTGTAGGTTATGTTTTTTTTAATTTTTATTTGTTTTTTTAAGAAGAAGGATCAGGGGAAGGATTCCGAGCTGCGGTCCGTGGTCTCTGAGACAGCCGCCACCTGCAGTGTCCTGCGTCTCCTGGAGCAGGGCCGGCTCCTCACTCCCCCAGGCCTGCCAGGGTTGCTGCCCCACTGTGGGAGTTCATCGCTAGGCTCAGCCCTGCGTGGGCCGTCCCTGGGCATCACCGCTAATGGAGGCTCTTCCAGCAGCAGTAGCAGCAGCGCGGCCAGCTCAGGCACAGCCGGGGGGAGCCCGCCGCTGCCAACGGTGACCAGTTCGGGGACAGTCACAGGGCTGCAGGGATCTCCGCCTGCCCACGGGCTGTTTAGCTTCCCTATGCCCTCTCTGCTTGGGTCGGTCGCCTCACGCATCTCCTCCACCCCGCTCGGCATGGCCGGATCCCTCGCGGGGAACTTGCAAGAACTTTCTGCCCGCTACCTGAGCTCGTCCGCCTTTGAGCCCTACTCGCGGACCAATGGCAAAGAAGCGTTAGACAAGAAAGCTTTGGAATGATCGCTAGGGGTTTCTTTTTGTCGGTTTATTATCATTGTTGTTGTTTTGAAATTAGTTTGAGCTCTGGTTATCTCTCTTTTTTTAATCGCTTTTGCCCCTTTTGTCTCCTCAGTGCTGTTGTGTTTCCAATCTTGCATTTTTCATGTTGTCAACCTGCACACTTGATGCCTCTCAGAATTGTAAAAAGGTGGACTCATACTTTTCAAAAATGAGGATTTTCAGAGCATTTTGCACTAAATCAAATTTTCTCCAATTTGACACAAATGAGAGCTTGAGGAAGGAATGTAGCAAGAGATTATGGAGGGGAAGAGAGATGAAAATGGTTGCTGAGGCAATATTTTCGGGGCACTTTTTTTTCCCTTATACCTTTTTTGGAGCTGGACAGCTATATTCAGATTAAAAACTAATCTGAAAGCTGCTGGGTGAAAACAAAACAGTACAGAACATAGACCCCCGATAAAAACTGAACTCACAGCAACATCCTTCATGTTTTCAGTTCGAAAGAGCTATCTAAAAGTGATTTTTGCATAGTGGCATTTGCCAAGTCTCAAATAATGAAATATATATTATACTGGGGTTCATTTCCAAAAGTTAGCATATAATACAGTCATACTCTGGCTTTATTTACACAATTTGCTTACAGAGATCATGAATTTGCCATATGAAGCTATAAGATCAGATGTCTATACCATTTTGTATTCGTTTGGTTAAACATGTTCTGACTAAATGGAAGGAAAATGCTGTCACACCGTTAAATAGTCCAATGGTCCTGTGTTCATTGTTCTCTAAATGGTTTCTGTGAGGGTGCTCCCCAAAACAAGTTTTGAAGGCAGTCTCAGTTTGTGAGTTTGTATGTCTTAAATATGCAGTTTTTCTCCTCTGTGTGTGCGTGTGTGTGTGTGTGTGTGCTGGTACTGAAGCTGTAGTCCTGGTTTCCATGTTTAGGTGCATGTTTAACTGAAAACCTTTCGAGAAAACTTTGGAGACGTCATTGCCTGGGATTAAGCTCCGGAGCATCGAAGTGACCCTCACATTATCGGACTAAATGTATTTGCTGTGAGCGGCAACCCCTCTACCAACGCAGCAAATTTTCCAGAAGAATCTGAAGCCCTTTCTATTATCAGAGCTGAGACGAGGCAGATCTCTGAGGGACAAACAGGGTATGATTACTGTAGTATAAAAGCATGAAGATTGAATAACTAAAATTGTTATTTTATTGTAAATTATTCACGTCTGTAATAAATAGATCATTAGTATATCTGCAAATAATGAAAGAATGAATGTATGGGGGGGGTCGGGGGGCTGGGTTTTCTGATTGAACAGCCAATCAAAGTTCTGGTGGTGTTGTTGTTAAATATCTTGAAGTTTGTGAACCGTGGTATGAGTGTGGATATATATTATATATAACTAAAAAAATCAAAACAAAACAAATCTCTTCAGTCTTTCATTCCATGTGTAAATCCTAAATGCCGTGATGGTTTCTTCACGTGTCATTCTCAGCATCAGTGTAAATCGTGCAAGGTCACTTAACACTGCCAGTTCTGTCACAGCGCTGACTGACCTTGTCTGCTGTGGTGATGTTTGAGAGATACGCAGCCTTGCATGAATGAATGTCTCTGAACATCCTGGAATGACAAATACTCCTACTCTTCATGTATTCAACTTATATGGAGTATCAGAGTTTCATTTAGACAGAAATGTCTCCTATAGAGTTACTTCTTGTCTTGGTTTGTTGATCAGTTCAAAGGTTTGGTTAAACTGTTTGATTTATGTAGTATGTATTATTACCTTTTAATTTGGAAATAAGTTTTCTGTGGCTTTACAATGCAGTTTTAAATTAATATATGGCTGATCAGTGAGATACAGTGAATGATATAAGATGAGGTAAATGAAACATTTTATTGAGGTGTGTTATGAAAGATAGACATCTGTTTTGTTTTGTTTTGTTTTGTTTTGTTTTGTTTTGTTTTGTTTTGTTTTGTTTTGTTTTGTTTGTCCAGAAAAGGAGAAAAAAAATCTGTGATTACAATTTTTTTACACTGCACAGTTGCATGTTTAAAAGAGTCAAAGACTATTCAAAAGAAATTGGGAGAGGCCAGGGAGAGTGAAAAGTGTTTTTTTTTTTTTTCATTAAATGTTTTTGTAAATTTATGTTAGAATGTTAGAGCAAAGTCTGAAGGTTGTAGAATGGCAATGACAAGCCAAATGAAAGCAGAACTTTTCAGTGCAGTTTTGCAACACTGAGTTCCTGAGCACCACATCAAATTCTGCAGTTCACTTTTTTTCTTTATTTTTGTTGTTAAATTTATAATTTCATTTAGTTATTTTAAGTATTAAAACTTAAAATATATATATATTTTTTTCAATATGTGGTTCAAAAGTCTTGGGTTCACGTTGAAAATCCTAAATTTAAAATATTAATTTGGTTATTATTAATTCAATAGACTTTAAATACAGTTTTTCCAATTTTGATAAATCCTGTAATTAATTTATTGTTTGTTTTTCTCAATTACTTTGATATGCTTGATTAAAAAAAAAAAAAAAAAAAAAAAAAAAAAACTTATTGGTCTCAGACTTGTATTGAGTAGAAACATGGGGTTCAAACCCTTGTCGCAACCATTTTGAAATTTGGCCTACATTTTGTGTTTGATTTTATGCCGGTTTTAACTTTTAGTTTGAACCATCACATGTATGTGTGCGTGTTTATATGTATGCACTGATTGGAGGCTTCTAACTAAAGGCCTTTGTCACTTTGGTACTCAGAGTGTTTGAGCAGTCTATGCCCTTCTGAGTCTTGGGAATCTTCCTAAAAAAACAACGGTCTTGGCCTCCTCTCTCCCTCCCCCCTCGCTCCATCTCTCCTCCCTCACAGCCCAATTAGGCTGAAGGTCGAGCTGCATTGTGGTTGGGGGTGAGGGAACGGGTGGAGACGATGGGGGAGAGTGTGAAAGAGGGAAGGCAGGAGGGATTGAGTGAGACCACCAACACGTTCCCCGCATCACATGACTAGCCCTTAAATCCCAGCCTACAGCAGGAGGAAACGCAGCATCCTGTGGGTGTTTTGTGCTCTTTGTGCGTCCCTCACTTCCTCTTTTATTTGTGCTTACATACAGTGATCAGAGCGTAAACGCACGCTGTGAAAGAAGCTTGTATGAGCGTAGAGTGGACTCGTGACCCCGATGTTCCCGGGGAGCGCTAAATCCCATCTCGGCTCTCCCCGTTTTTCCCTGAAGTGTCATACATGCTGACAGGCTTTTCTAACTAACTGATCCAATAAACCAATCAGAGGTTTTCGAAAAGCGGAGCAGCTACACATCAGTAGCTTTGGCACTTGGACTTGCCAGTGCCCTTAAATTTCAAGACACCCTATGCCAGCTGAAAATTAGATTAGAAAATACAAAAGGCAACAATAGCAACCCAAGCACCCAGAGAATCAGTTTATATTTGGACTGAAAAGCCTTAATGTAAACACCTCAGTTGATCCCATTTAAATTTAATTGAAAGAGGTGGTGATTGACAACAATTAATGTGATCAAGAAATCCAATAAATGGTTATCTAATCAAATAATTCAGGTATAAAAAGGTATAAACCTGCCACTGAGGCTGTACTTATTTAAAAAGTACTTATTTATCCACTTTAGGTAATATAATGTAATATGTACCTTTAATGTTCTAATTTGTACCATTTAGGAGTAAATAAGGTACAAAATTGTGCTTTTTAGCTTTTGTACCTTACCGTACCATCCCAGTGACAGCTTTGTACCTTTTTTCTGAGAGTGTGAGCTGATTAGCTGTATACAGTATAGAGATAGGTATGACTGTTTATGAAAGAAACCTGCTGACCAGGTGGCGTAACACTAAGCCTATTACATATCTGACACAGCAGACATCTCGAAACAATAATTAGCGATGCCAGAGATGGCCCCTGCTGTGGTAGATTAAATACAGATGTTGTTATCAAATCACACAGGTTTCTAACAGCAATTATGCAGGTGGTATAAACACCATTAATCGTCCACATTAGAAGCAACAAGCATCTCATTGATGCGCTGGAGAGCCGTATGGGTTTGGTGGTCCCGTGTGAGAGGCACTACACCAAAATAGCCCATTTCATAATGTTTTCACATCGTTGTGTAATATTTTGCACAATTAAAAATCATTAGATTTTTAACAATAGCACAATTCTCTAGTAGCAGAGGATTCATTTCCCACAGCGTCAGAGTTTCAGCCCTTCGTTTTGATTCAATTTGCGTTTGCATGGAGCAAGGTCGCTTCAAGCGAACAATAATAAATACATCAACACTCCAACCTCCCTCCGCCTGGACCAAAGCACACCACACAGCCCTGTTTTTTTTTTTTTTTTTTTTTTTTGGAAGGATTGTGAAACAGATGATGTATTTTAAGCGAGAGCATGACTCCAGTGGGTGGGTACTCTTCAGGGGCATTAATTTGCTATTTTTTGCATTCTTTCTGAAACATTTGGATTGACTCTCAAGAGACTTCACAAACGGCAGCATCACCACCGCAACACCCACCCACTCCAAACTCTAGTGCTTTTCCCTGCCAACATGTTTCACATTGGAGTGTGTGTATGTGTGTAAACTCATATACATACACTACAGGTGTGTGTGTGTTTGTGTGTGTGTGTGTGAGAGAGAGAGTTAGGTCAGAGGTTCAGATCTTCAAATCTCAAACATTAGATTTGAGTTTTGGACCTATTGTACCTGCTGCATGTAGAGAGAGACGAAGTGGGAGAATGAAAATCATAGATAAGTGTGTGAAGAGTGTGTTCAAACATCTAGTGTAGCTGTCAGTTAGGAAGAGTTATAATGATAATTGAGTGGAAAGTTACACAGATGCAGAAGCAAACAGATTCTACAAAAATAAAACTTTCCTTGAATTGAATCTCATGAAAAAAAGGCACAATTTATTCTGACAAAAGTTTTTATTGTTTTAATACAAATTTCTGAACTTATTTTGAATGAAAGACAACAAACAAACACACACACACATACACACACACACACACACACACACACACACACACACACACACACACAAAACATTCAAAAAAATAATAATTTCCAATTTGCTGACATCAAGTCCTCTGATTTTTAAAGTCTTCTAATTTTAACCCATTCTCTCCCACCACTTTTCACAATCCAATCAGTTCAGATGAACACAAAATATTAAAAATGTAACAGCGAACAGGCCTACATTTCTTTCTTCTATATATCCATTTTTGCTCAGAAATGCATCACATTTCATTAGTAAAATGGTTTGTGAATATATTTTTGTAAAAGTTAATCATTAATCAACCCAAAATGAAAATCATTTACTCACCCTCATGTCGCTCTAAAACAGTATGACTTTAAGAACATAAAATAAAACATTTTGAAGAATGTCACAGATTTATGTGTGTGTGTGTTTTCCTCATACAATGGAAATCAGTGGTGGTCACTAAAATGGTTTGAATACCAACATTCTTTTGAAAATCTACTTTTTGTGTTCCACAGAAGAAAGAAAGTCAGATTTGGAATGACATAAGGATGAGTAAATAATGACAGAAATTTAAACTTGTGAATTGGTGAACTATCGCTTTAATAAGACTGCATATGCAGCATCCTCAATGTTTTTAATAAAGGTTTGAGATTTTAGGATGAGAAAAACTAACTACATTACAAAATTATCTAGTGGCCATAACTCTCTCATAACCTGCACCTGCAAAGCTATTTTTAGTTCTTGGCTGATAAGGAGAAAAAAAGTGAGCTCTTAAAGCCCGTATATAGAGCTGGACAGGTTTTAGCTTTCCTGTCATATACTGCTAGAAAAAAAGTCACCTCATTGAGGTCTTTTGTTGCTTTTAGGTGGTATTCTATCTGAAGCACTTTCAAGTAGTTTAAAACTGTGAAGCCTTAATGGAGAGACAGAGATTGATAGAAAGCGTTGGCAGCTGGATGTCTCTATGTCCCTGAAACTGACACTTAGAGAGAAACCCCATTCTTTGTGAGTTATCCTTCTGAAGATATACATGTTCTTAAAGGTAAATCTACCATTTGGAGAAACTTATAACCTTGATCAACTCCTCCAGGTAAGCTTTTATATAATTAGATGACTGATTTCAGGTGCAAGTGAGTTTTCAGTTGTACAGAAAGAATTGTAACTGCAGATCAGATGATCCAATGTGCTTACAGTGAAAGGCTGGCCAAAGAAGGATAAAGCTTTAAGGACGTTGCATATAAGGTTTCTCAAAATATACTTGTTTGCTTTGTATTTGTGTACATCAGGCCAGATTGATGGTAGAGCATATAGTTTATATTTCCAAGTGTCTATTTTTTGTTTTAAAATGTTAATGTTGCACATGCGAACATGCATTTAAAATTCAAATTGTCTGTAAAATAAATTCCTAAAACAATAAAAGCTTGTTGTTACAGAGACCTTTTAGTTTAGTAATTGGATTTCATATTATCATGACTTGATGACCATTGTTTTACTAGCTAGAAATAGTTTTAAGTGCTTCCAAAAAACTGAAAAAGCTTGTGATGAATGTGTGACAAAAGTCCTGTTTTCCAGGCCACGCACCTGTGAGTCACACTATGACAGGCAGATATTTTATGAATAATCTGTGTATTTCTGTAGTAATAGCGCCTTCTTCACAAAAAAATATAATGGCCGTTCACTTTTTTTTAAATTAATTTTCACGATATCAGCCAACTGTGAGATGAGTAACATTAAAAATGTTAATTTAAAGCAAAAAAAAAAAAAAAAAAAAAAAACATACAGTCATTTAAATAAAAACATTATATTGTAAATGTATTACTCCAAAGTTTGAGAAAATAAATACCAACATGATTCTCAATAACAATGCTTCATAGGAGTGGGCGGTTCCAGATAGACTAAAACCATTTGTTTTTCCATAGTAACAGTGAATTCTCTTATGGATGGAGCTCTCTTAGGATTATGGGTATTGTAATTCATAATTCATTTTTAAAATAATTTATTATAAAAATAATAATTTGTACTTATGAAATGCTGTTGTTGCAATTTATTGTAGCAGATTTATTGGGTGGAATAAAAAATGGGTATTGTTATTTTTAGTTTTTATAATACCACATATATTGTGTTTTTTTTTTTGTGTTTGTGTTTGTTTTTTTCAATTTAAAGATGTAGTTTTCATTAAAGCATGCATAGGCAAGGAATCAAGAGATATCTGTCAAAAAATTATACACGCTTTAGTCTGTTATATAAAAAGACAACATATGTAAATGGATGGTAATGCATGAAGCTCTGAATATAAGAACATTTCAAATCAGTTTAATATAAAAGTAAAAACCTTTTCAAAATTATATGTCTTCTTTTCAGTGCTGAAGCTTTAATTAACACTGTGCTGCTATTTCATAAGCCAGGCCCTCACCTCAGTAAAATAAGGTGAATCATTCATTCTCTAATTCATTTACAGTTACTATAAAAATATTCACCTCTTATAAATGTTATTGTTTTACAACACTGAAGAGGATTTAATTTGACTTTCTTGACACTGATCAACAGAATAGTATTCATTCATGTCAAATTGATTTCTTTTTCTTTTCTTTTTTTTACAAATTTAATCTTAAACCATGACTGTACCAGTGATGACTGAGGAGTGAATACCTATGACATTAATTATTTTTATTGTATATTTGTAATTATTTTAGATAATTATGAAGAGATATTTGCAGCATTAAAACATCTTTTCTTCCGGCTATGTCAACAAGTCCACTGTGATAAAATGTTTATATTCTTATAGCCAATACCTTTAAGGTGGAACAGGGAAAAACCTAGAATTCTTAAATTCTTACAACTAGCTACCTACGTTTGGTGTTAAGTGGTTTTATGTTAGATAATGTTGTATCAGAAGTATTATCTAGTAGTTCTCAGTGAGTACTTCTCACAAGTCATGGAACACAAAAGTGTTAATTCGTGAAAACTGTATAAATTCGTGAGCGCTTGCTGACTCATGCACGCGCTTGTAAGCGCTTACGCGCACGTTTTTGACGTGAGCGTTCACGAGTGTTACTTCCTGACCACGGTTGTCATATGACTCCGTCTGTTCATCTGCTCTCAGCGCAGATCTGTTTACACTTAGACCATTTAATTTAATTAAGAAAAATAATAACAATGCCTACATTAGTGGCGAATCGGCCCGTGGATCTGAACGGCCCTGAAGCAGCGGCACGGCAGCACGCTCAAGCCGTGGTCAGAAACTACATCTCCCAGCCTAGACTGAGTGAGTGTCGTAAGACTTCATTCATACAGCTGACAGCTGCAACACATCTGGCTTTTCTCTGTATTTTTATTCTCTTTACTGCTCTTAAATCTGCATTTTGCCTTATCGCTAGGTGTGGAATGTCTTAGTGTAGTAAGTGTAGTTGTAATGTTAGATTTAGATTTTTATAGTTACTCGATAAGCTTTACCCCCCCACCCCCCTTTTTTTTTTTTTTACTAATTTCTTGAATGGTCACTGAGTAAATAAACGAAATAGGTGTGTTATTTAAGCTCATTTTATAAGAAAACAAATAACCTTTGGTGTCTTTGAAGGTCTAAGCAAGTGTAAACATGCTAACTTAGCTAGCCGAACTAGGCTAAATGTCATTATTTATAGCCAGATCGCTTAATCTGATGTGAAATAGTAATTCAAAACGACAGTAAACAATACATTTTTGTTATGGATTTCTTAAGGTTGGTCTTTAAATTTAGTATATGATCGTTTGAATGCTCTTTCTGTGAATGGTTTATTGACCTCCATCAGTTTAATACTGACAATATGATAGCATTTATATTATATGTGTTTTTTAGGTCTGTATTTGGTGAACGGAATGGATGTTTTTATGATTTTGTTTTCGATTTTCATACAATAGCTAATGCACACAGAGATAGACCGATTGAGTGATGATCCCTCGCATGTGAAGTGATCACGTGACACCCAGTTGAGCCGGTGAATAATGTGCAAAAGGGAACCTTCAGCTCCAAACAAATCATGTGATTTTTGATTTATTTTTTTGTCACTGAAAAAGTTACATCTGTTTTTGCTTTAGGCTGTCTTAAAGCCCTAGTTGCATAAGTGTAGTCATTTTATTTTAATTTTTATTCATAATCTTTTATTTCAAACTGCAATGAAAGTTGCATATTTTCCTCTGGAATAATGTCAGTGTATTATATATTAGTATCTGTCAGGTTGCAGAATAGTTTTTCATAATGATTCTGTTTGGAAGTTAATTAACAGTTATACACCAGAAAATATTTGTTTGCCAGGCTCTAATTTTGCAGTGGTTTGTTTGTAAAACTATCACTGGTTCAGCTTCATCTTTGAATCTGCTCATGCTGTTTTAGTCTATCAGAAATATGGGCTACTGAAGAGTGCTTTTCATCCTTGTCCATCACGTCTTTTTAAATTGACTTTTTGTGTTCAGCCTCTCTCTGTCTGACTCTTGTCATTTCCATTTCTTGTCAAGGGTTTTGTTGTCAAATTGTTTGCCTTGTCAGATGCAACCTAATAGCACATTGCAAATTGTTTAAAACCCCATGAAAAACGCAGTTTCTTTCCTGTGTTGACATATTTTCTATTAAGTTTGGAGGAGACTTTTTATAAGCTTTGGTTATGTCTCCGCCGCATGGCTTACTCCTTGCTATTCGGTTGTATGTCACATTAGGGGGAGGGGCATTCTTGTTTTTGAGCATTTGATTGGACAAAGTGGTGTAGTGCAGGATGAGTCATCAAAAATTTTTAACATGACTCCCGTTTTGTAAATTTTAAGAGTGTATATATCCTAAAAGTGTATTTTGTCATTGTTTAGGAGTTCAATGGCATATAGATGGCTAATCTGAAATCTAATTTAATTTTTGAGGTCTGTAGTGCAGTGCAACATGGACATTTGTTTGGTCAGTTTTAAACCTGGCATTAACAGTAATAAGGAAAACCCACTAAGATGCAATGGTTCCCTAAATGGAGGAAGTAGAACCTAAGTGTACAGCTGATGATGACCACATTTTTGCATTCTAGTTGCAAAATTGTGTATTTTCCTCCATTTGTTTTGTTTTACAACGCCGTTCAAAAGTACAATTAAAAAAAAAAAAAAAAGATTACTAAGGCTGCAATTATTTGATCAGAACTACCATTAAACAGTACTGGAAGTATTATTACAATTCAAAATAACAGTTTTCTATTTTAACATATTTTAAAATGTATTTTCAACAACCATTACTCCAGTCTTCAGTGTCACATGATCCTTTAGAATTATTATTCTAATATGCTGATTTGGTGGTAACATTTCCGATTATTATCAGTCCCTGTTTTGATCATTTAATATGTCCTTGCTGAATAAACATACTAATTTCTTTCAGAACAAAAAGTCTTACTGACTTGAAACTTTTAAATGGTATTGAATTTGGTAGTGAGCTAATGTAAGTTTTTTATTTATTTATTTATTATATATATATTTTTTATAACCTATATTTTGTTCTCTCCATTTTTCTCGAAACCTCGCAATATCCAGCATTCAACCTGCTGGAACATCAGATGATGCCACGCAGTCATAATGTGTTGCCGGCATCTCTTCGATAGCATAATTTGACTCTTGTGTATGATGTTTCAGCACTTGAGTAGTTAATTTTGTTTACCCCTTTAATGGAGAACCTTGCTAAAATTACAGCTTGTCTGGCATCTTTCTCTCATTTTTCCCCTCCATGTGTATTATTGATGTTATTCACTGTAAATCTCATTAATTTAGACCTCAAAACACACTGTCCCACCGAGAAGCACAGGTAGCTTGTTTCTCTTTTTTCCTAAGAGTGTCAAAGGAAAGCTCAGGCTAAAAGCCTCTTAGCAAACCAGGAAGAAAATAAATTACTTAATGGAAGAATTGAAGCCTTCCCTCCTGAAAGCCAAAGAAGCTGCATGCGTAAAGACCCCCGATCTGAAACGCCCCCCGGAATACTGTTAAAAAAAGCCTCTCTAATGTAGGCATGCCAGATAGCAGCACCATTTTGTGCCTCATCAATGGCAGAGTGCATGCTGATAGTGGGCTGTGATTGAAAGCAATGAAGACTGATGGGAAGGCAAACACACAGATCTGTACCCATGAGTCCTTGCAGCGCCTGATATGCCATCACAGTCGAGAGGCCGTGTCCGTCAGTGCAGGTCTGATTGGTCCTGCTTTGTCCTTAAAAAAGGCTGGAAAAACACAGAAAGGACCTTCAAGTTAAAAACTTTTTTTCATCTCCAATTTAAAAGGGCGCAGTGGAAGGAAAGCATTTTTGCATTTTGTTACTAAACGTTTGGTATGTAGAGAATGCAGATTTAGAATATATCAAATATTTGCAATTCAATCACGCTATTTTTTTTTTTTTTTTTTTTTTTTTTTTCTGTTTCTTTTTTTTTTGTGCTGGTGTGTTTAAGTAATTTGTTAGCATGCTTGTGCCCAGTCAGATTTCCAAGATGCCTGAAGAAACAAACAAACAAAGTAAACGTACAGTGCATTCATCTTTTCTGTGGAAGCAGAGGCCTTTTTGTCTTAATCACGTCATTGGCAACAAAAGCAATTAACCCAGACTGTCTGTTCGCTTTGTTTTAATGCTGAATAGACGTTTAAATGTGCTGAAAAGACATTCAGCACGGTAATGGTATTTCTGTGAAGAAACAATTACCCGTAATGACATGGTTATAAACAAATCTTTCAGATGTCACAGCCCTCCTTTATTTTATCCACTGTTTCCTGTTGCTAATCCTTTTGTCCGCCTGTAATTAATCAATTGTCGTGACAGTGAAAAAGAAAGCCCGCGGTGGGCGTTCGACTTCATCTTGCCATCAAAGAAAAGTAAATGAAAGACGAGTATAGAATAGTCAACTTTCAAAAATAGTATCCAAGTATATACAATTATGGACTGCTTGGATTAAAAATGAAAAAAAAAATTTTTTTATCCCATTATGCACGTCACATATGACACACTGTTTTCTTGCTTTTTGATCTAGACGTTTTTGTCTTAAAAGCATATTGTATGTTTTTTTTTGAAAAAAAAAAAAATTCTTATTGTGTGTTTTAAGTACAAATGTTGCTTATTTTATGTCATTTTCAGTGTTTACCTCATAGCATTTGCATACTATATAGGTTTATAAATTAATATTACAAAATGATTTTAGTTTGTGCTGTGATTTTCACATTTACATACTATTTCAATGCAATGGTGAGAAAGCCAAAGCTGAAGATGGAGGAAAAAACCTGACAAAGCACATTACAGAATGTTCAAAATATTACCTAATTACATAGAATGTGTAATACGTTACGTTATTTTTTAATATTAATAAAAAGTGTCATTTGTCTATTTATTTTGTCATAATTATATCTTAAATTATGTTTAGAATTTAATTTGTTATTCAAAATATAAGATAAAGTTTATATTTAAGATAGCGATTTATAGTCTTATATTTTATAGTCTGTCCATCCAAAAACGCCTGATAGAGAGTGTCTATGAATTGTCCCTTATTGTCTTAAGCACTAAAAATATAAATAAAACATAAAAAAAACCATTTTGCATTAATTTGCACTTTATTGCACAGAATACATAATAAGTGTTGAATGCACTGTTAACTCATTAACTCCTTTAAAGTTTTGAAAAGTTATTTTTTAAAATATCAAGTTTGATTTGAAATATTTTGTTGTTTCTGACATCAAAGTAACTAGAGTATGCCATCCGCATGGACTCGAATATGAAATATGACAAACAGCGTAAACTTCGCTTGTCATAGTGGCCCGCTTTGGACTTTTGTTATAGATCTGTTGCTAGGCAGCGTACGGGTGAAAACCCGCCTGTCCCTGCAAATCACTCTCAAACTGTTGCAGTAACATTACGGCTGTTTCGATCTATTGTAACTGCACCACTTTGCCACCTCTCCTCGAGAGGCAGCGGGGTTAACCAGCTGTCTCAGTTTAGCTGTCACCCCTTCAGTCTGCATCCCGCCAGGAAACACACACAGATTACAGCTCTTCCCACCGTTCCCTCAACATACACACACACACACGCAGTCGTCTGATTACACACGACCCAATCAGTGCATGCGTGTGGGGAGTCCTCCGTCACAGCCTCTGCCTCTACCTGTGGGGTTAAAAGCATTCCTGTTTGATGGGGGTGTCATCACTGTGGAGGTCTTTGTTAGGACAGATGAACAGCCACAATTGCGTGTGTGCGTGTCCGTCTTTATCAGACTGTCTGTGTGTTGCATGCAGGTCTTGCTTATTTTTATTTTTTTTAGGGGACATTTTTTAGTAGTGTTGATAGCATGTCAAGTTAATTTTTTTCTCTCTCTTGCCATTTAATCTTGATGTCATGTTATTCCAAACGTCAGACGGACTCGACGCATCTCTGAAACATCGCTTGAAAAGGGCATTGTATTGTTTTCTTTAACAGAACATTACCTGACCTGAATAAACATAAACATACGTGGCGAATTTTGATTCATCTTGCAATTTTTTTTAAGTGTTATAATTAAGTTGTTTGTTATTTTATAATTTAACATCAAATTATTTAATACTTTTTTGTATTTTAATATTTTTAATTAATTATCGCATTTCTTGCATTTTCTTTATGTCGGTGACTTTTCAGTTCATAATCACACATTAAAACGTTTTGCTGGGGGATTGTTCGAGTTTAATTAGCTAGCACTTTTAGTTCTTCAAAGAGGCTATAATCATCAGTTTGCATGTGAAATCATGAAGGCCTTTCAAACAGTATCTCCAGTTTGTCGTTTTATGCATTCAAAATGATCATCTTTCAACACAGATTTTGCTCAATTCATTTTGATACGTAGTCCACTAAATCCAAAACCTGCCCTTTTGAGTGTGTAGCACATTGTGCTGTCTGTGCCATAATTGGATTCCCTCTGTTAGCATTGAAGTCCCAGAGAATACCACCAAGGTCCCCTGTGAGCTCTGATTCACTGTCTTTCATACGTCTATTTATTGGTCATCCAACGGTTCTCTTTTTTTTTTCCAAAAAGCATGTTATTGTGTCCCCAAATTTTTACTTTTGTTCAGTGTTCAGCATGTTTCTGAATAGGCGTAACATTGAATTTAGAATCCAGCAGTTATTATACGTATTTACAGGACCGCAGCCCTAATTTTTATTTTCACAGAAATGTGCTAATGTGTGTTTAATCAAAAGCACAGTACTACGTTTTGTGCCATTTACGTTTGCGACAAAAGGTCGGTATTGAACATTGCCCGTACTTGCAGAATAGCTGTGTAATTTTGTAGCGTTTTGGCAGGTGGTTCAGTAAATTTTGCCATTGAACATTTGCTCACTTATAGAACTTAAACAGTCTGTTCATTATTCTCTCAGTCAGGATGTAGAGGTGTCATATCAAACCATGTGATTTCAGAGTCTCCAAATTATGACTGTGAGTTATGAATCCAATGCCAACAGGTTCGGTCATTTGATTTTGCCGCAAAATCCACTTTGGTATTTTGAGAAATGCACAAATGACAATCTTTTCTTACAATTCCTTTTGGAAAAATGGTGGTACAATTAAACCCCAGTCTTCATTTTAAACCAAGACTGTTCAGAGTGAGATTTCATTTCCTGTCCTTTTGCTTTCATAGATTGTCCTTGGACGGAGACATCTGTCCCCCTCCGACAGGATCAGTTTTTTTTTCAGTTACGGTATCAAAGACACAGAGTGTCTCAGAATTCATTATCAAGGCTTAATATGTGGGTCTTGTGGGGTAAGTTTAGTGGGTGTCATGGCGGAATTGTGTGAGCCTTGTTTGTCTGTTTAATGACAGTGGCATTTGTGTCGATCTGATCCCAAACATGGGGCAATTAGCGCTCTCTTTTATTACGTCTTATGGGAAACCACGGTGCGGATGCTCAGCAAAAAAAAAGAAAAAGAAGAAACACAGGAGGATGGGTGTGAATGAGACCAGCCTGGTACCTTTGCCTGTGCTTTTGTATCGTTAATTCAGTTTCAGCGCAATGCTACCGGCCGGCCCTAAAAAAAAAATGCCTGTTCCACCGTGCCCCCTCCTCACCGCCAGCGCTTCTCTTTCACAGCAGAGATGGAAATGTGTTGGAATGCTCCATGCCTCCTTTCAGCGCCACTTGAATGGGCCCTTTAGTATTTCACACCAAGGTGTCCTTCAGGGCGCGGGGTCAGGCTACCAAAACAGCTTCTACCGCCGGATTAGAACCAATTAACATCTCGGCACACAATAGGGCCTGGCAGCTCCACAGGCCTCAGGTTGACCCGCGCTGGTGTTGCATGCCTAGCCCTCGGACCGGCGCACTCAAACTCAAGTGTCCTGGGAGGGGTGGGGAAAGTTTTTCAAGGCTAATGGGAAATGTTGCTACTTCACACCATGTGAATGTATAGCCATTTTTTAATCTTTATTTTACAAGGCCTCTTATGAGGCACTGAGTCCTCTGTGTGTGGAGTTGAAGTGGGCCGCCATCTTCATCACAGATCTGGAAGGCGATTGGCTCATGGTTCGGCAGGGTCATTTCATCGCCCTTGTTTTAATTTTTTTTAATAAGCAACTGTTTTGCAGGTTTTCTTACACTGTGTTCGTACAGCTGTTCATTTATTCTGCGTGTTTAGATGAGTGTTAATTTTCGCTTCTGTTGTTTGACTAAAAAACTAGCGGTGTCCTGCTTTGGTAGAGCAGATTAGCACCTGTGTGCCTTCGTTTAGCATTCGTCTAATGTTGTGCACAATATCGGCGCATGTCATGAGCTTTGTTTGAGTAAAGATTTCAGCTCCTCACTGTTTTCCATTAGCAGTTTGCGTTGCGTTCGAGAGACTTTTAAGGGGTTGATGTACAATTATATGGCCGCAATTTTCCAGCCTCGTAATTATGATCACCTCTCAGTAAATAGACATATGTATCTCCTTTGAAACATATGGGCAATTTGTAGGGTAAGTGTAGCTATTAAATCCATTTTATAAGCACCTCCCTGTGAAGCACATACTACAATTTGTCTGGGTTGAGGCAAAAAGGACGGAGGGAAGAAAAAGCCATAATGTCTTGAAAAATGATGGAATTTGCAGGAAGTGTGCATTTTAGTGTGTTCGCAAATTTGCGGAACGCATCTGTTTTTGAGTGTTTTGAGAGAGCGAATATTCAGTGTTAGGGTGATTTGACTACTGTTTTTCTTTTACTGTAATAACAGCAATTATGAGACTAATCATTTATTTAGGGAAGACGTGTCATTCAGGGAATCATCATAATGGGAGACGAGGTCTTTCACCTGTGCAGCTAATATCTTTTTCTGTGAGATTTCTTGTTTTATTAGACATATTTTAGACAACTTTAGTATACCAAATAGAAGACAGCATGTAATGTGTCCTTTTTTATTTATTACATTTTGCAGTGTATACTACTGATGGTAGAAGATAACGGAAAACAATACTTAAATGAAAATTTCAATATCAGTTAATTTTTTTTTAAATTATGCTTTGTTGTGGATCATCCGGTTACCATATGTTTTATTTATCTACTTTTTTAAAGAAAATAATTGTTTTATTCAGGAAGCGTAAATTAAATCAATTTAAGGTGACAGTAAAGACATTTATAATGTTGCAAAAGATATATATAAATGCTAACTGGAAAAAAAAATCATGCTTTTCACAAAAATATTAAGCAATATAGCTGTTTCCAAAATTGAAATGTTACTTGAACAGAAAATCAGTAAATTAGAATTAGAAATTAGAATTAGATTTCTGAAGGATCGTGGGTCAATGAAGAAGACTGGTGTATTTTTATAGTTTTCACTGTATTTGTGGTCAAATTAATGCAGCCTTGGTGAGCATAAGAGACTTCTTTCTTTAGTAAATAGATTTATAATTTTGGTGAGAATTTGAGACTTATTTTTTGAATGTTTGTTTTTTTGTGTTTGATGGTATATATTTTGTATGTTTGTTGTGTGTGATATATATATATATATATATATATATATATATATATATATATATATATTATATACAATATATGTATAATATATATGGTTTATGAGGACACAAATGTGTATAATGACATGGGTACTACAACGTAAACACTTCCTGTGTCCCCATAAAACAAAAGGCTTAAAAAACATACAAAATGGTGTTTTATGATATTCAAAAATTTCCATTAGTTTTCTGTAAGGGGTAAGTTTAGGTGTAGAGCGTCGAAAACTTAGGTGTAGAAAATACAGTTTGTACAGTATTAAAAACAACAAAGTCCCCGTAAACCACAAAAGCAAGTACTGTATATGTGTGTGTGTATATAAATTTAATTCTTGCAAGGCAGTAGCTGAAACTGAAGTGGTTCTTCTTTTGTAGCCAGTGGGCAGTATTAATTAATCAAGGTACTATTAGTTAATTTTAGACACATTTATCTCCATTCATTGGCAGAACCACAGGGCAGCCGGAGAGGGGAAACACAACAGATGTCATTTAATAACTGTGATACTTCTATAATAGATTGTCACAAGACCTTTGAATCTTTTTTTTCCCACACAATATTCATAGAGGAATTTGTGAAAGCAGGGGGCCTCAGATTTTAGCACAGTTCTTCCTTTGTTCCTCTAGTTTTTTTACCCGGAAACTAACCAAAAACAACAAAAATACAAAAAATAAGCCAAAGATAAAGAAAAAATATCTGAAAAGGGGAAAAAAAACACAAAAGGATGGAACTACGTTTCTCTCTTTCGCCCTTCATTTTCTCCTCAGCCAGTAAGGAAAGTCACGATGTGCAGGTGTGTGTCTGTGTGTGTGTGTGGGAAACGGCAATAGTGCATTGACAAATGATTCTGCTGTCTGAAGCCTAATTAGTGGCATAGTGTCTGCTCCCCGTGGGGCTGCTGTGCTGAGCGTTAGAGACAGTCCATTCTCATTTCCTACTGCCTTTGATATCAGACCACAGTCTGACGGCACACACAAAACCGACACACTGAGGCGTGATGGACGACCCAGAGCAGACAAAGCTGACTCTTCTCCATCTAGCATGCATCGTCTTTCTCTTTCACACACGTATACACACATGCTGAAACAAAGTGAAGGACACACACCAAATTGGCTCCTGTGACAGGACGGCTAATGTTTTCCCATGCAAAGTAAAAGGCCAAAGTATGAGACCACTCCCTCTGCTGCTAATAACGACCCACCCTGAGCATGCACCTGCAGTCTGGACCAAAAACCTATTTGCCTTTTTATAAAAAATACTTAAGTGTTCTTTAAAAAAGTGCTTCTTACATGATTGAGGAAATGAAAATATCTAGTTTTCTTTTTTGATTTTGCATCATTAGATTGGACAGAAAAAAATGTATTGTGATGTTGCTAATCAGATTCAAACCTTTCTCACATAGATGAGAGAATCACAGCTCAGTAAGACTGCTTTAAATTACAGTAGCAAGTAAGATTTGGGGTTTGGGTGTTTTTTGGTTTTTAAGAGTATAATGGATATTTTTATATTTTTTAAGATTCTTTTATTAGTTTTTTGTTTTGTGTTTTATTATGTATTATATATTTCCATATGTTTTCCATAAACTACCATTACATATTTCTTTTTTTTTTTTTTTTGGAGAATTTTGGAATTTTGGAAAAAAAGAATTTGGAAAAAAACAATTTGTGAAACTTGACACTGACCAACAATACTTGGTGTATTTTTAAAAGCACTTCTTATATTAAGAAAATGGGGGAAAAATGTAGTTTAATTTTTCTTCTGCATAATTTGACTAATAGTTTGGACAGGAAAGAAGTCATCATGATATGTTGCAGGTCATACTTGAACCGTCCTCACCCAGATGAGCACCACAGCTCCAGAAATTAGCTATTTCTTTCCCAGGCCTGATGTTTCTGTTGTTATATTTTGGGCATACTATGCTTGCTGTGATTCATAGTTTAAGGACGGACTGTCCGTAGTGATTCAGTAGTCACATGAGCCCCAGTCATGATGGAGGGAAAACAGTGTCGTCTTAAAGGGATAGTCCACCCAAAAAAGAAAATTGTCATCTTTTACTCAGTCTCATGTTGTTCCAAACTTATATGCATTTCTATCTTATGCTAAACACAAAATAAGATATTTTGAAGAATGTTTGATAACCAGTCAGTTTCAGTTCTCTTTGATTTCCATTGTATCTGTTGTCCATACAATGTAAGTCAGTGGGAACCGAAACTGTTTAGTTGCCAACATTCTTCAGAATACCTTCTTTAATGCTCCACAGAAGAAAGAAAGTCACACAGGTTTGAGATGGCATGAGGTGAGCAAATAAATCGTGACTTCTGGATGGACTTTGCCTTTAAAGTGACATTTGTGCCCCATTCTCCCTGGCCTGTTCAACCAAAAGATAGCTCATCCTGTCAGTCAAAAATGAGTATAATTGTTTGTATAGGCTATATGAGACCTTTTTTTTGGCACCTGGAACCATAAAAATTACCATAGTCTGAGCCAAGTAATTGTCCCTCATGGAACAGAGTGAAGATGTCATCTCCCATAGTGACATCTGCTGAAAAAGCCGCCTTGAATGTGCTAACTGTGTTCTTCTAGCCCTGACATTTGGACATGGAAATTTATGAAAGCCATTTAGAATACTCCAGTAAAGGTCACTGTGTACAATTAGATGCACAGGTGTCAAGAGAAAGAGTCCTCATTTCAATGTGATTGTGGGCTTTTGTAGCAAATTTCATGCACTTTATTGGTCACAGCTAGTGCTTGCAGTCACTATGTGTGTGTGTGTGTGAGTGTGTGCATGTGTGTCTGCACTCACGCCTGTCAAAAAGACATGCAGCAACCTAGAATCAATAAAAGTTTGTCTGTTTAGTAATTGCATGTTTAGTATTCAGGGGCGTCTCAAATGGTCAAATAAAAATGAAAATTAAAGGTGTTAATTTTAATATTAATTTTCAGGCCTTGGCTTCCTTTTGCAGGCAGTATAAAGTCACAAAAATGTTTGTTGTGTTTGTTTTCACATTGTGTTTCGTTTTTTGTCATCCTCCTCAGCCTACTCTACTGTGTCTGGTGTAAATGGGCCACTGGTTATTTTGGACAATGTTAAAGTAAGTCCTTTTTCTGTGTTTATTAAAACTAAAGTATTTCAAAATATGAGTGTTTTAAACTTACTTTAAAATGACAAATAGTAAAGGAGGACTTTTTTATGTATAAATGAAATTTAAATAATTTTATAGTTAAACTTCTGAACATTAGATTGTTATTCATGTTTAATAACATACTGTTCAAAATTTTGTGGTTGAAAAGATTTATAAATGGTTTTGAAAGACGACTCTCATGCTCACCAAGATTGCATTGTTTTGATCAAAAATAGCTGTGAAATTTTATTAAAATGTAAAAAAAAACTTTTTCTATTAATGTTACAAAATTTCTATTTTAATATACTTTAAAATATAATTTATTCCTGTTATGGTACAGCTGTACTGAGTTTAAGTTAAATTCATAAATTTACTTTTAAATTGACTTCATCTCTGACTTTATCATGTTCCTCTAGTTTCCACGTTTTGCAGAAATTGTGCACCTTACCCTACCTGATGGGACTAAGAGGAGCGGGCAGGTTCTGGAGGTCATTGGTACCAAAGCTGTCATTCAGGCAAGTTTTCATTTAAAAGCATCTGCAGATGTTTGACTCTGAGCCAAATATAACTATTCTCTATAAATATTTGTTAGACATCAACATTTGCAGTATCTAAGGTTAATATCAGGTCATAACTGAAAAATATTTACATTTTGTGCCCATCAGGTGTTTGAAGGCACCTCAGGCGTTGACGCTAAGAAGACCGCGTGTGAATTCTCTGGTGACATCTTGCGCACACCTGTGTCTGAAGACATGCTTGGTAAGCATGTATAACTGATGTTCTTGCAGCCTATGTAATCATAGTCTTTATGTGTCTTCTTACCAATACAGACATCATTTAAAACTTGTCATTTTTTTCAGGACGTGTTTTCAACGGGTCAGGTAAACCAATTGACCGGGGTCCTACTGTTCTGGCTGAGGACTATTTGGACATCAATGGTAAGAGACTTGTTTTTTTTAGCTTTATGTAACTTCTGCAGGAACAAGTGTTTTCTTAAGAGCCACATAGATGACTGAGCAGTTCTGTGATTTTATTTACTCTAAAGTTTGGGTTGATTTGAGACAAACCTGATTGTAAATTTTAGCTGCCCATCTTTGCCAATTAGCCTGCCACCAGCCATGTTAAATGTTCTTTGTCTTTGCGTTTGCGCAGCATGCACACAGCTTAGTTGAGAGCCCAGTATGCCAGAATATGTTCATCAGTGCTTGAAATTCCTCCTTGTTGGTATTTGAAATTTTTGAGAGGTTGAATGGGAATTTTTGTGTGCTTTTTAAGCCATTTACTGACCTCATGACCCTGATCTCTGCTAAGCTGAAATGGCAAAGGTGATCTTTTGAGCTATCAAAGGTATACAATGGTGATTCAGGGCAATGTTTGAATGAGCCAAACAGATAAGAGGGGGCGTAATAAAAGGTTGATCAGGCCTCAAGGTCACACCACTCCAGATTTAACGAGAAAACGTTTTTTCTAAAATATAAGCCTTCATCATTTGTCATGGTCAATGTGGATAGGTTTGCCCTAAGAAAATCTTTTTTTTTTCCATTAGCCTTCTTTTCCTTCTTTAGAAACAGAAGTTGTACTTTGTAGACTCTTAAGCACCAGATTTTTTCTTGCTCAGGTGTGATCACTGTACTCTAGGGCTGCCCCCCAATAGTCGACTAATCGTTAGTCGACCAGAAGAGGCTTGGTCGACCAAAATTGTATTAGTCGCTTAGTAGCAGAAAAAAAAAATCCACTGGCGAAGTCACACAGTCCTTGACTGACAGATTGTTAATGGCTGGTCTAATACAGTACATTGGGTAGTAATACTGTACATCGACGGGCAGGATATGGATTATCTTGTGTATTGTTTATGTATTATCATCTTAAATTGGTTGGTAGATGTAATTTTAAATTGGAGATATGTGTGATTTTCAAGTGTCTGTCATTTTTGGTCATACAGATAAGAGTAATACATCTTTCAAATCTGTAAAGACTCTACGTTTATTTGTGTGCACTCACAATAACAAAAAAGTGCTTTTGTAAAATAATGCAAGCAAACATGATGCACTTTCTGCCGTCTCGGTCTTTGTGAACTTGAGCGTAAAACTCTGTGTAGCCTATATCTTTGCATTACAAACATTAAAAATATATCTACAGAGAGTGAAATGTCTACTTTCAAATGACAAATATTCTCAGATTATGTAATCCGTATGAAACATGCATGTGCATCCACTACTGTGGAGATGACGAGTCAGTGTCACTGTCTTCTTAAGAAAAAAACAAAGAAATTTGCTCCGTGGTAAGCTTTATGCATGTGCTTGAGCACTTATTAGGCTATGTAATCAATTAAAGGCTTATAATAATGATTAATATGGTTTATTAATAAACGTGCGATTAGTCAACTAATGCTTAAAATAAATGCCTACTAGTCGAACAGAAAAATCCTTAGTCGAGGGCAGCCCTACTGTACTCCCTTTGACTCTTCGTAGGTCAGCCCATCAACCCTCAATGTCGTATCTACCCTGAGGAAATGATCCAAACAGGCATCTCTGCTATTGACGGCATGAACAGTATCGCTCATGGACAGAAGATCCCTATCTTCAGTGCTGCTGGGCTACCACATAATGAGATGTGTTTTAACAGCACTGCCAACATTATTTGGCTGATATATATATATAATCTATATATATATATATATATATAATATATATATATAATATATATAGGTATAGTATATATATATATACATATATATCATTATATATATATATATATATATATATATATATATATATATATATATATATATATATATATATATAGGTGGCAGGTTGTTTCTGTTTTGAGTTAAGATTAAAATAATTAAAAATTATGAAATTAAATATTGTGTTGTCATGATTTTCTTCCTCTTATTTTTATATTTAATATATATACCTACCAAGGCTGCATTTATTTGATCAAAAATATTGTAAAAATTTAATATTGTCAAATATTATTACAATCTTAAATAACTTTATTTATTTATTCAAATATATTTTAAAATGTAAATGTAAGTTATCAATTTTTATCAGAGCTCAGAAATAATAAATAAATAATGGTTCTTATCATTGTAAATTTTTTTAACTGTTTTAGCTGCTTAATATTTTTGTGAAAATTTTCAGAATTCTTTGAATAATAAAAAGAGCAGCACTTATTTGTAATAGAAATCTTTTATAACATTATAAATGTTTTTACTGTCACTTTTGGTCAATTTAATGTGTCTTTGCTGAATAAAATAATTATTTATTTATTTAAATCTTAGTTACCTCAGACTTTTGAATGGTAGTGCATTTCCACAAAAATATTAAGCATTAAAAACTGTTTTCAAATTTCCAAAGGCTCACACAGTAAATAATTCATATGTTATAGTATAATACATATATAAATTAAAAGAACACTACATAGTATTAAATATTGCTAAGCCTGATTGTATTTGGCTGATATCTGGCCTTGGTTTCGAGATTAGTGATATTGGATAGTTATTTTGCCTGACCAGTATATTTCATTATCACTAGCACACTTTTCCTGTACTTTTGTTTTTAACGCATGGCCGCATTAATAGATTCACCTTGTTTTTGCATTCAACTAGCTAGATTTTAACTTTCTTTGAAATGCACTGCAGGAATGTGTCTTTATATAGAACCCAATTCAGGAACCGATGATACAATACTGGCCGTGCTGCTTGCCAGTGTGTTTTAATTATTTTAATTAAACCTAGAGGGATTTATTTAAATTCCCTCATTTGAAGTGTTGTGATCAAATTTAGCACTTTATTGTGCAGCAGTGAGGCAGCCTCAGCGCCTTTTTCTGTACTGTGCTCACCAGTGAGACAAGGCTGTGTGATTAACGTTAATTCGAGAGGGATCTGTAATTGATTTCACCCTGTGGTGTTTCTGTGGAAACAGTGAGGTGGGTCAGAGTTTGTTTCATCACATTCTCCACTCGTGTGAATGCGGGAGGAAGAGGTATGATTTCGAGAGCTCTAGAGCAAGCAAACAAAACTAACCACTTAGTACTGATCAATACATTCAGTACATGCTTTAGGTCAGTTGGTTTGTTTAGTTCCAAGATGAGTATGATGTCCTTGCTGAACTGAATGATAAGAATCATAAATGATTCTTGAACTCTAAATTGGTTCCTCAAACTTTCAGAGGACAGAGCAGAGGTCATAAATGATTTCTTTGCCACCAACTCACTATCGCATGAATTGATGATGGGAAATACACACAGAAACATAATTTTCAAGGCTTTTAGTGAGGGATTTAGAGAGTTTACAACCATATAGTTTATTATTATGAAGAGGTTGCTTTCGTTTAAGTCATTTTTGTCCCAGAGATCACAAATAGGCTTTTGAAGTTGGTTATTCCCACCAGCTATGACTGTAAGTGACTCAGCTGCCAAACTGAAATGAATGTAATAACCCACGACGTGAGCTGTTAAGGATATAAGTAGGCTGAGTAGGAATAGTAGGAAGTGTGGGAAGGTCAATGATGTCTAGCATTTTGTATCATAGCTAGTTTACTAATCCCCAGAGTCTATTTGACTCTCATAACTATAATTATTTTGTGTGAAGTATGTTTTGTAAAGTAGTTTTTCGTAATTCAAGGTCAAATAATTTTTAAGCCTCACTGCCTCGTTTTAGCCTCAGTTTTGGTGCAGTCTTTGCAAATAGTTGAGTTATTTAATTACAGCACCCAACTTGAGTCAAGGCTTCAAACCTTCAAAGACACGTACCAGAGTTTTAGAATCTCCTCATTTCTGAACTCAAAGGAAGAACGTGAATAATTCTCAGACCATTGACTCTATATTATTTCTATTATTTACGCTTTCATTTGATTGTATATTTTGCACTATTTTAAATATTTTCTTTTGGTGATGGTTAGTAACTGTTTATGTCCTCTCAGTTATTTAGATAAAACATTACGGTATACATTAAATAGAAAAAGCATATTTTCTTTTCAAGTACATATGTTTCTTAGGTCCAGTCGCAGATATGAGAGATCTTTATTAGATATGCCACTCTATTGCATATTTTCTTCGTAACTGGCAAATGAGGCTTTCTGTACATCCTCTTTCCATACACATTGATCTTTTGTCATTAGTACTGGCTGGTTCATTCAACCCTGAGATTTTAACACCCGAGAGCTGTTTTCTTCAAACCATCAACCAGAAAGTTCCTATTACCACACTCAAAGTCATTCACACAAGCAATAATAATAAATCACAATGGTTTGGGGCTTTTCACACTATGGCTAACCCAGGGTTTTTGTCATTTTAAACCCTTTGTTAAGGCCCTGGGTAAAGAATATGAATATAGTCTATTAAAACCAGCACCAGACCAAGGTTAATTCTGCTTTTACGCTGCTAATTGAACAGTATAAATTGTGAAATTGTTCTGCTCGAATGTTGAAGTATGTTAAAGAACAGAATTACGAAAGCTTCAAGAGTCAAGCCCATCTCTTATGTTCAGATCTGTTCCATGCCTAAAGAAACCTGTTCCATGTCTGAAAGAGTGAATGATCAACTACACGTATGCAAGAAGGAAGAGTGTAGAATTCTGTCATGGCAATGAGATGAATAGGACAATAGTTAATGAATCAGATTAAACTGGGGGAAAAATGTACTGTTTTCAGTATATAGACTTTGAAAAGAGAATAAAGCTCTAGTGATTGTCTGTTATGAAAATATATGATCAAAAGCCAAGGTTGAACAGTGTGAACTTCCAACAGCCCAAGTGTAAAGAGGGTTTCAGTGTCTTACTAATGAAGGCGCTGTGCTGTGATATAAAAGTTTCTCGTTTCATTAAACAGGAGTTGTGGGGTCACAGCCGGGTTTATCCCCTCAGAGAATCAGGTGTTCTGGGTCAGAGTTCAGACAGGGGTCAGGCTGGATTAGACATCCAGGACCATTACATTAAGTGATAAGCGTGAAATTCCTCATGCTTGTGGTCTTAATCTCTTTGTTGCAAATACACACACACACACACACACACACACACACACATATATAGTACATTATAGAAACACATATTGCACTCAAATGATGTTCATTTTAGCACTATAGTATGTTAATGTTCAACATGCTAAACAGAATATAGCATCAACTATTTAATTTTTTTTTATAGATTAAATTTTTTTTTCTTGTAATGTTTTTTAAAGAAGTCTTCTGCTCATCAAGGCTGCATTTATTTGATCAAAAATGCAGAAAAAAACTGTTATCTTGCAAAATGTTATTAGAATATAAAATAATGGTTTCTATTTAAATATCCTTTAAAATATAATTTATTTCTGTGATGCAAAGATGAATTTCCAGCATCATGACTCCATTATAAAGTGTCACATGATCCTTCAGAAATCATTCTAATATGCTGATTTATTATTAGAATTATCAATGTTGGCAACAGCCAAATATTTTTTGGGAAGCTGTGATACTTTTTTTCAGGATTCTTTGATAAATAAAAAGTTAAAAAGAAGAGCATTTATTTAAAATAGAAATCTTTTCTAACTTTTTTTCTGTATTTTGGATCAAATAAATGCAGCCTTGATGAGCAGAAGAGACTTCTTTAAAAAACATTACAAGTCTCACTGATCCCAAACTTTTGATCGGTAGTGTGTGTGTATATATACATATATACACGTGTGTGTGTGTGTGTGTATATATATATATATATATATATATATATACATATATATATATATATATATATATATATATATAGATATATATATACATCTATATATATATATATATATATATATATATATATATATATTATATATATATATATACAACACACGACACACACACACACACATATATACACACACACACACACACATTACAGTATATTAAACTACAAAAACTGTTATTTTAAATTATAACTACACTTCACAGAAGTAGTTTTTATTGTATCTTAAATCAAATAAATGCAGCCTTAGTGATTATAAAGACTTTCTTGCAAAAACACTGAAACTTACCTGAGCCCCCTTTTTTTTCTTTTCTTTTAACCAAATTGGACAACTCTAATACGTTTTGTTCTGTGCTTTTGGATTGGTAGATTGCTGCCCAGATCTGTCGTCAGGCTGGTTTGGTGCAGAAACCAAAAGATGTGATGGACTACAGTTCAGAAAACTTCGCTATTGTCTTTGCTGCCATGGGGGTGAGTGGTTTTCGGTGTCTTTATTTGTGCCAGTTTCCAAGTATGTTTTTTTTTTTTTTTTTTTTTAACCATGGTCAAAGGCTTGTTTTACTCAAGGTTCCTTGTGTGTTCACTTTCTTTACAACAGTAAATTCTGTTTTACATCTAGGTCTCTTTACATGGCTCAAGTGTTTATTTCAGGATGCTTGTGTAAAATGATCCTCTCAGTGGACAGAATGTAAAATTGTGTCCATTTTGTGTGAGTGGGTGAATGTTGGTCCTCATAGGTGTCTTAATCCTGCTCCTCAACACCACCTTAACCTTCTGCCCTCACCTGTCTGCTTCCTTCCCAAACCTTTGTTATTGTCACCTGAGTGGCTGCGGTCTGTCCTCTCAGACAGGTATTACCTGTGTCAGGTGTCAGGTTCACCTGTGTATTCAAGTGTGGAGGGCTTCCATTAACCCATGCTTGAAATGTCACTGACCCAGCCTTGTGTCCTGTGGCTGCTGGGCTCCCAGTGCAGACTCGTGTCTAATGCATTCACTTTAAACGCAATGTAACTCTATATCTTGCTTTTATGTGCAGGGTGGTCAAAAAGCTAAACCTTTTATAAAAGGAAAAGGATTTTCCTTTAGCAGGAAATGTACTTCAAGAGGTCATTTTGAACTGAATAGATTAGATTTTGGTTGAACAATGAACAAGAAAGTACCTGACATCGTCAGTTCATTAGAGTCTGATGAAACAGGAAGTGAAGGTCTTACTCTGGATTTGTTCAACGTTTCACATGTTTGTTTGTTTTTTTATTTCCAGGTCAACATGGAGACTGCACGTTTCTTCAAGTCAGACTTTGAGGAGAACGGTTCTATGGACAATGTGTGCTTGTTCCTGAACCTGGCCAACGATCCTACGTGAGAATTCATTTAAATGACCTCTGTCCTCTTATGCATTTTGTATAACATTCATATTGACTATTTGAATCTTTTGAATTGTTCTATGTAGCATTGAACGCATCATCACTCCGCGTCTGGCTTTGACCACAGCGGAGTATCTGGCTTATCAGTGTGAGAAGCACGTGTTGGTCATCCTCACGGACATGAGCTCCTACGCAGAGGCTTTGAGAGAGGCAAGGACGATATCATATCGATAAAATAATTTCCTCATAATGAATGTCAGAATCAAGGGCCATTAACATGCAAGAGCCTCAGATTTTTGAGAAAAGTATTTTTTAATTTACTTCCATAAACAAATACTTAAAGGGGTCCTATTATGCTCTTTAACAAAGTCTTGATTTTGTTTTGGGGGTGTACTAGAACAGGCTCTCATACTAGGTTGTTCAAAAACATATTATTTTTCACATATTTTACATTATTACAGCACCTCTCGAACGGCTCAAACAGTTTCTGTATCAAATGAAGGCCCGCCTTCTGAAATACGAAATGTGCTGTGATTGGTTAGCTGGGCCAGTGTGTGTTGTGATTGACAGCACTCGGCGCCTGGTCAGAAAATGTCATGCCCCTTACCATAGCCGCCTGCTGCAAGCTTCAGTGTAAATATTGCGTCAAAATCAAATCAATTTGAGTGCGATTTAAACCCTAATGATTGTAACCACTCTAAGTTTGTCTGCTTTGGGAAAGCTAGCATGTCTACATAGTGATAATACTTGTTGCAGCTCAACCAGGTCTCGTCCCATTCGTCAGTATTTGTGATATCACAAATCCCGGGAAATATGCGTTGTAGTCCAAACAAGTCGTTCGTTTTAGTTTCTGAAAAGTGATTTCTGTTAAATAAAATATCTTCTTTTGAATTGGACTTTGAGCTTTGTAACTTTGCAGATCTTTTTTATGTTCAAACAGCAACATTATAGAATAACTAAAGTTGAAAAAGTGAAAAAGCATAATAGGACCCCTTTAAAATTGATTTGAATTAGTGTGAATTTTTTATAGGTGGAGTTTAATATTCTGTGTTTATCTTTTCCATATTACAAAAATGCATGGTGATCCCTGACTGTAGTATGGTTTTGCACTTTAGTTCAAAAGTTTGGGATTAGTAAAGGATTAATTTTTTATTAATTACTGTATACAGTAAAGACATTAATCACAAATTACATTAAAAACTGTAAAAAATAAAAATCGGCCCCAACTTTTTTTCTTGAGCAGCAAATCAGCATATAAGAATGATTTTAGAAGGATCATGTGACACTGAAGAATGGAGTAATGATACTGAAATTCAGCTTTAACATCACAGGGATACATTACATTTAAAAAATATTAAAATACAAACAGTCGTTTTAAATTGTAACAATATTTCACAATATTTTACTGCACATTTGGGTCAAATAAAGGCAGCTTTGGTGAGCCTAAAAGGCTTGGAATATATTTCAGCAGGTTTATATTGGTAAACGGACAAGCTGTTAGAACTCACTCCATGCATTTTTTTTTAAGGATGTATGTCTTTATTTATTTATTTATTTATTCATTTATTAAATCTTGTTATAGTGAATTCAGCCATTTCAACAAACATGGTTGAAGGTCTCCCTCAAAGTAGGTTTTTCTATTAGATGCAAGGGCAAGCAAATCTGAAACACCTTCTGTGCTTTGTGGTGATATTTCCAGTGCCCCGTTTCATCATATGTCATGTTGTTCTCCATTTGAATTTCATACCTGCTTAAACATAAGTGACCTTGTCAAGTAAATAATCCGAAGTCTCTGTATCTAGTCTCTATATCATTTTGTATTTTCCTAGCCATTGTACTGTGCACTTCTTAGGCTAGATGCACTGCAAACACATTTATATTGCGTTATCATGTATCATATTAATAACGACCTTACTTAGCATCTCTCAACTCCGCTTAGCAATACGAGTAATTGACATTGCATGTACAGGGCTATTTCCTTTATATCATATTCCAGCTGTTTGGCAGTGAACAAACAGCTATGACGGCTATGAAAGAGCACAATCTCGTGTAACAAAAGCACAGTAGCCGCCTCTTTACATTCGGAACAATATTGGAGGCTGGAGCAATGGCCAACGTTACGGTTAGTATCGTGTTTCCTCTGTGGCTTATGTTGAAGAGCCACTGTGTCCAATTGTAATGAATAGATTTCAGCACCATCTGCCAAGGTGTAAAAATAGTGTTTTAAACAAAACCTGATGTTAAACCAAGACAGTGGCTTTGTTAGCATATTGATAGATCAAATCAAATCAAGTGTTATTGGATACAAGCATACACAGAAGTACAACATGCAGTGAAATGCTTTGTACAACTCTCTGTGCATCTTGGAATGGAATTAACATAAAAATTTACGTAGATTACATATAAAAAATGTATTCTGAACAATAAAAAAAATTGAAATCGAATTATATAAACATAAGAGATATAGTTTTAGAACAATGTGTAGAGATATATATATTTTTTTTTTTTTTTTTACTGTGTTATTATAATTATTTCTGCTCTAAATCGTATATGTGTGTTTAGAATGCTATATGCATAAAATTCGCAGAGGATCCTACAGTTTAGCAAAATGTGTAATAAACAACAAGACCACACTACACTGGGTATTCCACTTTATTCCAAAATGCAATTTGCTCAATATGTTGACCTTCCTATTGCAGTGTGATGAATGAACTATGTACCTAATATATTTTGAGATTTAATATATTTTTCTTGACTCACTATTGGATCAAGAGGGAGCACGTTTTTAAGAAAATTATTTTAAAAAAATAATGAATTCAAATATTTTTTTAAGTTTCGGTATTAAATCATGAGTGAAGAAGAATGTGTTTAAGAAAAAAAAAATAAGGTTAATGTTGGTTTTGATTTTTTTTTTGCACTGGAAGAGTGAAGAAAATGGAGTGTGTTGCATTAAAGATACTGCATTCCATAAAGTGGATATATACTACACATTTTAGGTCACAGTTTGCATAACAGCAAAATAGTATGAGTTGTATGGTAGTATGCCATTCTAAACATAGCAGTGGGACGTTCTGACAGACAAACAGATTTGTGTATACTTCATGTTCCTCAGCCTTCTGAAGATGCTTTTTTTCTGGCAGCATCTTCCTTCTTCCACCCTCATGCCAATGATTATAATTTTTTTGTGCCACAAACATGTTTGGATGTCTGAATGTGTTAAGCGTAAATAGTTTGCATGCATGTGAAAAGACCATTGCCTCCTGTCTTTGTGCCGCTGTAACCTTGGGATACATTCAGCCCTATCAAAGCTGCCTGCTTTGGCTTCTGCTTCCAAAGAGCCGCGCAAGCGTTAACTTTTAACTCCCACTCCCATTCAGCCTGGTAAAGGTGAGGCTCAGAACAACGTCTACACTCGTTTTAACCTTGGGAGAAGATCGGAGTGTATTTTCTGTTTATAAAAGTGCCTCAGTGTGCAAATGCACAAAACAGATTAACATCATTTGACCGGCTTTGATCGGTTTGTGTGGAACAGATGTTGTGGTTTAGTTTCTTGTAGTTCAAAGGAGTGAAGATGCTCCTGTGTTACTTCAAAGGAGACAATGAAAACTTTTATATGTACACATCACACATAGAACCTGTCATGATGTAAAACTCCCGTTTTGTCTGTATGTGTTGCGGTTTTAGGTTTCTGCTGCCCGTGAAGAGGTGCCGGGTCGTCGTGGTTTTCTAGGTTACATGTACACTGATCTTGGAGGGCAGGAATGGATCAATCACCCAGATCCCCATTCTAACCATGCCTAATGATGGTGCATGCGCGCATACATTTATTTTTATATAACACTAATTGTTGATGATGTAGGATGTAAAGCCATTTCAACAAATATTCAGCTTCAGCATGTAACTCATCCTATTCTTTCTGAGCAGTTTGTTGAGAAGTGTGCTATTACTTTTCAATGAAAAAAAAGTCAAAAATATTTTTAAAATGTAATATTTAGTTACGTTAGTTTTTTAGTTTAGCTATTTTATTAATTATTTGTATTACATCTATTTTTTTAGTTCTAATTTAGTCTAGTATCTTATTTTGTTAGGTATTTAGTTTAGCCTAAGTTTAGTCATTTTAATTAAATCTATATTTATTTATTTATTTATTTACTTATTTAGTTGTTATATAGTTATTTCAGTTTAGTTTTTTTATTTAGATATTTAATTTAGTATTTGTAGCTTTTTTTTCAATTATTTAGTTATTTATTTAGATATACATGTTTTGTTATTTATTCAGTTATTTTATTTAGTTGTTTTATTTATTTATTAATTTAGTTAGTTAGAAGTTAGTTTAGTTATTTTTTTTTTTTTTAATTATAGTTTTTTTTTTTATTATAGTTTTTTTTTAATTATAGTTAATTATTGTTTTTTTTTTTGTTTTTTTTGTTATTTTTTTTTTTTTTTTTTATTTACTTTAGTTATTTTGTTTGTTATGGTTCATTTATTATTTAGAATTGTTAGTTCATTTTTTTTTTTTTTTGATTGAGAACATCCCGTAATGTTCCTTAACAAAGGTTTTGTAAGTTTTAGGTCACTTCTTAGTTTTGTCTCTAAACTACAGCCAATCACATATGCACATTCTTGTACATTTGATTGCTGGATTAAATGTATATGAATTGAATGAAGTTTTATTAGTTTTCTTCAGTGATGAAGGTGTCCTTCCACCGTTGCAAAACTTGCTAGAATCAGAATGACTGGACAGTTAGTGTTATAAAATATGCACTTATTTATTTTGTGTTCAGGCCGGACACAGCAACTGCACCCAGTAACTAGCACTCTTGATGGGTTTGGTTACTATAGAAACATCCTTGTGAAGGACCTGTGTGTGTGTTTCTGAATGGGTGTTCCCTATTATAGCAGCACCAGGAAACCTCTATCTTTCTTCTTTCTCATTTTCTTTGCCCTTCAATCTCAATAACTCACTATCTCTGTTCTGTCAAAAACACCACAATATTGCTGGTCCTGTTAGTATCTTCAGATCAGGGCTACAAATGAAATGGTTTATAAATGCCCTTAATAACAACATCAACATCATTTATGACTAGAAAAGCAGTTTTGACTGCATAAAATTGTGTAAATCTGCCAATTTCATTTTTGCCTCTGTTTACAGATATCACCCATCCGATCCCTGATCTGATGGGATACATCACAGAGGGACAGGTTTATGTTGACAGACAACTGCATAACAGACAGGTGAGCAGCCGTAACATCTGTGCAGAAGCTGCAAAATACACTAGGACTCATTAGTTTGCTTCATATACATGAATTTATCCTCAATATTTAATAATTAACCTTTAAAGTGAACATTTCCAAAGTTAGAACACAGTTTTTCCTATTACTTTCATAACCTTGCTCTTCGTTGTTCTTTTCTTCCCACTTAAAGATCTATCCTCCCATCAACGTACTGCCATCTCTCTCTCGTTTAATGAAGTCCGCTATTGGAGAAGGCATGACCCGCAAAGATCACTCTGATGTCTCTAACTAGCTGGTAATTAAGTTGTGGAACGTTTATACCACAGTTTGCCATTTAATTGAGTTTTTTTTTTTTTTTTAAGGCTAATTCTGACTCTGTTTCTCTCATAATCCCACAGTATGCCTGTTATGCTATTGGTAAAGATGTTCAGGCCATGAAGGCTGTGGTGGGTGAGGAGGCTTTGACTTCAGATGACCTGCTATACCTGGAGTTCCTGCAGAAGTTTGAAAAGAATTTCATCACTCAAGGTACAAATCCATAGCATTCGGTTCTCAATACCACATTGGCTCATTCACTTACATGGGTCTAAATTTGGCAGAAATGTTAGAGCTGTACTTGCAAAGACCCAATTATTCTGAAGTCTGTCTCTGGTGAATGAAACTTTTGCTTTATTCTAAGCAGATTTCATCACAGTAGAGCACTTTTTTCTCCAAATTCCAAGGTTCTTTTGACTGTGGGAGTGTGTACTATTATGCTGTTCAATATCGGAAACCACTAGACAGTATTTCTATCAGCCAATGCTCTTGCTCTGCTGTAAGCACTTTCTCCTCAGTGAATGTTCTTCTCAATGCTGTTGCTCTTCAGCGCGGCACAAGGTGCAAGGCCCTACATCTCCATCAAACCCTCCACTTCACTTTAAAAAAATATGTACATCTTTCATATTTATCACAGCCCTATTTAGGGGATGAAATCTCTCCACCTCCTTTGTGTCTGTCACACAGCTGCTGTGTCGTTACCGTCATTGGTAGAAAAGGACATTGTTCCACCAACACACGTTGGACTCCAACAATCTCAGTTATTGCTTCTATTTAGAGAGAACAATACATGTATTCACTCATCCTGCCATCATTTTCATGGAACAATATAGTGTTTCCTTCAAATGAAGCATTTTTCTGTTTAACTGAAATCTGCCATTAAAGATGCTATGTGTCAGTCAGCGGATTTGACCTTTTAAGCAACATGAAGCCCAATACAAGGCTGTAAAGCTAATTTCTTAAAGAACATTTCATTCATTCACATCTGATTATAAAACTTATATTATATTTTATGACTTTTATGTTTCTATATCTGTCTGTGTACACCAATCAAAAATTTGAGTCGGTAAGATGAAAAAAAAAAAACAAGTTTAAAGAAGTGTCTTATGCTCACCAGGTTGAAATGATATTTAAAAAATGCTGTAAAAACAGTAATATTGTGAGGTTGTTTCACCATTAAAAATAACTGTTTTCTATTCATATGTATTTTAGAATGTAATCTCTTACTGTGATGGTAAAGCAGAATTTTCTGCAGCCATTACTCCAGCCTTCAGAAATCATTCTAATAAGCTTCTTATATCATTCTGTGTTATTAATATCAGTGTTGAAAACAGTTGTGCTGCTTAATATTTTTGTGGGAACCATGATACACTTTTTTCAGGTTTCTTTGCTAAATAGACAGTTCAAAAATGAAAGTATATGTATAGATAAAAGGTGAATATTTTCTTTCAAAAACAATCTGAGACCTCCCTGAAGTCTCTTTTTTTCCTATTGGATTTTTCAGGTCTTTGAAAGACCCCTTTTTGTACTCCTTTAAGAAAACCATAAGTCCAATCAGTTAGATATCGGAAGAGTCGGGTGCAAAATTTTTCACATTGGAAATGAATGTTTTGTTGGTCATAGATTGCTCATAGATTCCAATAGTATATGTCACCTGATTATGTGACAAATGGTTCAAAAGTTATGATACATAATGGAAGTTTGAGTGTTATGTTGTGTGACTTTGAGTTTATGATGCATGTGTCTATTTCTCTAGGTCCCTATGACAACAGAACTGTGTTTGAGACGCTGGACATTGGTTGGCAGTTGCTCCGAATCTTCCCCAAAGAAATGCTGAAGAGAATTCCTCAGAGCACACTGGCCGAATTCTACCCGAGAGAGTCTGCTGCCCGTCACGGAGCCTCCTAAGACCACTACAACTTCTGAAGGCCCAGGCTAAAGGTCACATGACCTATCTCCCTCAGAAAACCTCACCCCTTGCGTCCACCTCTACTCTCACAAGTGGTGTTTAGAATTACAGGGCATAACTCTGGGATAATAGATATTTAATATGCATAAAATGGTTATATAAACATGCATGTCATTATCCCATGTTTTACCACCAGAGATTATTCCATTTCTCCTCATTGTTGTGTTATACATGTTTGTGTGTACTTTGTGGGGATAGAATATGTAATCGTTATATGCTTTTGTTTCACTGATTTGTTTTGGAATTGCATACTGTCCTATAGTTTATTTCTTTATTTTTTTCAAGTTATTTTACAGTCCGCAGCCTACAGAGAATATTAAAAACATTTGAGCTCAAAGGGAAAAATTCAGGGCTTACTTGCACATTTATGTGCTCTCTCACATCCTCCATTCATCACTACAACAAGCACACAGATGATGCCATATTTCCAATGTAAGTCATGAGAATATTTGATTTACAATTTCATTTCCAGCCCTTCCCTTGAAAATATTTGCTTTTATTTATTTTAATGTCCAAAAAAAACTAATTTGAATGAATGTTTGTTCACCAAACTTAGTTTGTGTTATGCTGACAGACAGGTAATTACAGGTGTTGAATGATCATATAGTGTGTGTATGCTTGTCACTGACGGCTGTTATTTCCCTTTTAGAGGAGGATGAAGGATGGTTACGGCATCTGTGCTTTGAATTATGTGCTGAGCTATAAGACTGATTAAGCATTCCCCTCTTGTATGTGTAAATGTGTTTTACCTGTGTTGATTGCTGTAAAACCTGTAAAACCTCTCAGATTAATTAAATTATATTGTTATATTTTGATTGGCTGACTACTTTATTTATTTGTCCTAATTTCAGTAATGTTAACTGAAGTGAATGAAAATGCCAATGGGTTGTTGTCTGTGCCAAGGGATTATCCTTACAAAAATATAACAGTTTCCACAAAAATATCAAAGTTCCTGTAGTTAGTGGGTGTTTCTTTAAATTCTGGCAATTTTATGCCCCAGAGGTTGATTTTATCGTAACAGGTTTCATTTTGTTCAATTATTTGTGCAAATATTTAAATGCTTTTGTGTTAGAATTTATTGTTTTACCTGTGTCTCAGACCTATACTGTTAAAAAAATTGTAATAATTAGAGTGCTTTTTTAAAAAAAACTGCTGTCTGATTAATGTGGCTTCATTTTATTAGTGTTTTTGCCCCTTTTAAAGATTTTGTTTGTTTGTTTTGAAAGTTAGTTTATTTGTTAAAGAAGGAGGGGAAAATAATATAAGATGGGTAAAAAAAAAAAAAAGAAAATAAAAAAATATGTTAAATATCAATTTGAACTTTTTTTATTTTTGTGTCATGTCCAATCTAGCAATAATTTTGTGTGATCAAGCAGAAAGAAAAAAATATAATTATTGTGTGTATTAGCATATATAAAATGCTGGCTATTTTAAATGCAATTTTATTCTAAAAATGCTGTTAAACGTTACAAAATGTAAGATATGAAAATGACACTGGTGGAAATGTCCATGATTAAATAAAAAAAAAGGACTATGAAAATTATCTAAGAGTGAAATGCGATGTGTTTTAAAATAATTTATTTTCTAAACCTTTACGAAAATTAACCATGGTTTTACTGCAAAAAAAACCCCCCAAAAAACCATGGTTTGCATGGTACATTTTTACTTTACATTTCACAGAGCACGCGGGTGACCGTAGGTGTGACCAGGTGTCATTTCCTGTATCGCTCGCGCTGTGCTGAACCGGAGTTTTGAATCAGTAATCACAGGAATTCTCAATGGCGTCAACAGGAGAGCAGAAAGAAGAGAAAATGATTTCGGACCTGTCCAACCAAGGTAAGAGTGACGGTGTCGAATGCATTAGGAGTGCTGGTGTGCCCTAACCAGTGTGCTTAGTAGTGTATAGAAACTAGGCTGAACTGTTGTGCTTAGGTGTGTGTGGAGGTTTGGATTGAATTACAAGTCATGGGTAACGTTACTATAATAATAGGCCTACATGAAGTAGTGTTTTTTTGTTCTTTGTTTTTTTTCCCCCTAGTTAACACTCAACTTAACAATCTCAATGTCGACTTTGTTTACCTTTTTTCCCCAGAAAGAAAAAGCCTGTAATAGTTGTACGAGGAAACAAATAATCTATTTACCAACCAACAAATTCTGCAGTGGAACAAAGATTGTATTATTACATTCGCTGTACTTTGTAATCCTCCTTTAGAAATACTCCATAAATCCTCTTTTGCATTGAGAGGCTTGTTTGGACATGCACACACATTTTTGGTTAACATCCTGGCATTTCTTTTGTTTTTATGTACAGATGAAACGTATATTGCAGCCTGTCTTCTCATTACCCATTTAATTATGTTTTTTTCCCAGCTAAGTAACATGTTTTTTTCTTTCTTGGATAATCAAATAAAACTAATTGATTCTTTTTATAATTGTTATAGGGAGCCAAGTGCATTAAAACTATACATTTCATTGTGTATAAAACAGTTTCAGAATTGGGTTTTGGGTTTTCTAACGGGCACAAATGTGACCACTGACATGTGTTGTGATAATTATTTATATGACTTAGAGCATTTGAATATTAATATGATAGCTGTGTCTGTATTATTGCATGTTTTGTAGAGCTTTGACGTAGATAACATCTCTGAACGCTCTAGTTATATGACTTACAGCAGCCATGTAAAACTGTTGTAAAACATAAAATCAAGACAGTCTGTACTTTCTTCAACTCCTGGTAAAACGCATAAACTTTTTTTTAACACAAAAAATGTTATTGTTGGAATGAAATGAGTAAATGTTCCTGACTGCTGTATAATTTCCCTCTAGAATTAGGTTAGTAAACAACACTCTGAAAGATGTCTTAAGGCGAGATTTGTATGGTATCCTTTTGTTCAAAGCGCCCTACTGAACTCATAAATAGAGAGAGAAAACATTAAGATTATTCCTATTATTCTACTGAAGACTGGAACTTGGAAAAATTAAACTGAAGTTGCTGTCTGCTCTGTTCTTTTCCATGGTAGTCTGTGTCACTGTGACATTAATAACCCAGACACAGTGTGGTTTGTAAACCCTTTACAGATCATGCCTTCTGTTCTGAAATTAGATGCATATTCAGGAAAACTGATGCTGATTCATACAACAGGCAGAATGTAGACAGATATGACTGGAACTGTCATCACCTTAACTAGCAATTGTATTTCTCATCCTGGGGGAGAATTTCCTCTGTTTGTAATTATATATTTTTGCAACATTAAAAATACTTTTGGTAAATTAGCACTCGTTTCCATGAGTAGTCCTCATGCTGGAAATGAGTTGTGGTTTGCAGTAGAAGTTTCCCTCTGAGTTGATCTCCCATATAGTGTGTTGCAATAACTTACTGTGTAGTTCATGCAAAGTTGTGAAAGATGTTTAACTGGCGTCCTTGTATTTCTGCAGTACTTCTCCAGTATGAAATCCTCCAAAAAGAATATGAGAAAAGCAAAAAGGAGGTAAGATGCTTACTGTCATGCTGTCCTTTCATTCACCCCTTATTTCTTTTTTCCTTGAACTTCTATACCACATTAGTCTGTGGTCTTAAAGGTATAGTTTACCCGAAAATAAAAGAAAACATTTTGAAAAAATATATTTTTTTAGCACTGCATTGACATTTATTGCATTGAAACTGAAAATTCTGTCATATTTACTCACCTTTACTCACCTTCATGTATACTACTATGTAGGTCTGTAAGATTTTTTCAAATGTTTTTGAAAGAAGACTTTGTTAAAAAAGGATGCATTTTTTTTAATCAAAATGGGGTGAAAAAAAGTGTAGATAAGAAAGATTTCTGAAGGAATGTGACGCTAAAGACTGGAAGAATGACTGCTGACAATTCAGCTTTTAAAACAGAAATTGTTTAATGTTAAATTGGAATAATATTTGACAGTATTTCTGCTAACACTGTAAATAAATGTAGCCTTAGTGAACGTGAAAGACTTCTTTCAGAAACATCTTCCAAAATTTTACATTCTGTTCATTCTTGAAGGTGAGTTAGTGATGACAGAATTTTCCCTATCCCTTTTAAATTACATTTTGGGATGGTAAATAAATCATTTTAAATAAGTGCAGATGTTCTGTTTAAAAATATATATATATATTTCTATCATAGAATCTATGCATTCTATCAGTGCATAATTTACTCTGGCCACTGAACCAAACATATACAATATATCATGTATTTGATGAAAACCATATTTATGATATGATATAAATTTGATACCAGATTTATTTATTTTCAGTGTAAACAAATGCAAGAGGAGAGAGATGAGGCCTTACGGAAGCTGAAAGAATTTGAAAAAGGTTGGTTTTTAAGACCTTAGAATTACTTCAAAGATCTTAAAATTCACATTAGACATCCTTCTGTGTTGTGCATTAAAACAAGTGTATTTTAAAACACATTGGTTTATAAAGACTACTTTCACTTCGGTTTCTGTAGGAAATGCAGGCTATATGTGCTTTGCTCTTTTGGACTTTGATCCCAGAATATTGCAATACTATGACACCATTCCATATAGACATACCCAGTTATTGCATAATCATCATTTCCTTGTTTTCCCTGTTTTTCTGTCCTGTTTTAATGTTATTCAAACTGCAAAATTACTTGTGAACAAATTATGTTTTTGAGTTTACATTCACTGTGCCCAGGTGGGTATGTAATGCTGGGTAGGATATTTTGATGAATACATTAGGTACCAAATTGACATCTGAGACTTTTTGCAGACATAAGTGGAGCTATTTGACGCTTTCGCTCTCATAGTCTGAAGTTTGGGATTGATATCAATCACACACCTAGGTGAAGGGAGAAAGCGACAGGTTTCAGTCTCAGATAGGTTTTTCGGTGATCCCTCCCTAACCAAATCGCCACACTTCACCTCTCTCGTGCTTCTATACAAATGTCACCCTCTTTTTCTTCGCCGGGGGAAACATGGAATTCAAATGTGAATTAAAAGGCGAATTTTTAAAAAGCACAACAAATGGCCAGTGGTGTTGGGGAGGAGGGGAAAAAAATCCATTACATTCTCATTTTAATGCACGAAATAGGTCATTATTTGATAGAGAAGAGTGTGTGTTTTTGTGAATAATCTTGGCCTTTGCTCATGTTTCCTCCGCCATAAACACGTATTGTGTATGACTTCCACTTAAATAGTGGCTGCAGCTTCTAGCAGAGCAGCTGCATATTAGGAGCTATTACGTGATTTCATAGCTCTCTGAAAATTGCTTCTATTCAGCGCAAAGCGACTGAGGGGGAGTATGGCTGGCTGGGGGGAGCTGGGGAGTGAGCGAGCGAGGAAAAAGCCCCCAACACACAATCATGTCTTTTCAATTGGAGATGGCAAGGTTGATGACAACATGACCATTGTGTTCTAATGATAAGACCACAAAGGCATCTGCCCCCTCATCAAGCTCGGCACTGTAGAAACAGCATCAGAGGCTCTAATTCACTTCTCCAACACGCAAACTCGATAGCATTATACTCGGCGTTCTTGCGCACGTAATCACTGTCTGTCTCTGAGAAGACGCGTGCGCGAAAAGCCGGGGGGAAAACAGAGGAATGGTGCGAGAAGAAAGAGATTTGAAGATGCAACGTTGATGGCGAGGCCAAAACTTACAATTAAAGCTGCCAAGCCTGACGTGTGAAGTCTCCCCCTCGTCCCCCTCCTGCTCCACAACTACCTCACACTTAGCCCGGTTTATGTGTAGCAGCTATTACAATTAACCTGTCACTTAGTGCTAGTACTAGCAGGGAGAGAGAGAGATGAAAGATGGGGTGGAGGGGGACCAACTGGCAGCTAAGTACTGTTTAATGAGTGACAGCGAAAGGCTTACAGCGGGAACTTGGATATCGCAGACACGGGCGTTCATCAAGTCTTAATTAGGTGTCATTGGGAGGCAGCCGCTGGCCGTGATGGTGCTAATTCCTGTTTTTGCCTCTCAACCACAATGTGTAATTAGTTAAGAGGCTGTGAGCTGGTCCGTGGCCAGTCTCTGGTGATTACGGACACAAATAAGGTAAGAGCTCCAGGCATTAAGAGCATCTGCCTCTTCCATCTCGCCATCTTATGCTGAGTACACACCACAAGATAATCGGGCTGATTTTGGGCCGATTTCTCTCCTTCCGACAATCCTATATAATGTCCCGATTATCTTGGTGGTTCTAAAGACTATCTTATCAGATTTTCCTGTGGTGTGAGGTGTGTTAAAAGTGACTGAATCTGCTCGGAAGAACGTCGGAGACGTGATAACAAATCCTGATGTGTGGGGTAAACCCAAGGACACCACACACTATACGAGCAAAACGGTTAAATCTAGGATTTTTTGTCCTCATGTTTGTGGTCCTTCACATTTTTAAAATCTTATAAAATGTAAAAAAACTTTTAGTGTGTACCAAGCTTTACACCTCTTTGGAGGTTGTTAGATTGCGGCTGCTCGTCAGACTGTGACTGTGTTTTGAGTTTGAATGTTGTAAGTTTCATCTCAAATCAGCTTGTTTTGAGACTCTTTTTGCGCTTGAGAGACTAACCTCAAATGTTTAGAAATGTAGAACAAAGAGAAACTCTTCAGATACACTGTGGATTTTTGAAGGTTCTTGCCAGTGAAAGCAAGGAAACACTGCAGATAACATCTCTGTTACGTATGTAACCCTTGTTCCCTGAAGGAGGGAACAGAGACGTCACGTCGGTAATGACAGACTTTGGGATCTCGCTTAGAGAGACCAATCCATTTCAAAAACTAAATGAGCCAATGCACATTGGCATGCAATGATTGCGTCCAGCTGCCGCTGATCGCAGCGCGAGTATAACTAGGCAGCAGTTGCAATGAATACTCAGGTTTTTGCTGAGGAGCCGAGCCGGTGACCTGGCCGCTTAGCGGTGGTACAGCAGCTGTGGCAACAGGATGTGACGTCTCCGTTCCCTCCTTCACTGAACGAGGGTTACATACGTAACCGAGACGTTCCCTTTCAGTCGGTCACTCTCAACATCACATTGGTAATGACCGTCTTTGTGATCTCTATCAAAGCACCACAGATGCTGCCACTTCCAGTGCCCTGTGCGAGCCTCCTGCTCCCCCGTTTCGGCGTAGGCCGGGGCTCACAACAAGAAGACCAGTCACTGTTTGTTGTAGCACACCCACTCAGTGAGATTGGATAACACTAGGAAAATGTACCCGTTCCACTTGGAACAGGAATGTTTCAGAAGCCCAATCCTTCTCGAAGCAGGTTTCAAAAGCACTCACACATAGGAACAATCATTTAGGTGCATATGGAAGATTAGAGGTGATTATAACCCTCTTGGAAATGGCAGAAGTCTGCTGGGGAAACACGGGGCTCTGATGCTGTACTGTGGACTTTACACATATGGGATTGACTCAGGTCTTTACATATGGAACCCAGCCCTCTACTGGTTCTAATAGATTCATCAAGTGAGGGCCTGGCACCGGACGTTCCGTCACATCTGGCTGCCGAGGGGATGGAGGAGCTCGACAGGGTCTATCGTATAGACTCTATGAAGCAGTTTAGCAAGTGGACACTAAACCAGGGCCTGTAAGTGCTTCTACCTGTTTGAGGTGAGAACACAGGAGGATACCGGCTCCATATGAAGCCTATAGAATCTAGCGAATGTGTTGGGGGTCGCCCAGCCTGCAGCTCTACAAATATCTGTCAGCGAGGCACCAAGAGCCAGTGCCCAGGAGGAAGCAACACTTCTAGTAGAGTGAGCTTGTAGGGCACACCCTGTGCCTGATAAGCCAGGGTGATGGCATCCACTATCCAGTGCGCCATCCTCTGCTTTGAGACGGCATTTCCCTTCTGCCAGCCTCCGTAACAGACAAAGAGCTGATCTGAGGTCCTGAATCTTTGTGTCTGGTCTATGTACCATCTCAAGGCTTGGACGGGACAAAGCAAAGCTAGGGCTGGGTCTGCCTCTTCCAGGGGCAGTGCTTGCAGGTTCACTAGTCCCCAATGGCCAATGCAATCAGGAGCAGAATTTTCAGTGAAAGAAACTTTGGCTTGACTGACTGCAAGGGCTCAAATGGGCCCGGCTGTAGTCCTCTGAGCACTAGAGTCAGGTCCCAATAGGGTATAGTGTGGGGCAGAGGAGGATTTAAACTTCTTGCCCCCATAAGGAACCTGACAACCAAGTCATGCCTCCCTACCGACTTCCCTTCCACAGGGTTGTGATATGCAGCAATCTCAGCCACATAGACTTCAAGGGTGGAGGGAGACGGCCTTCCCTCCAACCCTTGCTGCAAAAAGGACAGCACAACTCTGATCGGCCATCTACGGGGGTCCTCTCGGTGAGAAGAACATCACTCGACAAACAGGTTCCACTTCAAGGCATAAGCACTCATAGATGGTGCACTTGCCGAAGTGATGGTGTCTACAACCTCTTGGGGTATGTCATCTAGAACCTCCGCGTCCCGTCCAGGGATCAGACATGAGGTTTCCAGAGGTCTGGACATTGGTACCAAAGGGTGCCCTTTCTCTGAGTCAGTAGATCCTTCCTCAAAGGAATGCCAGAGAGGGGCTGTCACAAGGAGCATTAGTTTTGGGAACCCGGTCCGAGTGGGCCAGTAGGGCGCCACAAGCAAGACCTCCTCCTCCCTGATCTTGCACAGTGTCTGTGTGAGAAGGCTCACAGGGGGAAAGCATATTTGTGCAGGCCCCACAGCCAGCTGTGTGCAGTGCATCTGTGCAGAGTGTTCCCTCAGTCAGGGAGTAAAACAACTGGCAGTGAGAGGTCTCTGGAGAGGCGAACAGGTCGGTTGATGTACGCAACGGTCACAGTGTTGCACGTGCTTCCCTCATACGTGCCTTCTGATATGGTTCAAGGCAAGGCTTACTGCTAACAACTCTAGGCAGTTGACGTGCCAGTGCAGTTGGGGGCCCATCCAAACCCCCGACACTGAATGTGTGTTCTTGGGTACAATGAAGTAATGGCCGTAAAACCCTGTCTGCATATCGGCTGGAAGGACCGGCTCTATTGCGTCCATTACCAATAGGACTGCGATCTCCGCATGCAAGACAGGAGCATCAGCCATCTTCATTGACGTGAAGCAGATGGCATAGAACTTGGGGGACACCGGGTGAACTGAATCGCATAGCCGAGTCTGATGATCTGCAGGAGCCAGTGAGACAGTTTGGGTAGCCAGGCACCCAGACACCGTACAAGCTGGACCAGTAGGACCACCGACATACCCGCGGTGGGGCAACCAGGTTGAACGCAGGGACCCGGTCCATGGGCGGACCGAAGAGGTGTCTGAGTGTGCAGTGCAACGCTTACCTGGTTCCACGGTTTGGCAAAGGGTGTGTGAGTAGGGCCTTTGATGATGCTCTTGAACCACCTGCTGCTGCCTGCTGGTGAGAGAGGAGGGTGAGTGTGGTTCAGTGTTGGTCCGTCCGCGACTTTCCATGCCCTCTTAGGATCCAGAGAAAGAGAAAACTGCTCTCTTGTCGAGATTTTTGGAAACCAGATTCTCCACCCGGCCCTCATCCGGGGCAGGGAGAGGTGCATTCACCATCCCCCAAAGAGCAGTTCCCTCTCTCTCTGGGTCGCCCATCCAGGGGCCTCTTGCTCTTCTGATCACCGCCTGGTTTGATGGGAGCCTGGACGGGCGGGGTGGCCTGCCTAAGCCCAGCTCCACAGCACCGCTTGCTTGAGGCTGCTGCGGATGCAGCACGGGAGTGGGGGTGGACTCAGGGGGCTGCCCTCGGCGATGAGCATCCTGGGGCACTGCGGATGGGTGGAGGCAGCAGCTACCCGCCGGGGCAGGACATGACAGATTGCCTCAGTCTGCTCCTGTGCTGCCGAGAACTGCTCCCTCATGTTGACCAGACACAGCCAGAGGTGAAGCTCCTGGACCACAAGTGTGGACATCGCATGACCAAGAGAACTCGCAGTGACCTCCGTCACTTAGAGCGTGAGGTCAGTTGCGGTTCGGAGCTCTTTCAGAACTTCTCCACAGGCCACATAAGCATTGCCAGACAGACCAGACAAGTACCTACAGACCCGGGAGGGGAGGCATGGTTTGCCCTGCCAGGTGGAGGTGGCATAAGGACACAACTGCATCGCAACTGACTGCTTCACCGGGGGGACCCCCGAATACCCCCTAGCTGCACCACTATCGATAGTGGTGAGGGAGGAGGAATTAGCAGGTCTGTTTCCGGCAGAAAAAGGTGACTTCCACGACCTGGTAAGCTCCCTCATGCACCTCCGGGAAGAATGGCACTGGGTGGGGTGCTGAGAACTAGTGCGGGCCACCCCGAAGAACCAGTCATCCAACCTTGAGGGCTCAGGACACGGTGGAGGACTCCACTCGAGCCCTACCCTCACGGTGGCCCGGGAAAGCATAGCTGTCATTTCTGAATCAGATTCAGGCATTGGTCCCAGAGGGCAGCAGCGCAGCCGAATCTTCCTTTTCCATGGCTTTACTTTCACTTTTTATCAATTTAATGCATTCTTTATTAATAAAAGTATTAATTTCTTTAAAAAAAACATACATTTTTAATGGCTGGGTGTAGGGTTAGGGTAAGGGATTAAAAAAATACAGTTTGTACAGTATAAAAACCGTTATGCCTTTGGAATGTCCCTATAATGATAGGAACACCTGTGTGTGTGTGTTTGTGTGTGTGTTGGAAAGGGTTCAAATATGCATATAATGCTGGAAAACTGTTCACTTAATAGTCCAACAGAGTGACAGATCAGTGGATACAAATATTCCATGTCCATATGAATCTTTAAATTACAACTCTGTAATAAAATAACAGGTATAATAATTATGTAAGAATTACAAAGATGTTTTGAGTCATTTTTGATGAAGAACAGCATGTCAAACTTCAGAATACTGCTATAACTACTACATCAACTATTCAAACACAGTTCAAATCCTTGCTTGCGTTGTGTTACCATGTGTTTTGTCCACCATATGAACTGTAGTTCCAGTTGTTTCACACACCAAATGTCCCCAGCCGACTTGCTCGAAAGAAGTCTGGAGAGGATGATAGCTGATAAAGAGCTGTTCTAATTTTCAGTGCTCTGGACAGAGTAATTGTATGATGTTGTGACCTTGTCTGTGAACGTCATGATGTACTGTGCTGGCTGGTCCAGTGTGTGCTTGACAGACAATTAGTTGTGTGCTTGCATGTAGTGACAACTGTAGTGTGTTTGTGTTGAAGAAAACATCACAATTTTTGACATATTGCTTGTCTTCAGTGTCACACAGGGTGATCGAGGAGGTGAACAACATTCAGGAGAATCTAGAGATTGAGAAGACATGCAGAGAGAGTGTAGAAGCTTTGGCCTCAAAGGTGGGGTTTTACAAAAGTTAATGATCATCTGGTCTGTTTTACTCTGTTTCATTTGATTCCCCTTGTTTCTGTTCTGTTCCAATTGATTCTGTTGTGTTTTGGTTCAGTTGATTCTTGATTTACTTCTGTTTTATTTAAATTTCTTCCTTTCTATTTCATTTGATTCTCATCTGTTCTGATTTATTTGATTTTGTTATGTTCTGTGTCATTTGATTATGTTGTTTTATTTCATTCTGTTATTTTTGATTCATTTTATTCTGTTCTATTTAATTCTGCTCTGTGTCATTTGATTATGTTCTGTTTTGTTTCATTTATTTCTTTTCTTATTCATTTGATTCTGTTTTGTTCTTTTTTTTATTCTGTTCTTCTTTTTGTTTGGATTGGTTCGGTTTAATTTAATTCTCATGTTCTCTGTTTCATCTGTTTTGTCCTGATTCATTTGATTTAGTTATTTTCTGTTTCATTCAATTCTTCTTTGTTCGGTTTCATTTGATTCTCCTTTTTCTGCTCTGATCAAATTGATTCTCCTTTATGTTCTTATTCCTTTTGATTTTCTTCTATTCTGCTCTCCTCTGTGGTGTTCTGACGAATTTGATGCTGTTCTGGACTATTTATTTGATTCTGTTCTTTTCTGTTTGATTAATTCTCCTGTGCTCTGTTTCATGTGATTCTGTACTGTTCAGTTCTGATTCATTTGATTTTTTTTTTCTCTTCTGTTTCAATTGATTCTCTTTTGTTCCATTTCATTTGATTCTGTTCTTCATTTGATACTGTTTCTTTTGATTCTCTTCTTATCTGTTTCATTTGGTCTTGCTACTATGTGTTCTGTTCTATTCTATTTCATTCAGTTCTGCTCTACTATTCTCAGAAACAATACTTCCAGAATCATACACCTATGTTTTTGTAAATAGATTGGGATCCATCATGCCTCTATCCAACCATTCCAACCAACCTTCCATCCATTTATTTTCTCCTCCATCCTGAGCAAAGTAGACACAATTGTACTCCACATGGGCAGTCAGTCCATTCAGTTCATGCTGGAGTCAGTCCTAAAGACTATCTCCCTGCCGTATACCTGCATCCCGGTGTTGACTCCCAGCCCACCTCACTGGACCCGCTCATTACAGAAGTATTCAATTTGCCATCAGTCCCAGCTCAGCACATTGTTTAGTTGGGTTTCAGTTCTACCGTTCAGGCTCAGTCGGGTCTGAAAAGTGAAGTGGCATCTACACTGAGCGCTCAGCAGGTAAATGGATCTCTAAAAGCCCAGGTGTGAGGCAAATTAGCAGGAACGATTACCAGCTCATTGCCATCTCTCTGATGGATGAATCAACTTTCTTCTGCTGTCTGTCGGTGATGAGCGCTGATCACCACACACAGAGAGAGAAATGAGAGAACAGTACCAATTATGTGAAAGGAATAAAGACACAGATAAAAGAGATAAAGACCAGGAGAAAATAGTCTTTAGATTGAAAAAGGACACCTGTTGTCCTGCATTTTAGAAGCATTTGAAGTCTTTCTGCATCCAAAAAAAGAAGACATTTCACTGTGCAAATGAAAACTGACATTTATTTTTTATACTTGACAAAATAGACTGAGGTGACAAAACCCTGCTGGCTTACTGTTATTTAGCGTGGATTTCATTCCTGCCATTTCTTGAGAATCGCTTGTGAGATTTCTCTTGAGGTATAGCAAAAAATTTTTCCTTGAAGTATGTGAAGCCATCACAGATGTTTCTGAGAGCTGCAGTTGAGGAAGACCACAGAGCATGTCATTTGTATGGAGGAAATGGACCTGCAGCTGGGCCGTTTTGTGCCTCAGCATTATGTGTTGGATAAAAGCTCGATTTAACCAATCAATGGTTTCTTGACATCCTTAAATGCACAGCCCAGCTTGTTCTGTGTTCGCCGGCAGCCACTGTGCATGAAAACCAGTGCAGATGCCCTTTGTCCTGGCTGCTCTGTGAAAACCTCCACACCGAGGCCCTCACGTCTGTGCGACTAACAGCAGGAGAGTCCTGTAGGTTTTGGCCTCCACAGGTATACTTATCTTCCATCTTTCAGGACACATGACTGTTTGAGGATGCAGTTGTGTTTGTCACTAGTTGCTCTTTCAGCACATAGCCGATTCCTCTCAAATATCTCATCTGTCTTTATTTTAAGGCAGGAAACACTTTGCATTGCATTGATCTCTGAATTCCAAATTTCTTGCATTAAAATTGTTGATTTTCCTAAGAGTTTTTTTTTTTTTAACAATATTCCAAAGTTTTTTTTTTTTTATGTTTTTGAAAAGTCTTTTATGCTTACCAAAACTGCATTTATTTGATCAAAAATACAGAAGTGTTATTATTACAATTTAAAATAACTGTTTTAAGTAAAATATTTTAAAATATAAGTTATTTTGTGATGGCCTTTGAGGGCAAAGCTGAATTTTCAGCCTTTATTACCCCAGTCTCACATGATCCTTCAGAAATAATTCTAATATGCTGTTTTGAATTAAATTGAATTGAATTATCCCCAAAATGAGAAAGATTCCTATTTAGAAATGCAAAATATGTTGGTACCCTATTGTGTATCTGATGATATTATAATTTGTTTTAATTTATTGGTTTTGGATGATATTGGTTATTTATTTATACTTTTGTCATCATCTAATTTTAACTTAACGTTAATCTTTTAAAACACTAAAGGTTTAATAACACTGTTAAATGTAATCATTAGCATATCTCAAACTGAATGCCCATTTTCATACTGTACATTATAATTGGCCTTAATTTGCTAACTTGTAGAATTAAAAAAAAAAAAACCTGATTTTAGTTTGTAGTGTTTTTATTTATCCATTTATATAAAACTGTATTAAACTTTAATGCTGGCTTTTTGTATGCCCTAACATGAAAATAATTATCACCTTATCGGTATTGACCAGATCTGTAATATCGGTGCATTACGAAGTTTGTTTTACCATAATGACTTACAGATTATATATTACATTATTTTCTGGCTACTTACCCAGTAAATAAGTAAATAACCAGACATGAAATTTTGATATTGCCTTGTTGCTGTATTTATGTGAACTAATTTTGCTAATATTTATAAAACAAGTATGAAAGACTTTGACTTGATTTGCATCTGAGCCCGCAGGATGGAAAAGAAATCTCACTTCTTTTTGAAAGTGTGAAGGATACGTTGTGAAAATTATAGCATTGGCTCATCCCAAATTTACATTTAAATTAGTCCAAAAATGTTGGTAGGTGTGATTGGAGGATGGCGAGTGGAATTGTCTCAAATAGTCTCTACATTTCAGCGGTATGATTTATTGTGTATGACGGCTGTAATTTTGTCTGCCAAGAGACCCTGAGGCAGACAAAAAAAGAAGAGGAAAAAAATCATAATCAATTTCTTAAACTCTGGAACATTTTGAATTAAAAACAGTAATGGATGAGGGTTCGCGGGTGGTGGCAGTCAAATCAAAGTGCAATCCAAACACATGACATTTTGTTTTGATGTGTGATCAGAGGAGATGAGGGGCCTGGCCACCTCGGGACGCACGTCTGATTTCTGCCAGTGTGTAATTTCACCGCTGCGCTCTCATCAATGCCGGATGATTATCGCAGAGCGAGCGTGTATGCGTGTGTGTCTGTGTGTTTATGTTGATTGCGTTTTTAAAAGATGCATTCAGCAGGAAGGACGGCATCAAGAAATGGATTCACGTGCTGTGTGTCCTCACTTGGATGTCATTAATAAAGGCTCGTTAAAGAGGGGTATTTTATCCCTGCCTCCCGCTCTTTTTCTGTCTCTGACCGGAATGTCATCCGGTACAAATTTACATACCTCCACCCCCATTGGCTCTCTGAGTTTTCATTAAGTGGCCTCCCTAATTGAAGTGTGAGTGACCAGTCTTAAATTACTTTAATTGGGTGTTCAAAAAGGTAAAATTTCTCAAATGCAGGTATGTGCACGTGGCGAGGGAGGGGGTCTTTGGCCGCGCCTGATAGAATGCTGTAATTATTTATGAAAACAGGAGTGTCTGCTGCTGTTGCTCCTGCATACGTGTAATGAAATGTCTATTATTTTCCCCTTGATTATTGCTCTTTTCCAGAGTGTTCGTGCTGTGTGTGTTTGGCTGTGTGATTGAGGGGAATTGCATGGGCGCTCGCTGGGGTTCCAGTGGGCTGGTATGTCTACATGCTGCTGATTTGATTTCTCATATCTTTTCACTCCATGCCAAACGCAGAAAATCACCGGCTTGGGTTTTATATCATTTGTGGTGTTACAGGTGTCATTTTGATCTCTGATTATTCCTATAAATGTGAAGACATTGGCCTCACTAGATTAACGTTTTTTTGCACCTGCGTTTTTCAGTAGACACTGGATTTTCGTTCTCTTCACAGAGACCAAGCAAATTCATGTTTTGATAGTGTAGCTCAGTTGGTCCTGTGTGATGCCAGCAGCACTCAGATCATGAGCTGAAATGTATACATTAAATGCACTCTAAGCTGCTTTAGATAAAATATCTTTCAAAAACACAAATGTATATCTTTCTCTCAGTTGAACAGACAGAACCGTTCTCTGAAGAGGAAGAGTATGCTCTTTATGTCCCGCCTTGGTGCTGATGTCATCGCTGAGATCAGTCTGGATGATGAGGGTGATGAAGATCCACAGGAGGAGGAGTCAGGTGTCTGTAGCTCCTCCCACTGTCAGATTGTCATTACAGGTGGGTCAGTGCACTGTCCCACAATGTATTGTTTAATAAAATATTTTTATTACTTTATACTTTTTGCATCTACATAATAGTTTTAAAGGTGAAGTGTATGATTTCTATGACACAGACAGCAAAAGAATTGCATGTTTTTTGTTCAAGCAGATTGACTGGGCCTGTCATAATAACATAGGCTTTGGCATTAAATTGAGGCTTGACTACCTGTGTAGTCAAAAAATGGTTTACAAACTTGTGTGAAAGCAGTCATTATTTATTAGTACAAAAAAATTGCCACCTTTGCCACTAAGTGTCTAGTTTTTGAGGCTATTAGAATTTTTTTATCCAAAAATTGAAATTTAGTTATGTACTCATCCTCAGTGTTTTTTTTTTCTGTGAAAGTTTTTTTTAATTTTTTTTTATTTAATATATATATATATATTTAATATAAAATATTTTACACTTTTACATAAAACAAACTGACCACAGGCTTTCCATTTTTTTATGTTATTATTTATTTATTTATTTATTTATTTATGTGTTTTAAGTATTAAATGCAATTTTTACAAAAATCTTTATATTGAAACAACAGTTAAAATTTGAAAGTGACCACAGGCTTTTTTCAAGGCTTTCATGCACTGAAAAACATTGTAAAAGTAGTCCATACAGTACAAGCTTTATTTCGAAGTCTTGGATACAATAGCTTTTATAAGAAACAGACTAAAATACAAGTCATTTTGCCCTCCGCTGCAGTTCTCAATTCATGATGTTTGGTTACAAGACACACAAGACAATACTTTTTTTTTGTTTATTTATGGTAGAGCTGAGGGATAAACTAGAGGTGATCCTGGCTGAGAAGAAGCAGATGGCGATCGATCTGGAGACGACAAGAGAGCAGCTCTGCCAAACTAGACAGGAAGTATGTGAGAAAAGCATTTAATCTCGGGTTTTACTGCATTAACTTACTATTCAACTTTAAGAGAGATCTAACGTGCAACAGGTCTACAATATACATTCAAAATGTTATTTTTTCTTAATGGAAAAGTAAAAATCATGACAACGAAAATGTTGTGATCCACCTCCTTGATGTCTTTAATATTAACCTTTGCCATGTTTCACAGTGGCTTTCACTCAGAATTATGACAACCAAACAGAAAAGAAGGGTCTGTCTTTGTGTCATGTTGTTCGGTGTTTCAGCTGAACCAGTTAAATACCTAAATAAATGAAGCTCTCACTCTCCCTTTCTTCCTAACTCCTGAAAGAGAAGCATGATAATACTGTTTTAATAGCTGAAACATTCCAACAAAAGAAGCTCTTGGGAAAATACAACAGAGGTCAGTTGTGCTTCTGCTCTCTACTGTATCCCCTTACATCAGCCTCTCTCTCACTCTCTCTCTACTGCTTTCCAGTCCAGACATTCATTGATCCTAACACACTCTGGTATATCTTCATTGCTATACTGAAGAATACTGTGTTTCTTGTATCATTATTACAATAACAATAAGTCATACAATATTTTTATGTAAATCTGAGTGATTTCTGACACCTGCTTGATTATAGACTCATAACAGATCATGCAAATATCACAAATATCAGAATGCATGATTTTTCACAATTTTTTTTTTCTGTTTGTTTGTGCGTGTTTTGAGTTATTTAATGCATGAATTAAATTTAAAAAAAACGTAATGTCATAATCTTATCAGTTATCACTTTAAATAAAGAATTATATTTTGTTAATAATGATATATTTGAGAGAGTTGCACTCTGTTGCATACAAAAGAAGATTATAGAATCTTATAGAAGATTATAGTCATGCTGCCGTTCAAAAGTTTGGAGGAATCTTTTTTTTTTTTTAAAGAAGTTACTACTTTTATTCAGCAAGAATGAATTAAATTGATCAAAAGTAAAAGTAAAGACATTTATAATGTTACGAAAGATTTCTATTTGAAATAAATGTTGTTCTTTTGAACTTTCTAATTATATTATATTGTTGTATCATTTCCACAAAAGTGTTAAGCAGCACAGTATTGATAATAATAAGAAATTTCAACCAAACATTGATAACAACCAAATCAGCATATTAGAATGATTTACGAAGGACCATGTGACACTGGGGTTAATGGATGCTGAAAATTCAACTTTGCCATAACAGGAATAAATTATATTTTAAGTTTTTAGAATTGTAATAATGTTTTACAATATTGATGGTTTTACTGTATTTTTGATCAAATAAATGCAGCCTGGGTGGGTATAAGAGACTTCTTTCAAAAACATAAAAAAAATAAATGACCAACCCCAAACTTTTTAACAGTAATTTAAATAAAAGACATATAAAGAGGTCAGAAAAGTAGAATTACGGATAAGAGCCAAAGGTCATTATCAGACACTATTGATTCTGCTGTTTTCCTTTTTTATCACTGTAAAGTTGCTTTGATACAAATCTGTATTGTATAAAGTACTATAGAAATAAAAGTAACTTAACTTAACTTGACCATGCTGATTTAAATGGCACATTACACCCTAAAATGCCTTTTAAAGGTCTATGCTCTGTGGTGGATGACATCAGAAGGTCAACAGTAATATAAATTATTCCATAGACAAGATATATAGAAAACTTACCTGTATGTGTGTGTTTGTAGTTTCTCAATATGCTCTAGATGAGTTTGAGGCCTTGCAGGATGATCTAAACCTCCAGAGGGACCTGCGATCTGAAGCAGAGAAGTTTGCACATGAGGTGAAAGCTCAGTTTGATTTGATTTCATAATTACTTTCTTAAATGTATAAGACATGCTGGGAACTCTGAATATTTATGGGTTTCTGGAATATGTTAATTAAGTGAATGTGAATGTGTGCTTATCTCTCTGTCTCTCTGTGGGTGAATGAAATGCTAGTTGAGCAGAAGAAGCTGAAAAGACAAAGCCAGATGTTGATCCAAAGTGTGCCTCCAACAGAAGCTCTGCAGAAAGCTCTGGCAGAGATCAACACATTGACACACACTTTAGAGACACAGAGACTGGAGCATCAACAGCAGGTAATAAACACACACACATAAACACATTAATCCCCACACTGTCCTTTAGGTCACAGTGTCCTGAGAGGGTGCAGACCGAATGTCATTAAAATAATAACAGACAAACCAATCAAATCAACCAAACCAAGCCCTCCTAGTGTCACACCAAAACAAACACACATGCAGTTCATTATGTGTCTTTCTAAAAGGAGAAGGAATGAGCAGTATTGTGCATTTAAACAATCATTAAAGGATCAAGGAAAATGCTGGAGGTGACATCACTCACTCACTTCATGATATTTGTCTGCCATCACTGTAGAATTTAGTTAGAGTATATGACATTTAATATGACAAGAAAAATAATGAGGCTGTGAAGGATGGAAGTACAGTCACTATGTTGTACTGCCTTGAAGGGATGGTTCACCCAAAAAAGTCATCATTTTGTCATCTTCATGTCGTTCCATTGGAAAGGCGAGACTTTTTCTCTTGCATGGAACTCATAAGGAGATATTTAATTTTATTTACAGAAATAATTTTATATATATATATATAGATAGATATAGATATAGATATAGATTTTTTATTAAACTTATTTTATTTCAACAAGTTAAATAATAATAAAATCTTAAAAAACATAATTAAATTATAAAAACTGAAAATATATATATAAAAAAAAGACTATAATAGTATCTCAGTGACTGTAAAAAAAAAAAAACACTGGTCCAGTGTCCAAGCTGCTATTTTTGTGAAAGTGGAAGGAGACCTGGTCACCATTTCATTTGATGGCATGATGGCAGAGTATTTATTTTATAAGTGAACTATACCTTAAGTTCAGAGATCACATTCTGTTTTTACAACCCATGTTTTGTTGGTGGATTCCAGGTGAAGGCTCTTGAAGAGCAGATACATGGCAGTGATTTAAAGAAGCAGCTGTCAGCGTTACAGAGACAGACTGAATTGCTGGATGAGGAGAGGAAAGAGTGGCAGCACAAACACACTAAAGCTGAAACCGAGGCTAAAGACCTCAGATTCACAGGTACCACGTTAGGGGGCAGTTTTTTAGATATAAAAAAATAGTAGTCTGTTATGTTCACCATTTGATTAAAAATACAGTAAAAACAGTAATATTGTGAAATGTTCTTTAACATTTAAAATAAGTTTTCTATTTTAAAATATTTTAAAATGTCATTTATTTCTGTGATGCAAAGCTGAATTTTCTTTAGTGTCATATGATCCTTCAGAAATCATTCTAATGTGCTGATTCGATATTCAGGAAATATTTTCTTACTATAAAAGTGTTTTATTTGAAATAGAAGTTTTGTCACATTAATAAATGTATTTGTTGTCACTTTTTATCAATGTCATGCATCGTTGCTTAATAAAAGTATTTAATTTCTCCCCAAACTTTTGAACAACACTCTAAATAACCCAGTGTTTATATCTCTGTTTTGCAGTGGAGGAACTGAAAAAGAAGCTCCAGCAGGTCTCCAATCCACCACCAGCTGCCCCAGGACCCCCTCCTCCACCCCCGCCCCCACCTCCTCCACCTCCACCCCCTGCCTCCTCAAGCAACCCACTCAGGTGAGTGTCTGTTTGTGATGAAAGCCATCAAAATAAAGAAATATAACTTAATAATAAAAAAGATCAGATGAAAACTGCAGTCAGTAGGCTGTTTGCTCACTGGGAAATTTCAATGACACATTTCTTGTTGAAACCGGAAATTTTGCTTAAGTTCTCCATTTTTTCTTTTGTCTCTGTCTCTTTTAGCTCATTACTCTCTATACTTCGTAAGAAAAAAGATGTGAGCGCTGAAATTGCATTAGTGGAGAAGGACTCCTCTGAGAAAACTCCAGGTAAAGAGTGAAGAGCCATCAGAGTTCATTTCCAATTTATAAACCTGCTCGGGTTAAAGGTTTTGCTTTATAATAATTATAATAATAATAATAAATGCAAAGATTACTTAGATTGATCATTTAAAAGCACAGTAATCAGTGATGGTTGATGGTTCAAGGTTTTTTCTTTGATTTGTTTCATTAGCAGGGCTGCCCTGCAGTTGTGTTCGTCGTCGAGCCACATGAAAGATTCAGACGTTTATGTTGACCTTTTTGAGCAGTGTTGAATATCAATTAGAAATCTGCAGTGCATTCCATCAGATGGAATGTAATTAATGTACACCGTTTCACATAAAGTAAACCACAGCAAAAATGAAAGACTTGGGTCAAGTTCAAGTTTGTTCTTAGCCATTTCTTTCAGCCTTACACAAAAAAACAAGATGGGATAGAAAAAGGAAGAAGACTTCCAGCTTTTTGCTGAAGGACAAACACTTTTGTACAGAGTTTGGATAAGTCATTACCCATTTATGCTGAAAGAAATAATAATAATAATAATAACTGACAATTCTTCAGTTATTGGCATGATGTTCAGGTTTATAGAAACTGACTGGTGAACTTTAGCCTTCCTTTTATCACTAGTGCTTGATTTTCTTTTTCACTGGGTTTGAATATTTTCAAGGAATGGTGATCTTTCCAATGGACTGACTAAAATTCTTTCACATCCTATAATAAGTATAAGTGCAGGCCAAAGCTTAGATACTTTTGTTGAATAATTGCAGTTTTCTTTCAGGTGTTCTTGTTAATATTGAAAAGCATATAAATAGGAGGTTGTTATTGGACAATAATCTAGCTCTGAAACGTAATGCCAATTTAGTGCCTTTGCAAAAGAGAATGTTTTTAGATTGATTTTTATCATGTCCGAAAAACATCAGACTGGTAAGAAGATAATATTCACATTTTTTGTTACAGTTAATGACAGAATGACTAAAAGTGTTTGCCAAGGCCGCTAAACAAAAACAAACATCACAGATCAACTTTCTTTTGATTTTTTTATGATATTTGTGCGTGCCAGCTCAAATAGAGACCCTCACAGTTCTGTTTAGTGGTGTCACTATGTCTGATATTATTCAGTGTCTGAAATGACTGCTAATGAAAAGCAGCAGATGTTTATCTACATCTGTGTTGATCTGTTTAAATGTGCTTTAATAGAAATCCCATTTGTCTGTCTGTGTTTGTGTGTGTGTGTGTGTCTGACAGAGAAGGACACCAGACAGCAAGCTGTGGATGAGATGATGCAGCGCATCAAAAAAGGAGTTCAGTTGCGACGTGTTTCCCAGAGAACCAACAGAGCCAGACCAGAACCGGTACACATTTCATACGAACACAAAAACACTCACTACATTAAACCTTCTTTTATTCAGTTAATCCGTGTCATTAAATTAAATTACTTACAATATGCCGATGAAGTATTTGGCAAGGATGCATTAAAGAGATTGTGACAGTAAAGACTTATGTTACAAAAGATTTATATTTTAAATAAATGCTGTTTTTTTTTTTTTTTTAAAGTAGCTTGATTTCTTTTTTAAAGTAGCTTGATTTATACTTAGATGCTAAGCTGATTTTATGATTTTAATGATGATTTGAAAGTTATGTTTATTTGTTTCTTGATCAGCATATTAGATTATTATATGAGTTTTTGAGTTTTTTCACAGCAGCTTCCATCTGTTAGGTGTTAGCCTATCATAGCAGTGGGCATTTACTTCCTAGTCTACACTTTGCCTTGCCAATTCAAACAGAGCGTTCTGATGAGGCAGGTCGAAAACAGGACAGAAAATAGCCTGTAACTTCTAAATTATGGGGTTTTTTTATGTAAAAAGCTTGATAACATTATAAATGGACCTCAGAGAACAGTACAAAATAAAAACAGAGGCAGTTCATGACCCCTTTATATATAATAACACTCACTTAAAAATAATAACACTCACTTACATAGTCTGTTTAATTGTTTCTCTGGTCTTCCTGCAGAAAGAAGGGACAAATTCTGCCATACAGGAACTTCATGGAATCCTGGTTAGGATTGCTTTATTTATTTTTATTTTATTTTTTAACTGATTATTAATTAATACTATTATCACTTATTTTATATGTCAGTATTTTTAGTTTTTTAATATAAAATACACAAAAAATTATATTGCAATATAATTCAGATGTGTTTTGAACTAGCTGTTGTTATAGTAACAGAATCTTTCTGTTAGAACTCCGTCAAGCGTCCCGGCCCCTCCTCCTCGCCTGGGACATGCCCTCCATCGCCATCACAGAAGTCTGAGCTGGAGAAGGCCCTGGAGAGACGGAGGGGAGCACTGAAAGCTGCAAAAAATAACAGTCAGTCAAACACACACACTTCAGCACATTTTCTCTGTCTCTTGAGCTTAGATCATCCGTTTAACTTTTCAACTCTTCCCCTCCAGCAAATTCCAATACTGCTCTGGATCTGCCCCAGATTAAGCAAACCCAGTCAGAACCAGGCCAGAACACAAGGGACCAGTTCAGGACACACCGCATCACAACACCCACAATATGCGCTGATCAACTCAAGCCTTCATAGGAGCTCATAGGTTGTGAGTATCTGCTCTTTTAAGTAGAGCCATGTATTTATACACCAAAAGAACATTTCTTCCTGCACCAGCATAGTTCATCCAAACTAACCGAACACATGTGACTAAATTACTACTTGCAGAAGTTCAGCCGTAATGTGACTTAACAGCATCAAGCATATGTGGGTTTTTGTTTTTTTATATGCTCACGTTTATCAATTTTTTTGGCTGGGTCAAACAATTTACTCCCAGTTGTTAGTATTTTTCTCTTTTGTTTGGTTCAAAGAGTGTCTATTTTCAATTTCTATATCCAAAACAAAATATTTTCTGTAATCTATGAATCTGTGTTTTGGCATAAACTATCTTTCAATTAAATATTGTTTAGAATTTTTTTTTTCTTTTGTTTGTTTTTTAGAATTTTTTTTTTATTGTTGGATTATGCTGAAAAATTTTTTGGTTCATAATTAGATTTCTGAAGCTTTGCCATCACAGGAATAAATTATATTTTAAAAATGTATTAAAATAAAAAACAGTTATTTTAAATTTAAATTATGTTCCACGGTATTACTGTTTTACTGATTTTTTTTTTATCAAATAAATACACCCTCCTTAGCTTTTTTTTTTTAAACAGAATGAAAAAGAATGTTTCTTTTGAATGGTAGTGTACATGCCACTTATACAAGAAACTGTCAGTATGAAAGAATAATTGCAAAAGATCTCAGATATTATGGTGACAACAATTTTATTTTAGCCAATTTGAGCATACTTTGCGTATAAACTCTTGAGATTTTAGGATAACTCCAATATTCTTCACAAACCAAATTTTCTAAACTGTCAGTCCACAAACATTTTATTGCTTTATACTATTACAGCATGTCAACAAGTTGAGTCTGTTTTAATTTCTTTTTTGGAAATTTTAGGAAAACAAAAAGTAGATGCTTGAAAAGTGCTCAGAAATCCATGAAGTCTCCAGAGCTGTGAGCAACCCCTGAAAAATTACTTCTGTTTGGAACAAACATATTAGTCACACTGTATTAACTTGAGAACATTTAAACATCTATAAGTGGTAAAATGTTTTTGATTTTCTTCGCTTTGAGGGACTTTGAATATCTGTGAGTGTTTAATAGTAGTGAAACGCAATCCCCTCCGTCCTACTGTCTACTTTGGCTGGACCATCCTCACTGAACAAAGTCATTGACACATGCTTTGTCTGTGTGAGAAGCCTTTCTAGAGGGGCGTTGGTTACTAGCCTTGAACATGTGCCAACCTAGTGTGTTCTCAAATGGCTTTGGCTAGACTAGTATTCACCTTCTAACGTCCCGCTCAGTAATTACAAGGCACTGATGTGAACTTATCCCCCTTTTACAATCTTTTTACTGTTTCATGAACCTGGATATTTTTTCAGGTTCAGCACTGGTCTTTCAAAGAATTGGCGTTTTCTCCAACAGTATATAGAAGAGAAGCAATTTTGGGTCATCAATCACACAAGACTATTATTGCTGAGACAAATTTTTTAAATAACAGACAATGAATTGATGCTATTTGTACATTTATTGACTGAGCTGTAATGAATTGTGTTATTCTTTTTCAAATTGTTGACATGCCGTCATGACAATAACACGCTACTGAATAGAATATATAAAGCAGTTTCGTTTAAATGGGTGGTTTAAGTGAAGCATTTTGAAAGCATGTATAGGCATGGACCTGAGGTGCTACCAGAACTCTGACTGTAGAATTATATAAGATTATTTTTTTGTGAAAGCATGTATAGGCATGGACCTGAGGTGCTACCAGAACTCTGACTGTAGAATTATATAAGGTAAGATTCATTTTTAAAAAAGAAGTTCAAAAGGTTCATATTGTGTACTGTTTTTTTTTTAAAGAAACATATGTGAAGTTCAAAAGGTTCATATAGTCAAATCATGATTACTGTTTTTTTTTAAATAATTTTTTTTTAGTATAATATAAGTTATTTGAAGTTTGAATTTTTATAATAATAATATATTTGAATATATTGTAAAATGTAATTTATTCCTGTTGGCAAAGTTGAATCAGCATCATTACTCTAGTCTTCAGTGTCACATGATCCTTCAGAAAGTTTTGTAGAAAACCATGATTAATGTTTTTCAGGATTCTCTGATTAAAAGAAAGTTCAAAAGAGTAGTATTTATTTTAAAAAATAAATATTTGTTAAAATTCTAAAATGTTTTGACTTTGATCAATTTCATGGAGTCTAGCTGATAAAATAATAATTTATAAAAAAAAATTATAAAAATTTTGGATGGTAGTGTTAGTATGCGTAAAAATAATTGAATAAATAAAAACATTTAAAGTATATAAGGTCTTTCAGCCCTTGATGTGAAGGCCTTTTTAATAGTCTACAAAGCTGGTAAAATTATTTAGAATGGGTTTAAAGCATTGGCTTTTGACTTAAGGTCAGTGATGAAGTGTTTCCTTTGTCTGCTCATTGTCATTTTGGCTAAACATCTTCTACATTTCTCATTGTCTAATGTAAATTTGATCCCTGAAATTTTGTATCTTTCCTCGTCCAGTCCACAGAGAAGCATTTTATTCCGTCCGAACCGCACACTAGATCAGATTTATACAATGGTGTGACGTTTGTCATGCCTCGTTACACAACAGGATTTCATTTCCTCGGGTGAGCTGCAGCTGCTGTGTTGTTGTTGTGCTGTGAAACAGGAGATGTGTGTGTCTGCGCTGAGGCTCAGTGACGCCTTTCCACTGCTTTCACACACTTAGGCACAATTTCCAGAGTGGCTTAGAGCTCTTCATGGGGTTAAATCTTCCCGGACACAAGATGAAACTTTATTCCTTCTCACTCTCTCTCCTCTTTTCTCTTTTTTTATTATTTTTTTTTTTGCACTGTTCCTCACCTGACCCTGGCTTGCAGCAGAGAATAACACACACTGTACACTCCAATTCAAGGCTGTGTTTGAGAAGCGTTTTATAAATGTGTTCATGTGGACTGTCATTGTGTTTTGTGAAAGAAATAGCTTTGTGGACTGTTGTTGTGCCGTTTCAGATGTAGCTTTGAATCTTTGGGGTCCTTTAAAAGCCGCAAGGATGTTTGTAATGTAAATCTGGTAAACATTGATGTTAAATGTGGGTTAAACTACTGTTGTTCATGAAAAATTATCATATTTTGACACTCAGTTTTGTAGTGGACTAGCTATATACTAAAGCCCATATAGTCGATATCAGAGATATTTGAAGTTTCTGTTAAAAAAAAAAAATAATAATATTTTGTGTCTGCGTCCATAGCCTCGTGGGCAGTGCGCCGACATATTGCTACATTGTGCTATGGGCTTACCAGGACCTTTCCTGATCTTGCCCCTCTCTCTCTCCCACTTCACTTCCTGTCATCTCTACACTGTCCTGACATAATAAAGGCAAACACACCAGAAATAAAAATCTAAAAAAAACAGAAAAGTATTTTGTATAGGCTATAAGTATTTTTTCTTTCAAATGTTCCACTGGTAAACTTTTATTTAATTATATATATTTAAATAACAATACATGTTAATGTCTATTAAATAAAAATGTATAGCTTATGATTAGCTGAAATTGTACATTAAATGGTAAAATATATTTTTTGTTTTATCAGGCTCCTATGAAAAAATCATTGGACATTTTTGAAAAGAATGCATTCAATAACTGACTAATAACCTTTTATTTGCCATCAAAGTGAAATTAGTAACCGTAAACATAGGTGCCTGATAAAAATGCTAATTTAAAAGAAAAAGTTTCAGAAAAATCTCAGACAGACTTTTTGCATCTGAAGTCTCTCTATATAATGTATTTATTTTTTAAGAGGTTCCATTTGTTAACATTAGTTAACATGAACATACTTCTAAATCATTTTTTTATATTAATATCAACATTTACTAAGACATTATTAAAATCAAAAGTTATATCTGTTAATGTTGGTATTATTTGTATTATATTACCATAACAGACCTGAACTTACATTAACTAACAATTAACAGTTGTAGTTATATAAATTAATGTTAAAAAAGATGAATAAACAAATGTACAAATGTATTGCTTGTTGTTAATAAGCAAAACTTAGGGTTCAGACGTTCAGGACTATGTGAGTAAATGGTGGTGTCATGATGGATTATTGATTTCACATTTGCAAACGCCTATTTTTAAAGATTATCTAAATGAAAATAATTCACTAGATGTTAATGTAGAGCTTTATACAAGACAGCTAATATTGTTAATATTAGTTGTTAGTTAATGTATAAACTAACATTAACTATTGGGACCTTACTGTAGAGTGTTACTTTTATTATCATTATGATAATTTTTATTATTGGACTTATGTTTGACCCTAAAACTAGATGTGGAAGAGATCACAAACTAGGATCATAAACATTCTAGCATCTAGATCCTTTTAGAGTGAGGTTTTCTCTGAGTTTCATCTCCACTCCCCAACAGCACTCAAAACACAATCAATAATCGACTCACATTTTTATTAGCTCTTCTGTCCGACATATAGCATATTTTGTTTGTTGACGTTTCCGGTTCGGCATTTGTTGAAGATGCGAGGTGTAAATGAGTAAATATCTTGCTCAATTGCAATGTGTCTCATCTTCTGGTCTGCGTGTTTTTCTTAATCGACTTGCCATAAACATTCTGTCAATCTCGACGAGCTTGTAATCATAAAACGCCATGCTGGGCTGTTGCTCTGCTGCTGTTTGTGTCTTACTTATGTTTGCTTTTTATCGTGTTCTATAACACTTGTCCTGCACTTGTTTCGAAACCATAGTCAAGCAGCACAAAACAATCTCTATTGACAGAACCACAATTTAGAGCCCAGCTTGTGTATATATGTATGTGTAAAACGCTTAATTTAGCCTGTTTTGTTAGTCATTTTGTTTATTTTTCAAACAGAATGATTGCCTGGTGGGGAGCCACAGTAACTTGTAATGCTGGTCTCAAATCTCTCTGTCTCTCTGCGGATGCCCCCAGCACCCCCTCCACTCCCGCTGCGTGCAAATAGCTATTTTTTTTGTTTACAGATGTCACCCATTGTACGCTTACAAAATGCTGTCCGCTCTGCATCATGTAAGTTTGATGTATTTTGAGGGCTGTGTTTCTCTCCCTAAAAGGTGCAATGCTAGTAAATTCATGATTTCTATCATTCAGTTAAGAGGTAAACATGATAACGAACATGTTGTGAGTTGATTAGGAGCTGAATGTGTCACAATCTTGTGGTCTGTAGTTTCGCAGCACAGCTGTGGGTTTGTGCTTTCTCTCACTTGTTAACACAAAGCAGTCCATTCACACTCTTTCACACAAACACATAAACAGACACAAACACTTGTATGAAGCGGACACTGCTGCCCTTTTGAACAGGCTGGATAATTGGCCCCATTCAGTCACTGTGTGTGTGTGTGTGTGTGTGTGTGTGTGTGTGTGTGTGTGTGTGTGTGTGTGTGTGTGTGTGTGTGTGTGTGTTTGTGTGTGTCAGTATCTGTTGTCTGTATATAGTGAAGAGAGGATGTGGAGAAGGAAGTGATGGGTTGTTTTCTGCCTCTTCATCATTGAATATTAGCTTTGATTTCTCTTAAAACCTTTCTGTGGGATGGGGAGACGAAAGGAGTTGAATGGAGTTCACTGTCTGACTTTTTGGAAATTCCAGAGGCATTATAGAATTAAAAATAATAATAGCAAATATATAGTTCATATATTAAATATGTTATTCAATTCATAAATCTGAGGTGAAGTGTAATATTTCACAGGGTATGTATATGTATATATAAATACATACATACATAGACACACGCACACACACACACATATATATACATGTATACATTTAAGAAATGTATGTTTTATTATATATATATATATATATATATATATATATATATATATATATATATATATATATATATATATATACATATACATACATACATACTATATATATATATATATATATAATATATATATATATATATATATATATATATATTATAGAAATCATATATGTGACCCTGGACCGCAAAACCAGTCATAAGTAGCATGGGTATATTTGTAGCAAAAGCCAACAATACTTTGTATGTGTCAAAATTATTAAATATATGTATATAGTAAATATATACTATAAAATCCTGCTCCAATTTGTGATTTTTCTCTTACAGGTAAATCTGGAGCACATGGAATGAATAAGTCTTCAGGAAGGAATACTGACACATCACACACACACACACAATTAACTTAATTTTGTGGAAAATCACACAAAATAATTATATGGTGAGCAAGTCTATGTGGAAATGTTCACTGTGACTACTGTGAAAAATATTAAAATGCATTAAAAATTGTGGGTTTTAATGATGTTTTTTAATGTATAAACCATCTATAAGCACTAAAGCATATCACATAGAAATATGGTGCATGTGATGAGTCATTTTACATGTTTCCAATCTTTTACTAAAAAGATATTTTTATGTGAATTGTAATTAATATGCATTTTGATGTCACGCAGTCAGGTCAGACAAACCCTACTGTGATAATGTCAGGCAGACAGACAGGAGATGAAGTCACATCAAGTAGAGATGGTCACAGAGTCACAGTCGCTTCCGGAGTTAAGTGTTTTGGAAAGATCTGACAAAGGCTGTTTTTTTCTCTAGCACCTGAAAAACACAAAAAGGTACTATAATATATATATATATATATATATATATTTTAATGCTACTAATAGTACTTGCCATTATGTGAGAGAACCGTACCCAGGATCCCCTCCTGCTCCAGTTCCTCTTCTATTGCCAATAGACGATTGTATTTGTCCATTCGCTCTCCTCCTCTCAACCCACCCAGTTTGAGGAAGGACACGCCTGACCCTACAGCCTTTAAACAGACATACAGTGAGGTCCACAAGAAAGAAACTGCGACTCAAAATCTAATTAAACCTGAAAAATTATTGGATTTTGAAAAATGTAAAACAAATAAAATTAAGAAAAATTTAAGATTCTCCATTATAGGTCACTAATCAAAAATCTGACATTCGTGGTCATTTTTGTTTTTTTGTTGTTGTTCAAATTTTCCTATTACAATATAGTTTGTAATGATGTTTTTTTTAATTAGATAGATTATTTATTTCTGTTATTTGTTTTGAATCATACATTTGGATTGTGTTCAGCAACACATTTAATCTACAGTATGATAAAAATGTAATTTTCTGGGCTTCATCAGTTGTTTGGTATTTTCATTGGCACATATTCAGGAACTAAATAAATCTGATATCACTATTTATTTTTGTATTTCTATTAAAAGACTTGATTGGAGACTACATGCCACTGAGAAATGAATTCCCTAAAAAAAAAAAAAAGAAAAAAAAAATGAATGAATGAATGAATGAATTGTGGTCAACCCACCAGGTCAACAATTGATACATCACCACTGCCTGCAGCCAGCATCGTCTCTGCATTGTGCATGGGGAAAAGTTACATACATGCTACAATCAATATATTTAGACTCGGAAATTATGCTTTTGCAAATTACTGTCAAAAAAGACTATGCCAGAACACACAGTGAGCACCTAGATTTGAGTGATTTGATATTTGTTCTTTTTTGTTCTTGTTATGTTTGTACCTTTCTGCTCTGCTATGCTTTGTATAAGGTCAGAGATGGTCATATCACTGTGGTGCCTAATAATGACCCTGGTGACTCCAGGTGGGAGGGGTTGCACTTCACTCCAGCGAGGACAGAGATTGGATGCAGCATCTGCAATCAGGCAGCATGACTGGCCAATCACTGAAGCCAGTCTCTCCCACTGATCTACATCCTAAACTCAGAGACACGCTGTCAGTTCAACCAGAGGAGCTGCATGACACTTTATACCAATAGGGATTAAATACATGCTTTTTTAATCTCACCTCTTTCCTGAAAGGATCAATGAGGGATGTGATAGCAGGATATTTATTAATCAGACCCCCGTACATATCCACCAATTCATCTGGGGATTTGTGACAGCCGGACATCACCTCATACTTCCCATGAGACTAGAAGACAGCAAGAGAAACATTTAAAATGGTTACACTATATTATTTAAACTTTCAGTTTAAACATTTGCAGTACTTGTTTTGGGTGAATGTGAGAATAATAATGTCCCTGTTCTGTCTTCCCATCACTTACATAGTCCATCAGGCCGTCTGCTGCACAGTTTATAGCCAAGTGCAGGTCTGAACCCAGAGGCAATGCTAGGTTAGCACATACCTCTGTCACTAGATCAAGAGCCTGTTCGGGACGTTCAAACCCCACCTGTAATGCCCCCTCTTCTGTTACACCTATAGGCTGAGAAACAGGGAGAACAGGTGAGTGATAGAGAAATATCATATATTATATAATAATATACTGGTCAACATATGGCAAAATGTAAATGGTTCTGAAAAGATTTAGACAGTACACTAGCTTGCTACCATTATCTTAATTTTTGTTTTAATATGGAATATTTAAAAATAGTTACTGTTTTTGAAAGAAGTCTCTTATGCTTATTTAAAAATACAGTAAAAACAGTAATGTTGCGCAATATTACTACAATTTGAAATTACTTTTTAAACTATTTAAATATGCAATTTATTCCTGTGATGGCAGAGCTGAGTTTTTAGCAACCATTAGCCATAATTCCAGTCTTCAGTGTCAGATGATCCTTCAGAAAGTCTAATAAGCTGATTTGCTTCTCAAGAAACTCACAGACTACTGTGGCAAATGTTAAAATATATATAAAAAATTGTGCATTCATTCATTGATTCACACGTTTATCATTATTCAATAATGTTCTTTGTCAAAAACATAAACCATGTATAGACACTAAAGCATATTCCACAGGATTATGATGGATGAGTCAGATTACATGTTTAGAGTCTTGCACTCAAAAATGTATTTCGATGTGAATTATAATTACTATTATTTTTGATGTCATGAAAACATCAAAGGTCAGACAAACCTGTATTGATGTCTGTTTATTTCATTTAGAAGTGACTTCTTTCGAAAAAATAATTTCTTCTTAATTTTAATTGTAATTAATATGATCAATGTTTAGAACAGTTGTGCTGCTTAATATTTTTGTGAAAACTGCGATACATTATTTTCAGGATTCTTTGATGAACAGAAAGATCAAAAGAACAGCATTTATTTGAAATAGAAATCTTTTGTAACGTAAATGTCTTCCACTTTTGATTAATTTAATGCATCTGTACTGAATAAATATGCAAACTTTTATTTTAATATATTCAAATTTTACAGACACCAAATTTCTGAATGGAAATGTAGCTTTTATTCTTTTAAATATAGCCAAAATGGGTGTCTAATTTGCATATTACTGTGTAACAGCAGAAACAATACATATACTTTTTTATGTCAGACATTTTTAAAAACCAAAGAGGACCAGTAATCATGGCCAAACCCCTATCTCTGAAAAGCCCAGGATGTCCTCTTCTACAAGGTATATCCACTGCATGTATGGTTTTAGAGAAATTGATGAAAAGCAAATGACATCAATTGCTGGTTCCCAAGAGGTTATACCAGACAATTGTATGTTTGTTTTTACTGGGAGATTCCAGTTCCACCTGTAAATCAAATTCATCTAAACAAGCTCAGATGAAAACCAGAATATGTTAGAACTAAACCAAATCCAGCACCCCTACCCTATGTTATAAAGGTCTTTATCGAGGCTATAACATTAGTGCTCTGAGGTGCCCACAACGCACAGTGCACCAGTAATAGCCTCCCATCTAAACATAAATATATATTTATTGTGTGACATGCTGTTAAGTGGTTCAATCGCCATTCATAAGCCCTGCACGTGATTGAGGCCTGTTTATTTCATTCAGATGGTGATGTGCGGATAATTATCCCATCAAAGCATCAAAAAAATACACAAGTAATTTGTGTGCTGCTTGATGCTTTTGTGTGAGCCGGAGCATAGAACATTATGTCTCTTTGTCAAAGAGTCAAAACCTGTGAGAGCATCCTTACCCCAGCTTTATACGCAGATCCATTCAAAACTCTCCTCATTTCACATTGCAGCTCAAAGCCCATGCCAATGACCTGCAAGGCCAACACACACACACTAAAGATAAACGGTATGGACACTGGAGTGAGAGCAGTCAGCAAAGCATTAACACTTCTGTGCTGAACACAGCCTACTTTACTAAAAGAGTGTTTGTTTGTGTTTAAGTGTGTTTATACTTCTCTGACTCTTTGTGATGAGCTGGGCATGAGGATGACCTCCTCCAGCAGGTTGAGTTTACCCGCAGAGTTCTTTCCACAGCTCAGTATTGTAATCATGGGCACAGGCAGGTGCATCTCACTCTGAGCCTACAGCGGTTCACAGGAAATGAGGAAGAGGATAAAATAATTTTTACATCAGTATAGTGTTCAGTGTATTTCTATATAACAAGTCAGAACATAAGTCTTCTCCCGTAATGCAATTCTTCAAGTATGTAAGTTTATTTGATGATTAACATGTATTTACATACACTTTAAAAGTTTGTTTCTTCATTGGAACAGATTCTTGACAAATTTAGCATTGCATCACTTGTTCACTAATGGATCCTCTGCAGTCAATGGGTGCCGTCAGAATGAGATAAAAACATCACAGTAATCCACAAGTAGTCCACTCTTTTGAAGTAAAAAGCTGTGTGTTCATGAGAACTTGAATATGTTCACATGTTTTTTCACTTAACAAGACATTAATTGATGGACTGGAGTCTTCTGGATTATTTGTGATGTTTTTATCAACTGGTTGGACTCTCATTCTGATGGCACCCATTCACTGAAGAGGATCCGTCAGTGAGCAAGTGATGCAATGCTACATTTTTTCAAATCCCTTCCAATGAGGAAACAAAATAATCTACATCTTGGATGGTTAATTTTCTTTTAATACCTTTATTTAACAAGGGCATATTCAATTGATTAAACGTGACAGTAAAGACATTTAAAATGTTACAACAACATATATTTCAAATAAATACTGTTCATTTGAATTTTCTGTAAATCAAAGAATCCTGAAAAAACTGCAGAACAACTTTCAACACTGATGATGATAATAACAATAAACGTTTTATGAGCACTAAATAAGCATATTAGAATGAAACTGAAGGATCAAGGCTAGAATAATTTGGCTTTGCTGTCACATGAACAAATTACATTTTAAAAGAGAAAACAGTTATTCTAAATTGTACTCATACTGTATGTCACAACAGAACTGTTTTTACTGTATCATTGATTAAATAAATGCAGCCTTTGTGAGCACAAAACTGAGCATAAAATCTTACCAACCCCTAACTTATGAACAGTAGTGTACCTGCGGGACTCTGACAGATGTGATATGTCGGTATAAGGGTTCTCCTAGAAGTCTGGCAGCAGTTTTTGCCACAGCCAAAGAAATCACACCCACTGCCATAGCCCCTGGCAGATGTGGCACTGGGGCTTCTGCAGGAGGGAGGAGCTTCTCTGTGCTGTTTCCTTTTTTACCTGAATACAAAAACAGTGATGGCAGAAGGAAGTGCAGGGGATGGAGAGGTCATTGAAGGATCTGCAGTTTAAAGTGCACTATATTATCTTATATCACCTGAATCTTAAAGGGAAGCTGAAGCATCAAAGTTTTCCCTTCCTGAATATTTCTCTAGCAAAAATTTCAAATAATGGTGGGGTTACGGAGATTAAGTGAGAACTATTTAACTGAGCGTGCAATGTCGACATTGTGGCCACCACAAGAGAAGACCCCACTCCATGCAGTATAAAACAGCTTTTTCTAGGCCACTGATATGACTGAAGGTCATCATTTTAAACAGATTTTTCAAAAGTACTATTCTCTTTAGGAAGTTATTTTTAGAAGTAGGGTTGGTTGGGTGGGGGTTTATTTATGTATGTATTTGTTTTATTTATATTTTATTTAAAGGATGGATTGATTCAATGAAAAGGTGAAAACAGAGTCACCGTCACAATGAATCATACACATGTGATTCAGTACAAGCTGCTAATGTATCTGAGAGCAGCTCCCAGTAGGCTTTCTATGAAACAGATCTATGAAACAGAGGAGTGTGGAGTCCTTCAGACTGCTTTTACAACAGCTCTCAGATCAGTGAGATGACAGGAGATTGGCTGGAATCCTGTCTTTGAATCCCACAGGGTTTTTTGGACTTGCTGCACTAAGGTGGGTTGTTGTCCTCCTGTGGAATCCTCACTTAACCTGACTCTATATTTATTGTGTGACCTCAAATAATATGTAACATCAGTGATGTTGTACTGTGCAGCTAAATATCCTTTATAAATGGCAAAATATTAAGCTCCTTTACCTTTATCACTTCCTTTCTTGTCTTTGGTAGGTGCAGGTGTGGGAGTGGCCTGGGGCGGAGCCTCAGACACTGATTCAATCCTCAGCCCATCCTCCTTCTCTATGTTAAGACTGTCCTTGTGCTCCAGGTAACGTGCCATGAAGAAATCGCTGCAGGCAAAAGACACAACCTCAGTCATGCCTGTGTGTTTTAAAACATGGTTATCATAGCAGCCTTCATGTTCTTTGAGTGATGCTTGTGTATTTTGTGATCACCTGAGTAGTTTGTCTACATTGGTTTGATCAGTGGGGTTGAAGCCTTGCAGCATTGGACTGAGATGCTCTCTGATCCACTTCAGAGCTGTTGTGATGGACAGACGTTGCTGGTTGCTGTTAGAAAATGCCTCTCCTGACTCTGCCACACCATCAGCCTCCAGACCATCACTAGGGCCACTCATCACTGCACTGCACACCACCTGTGATTTACACAAAAAGCCACTGAAAATGTGCCCCCATAATGAATTCTTCTGTATTGTATTTGGAAAATCTGATATATTTATTCAATTCTATTGTAGGCTTGTTCAAATATTCTTCAGATTCAATTAATTTTAATCAGCTGACTAAACTATTTGACATAAAATATGCAATTATTTTGTTAATATTTATATACTGTTATAGTATTTATTAATATTTTGAATGAGCTTTTTTATGTTCAGTTTTCATTTATATTTAAAGTTTTTGTAATGTGGTTTTGACTTTCATGACTTTTTTAATATTTCTGTATCATTTTTATTCAGTTTTAGATGTAGTAATTTAACTTAAACCTATTTCAGGTAGTTACCAAGGCAAAATATATCATTTTAATTTTTAGTTTTTAATGTTATTTATTTATATGTTTGTTTGTTTAATTATTATTATTATTATTATTATTATTATTATTATTATTATTATTATTATTATTATTATTATTATTAGTTTTGTTTTTATTATTATTATTATTATTATTAATAGTATTAAATTTACTAAAACTTTTTTTAATGGTTAGAAAAAGAAAAAAATAAATAAAATCATTTCCTGGGGCCAAATATTGCAATGGAATATAATAAAAACACTTATTTGCACACACACACTGCATGACAATGGAATACAAGCCATTTCAAAATTCAAGACTGAAAAGACCAAGGTCTGAATATAACAATCTGTACATGAACTGTTGGCCCTGGTGCGGCTGTGTGCTGGAATTCACCACTTGATCTTTGTGTTTCAATGTCAAAATGTGTGGATTTCACATTGAAAACAATGCATTTCTTGCATCATAAGGGGAGCAGCAAATATTCTCTGCAAAGATGAATGTGTTTGTGTTGGACTAATGCTAAAGCAAGGATCTGATGTCAGAAAGTTATTTTGAAAAGTGTGACATTACGTTCCAGCACTGTCCAAACACTGATATGAATCTCAGCTCCCCCAGCTCATGCCTACAGCCGGCCAGTTCCCTGTCCCAACGTATTACTGTCATAATCTCTAAATGTGCCAAACTAAAACAGCAGCACTCTCAACTGCAATATGGCCACCATGCCATCAGGCATAATGCTTACTTAGCAAACATAAACAGAGTGATAGAGAGAAGGCAAAACAGATGGAGAATTAGTCAGAGAGTGATCTGATGCTTATGATTGGTTGTGAGGCACGTGTGTCACAGTACAAACGCACACGCTCTCATACTCTAATGGTTTTGTGTTGCCCGTGTGTGTGTGTGTGTGTGTGTGTGTGTGTGTGTGTGTGTGTGTGTGTGTGTGTGTGTGTGTGTGTGTGAGTATGTGGACATGCTGTGACCTAAATTCATCATGTCACTACAAATTTCTCCTGCAAACTGTCCAGCATGGTGCAAATGGCACGAGGTGAAAGGTTACAGGGCGACCAGCTTCCAGTTTCTCATAACCATCAAAACAGAGACACTTAGATCTGATATCCACCTTGTTGCCTACAAAAATCTACGTTAATTTCATTATTTTAGGCCTACTTACAGTACACCTAAATGGGACAAGTTAATAGCTGTTCTGAAATGTAGGAAACGTGGATGATTTGCGAATATACCTTTTCCTCATTTCTGATGATGCAGTACACTTGGGTCTGAACTGCTGTCAATCCTCTTCTGTCAAACACCTCTTTTCCGATGATTTTACTAATCACAGGAATATAGGAGAGCCTGGAAAAATAGTTTGCCTGAAAAAGAGCAGCAGGCAGTTATTGATTTCAATTCATTTTGTTGGTGTGTAATTACGGGGATCTGACCTACATCAATAAGCTACTGACTTCCTTCTGGTAGAATAACATGTAAACCGGACAAAACGCGATGGAAGAATTGTCATTTATAATTTTACAGCAGGTGTAATTATAATTCTAATATAAAATGTTTACAGCTTTAATATCTCAAAAGTGTATGCATGTTACCAGATAACCATAGATATCATCCGGCTTCTGCCAAAACATCTCGTTCAGGACGTTTTCTATCTTCTGCGGGACCCCGTTGGACCTGTAATACTCTGCGGCTTTGTTCTTCAAGTCGTAAAACTCCTGGTCCTCTTTTGATACTTTGCTATGGCTCAAGAATGCTTTATATGACATGTTTGTTTGGTTTATGACAGAACTTCCACATTTGTTTACAGTCCTCCGCTGTCATGTGCGCGTCCTCGCAGGCTTTGTTGACGATCTGCGGTTGCTCGGCAACTTCAGATGTAACACCGCGAGAATTGAGGCTACGTTTCTCTTTCATAACGCATTTAATTGGAACAAGTTCAATATCTATTTAACGCTGTTGTGGCCTCCATAAATCTAAGAGGACCCTTAATTCCTCTTGACGTAAAACGCTGAATATTTCCTTTGACAAGCCTTAAATAATTTATTATTAACTCTTATTACGCATTATCAGACTTCGCCTACCTATTTAAGAAGAGAAAAACTAACTTTACACACACTCGCAAATGTAGAGAAAAGAGAGTGAAGAATCAACACGTCGCATTTACAATTAATATAGACTAATAGCCTGTGCAGTGTATTTTTAATATTTTTATTTTGTTTCAGAAAAAACATGATCCAACATATTTTAACATAATAATCAAAATATTTGGTCGCATTATGATTTGGTTCTCGGTGTCAGGTTGTTGGTTAAGAGCTTTATGGACCATTGGATTTAAAACACTCAATGCCCATGTGATAGATATAGCAGTGAAAATAGCAATGCAAGGATTTTCAGTGTTCGAGAAAACCTCAAAATGTTGTCAGAAGTACAGATAGGCCTAGCTATATATAGATGTTTAACCAGTTAGGCCTATGTCACGTTTCTGTAAAGTAGACGGAAGTTCACGGAACCCCTGAATGGTTGTACATGTTTAAAAAAATAAAACAAAAATGAAATGCGGTAGGCTAAATAATTCTAAAAACACCGCTGCGTTCATATAATAGGCTATGGATATTTTCGTTCTGAATAAACAAAATTATATTCATCCAATTAATGAAGAAAAGACATTTGGCCAACTAGCCTATTTTTAAGAAAATGAAAAAACTGCTAATAATAATTATAATATTAATATGAGTATTATTTGTCGATTATAATAATAATAATTATTATACCCCTAAAAATTTATTATTTAAGCTATTATTATTTGTAGAAATGCTATAAAGTGTGGATCTCCGCGGTTGCTGCTGCGTAACGACTGTTATAATCATGTAGCAGGCCTATATAAAATTATTTAACGTATCTAATCTATTGCATGAGTCCACATTAATTATTCTGCTAAGTGCCCAAGTGCAAGAGTTGTTGCTATGAAAAGGTATTATTTGTTTGCCTGTTTGGATAAGAATAGCCTAGGCCTACGACAGGGCGCCAACGACCACTGTAATATTAACCGAGGCTTTAATTTGATATAAAAGTCAATCTGTTACAACAATCTGCCTTACAGTCTGTTAAAATGAGCATTAATGGCAAGCTATTTTGTTTGTTTATTTTCAACCCCTTAAATCTTTAAAAACAGAATGCATATGAAGACCTGCTGAAACTGAAGTTAAGGTAGCTATTTTCAAACAATTCAGATCATTTAAATGTTTTGGAACATTTTTGTGACATTACATATTTTTTTCACAGTATGACAGAAACCCGAAATGGAAATAAACATTTAGGCTATTTTAGATCATTTTCAAAGTTCACTCTGTGATGTTCATGGACCTAAAGCGTAATTCTACTTTTTATAGTTGCGCAGTTCTGCAAAGTCCAGTAGCTACATAGCTAGTAGTAATATATAATAAAATTAGGCCTAGTATTTTATTGTTTAATTAATAATTTAATTCAAATTTCATACACTTCTTTTTCTAATATGACATTTAGCTGTCATGTTTAACGATTTAAACATTTCCCATGCAATGCAAATGATTAGGCGAATTAAGCGCATGTTTGGAATATATTTGGAATGTTTTGATTTAAGAGTTCAAATAGTGTTTTATTAAAAAATTATTTTTCCAGCACACATAGGCTATCAGATATTTGTTCCCCCGCTGTTGACTGTTTCGGTAAGCAGTTAATTATTTCTGTGCTCATTTCCGTATTAATAAACCGAAAATAATTCAATCCAGGGTGAGCCTAATAACCGATGAAACAAGAGCGCAGCTGCAGCAATTTCAACGGCATGTTATTTATTTATTTATTTTTATTTATTTATTTATTTATTTATTGCATATAGGCCTAAGCTATAGCTTATATATTACGAGCAAACGTGAAAATTACTTTACATTATTTGTAGCTATTCATTTATTTATTCATACATTTTACGTTAGGTAATTTTCTCCCAAGTTTATAGCCTAGTATTCGTTTGCGAAAACATTATTTTCTGTCCTACAAATTAACTTGTGTTGCTGTTAGTTCAGTAAGCCAAAAGTCGTTAACTTGTCGAGATTAACGAGTGGTTAAGTTTTGTTTATTTTTTTGGGTTTTTTTTTTAGTTTTATGGTTTTGATTTTTTTTTCCCGGTACCTGCATTAGGCTCTAGTATTCTTAGGTTTGGTTATTAAAAGAGATTGTAGGCGGAAATTAACGACCTAGGCTACTGTTAAACTAAACTGAAGGTAGGCTATTATTTGCATGGAACAATCTGGAATTATAAACAATCTGGTTTCTCCATTTTCCAAATTTAACGCCTGTGTGACTGTGTGGCACGCGCTTCTGCTCGCGACTAAACTTTTAGGTTCACGCGAAGGTCAGTCGCTCCAGGACAGGAAGTCATCGAGAGGGCACCAGCGTCACTGACGTCACGGACTAGAGTGCGTTTCATTGGCTTTTTTGCTGCGCTTGGCTGGGTCGTGCAGATGGGGCAGAGACACAAACAATATCTGACACAACAAAATATGCTTGTTTAAACATGAACCGAGCCTCCATCGCATTTCGGCATGGAGCAAAAGCAGTATGATTTTAGAAGAACAGGTAGACTATCGATATTGCATTTAGATTTTTCAGCGTATCGCTATAGGCTACAGATCTCTGCAAGGGGAAACACAGTAAACATTCACACAGAAATCAATCAGGATTCAGTCCAGTGGCGTGGTTAAGTTCCGTTCTCTAATGCAGTGCACACGGGAATGCGTCACGTCTGATGATGAACAAGTGGGGAAACACTTGCTCTATATTTCGTGACATAGGCCTAGGTAAACTTCACTCAGAATTAAGTTTAACAAAAAGGATGTGTTCCTTGGAACATGGTGTTTTCAGATACATTTCTTGATCTAAAATCCATTTAAAAATCATATATGTGAGTATATGTGTAGACTGTTGTGTTGTGTGGTCTCTTGTTTTGTTGTGGTGGGGGGTGTTTTTTGTTGCTGTCGCCACCAGCCGGCCGCGACTGCGCACTCTCAAATTCAACCTACACCGGAATTCTGTTCTCAAAATATTTACATTCTTTTCATATATAATCCCGCCTAATTGAACATACATAGGCTATTGTACATTGACTACGAGTCACTCACAAAATTCAGGTTAATTCCCAAAAACTATAGAAAAATAAAACATTTATTAATTTACTTTGCAATGATTTATTAGATTTACAGCGTACTATGAATCATTATGATCTATATAAAATTCCTAATTAAGATAGTGACTACAATGCAAAACATGAGACTATAAATATTTAAATCATTATTCACTCAACTACTTTTATTTGATTAAGAATGTTTATTGACTTACATTTCGGAGAGGATACATCCATAGACACTTCCTTTAGTAGGCTACAACCCGAACGTAACCTTTGTGACAGACAAACCAAACCCATATCTCCAGCTCTACTTACTACATAAGAGTGTCATAAAAAGCACAAGAGGCATTAGTAACCAAATAAAGAGAATCGTAATACCCTGCTCAGCTGTGTATAAAACACCCTGTTTAAACAGACTTGTGCCTGTCTTGGGCGTCCGCTGGGCCCTGTGAAGGAGTCCAGGCTTTTCAAGAGTGTTAAGGCTGGAAACATCCACATTGTCAAGACATGTGACTGCCAGTATGTCAGACACTCCCAGATAGATTTGTTGTCTGTTTTGTTCTTCCTCGCAGAACTTCTTGGAGCCTCAAGCAATGTTGTCACGTTTGTGTTATGTTCTAGCAAGTAAATTGAATGTTTTATGACTATTTATTCAGACCAACCATCTTGAGCTTGGCCACTTGTTGCTTTGTTATCCCTTAGGCTAAGGCCAGTAATTGCGTGTTTGTCGTGCCGTCATAATACATTGTGACCTCATATAAGACATGCATCATGTGGATCATAACAAACACAGAAAATAATGCACTTTCCACAACCAGAGCTTTCACCAAAAGCTACATTTGCATTCAAACGTTTTAATTGCTTAACTAATGTTAAACAGCTTGCCAAGGGTCCCGCTGGGTCACGGGGGAAAAGGGCCATTTCTACCTAATTAGCGCGTCTTGTCCCATCCTTAAGCCGCCAGATGCATTGCCTGATGCCCTGATTAATGCTTTTAGAGCCGCGCACTTGCCCAGTCATGTTTTCAAACTTTGCCAGGTGTCATCTGAATGAACACCAATAGATTTTTTTTCTTTCTTTTTTCTGTTTGTTTCATCCTAAATTAATACGACCACGAGGACTCAATGCGCAATTCCTTGCCACTCACTAAAGATTTGTGGTGTTTTATATGTATATTTGTGCTTGTTTGATTTGGTAATGCAGACCTACACAAACCTATGTTTTACTGATAACTTTTTTATGATTTTACGCGCTTAGCGTGCGATTCTAAAGTCAAAAACCTTTATTTGTCTGTAACTCAGTGTTATTCATATATTCAAACGTTAAAAAGTTGCTGAAAAAGAAGATTTGGCTATTTATTACAGCGCGAACTGAAAATAATTGTATTTTAAGAATTTGTTTGTTTGTATGTACGTACGTAATATATAATTTATACATATTTTACGACTACTTTTGTAGGGTATGAATTAATATGCCAATCTTAGATAATAAGAAAACATTAACACATTATATGTTCAGAAACATCACCTCTTCCTGTAGGAATTGTTAAAATCTCCCGTATTTACTAGCATTTTTTGAAAATGTAAAGTATTTTAGGTTTGTTAAATATTGTGTATTAGAATGCAATTCATGTGCAGTGATCAAACATATTATTCGGTGATAAATGAATAGGCCTACGGTTTCAAACTTTTTTTGCTGGTATGTATAAAAAGTGATTACAGAATTTATTTGAAATAACTTTCTCTTCAGGTTAGTAATGAGTTCTTGCTTTAATGAAACGATCTCGTTTAAGTCACTCTCCTAAAAGCCCACTAAAGAGGGTTCACGGACAGGTTGCGTTCATTGCTCTGATACCTGGACCAAGAGAGAGAGAGACAGATTTGTTGAATTATTCGATTCTTTCTTTGCCTGCCGCCATCTGGCAAATACATAAGTAAGATCAAACCCTTGACCTTCGCATGTACCCGTATGTGTATGCATTTTCTTCCTGGGAAAATAAGAGACAAGTGTTATTTAACCCTGCCGTGTGCACAATGAAGGCTGGGGACAAAAAGAAGCGCTGAAAGATGTACACGCTGGAATAGTCATTTACAGAATCCTTCAAAGCATCTCTATTGCGTTGTTTTTATTAACTTATAGTTAACTGGGAAGTGTACTTAGCCTACATATAGTTTAGCCCAGTAAAGAAGAAAAACAGATACTTTAGATTTATAAATAGGCAAGCCTATAACAACAATTAGTAACAAATAAAGTATGAACTAGCCTACAAATTCAACAATTTGTCGTCTATCTTTTGTTTCTTTCTTAAAATCAATGTATACAAAATGTATTAAATTAAGCTTAGAACTCTACAGGGTCTCACACATCAAGCAGGTGTCAGGCAAATGACATTAAACTGTTAATGGCTGATAATTTAAGGTTTTGCCTAATAGTGAAATGTTTATGAAATTAATAAACGCGAAATGATTACTCAATTATTATGTTATTGCACTTTAACTTCTCAGTCTATTACTTTAGCCATCCATGTTTAATTTTAACTCTTAGGCACAGATTCTACTCCACAGAGCCAACATTTCCTATTGTTTCCAGTAATGTAAAGTAAAAATGTCTCTTTCACACCGTCCACAAGTAAACAACCAGGTTTCAAACTGCATACTGAGCGTGGCGCTAGTCAGTTACGTATAGCCACGCATTTTGCGCAAATCATTGGACCAAAGGAGCTCCGACTAATTGTGTGTGTTCAGGGTTTGTGTGGTATAGTGAGTTTGGTATTGGTAGGAGTTTTGCGCAAATCATTGGACCCTGTTGCGTTTGCAGTAAGTATATTGATTACACATATCTTTGCGTACGACATGGGCGCAACAATGGGTAGGCTACAGCCAGCCAATCGATTGAGCGAGCGATGTTCAGACAGTCCATGAAGATTACAACTGTTCTAAAAGCGAAATAATTCAATTGTACTTCGTTACCTTTAAATATTATTAATAAACTTACCTGCACAGACGAAACAGTGTTATTTAACTATTGTACCTTTTGTAACACTCCATTGCTGTTCATCAGCAGGCTTAAATATCCATAATTTTCACACTCTTAACTGTTCCTTAATTTAGCTTAAATTTAGTTCTTGTGCATTTGAAATTGTGAAAAGAGTAAATCAGAGTGAAAGTGGTGAACCCAAAATGTCCAAAGTTTTGTATACCGGTTTTGACATTCTGTATGAACACTTCCCCCTTGTGGACTTGAAAGCATGTTGTCCCGTCAGGCTTAGGAGAATTTTTTTTTTTTTAAGAAACCCCTTATTTTCACGGGTTGCTTATTCTTAAAACCTATTCACAATTACTTTAAATTAATTTTACAACACCATTTTCAATATGTTTTGTAAAGAATGGTGTCTAGTTTTGTGCAGGAACGTTTTTTGCACATGTGGGCTATTATAACTTCTTAAATGTGCATAACAGCTGTCAAAGCTTGTTTGTGTTTTACTCCCTATTATGAAGGCAGTTATAGTTTTCATGTTTGCAAAACATCATGTGTAAAGAGTGATGTATTGCAATCTTTTTTTTTTTTTTTTTGTTTGTTTTTTTTGGGACATCAGGTACAAAACTAATCCAGGCTAAGTCAACTGAGTCACTCATCAGTCTTTACTTACTGTATGATTTTGGATAGACTGTCTTGAATAGGGACTATGAAAAGTCACCCACCAGCATATTTATGCTGAATCTATATAACTTGATGATAGCTTGTCATAAGTGGGATCTGATTGGTCCACATGAATGTAATGTGATCATTATAATATAATATATATATATATATATATATATATATATATATATATATATATATATATATATATATATATATATATATATATATATATATAAATCATTTATTTATTTTTTAATGAAGGCTCTCAATCCAGTTTGACATTACTCATTCAGTTACTTTTTGAGTTCCAGCTAATATTTGGCTGAAATGGGGCAGCAATTTCGTTTTAGATTTTGAAATCTAGTATTGATGCAACATCATTCCAATTTTTTTGATGGTTAAAGCAGTGAACAGGAAGCTTGGTAAAGTGTCAAAACAAGCTCATTGGAATCTAACAACAAGAAATATGCCCTGTGTTTTTGTGCAAGCCAGGAAAATAGAAAAACATCTGGGGGAAAAAGACTACTTTTTCACATAGCCATGACAAAACATAATGTATTTTTAGTTTCTCTCCATTGTCATTCTCCAGTTGTAAACAAGTTTTTGATGCACATATGAATATGAACAAAAATATATGGGACACTTGAAATTTTTAAATATTTTAGATTAGGATTATGTTAATGCAATGCCTGTTTGGGGTTTGATTGGCAGGTTTGGGGTCCTGTGGGTCAAATTCAGATTGACCACTAGATGGGGCATTGAGCCTTTTTATAACCTAGCAATGCCAGGGGACATGACCAACACTGGCCATTGGCTTCCTCCTCTAACTGCCATAGTCTATTTCAGTTTAGTTTACTAATTAATTTCGAAAAACAGCCATCCTTGATTGTATGAATAAATGCTTATGTCTAATATAGACTAATATCTAAATTGATATCTAAACGTACTTTTCCTGTCTGTCAGTAACAAAAACCTCTTCTTATGTATAAAGTGTGATGTTTGTCCATATTTCACCTAAAGATTCTTCTGTGAACGTGTTTACAGAAGATGCATATGTTCTGCAGTATTCTGTATGATATCATGAATATTCCAGCGCCTTTGTTATGTAAACTCCACCCTGGCTGAGACCACACCCATTTGTTAATTAAAAAGAAAACAATTCCTCCTCATGCAGATCTACACAAGCACCATTGCAGTGGATCTAAAACTCATGTCACCCTTTTAATCTATGGAATGACTACATAAGACAATGCATGCACAATATCATTTTCCATGCAATACTGTGTATAGTGGGATGCAGTATGTGCAACTGATATTTGATCAGAACAGTCTTTCACCTACAAGCCGAAAACAGCCAGACAGACAGATAGATAGATAGATAGATAGATAGATAGATAGATAGATAGATAGATAGATAGATAGATAGATAGATAGAGTCTACGTGTCACATTAGTTCTCAGAGGCCTGTGTTTACTCTGTTACTGTATTCATTAGTCTTGCACATGGAGTCGTGCTGAAGGGCGGGGCTGGGTGGCGAGCTAACAGACGTAAAGTCTGGATCGGTACACTTCCTTTCTCTGGGTGTCAGACAGCCTGAGAAAAACTCAACTGTAGGTCAAACTCGAGATAGTTTCTTTTAAATGCGCTCCAGAGAGTTAGTCTTAAAGAGTTTTGGGCTGGTAGGTGTAAGAGCATAGTGAAGAAACAGGACCGGGGAAGTACACTTAAGAAGTAAAGAATCTAATGAGCCGCGCTAAAAGTTAGACATCAAGTTGGATCTTAATAGGAATAGGGAAACTTGAAGATTTTAATGATGACTGAGAAAGAGTTGGTGATTGACGACGTCATAACAGGTAAGTGAAATCCCATTTAAGACTGTTTGAGCAGTTTATTATGGTGCAACCCGTTATCAACGCCCACAGAGTCAGAGCCCACGATATCATTACTGTAAGTGTAATTATTCACAAACCCCTCCGAGACACACCACACACAGCCATTAATCATACGTTTGTGTCTCTCTGCGATGGGTTATTTTTATTTTGTGGCATAGATACACTGTCAATTTTAATTAATTGTTTTTAATGGGGAAATAATCTAAAAGTAGGCCTACTGCAATAAAAAAAAAAAAAATCGGTTAACCTTATTAAGTTACCGTATAGGCCTACATATATTTTAAAAGACAATATGTAATTTTATAGTAATTTTTTGTTGTTGTTATTGTGTTTAGAATACTTTTTGTAGCGAATTATCGTTAAAATAGGACGTTATATGGTTTAATGACACACTGGCGTCAGTAGGCAATTTTACGACAATGTTCTGGGAAGCACAACTAGCAGTTTTATAGTAAATTTAACGTATTCCTGGAAAGCACATTTATTGTAGCCTATGCTGCAGGCAGTCTGTACTGGATGTGACTATTATATTCCATCTCAAGAATATTAGTAATCTAATCTTGTAAGAGATTTTATCCCTGCACGACTCTTGATGGCATAATGGGACAAAACTGCATCTGGCTTTAAAAGCGCAGTGTAGACTTATAGCGGTGCAGAGTTAGGTCACGTGGTCTCGCTCCTGGGAGCTTTGAGTCAATGCAGCAAAAGTCTGCACGCTCCCTCATCATCATCATCCCAGGTGAAGCTGGAACGAGGTAGGGCTCCTCAACCACCGACCCAAACACACCACAGAGCTTAAAGATACTTTCATACCACATGTTAAAACGGTTTAGTGCTCGTTTTGATACGGAATAATCGCATTGCAGAGAAATGTAGTTGCCTTATGCGACTGTTTACAGCTTGGCTTTGGGATCCAAACAGCATTTCCCACAGTAGCGGGGATGTGTGTTTGGCTTGTTTTAACGTTTGGCGAGTTTCTGACAGTTCTGCGCATTGGAAGGTAAATAAGCACATGCTGCTGTCTGTCCTTTAGGAAGGACGCCAGTTTGACTGCTGATGTGATGTAATGTGATTCAGAAGGGGCGCATCTCTTACACAGCAAGAACATCTGTGTTATAGTCATCATAAGCATGTTTTCTTGGAGGTTGTTTGTGCAGTAGACATCATTAGACAGCATCAAGGTGATATTCAGAGAGAGATGCGTAACGTCTTTACGACATTGCCGTCTTTTCGAACCAATCGTGAATGAATCATTATTTTGAATCGGATCTTTAAAAATTGGTTGAACCGGTTCACAAACACTGATTCGTTTACAAATAGCTCTTTTTAGGTCCGAGCTCATCCTGAGTCAACACGCTGACTCATTGAACGGAGAACCGATTCTCTATGAACCAAGAAGCGATTGAGATGATGGATCAAAAAGTTACTTCAGTAGCCGAATAGCTGCAAAGTTATAAATAAGAGGCGTATACTATAATTACGTTGACTTGATTGTCACGTGACAGTTTTATTGATACACTTACGAAAATTCTTGCATCTTATTAAAAGGTGCTACAAATCTGTACCTTCATACAGATTTATGAAATATTTTCAATTTAGATCATAATATTCCACGCCGAGATACCAGATTCCACGTGATGACGCAGTTACGTCGTAGCGCTGAATCATTTTTGAATCGTTCTTCGAAAAGAACTCTCCAAAAGAATCGATTCGCTGAAATGAGTGGGACTGTAAAGGTTAAATAGATCAGGATGTTGCAGATCTGACACAGACGTGCTAATTGCACCACGCCAGGAGATTTGCATAGGAGCATTGAACTTGCTGCCAAATGTTTTTTTGGACCATTTGGCTGTTGAAACTCTATAATGTCCTTAAATTGACAATTTGTCCACACCTACTGCCTTGAGTATTTGTGTGTAGCAGTTTTAACCTTTGCGTCGCCAGCCTCTGGTCAGGGTGCCAATAGCAGAATAAAAACATGTCCTCCCCCTCAGCACATTCCCACGGTGGCACTTCGGGCCTTGAGTATAAAGCAGTCATTGTTTGAGTAAAGGGGAAAAGGCCTCATAGGTAGCGCGTGGAGGCGAGTACAGAAAAGAAGACTAGACCCAGAAATGGTTTATTTAGATGGGTAGTCGTGCGTGTTGCATGTGGTCCTTATGTAAACAAATATGGCTTTCAGACTTTAAGTATTTTGCTATTTTATGCGTTTTAACTCTATTGAGATTCAGAGGTTAATTTGCTGCTTTGGTTGAAAGCAGTTTTATGATTATAAACTTTTTTTCTAAAGTTAATGCTCACATAAAGCTCTATTTGATGCAGTTTTCACTGTAGGCTACAGCTTTTTCTTTTTGATGCTTTGCATCTGAGCAGTAAAAATGATACAATAGCCTATGTAATGTAATTTTACACTAGATAGTTTGTTGCAAAACAAAATATAATTGATAAAGATGACCACACTGATGCATATGATCGCATTTGGCATTTTACATAGGAAAAGTTTGGTTTAGGAAAAGTTCACTAAAAAAATTAACCTAGAAACATTTTTCACTCAGACATTACTAGTAAATTTCACCAAAAAATGACAAAGAAACGGCAAGTAACATGTTTAATTAAACATGGAATTGAAAATATAAAAATAAAAACTATAATAGTGTTTTAAGATGACACTGAAAAAAAAAAAATTTTTTGAAAAATAGTGTTTTACATTGTATTTGAACCTTTGTAACGAACCCACTAGTGTTTGTGACCATGTGCCACACAATAGCATCTCTTTCTTGGCAAACATGCACTTGGAGGCTGACAGCAATGGTGAAGATGGTTGCAGTGCACTGACTGGTGCAGCTAAACAGTCTGATGCACGTGGCTGGGGCAGGACTGCTTAGTCAGCATGGATGGGTATATGGGGTATTCATTTCTGTCTGCAGCATTCATGCATGCAAACACACACACAAACTGTGACCAGCTTTCGCCAAATACACAGATGTTTAACAAACATGCACACCCAGAAACCCGTAACTCTGGACTCAGCAGTATGACGTGACCAAGAGAGCGGAGATAATGTCCCCTGTCAGGGTGTGGCCACAAGATGTGATGTGGATCCACATCTGTTTAAATTGTTGAGACACATGGCTGAGGAGAGAATATGTAGTGATGGTATTTGTCTTTAGAAATAAATGAGCAAAGAAATCATTCACTCGCTTCACATGCACAAAAATGAGAACTATTTTTGCTAGATCTAAAAATACATGTGCATTTTATTAACCACCAGTGCAGTGTTTACTGCATTCCATCATGTGTTCTGTGAGTAAATTGCAAGGCTTGTCCTTGCAGTCTAGGAGATATTTAGCTATAGGGGGTGTCTGGGTCCCTGGGTGTGTGTTTGGAGAGGTAGGACGACAGGGTGATGTAATTTAAAGCAGAGCCATTAGCATCTCTCTTTGAGGTCAGCTCAATGGCTTTTAGCTTCTCACACACGTTCGCTTAGAACAGCTTAATTTGATGAGTGCTGTCTGTGGTCAGTATCTGTGTAGGTCAGACTCACTCTCATTCTCTCATTTGCTGTTTCCTTTCCTTAGAGTTCTTCTGTAATACAAACAGTGCAAGGTTTTGATCTCCAAAATGTGTGCGCTTCAAGGTTTAGACTTGGATTTTATACTTGGTTTAGATGTTTTTTAGGCCTTAATCGCAACTTGAAAGTCCATTTCATGTGAGATTAAATCTCTGGCTTTGAATATAAATCATTTGAAGATAAAATATATCTTAATGACCACAGAGTTTTGAGGCAGGAAAACTTGCAGATGGGATGGAAAGCTGTCTTTTTTTTTTATTTAATTGAAAAATGTGCTGTGAATGATGTAGACATTTGGAAGCCTGCTATGAAACTCACAAAAGCCCAAAAATTCCATTCTGGCATTACGTCATGGTATAGGTATTAGCTGCGGTTGCCTCGGTTCCCAAAGGGAAGGAGAGGGAAGTTATAGAAGGGGGAGCAGGGGCGGCTTTAATGTCAACAGTCTATCCACGTGATGAGAATGTTGTGCCTTTGGAGTGTTACATTAAAAACCCACAAGAAGACTCACAACAGAAAATAAATCACTTTTTAGCACCCCTTATACACTCAGTCAAGCTTTTATGTACAATATGTGTCTGCCAAGAGACGGTCAGTCAGGCCAAGCAGACTCCACCCAGCACTTATGTTCTCATCTGTGATATTCAGCTCAGTACCTCATGTGTATCTAGACGATGTGATGGTAAAACTACTTTTTCAGCAACTATTAGGCTACTTTAGAAATCATTCTAATTTGCTGATTTGATGCTCAGCAATTATTTCTTATTATTATCAGTTCTGGAAACTGTGATACTTTATTCAGGATTATTTGATGAATAGAAAGTTTAAAAGAATGGCATTTATATGAAATATATATTTCAATGAGTTCTATCTAGATAAATATTAATTTATTAAAAAAAAATCCTACTTAGACCAAACTTTTAAAAAGTAGTGTATATAACATCACATAATTTATAAAAGAATATAGTAGAGCAAATAATTTACATTTATTTCATTGAACAATTGTAACTGTTATCATTGAAATCAAACCAAACTTCAAATACAAGCTTAGTAGACATAATATCATAATAGGTAATGCATTTGATATAACACAGACTCTGTGTTCGTATGGTAACTAAACTATTTCATATTGCTGTATCCTACGCCTAGGATACAGCATTATGAAATATACAAATATACAATATATCCCCACAACAAGGGAATTTGTACTTTCTGATATCTTAGTTTCAGACCAGTAAAAGGGCAGATGTTTGTTTTTGTTGTGCAAGCTGCATGAGCAAATTTGGCTTTTATGACCTGATTCAGTTCTGATCCAAATCTTGACTAGTGCTCACAGAGTTACTAGGTCTGTCATGCACTGTGCTGGTGGTTCACTTTGCTTTGGAGAGGGTTTGAATAATTTCACATTTGTTTGAATTATTTATATATCCCTTTCGGTAGTATCTGAAGAGATGGTGTGGCAAGCCACACAGATGTTACTCATTGTCCAGAGATGAATGTATCTTCAGGTTGCATAGAAAAAGATGTTGATGTGTTTTGCCAGATCACAGACCATTATTGGCACATTTGTGCTGCCTCAGACCAGATGGCATTTGAAAATGTGGTCTTATTTTTGTAGTGTTCAGAAAAAGGGTGGGCGTGAAAAGAAGCATTTACATGCCGCCAAGAAGCCTTGATTTGTTGTATTGAATTCCCCGTGGACTTGACTGCACTATGTGAGGAAACCGAGCCCACCAGCATGGAGAGAAATGCCAATAATCCAGTCAAGCTGTGTCTGGCCTTCAGTCTCAGGGGCAGTGGGGGAGATCTATGTATATCCTCTTTAGCTTATATAGTGGCATTACAGGGAAGCATGTACTTCAAGTGTATGATGCTTAGTTTAGTCTGACCTTCAGAGCATGACTACAGGAATCTAGACTATTTATATGGATTTTAGATGAACAGAGGTGTAAATATGCCTAATTTAAGATCTGTTTATAGTCTATGCTATGCATAAACTAAAGGGATAGTTCACAAAAAAAAAAGTTATTGTTTACTCACCCTCAGGTTCTTCAAAACTTGTATGACTTGATTTTTTCTGTGGAACAAAGAAGATATTGTGAACTAGACAGTTTTGATTACCATTGACTTCCATTGTATGGACAAAAAATACATTTAAAAAATGTATTGCGTTAACATGTATAATTTATAGTCATTCAGATGAATCAAAATGATTTTCGTGGTGATTGACAGAATGTGTCAGATAGTAGAGATTGACTTTTTTAAATTGTGGTCCATTCATTGAATGAAATGTTTTTCAAGCAAACTCATGGTCTGTTGAAAGTTGCTGATTGACCATTTACTGTGGATTGTGTCATTTGTGATTGTTTGAGTTTGAGAGGTTTTCCTCATGCTTTGTGCAGCAGCTGTAATCAGGCTGTCCAAAACCAGATGCACAGGAAGGAAGACTATTGTAACTCCAAGAGGCCATTTTTAGAATTTCCTCACGGAGACACAACAAGTGCATAAGCATACATACAGAGACTTTCAACTTTGGGTTGTCTTCCTCTCTTTCAAAAGACTATCTTTCTTTATTGTTCATCAGGAGTCAGTGCACTGTCTGTGTTCTCCCAGGGGACACTGGCCAGTATATAAATCTTTTGTAACATTATAAATGTCTCTATAAATATCACTATTGATCAGTTGAGTGCATATATGCTGAAGAAAATTATTAATTTCTTTCAAAAAATTAATTACCTGACCAGAAAGGTATAAACTCCAGTCGGTGAATCAATATCAGACAGACAGGTTTTGGAACCCCGAACAACTTTAATCAGTTTCATTAGTTTGTACCAGACAGACATGATTACAGTGAGAAAGAATCCTGATGTCTTAGTGAACTGATGGCAGTTTTGCAGTATCATCCCACAGAGCTTTCACAGATCCATTTGACTGACACAGCTGCTGGATCTTGCTGAGTTCACAGGTGACTCTGATCTCTCAACTTTACTGGTATAATGTTACGAAGAGAAAGCTGCTCTGTTGTGTAGATGACTGCTGGATACAGCTCTATCCAGCGCTGCAAAAATCAATGCTCTCTCTCTGTCTTTCTGCTCCTGCTCTCAGTATGTATCATGTATCTCTGAGGTACTGGGACACTGGCATCGATTTGGGAGGAGGCTGTTGGGATGAGATGATGTGCGTCACATGCCCCTCTAAACAGTCTTGAAAGCATTTGTGATGCTACTTATGATTTATGGCTTGCGGTTTAGGGGTGTGACGGAGTTGTAGATGCAGATGTTGAAACACTTGTCTGCTCTGTGTCTTTGGTAATGTAATGGCAGTTTTCTGCACTCTCCGAAGCCTCTAATTTTTCTCCAAACTTCACATTCCAGTATTATGAGATGAGAGGAAATCCTGCAGACGCATTCTTTCATTTTATTTATCCTGTCTGAGTCTGAAACTCTCGTATATATTCATTCAGGCCTGTACCAAGCTAACAGAATTGTATTCTATAAAAAATCCATATGGAATGTAGTTTGTTTGTCTTGGATTTTTAGCATCTAGGCTAATAGCCAAACAGTGTTATATACACGCATACATTTTAGGGCTTAATGAAGCAGCCTTATTTTTTAAAAGCCATTGTTGTCAGCTGGTTTATCTGAAATGGTGTCCCTTATTTTCCTATGAAGAAAGTGAGAGTGTCCTTTATTTTCCTCTGCTAATGTTAACAACCCTAACTGAGAGAGAAACTAATAAGATTGCAGCTGTTGCGCTGCTTCTCTCACCCACTGTGTGTGGGATGTGTGTTTGTGTATGAATGTGAGTGTTTGTTAGTGTGTTTGTGAGTGAATAGGGCCAGCTGGAGACAGTGAGTGCGAGCGAGAGGAGGGCCGGCTGTGTTTGGTTTTTGGCATTTGCAGTCCTGTCAATGGCCCCTCTTTGAGACCGCTTGCCTTGGTAGCTGTTTGTGGTCTGTTTAGCTGGAGTATATAACTTGAGTTCAATGTGTTTAGCTTAGGCTTGAAAAATCAGCTGTAGACTGTAATGTTCTCACAGAATTCATTGGAAAGCTCTAGTGAGTAATATAGTCTAATAAAATGTATCAAAAACACTTGTTTTACAGTTTGAGATGTGCATACATTTTATATTTTCCCTTTTCCTGATCTGGTTTCACTTACTAGGGAATTCTCAACTTGACATCATGATGGATTCACTTTTCTTTATCTCTGTATTTGGTTATTATTTTTGGAAAACATTCAAACCAAAAGTTACAGAGCATGCAGCCATTTGTCTCAGGCATGGTGAGATTTGATTTAAACTGTGAAAAAATCTAATAATTCATTATTGAACAAAACTGTAGTGCGTAATCCAGAGTTGTAATATTTTACAGATGGTTTTGTTTTGTCCTCTCTCTCTGTGTATGCCATAATATTGTTAACCATATATTGAAGGCACTTGTAGTTTGAAGTTCTAAATAGAGAAATATTGATCTGTTGAAGATTTTAAGTATATAAACATAAACTCAACACTGAAGACAATTAAAATTTTCTTAAGGTGACATGGAGTTTAATTAGGTTATGATTAGGAATGAATGAGTTTTGACTTCATAATATTTCAATTTATTGTGCACCTAAATCAGTTAATCCTTTTTTTTCTTTCCTTTTCTTCAGTCTTGCCAAATTCCCTTTGGCCTACTTCAGTCCTGACTTTTGCTTTGAGTAAGAAAATAATGGTGCAATGAACTTTGTCCAAACAATTGTATTTTTTTTTTTTTGTATTTTTTTTTTGTCCTGCATTGTCAGACAGCAGTGTTGGAAAATCATTCTACAGTACGTTATTATTTGTTTTTTCTTTCTTTTTTATTCTCTTTTGTATGGGGAATTGAGGCATGTGACCTCAAAGGAAAGAAAAGTTCCTCAGTGAGGAGTGGTGGAAAAAGTAATGGAGCGATGCTTTTTGAGAATGGCAGAAGAAATCTGTATCACATAACTTCCTTCTTTGGATATGTAATTATCAATAATAAAATAAAAAAATAGGAAAGTAACATTTATGGCCGACACTGTTTGTATTGAAATATATATCTCAGATCTCTGATTCTCTCTCTTCACTTTGATTCAAATATATCAGTTTTGCATATTTTATAGATAACAGATTCCAGACCTAAATCCACTTTTGTCTGGTCCATATGTCTCTTAGCTCTATTATTTCTGTGTACTGAGCTGCTTGGAATTCCTCTGAATTTGTAATTCCACAGAGGAGGTATGACCTCTGACTCCTCCTGCTTCCTGCCAGAATTTTGTATAACATTCCAAAACGGAGTTTGAACGCCCGTTCTTTCACTCCGTTTCTCAGAGGAGGGTTTTTTTTTTTTCTCTTCATCCCGTTCTTTCACTCCGTTTCTCAGAGGAGGGGTGAATCTCTTTGCATATATAATGGTACTAGCATGTGTGATCACCTTATTGAAAGAGTTTTTGTGTTCAGTGTTTTCAGAAACTTTAGATGTGAGCTGGTAGGGAAATAACGATAAACTGCAAGCCGGTTGAAAATCGATTTAAATATGTGACGATTCAAATAGGTTGAGATGCTAAAATCGCGATTCATTTAGGGGTAGGAGTTTATATGAATGCATGTCTGAGTGGAACTTACTGTCTTTAGAAAAGTTTAGATGGTATTTTTTCTTTTCATCTTGCCTCTGTATAATGCATATTAAAGTTCATAAGTGCAGCGCTGCTTTGTTTACAGCAGAAACCAAGGAAACGCTTTAAGCACCACCTGCTGACAGAGAGTGAATCTGCATCACGTTCAGCATGGCCGCTGTTTCATGCAGATATTTTTATGTATAGTTCAACAAAACTGAAGTCAATCCATTCTGTTTTTGCTTCAAAATTTTGTAATTATACAATCTAATTTAAATTAAAAACTGCTCATGTTGCATGTATGCAGCGTCTTTGTTTGGATCATGATTAAAATGCAGTGGTTGCCTCTAATTTAAATGGAAAGAGCACAGACAAAGCCTTATTTTGTTTATATGAAGATATTTATTTTGTGTTATTTATTTGAATTGGGGCTTGTTTTATAATTTCAATTTAGTTTTTTTTTTACATTTACATTCTATTTAAATTTAGTCATTTAGCAGATGTTTTTCTCCAAAGCAACTTACAAGTGATAATAGAAGCAATCAAAACCAACAAAAGAGCAATAAAAGAAACAAAGAAATGTACAGCATTTTGTCCAAGCAATAATAAAAGGACACATTTAATTCATAATTTGTCTTGAATATCATTTTGTTTTAAAATAAAATAAAATTGTGAATTTTTTAGAATAGTGAATTTTTTTTTTTTAATTGAATAGATTGTTGAGTTGAGTGAATCGTTACATCCCTATGAGCTGGATTTGATCTTTTGAAAAAACCTGCTGAGCCAGTCGTTCCAAATTTTGCCAAATAATAATAATCTAAATGGCCAACAACTTGAAGTGAAAACTTTTTTATTGTGTAGATATTGTGTTAAAAGAACTCATTATGTCAGCCAGTTCTGAGTAAAATAATTTTCTTGTTGACAATAATTTGTGGCACATCCATTCAGGTCAGACTGCAGATAAATTTGTTGTCATGCTTATGTGTAAATAAGGCTTTAAAACAGCAGGGAAATCAAAGGAATTGGTCCGTTTCGCACTCTGGCCATAATGCAAGTAATTTTCCACCATTTATGCCCATTTTCTGCTTTCCAGTTCCCGCACGTTTGGATTCTCTGTTGTGACTTAAAGAGTCTCATTGAAAAGCTATGTAATACACACACACACACATACACACACACACACATACAAAACACAATCACAGCCCTAATCAAGTAGCTCTCAATCAGCCGCCAGGGAGACGGTCGCCATTGACGTTGCGTAATTACCCTCTCGCAACTTTAATGTGTTACAATGAAGTCCCCGTACAGTGAGCCGTGTTGGCATGTAAACAAACTTAAGTTCCTTTAACCTGCAAATCCATTCGCGGAAAAGTATAAAAAGACGGTCAAGTGTGTGTTTCTGAATAACACTTCACTTATAGGCATTTATCATTATAGACAATCATTTTACTCCTTCAGTATTGATTTTGACGTTCCATTGTCCCATTTTAAAACCAATCTCGGTAGCTGGAGCGCGTGTATGCGGTGAGTGGTTGAAATAAAGTGCGAGCCGCAGGTAGCCAGTCACTCAACCCGTAATTACTCGCTGAAGAGAGCCACGCTCATTCTGTTCACTCCGGCGCTCAGTATGGGGTAAAGGCGGGAAAAAAGGATGAACGCTCAGAAAAACGTGGCGTCCCGTGGAGCGAGAAACCGGGGCGCTCTTTTAGCGTTCAGGGTGCTCAGCACTCCGGCGCTCAGTATGGGGTAAAGGCGGGAAAACATTTATTTTTTCATAGGGGGGCACACTTTTTTAATGATCTGAGACAGACTATAACAACAACCCATATTAGGCATAACTAAAATAGACCACAATAGTCTTGTTTTTGTTCAATTATTCAAATAAAATACTTCACCGTATGAGCTCAACTGTTTATTGTCTCTTAACATTTTCCAAATTTAGCTTATCCTATATTTTTGTGTTAATCTGATTTGTGTTCGTCACATACACAAACAGTGCCATCTAGTGGCTTTCTTAAGTAACATGAACATCAACGTAACGGTCCATACCTAAAACTACCACCAAAACCAATTTTGATTTATGACTCTACACTCTCATTAAACATTTTCGGTCCTTCATTTCCAGAAATCATCAATGGCCTGCAAGTCACAGCCACAGCGACGGCAATCGGTCATCACTAGTAGTAGGCCCATTCATAATTACACCCGCTGCTCTGTCTACGCTGTGACAAATTCTCCAAATCCTAGGCTCAGTTAACTCCAGAGTCTCCACACACGTTGGTGTTTGTCAAAGTCGTCTTTGTCACACCGACGAATCTTTAAACCACTTTCTTATATTCATACTTTTGCCAAAAATTTATTCTGAGATCGCATGCCGCATTCAGCTGCGCAGGAGCATAAACAATACGGTATGTAATGGATGATTTATATATATATTATATATATTAAATATTATTTATATATATATATCTATTATAATACACACACCACTGCATATTCATAATTTGAAACAATAAAACTAAACCCAAAAATAACATATTGAAAGGTCTTCTCTCTGGAGACTTGCCATTGGCTGTTGTATTTGAATAATTAATGAGGTAGGTCTGCAAGGTTTGGGTGCTGTTTTGGGATGTTTTGCGTAATTGCGTTGAATAATGAATTGTCTGAATCATTTTGAAGTGTAATGTGTTTTATGCCTTTCTAATTTACCAGCGTTGTAGTGAGTGTCACATCACAAGGACTCAATCAATGTGTTAAACATGAGGCAGTCACACTAAATCTTCAACCGAAATTTTTGCGGACACCGCTGCGAATATGGTTGCGTGAGCCGTCTGTTGGCATGTTAAAACAACTGGTTGTCTTTTTGCGATGGTGTCGAAAGTTCAATTGTTTTACTCTGTCTGTCAAATCGTTCATTTCGCGGAAAATTATAAAATGGTGACATTCAAGTGTTGTGTTTTCATTGACATAACACACCATCAGCTTTTTTTTAGGCATTTAATAATCTTTTAAAGATGTTTACGAATAAAATAGGATGCGCCTATGGCTAAAATTAGCCTTCCTTAATTTTTGAATTTGTGTACGTTCCATTTTTTTGGTCAAACGTTTCAAGTGATGCGGATTCGCAAGAGTTCCAATTGAACTTTGGAACGCAGCGAATGAGCATGAGCCTTGGCGTGTAGTGCGGTGAGTGCGTGAATGGAAAATGGAACAAAAGTGGCAGTGTGACCGCCCCGCAAGTTTTGCGTGTCCTGTGCATTACACTCAGGGGGGCACGTAATTACTCGCACTAGGATGCCCCCCCTTGACGACGGGCCAACGCTCGCTCATGTTTTAGAGAAGCTATAGGGCCCGGCTAATGAGGACGACGGGAATGGACAAATACAACCTCTAGCGGGGCGGTCACACTGCAAGTTCCATTGACTTCCATTCATAGTGTCAACCGGAAACGCAAGCTCATGCGAAAAATTTCGCATTTCGCATGCGTTCCAAAGTTCAAGTTTCAGAACTCTGTGCCTGCAATTCGCATCACGCATGTAGAATGAGCGACAGAATTCAAAAATTAAGGAAGCGCTAAATTTTAGGCCATAGTGTTCAGGGCATCCTATTTTTACATTACATCTTTGTTTAAAGTTCGGAGTGCAATGGAAACGAAAACAGATGGTCCTCATTTTGAATGAGGACACATTTTTATAATTTTTATATTAGTAAAACATAATAAAACACTTTCGACGCCGTCGCAAAAGGCACAGTACAAGGACATTAATCCATGTTTGTGATAACTGACGGGGAATCGGTCCGAAAAAACACGTTTCAAGTCTAACCTCTAATTCGATTCAAATGTCAGTGTAGAGGGGAGTTGCTGTTGCTGTAGTGGTCTAAAGCTCTTAAAGGATTTGATGATTTTATGACCAAATAATGTAAAATGTTAGACATAAGCGATGTTATGAAAAAAAAAAAAAAAGTATGGCCAAATGAATGGTCTTTTAGAGAAATTCGTTGAACATTAATTGAGGCTTTTAAGTCTCGTTCCCACTGAAAATAATTTCTAGTGAAGAATCACCATTGATGGTGCCACTTAGTCCTCTTCTCCATCTGTGACCATGAAACTGAGCCCTAGAGTGCTTCTGAACGCCATTTAAATGGATTTTGAGAGTGTTTTAGAAGTTCAGTAGGCATTGGAGAGGTGTTCATTTACAAAAGTGTACCATAGTAACTGTAGTTTCTTTGACAAACAAGTTTGAAAATGTTTTTTTGTTGATACAAATGACCCAACATAAAACCGAGAAACACTTCGAGAACCTGTTATAATTGTGTGCAACATCAGACTATATGCTGATAGACTAAACGTGCTGCCACATTTACAGTGCTTCTGCGAATTTCATACGAAATCTAGTCATTTCAATAGGAATCCTCACAGGAATTATGCAAAAGACTTTGCAACGGGTTCAAGTTCGTAATGTGGATTCACCAAAAGAATTCTGCTTAGTTTGATTTCTTCTTTGTGAGCTGTTTTTCATAAATTTCTGCACTATTGACAATAAACATTGAGTGTTTTTTTGCCACAAAATTTTGTAGAAATTTTGCGAATGGCACCTTAATACAGCCACAATATAATCCAGTATTTCTCAACAGACAACCCAACAGAAAATTGCTTGTATGAAGGCAAACAAAAATGTCCTTAAAGCATTTAAATTCATTAGAATTATCAAAGGTTCTAAAAGAAAAATTATTAACATGACTGTAGGCTTGTCTTTGTAGTTTGAATATTATTGTGGAATGTATTGTATATGTCATTGGTTTCTCAATGTTCTTTCTTTCTTTCTTTCTTTCTTTCTTTCTTTCTTTCTTTCTCTTTGCAGATGCAATGGCCACTCCATCTCCAGCCAAGAGTATGGGCGACCCAGGCATCACGCCACTTTCCCCCACACACGTACTGGTGAGCTCTGCTTTTTACTGCCAGCATGACATCACCCATTACATGAGTGAAATGTCCAGTGTGCAAATGTGGCTTTAATGGAACATCTTATTTACACTGAGCTGCAATTACATGCAACAATTTAATGCTTGACATATAATTGAGAGCATCTCTCTCCCTTTTTCCATGTCCCTCATTTTCCCTCTGCTTCTTTTCTCTCTTTTCTTTCTACAGAAGGACTCAGAAGAAAATGAGCCTACGAGACACCCCTATGTGGTGGTGGTGGCCATTGACTTTGGCACCACCTCCAGTGGCTACGCATACGCCTTCACTAAAGAGCCAGAGTGCATTCACACTATGAGGTGAGACAAAAGGTGCAGGGAGAGGGAGTGGGTGGGTGAATGTGAAAGAATAAAAGAAATTAGATTTTTTTTTGTGGGATAAAAATTAAATAAAAATCGAATAAAAATAACATATAGTAAATTCTAAAAATAAAAATTCTAATAAAAAATATACTTTTTTAAAGTAATTATTTTTTGTATTTGTTTATTAAAATTTATAAAATCTAGATCATATCCATATTCATGTATAAATTTTAATATATTTTCATATATATATTTATTTATTTATTCTTTTTTTTTTTTTTCTTGCTGGAGTATTGGATTACTAGTTACTCTGTGTAGTTCATCCCTTCTGCAGACATTAATATGATTGTCCATCCATTAGACGATCATGTCTCTATTTCAGTCAAACTCAGGCGTCTTTCTTTCTGGACACTTATGCCCATTAAAAATGATCAGATATTACAGTCCCACTGTGTATGTAATGGTCCGAACTGTGTAACATTAATGTGTATCTGTGTGTTGTATATGAGGATGAACCCACAGCTGCTCTGTTACCCTGACCTGACCTACTTGGTCATGTGACCTTTGACTCTAAGGTCAGCTCTCCAGAGAACCTGCTGGGGAGAGTCAGCCACGTGTTTCCCGCCCAAACGGGCATGTGGGCTTAATTTTAGGCATCAGACTCATTATGAAAATTAGAAATAGGATTCTTCTGGATTAGTTAGAAATAGAGTTCTGTTAAACAGAACAAGTACAACTATAGAGGGTCTCCTCGCTATGTATATTCACATATTTTAATAAATAATTGTTTAAGTATGAGTGTAAATGGCGGTATAAATAAATATAAAGATGGCCCTTTTCATTGAAACATGAAGGCCATTATATATACAGATATATTTAGAATTATCTGACAAGCACTCTTGGCATTTAGTTGTCCATGGCTATAGTATTCATATAGGATCATGATTTTATGAACACAGTAGAGTGGGAGATTTGCTGTTCTTTTAAAAGAAAAGTGCCTGGTTAGCTTGAACTGTGGTTAGTCTGCTGCTTGAAATATACACACACAACACAAAAAGCCCTAGGGCTGAGAGATTATTTGGGCTGAACTAATAGTCTAGTCCCTTAATCTTTACATAAACACAGTTTCCCTTTTAAAAAACTTACAAAACTCTTTTACTAAATCTGTTTAGAGTCAAGAAGACAGCTGCTTTGAGTTGGTTAACAGGAGATGAAAAGATTGACTCCCAGTCTGTCCTGATTCCTCAGAATCCTCGAGTAGTTTTTTAGTTTGTTTACAGAGACTGAAATAATTAACTCTGATGAACTGAAACCTTGTGGACTATTACAACTGTGACAATAATCGCCATTTGACTTTTTTTTTTTTTTTTAATCGGTGCCCCGAAAATTTATTTAGACATGTAATTATGTGTAGATTTTAGTGCATAACATAACAAAATACCAAAACAAGTGGGAAACATATGATATCCATTTCTCAGAATTAACTTTTTTCCATTTTTGAAGAGCTAAATTGCCATTTTTTAAATATTTTTACTGGTTAGCCTTAGTATAAATTTAGTGGGTCTATAAAATCACTTCATTATTATAGGGTGTATGAAGTCAGTTCTCTAATATGATCATTTTGCCTCTCTATGCTCAGACAGTCTGTAGTCAGGCTGCTTGTTCTGATTTGCACCAAGGTGCTTCATCCTGGAAGTAAAAGCCCATGAATATTTTAAATGCCTCTGTCTCTGTACAATGATAGTGCTGGTTTTATGCCTGCCTTGATATGAATAAATGAGGATGATGATGGTCGGTTGGGTTGAGTGATATTTTAGGTCATGTTAGGTCAGTTCTTTCCTAATTAGGAGAAGAGGTAAAAAGCTACAGCAGCTCCAAACTCACCCTCCCGTTGGTTTTCTCCTCTTTGTTGCTAGGCGCTGGGAGGGTGGTGACCCAGGTGTGTCAAATCAGAAGACGCCCACCACCATTCTACTGAGTCCAGACAGGAAGTTCCACAGTTTTGGTTATGCAGCCCGAGATTTTTACCATGACCTGGATCCCACCGAGTCTAAGCAATGGCTCTACTTGGAGAAGTTTAAAATGAAACTACACACCACTGCAGTAAGGACACACTCATACAGCATTGATTTTTTTTTGTTAGTGTTGGACCTGAGGGGAATGAGAGTCCAAGCACACACATGCATTGAGGAAATTATTGATCATAAGCGTGAGGACATGGCCCCCTCTCTCCCCTTATACGCTTCATGCCCAATAATGCCAGGATATATTTAAATAATAGTGGGTACTGCATAACTTATATAACAAGTAATGCAAACAATCTTTTAACTCATTACTAATAGGTTAACCAGTCAAAGCTTGAATAACTGGAATAATGCTGTTAATGAGTTTTCTAATTCATGACATTTAACATAAGTCTTCCCTTGCAGAGTATATTTTATTCATTGTGAATGTGGTTGTAAGTCTATCAAGTGTACAAATAAGTTTTAATTGATATGTCATGCTCCTACTTGTCTCTGAGAGGCATTATTGTCATTTTATCTTCTTTAGAATCTGTCCATTGATACAGATTTACATGCTGCCAATGGGAAAAAGGTGAAAGCTCTGGATATTTTTGCTTATGCTCTGGCCTTTTTTAAGGAGCAGGCTCTTAAGGTATGTTTTAGCATCATCATCATCAATATTCCGCTTAAACCAGTCTGTTTACATTATTTTTTACATGTACTCTACCATACAGAAGTTTGGGGTTGATAAAATATTTTTATTGTCTTGAAAGAAGTTACTAATGCTCATCAAGGTTACATTTTTATATAGTAAAAACACATGAAATTGTAATATGATCCTTCAGAAATCAGTCCAACGTGCTAATTTGATGCTGAAAACATTTCTTATTATTATCAGTGTTGAAAACAGTTGTGCTGTTTAACTTTTTAATTTATTTTATTTATTTGAAATTATTTATTTATTGTGCTAAATTTTATTTCAAGGTTCTATGATGAATAGAAAGAACAGCATTTATTTGAAATACAATCTTTCCTAATATTATAAATGTCTTGTTACTGCCACTTGATCAATTTAATGTCTCCTTGCTAAATAAAAGTATTAATTTCTTAGGAAAAACTTCATCAGTTTGTCAAAAATGGATTTTTATCATTTGATACAGGAACTGAGTGACCAAGCAGGGGCAGATTTTGATAATGCTGACGTCAGATGGGTCATCACAGTACCGGCCATCTGGAAAATGCCAGCTAAGCAGTTTATGAGAGAGGCATCATATAAGGTACAATATTTCTTTCTCACAGCCACATATGTAAAAAAGTGCATGTCTCACTTTAATTAACGATCTAGTTTGTGTTTTGAAATTGGAGAGAATTCTGTGTATAATGTGCTTTCAATTAATGTTAATGATTCAAGAATTTTCACACAAGTTTGAAGGATGGGTTGTACAAATCCCTAGTGGATGTTTGAAGGTACTGCAGCACTGGGTTGTGCTGTGAATTTCTCCTAGCGTTAGTGAGAGAATGAAGGAGGTAAAAGAGCACTGTTTTGCTGCTATTTCCATCTAAAATAGAACAGGAATGAGATATACAGAAATTCAGGATGTAAATGAGTAGAGAGGAAAAGCAGTGAGATAAATGGAAAAGGAAAAGGAAAGACCGTGATCTCACCTCTTAGATACAGCCACTGTTTGTCTGTTTTCACCATCTCTCATTGGACCCCCTTAGAGACCCTGCATGCATGTGGAACTGTATCTCTTACTCTCTGTTTGACTCGGGTCACGTCATTGTGATTTGTAACCGTGTGTGTGAATCTGTGGACAATTAAGCAGTGTGTGTATTTGTGTAGGGTATGTATTTGAGCTGTGTTAATAACAGATGTAAGTATCTCATTAACATCAGTCACGGGTGACCTGATTACAAGTGGCTTGGCAGATTGCTGTTTATACCAGATATTAATATATCACGTTACTGAATATTATTAACAGGCAAAGTCTTAGCGCAGTGGTTGGTTAACAATTAAGTAATGCTTTAATGTTATTTAGGATGCATCAGGACACCCATTATTTGCACATGTACTTAGTATTGAACTCTTGTGATTGGATGCCAGAGGTGGGTGCAGGTGTAAATGAAGGCAGTAGACAAGTCGAAAGGAAAGAGAAATGAAATATATAAAACATACTAAGGTTAAACACAATTATAATTTATATTATTTAAACACAATGAAAATATATTAGTTACCTTTAATAATGTGCATTCAAATTCTAATAATCACAGCACAGTAGTAAGCAGAGGGATGAATGCTCTCATGCTGAAGAGAGAGAGACAGAAAGGGAAGAAGAGCAGGGTGTGGCCTCAGCTTCTCTCATCTCAGTCCAAAGCAAAGACAAAATGAGGCGGGGAAGCCACAAGCGAGTGAGCTACATCTATACCCAGCGAGAAATCAGAGAGAACTCAGGAGAAAGAGCAGAGAAGAAATGGGGAGTTTGCAACACCTGATATCTGCAGTGGGAATTCCTGCAAAGCTTGCCTTAGGAGCATGTGTGTGTGTGCGCGCAGTGACTCAGCTCTCCGTCTGCAGGATCAGGAGAACAGAAAAAAAGGACACTGCATCCCCTCACCGCTGTCTCTCGCTCTCTGCATTTTGCTCACACTGTCGCCCCATAACTCACTGAATCCTGCAGCGTTCTCCCAACAAACCGTGTCACTCAGCACAGCATGTGTGTGGTGTTTCTTTTGTATTTTTACACTTCTTCATATTTGAAGTGAGGTAAAATGATCTTGATATATATGAGCAGCCATTTGTATTATTTTAATATTCCTTTACCCAGCAAGTGAGTTATGACCGTTAATATTCAGGTTGGGATGTTTAGGGTTGTGCTGCAAATAGTTGTTTTAGGTTTATACGTTGTTCACTTCAAACAATGTCCAACAGGGTGACATGCTAATATGACATTTATCTCTTTATTTATTTACATGCTTTTTATTTATATATTAATAGGTATATGAATTAAAAAATGAAATTTAAGAAAATACTGAAAAAATATACACTTAGAGGTCAGCCCTTATTATACTTGGCCAAAATGTTAATTTTTTAGGGCTTGTCTAAAATAGTTGTATTAGAAAATATTTATAAAATGTTAATGTTTAATTAACTACCAACATTTCATTCAGGTTTAGATTTTTTCATATTTTAAGTTGAAATGTTTAATTTAAGTTACTTTTTAGTGGATTTTATGAGTTTTTATATTCTTTTTTTTATTTATCTGTTTTTATTTCAGTTTTAGATTCAATTTATTTTATGTTAGCAATTTAATGCTTCAATGTTAGGTGAGCAAGGTAAAAACATTTTCATTTATTTAAAGATTTTCATTTAATATTCATATTTGTCTTGTGTCAATTTTTCAAAATTTAGATTTATACATCATCTGAAAGCTGAATAAATAAGCTTTCCATTGATGTATGGTTTGTTAGGATAGGACATATTTGGCAGAGATAAAACTATTTGAAAATCTGGAATCTGAGGGTGCAAAAAAATCTTGAGAAAATCACCTTTAAAGTTTTCCAAATGAAGTTCTTAGCAATGCATATTACTAATCAAAAATTAAGTTTTGATATATTTACAGTAGGTAATGTACAAAATATCTTCATGGAACATGATCTTTACTTAATATCCTAATGATTTTTTTTGTAATAAAATATATATTTTTTTGACCCATAATGTGTTTTTTTTTATTTTTATAAATATACCCCAGCAACTTAAGGTCCAGGATCACATTTATTTATTTATTTATTTATTTATTTATATAAGTAAAAAGTAAATGTTCAGATGAGTAAATGTTTTTTTTTAAACATTAACGTTTACTGAATAATGTTCATTTTTTTTTTTTTTTTTTTTTTTTTTGTAATAATTTTTATGTTTTATGTACAGTAGAAGTCAAGATAAACCTGGGTTTCAGACTTTGTTTTAATGTCTTGCCACTGTGCTCTGTACTCATCTAGGCTGGTTTGGTTTCTCGTGACAACCCTGATCAGTTGATCATTGCTCTGGAACCAGAGGCTGCGTCCATTTACTGCAGAAAGCTTCGTCTCCACCAAATGGTTGATTTGGGCAGCAAAACGGCCCTGAACGGTTACAGCCCAACTGAGAACGTTGGGGTGGGAATGACCCAGGGTAAGTCACCCATTCTGTCTTTCACCATGTTACAGCTGCACCACAAGCATTCTGCTGTGAGGATAAACCAAATCATACTCACATTGTTGCAGTCATGTTACAGTACTTAAATGTTTGTTGAGTGTCATTTTGTCTGTGTGTTTTGATGCCATCCACCTTTGGCCAGTGATTAGTTCTTCTTCAAAAGGCCAAATAAGCTGTAGTTAGTTGTTGGGCCGATCGTGATGTAGGTTTTTTTTTTTTTTTTTTTTTTTGAGAGTGAGAAAGATAAGACGAATCTAGCAAAAAAAAATTACCATATATAGCAAAGTGGTGAACTGTAAAGATGTTTTTCTCATTCTTCAATATAAAACTACTCAATTTTTTTTTACAATATCCACTCCTTCTTAAAGGAGAGGTTATATCAGATTAACAATGCTGTAAACTAAAATGGAAATCAGTCCTAACAGATTAAACTAACACTGAAATGAGGAGTACTCCTAAACTAGAGCTGCAGGACTCCTGCAGTCCAACATGCCTATTAAACTCTCACTGCAGTGAGGGAGAAGGTGATGATGCATGCAGAAAACAGTGGGAGGGAGGGAGGGAGAGATGAATAGCTTTTAATTTAGGATCATTTTAGATGTCTAATATATCTTTCCTAACTTTTTTTTTTGTAGAGAAGATGAAACTTTTATTCAGTAAGGACAAGTAAAGACACGTATTTGGCCTTTCTTAATCAAGTTTTTGCTTGCATATATATTACTGTTCAAAAGTTTAGTCAATCATTTTTTTTTAAAGATATTAATACTTTATTCAGCAAAGACGCATTAAATTGATTAAAAGTGATAGTAAAGATGTATAATGTTGCAAAAGATTTCTATTTCAAATAAATGTGTGTAAATAAAAGGTTTTTTTATGAATAAAAATATAAAAATAGGTTTAAACAGCTGTTTTATTTATCTATTTCTGTCTATTTACTGTAATTTTGATCAAATGAATGCAGCCTTGGTGAGCATAAGAAATTTCTTACAAAACATGATCTTAAAGTCCCAAACTTTTGGTCCTTAGTTTATTTGAACCTTAGTGTAATTGCTGTGATGTTTGAACATTTGTGTTTCTTTTATTGCCGGAGGTTTATTTTTGCAGATTTTTATTTTTGTATTTTTATTATCATTTATTTATTTATTTTTATTTTATTAATCTCATTTATTTATTATTCACTTTAGACATGCCTTTTATGTGTGTGTGTGTGTGTATATATATATATAATATATATATATATATTATATATATATATATATATATATATATATATATATATATATATATATATAATGTATATACACACATACATATATGTGTATATATACATATATATATATATGTATGTATGTGTGTGTGTAATTTATTTTTTATTTTATTTATATATATATATATATATATATATATATACATTTTAGCTACAAAAGTAGCCATACGACAAATGGACAAATTAAATAATATAAAGGAGTCCAGAGGCTCAGAAGTGCCCATAGCTGAAGAAACAGCCTATTACATTCCACAGTAAATACACTGTGAACACATCCATGACTTAGTATGCCTTGCCAGTTTTTGTCACACACCAAAGTAAAATGTAATTGCATTGAATTTAGTCATAAATGTGTTTTGTATAGAGGCAGAGCATTTTCTGCTGTATTTCTGCCTCTCTCACGGGAACACAGAACCACTCTCTCTGTCTTCCAGTCCATTCCAGTTCACCTCCATTACTCTGCTCATGTCCTTATTACAGACTGACAGCGCATGCACTTGCACAGAGGGCTTTATATTTAAAAAAAAAATATTTTCACCTGCTATAAGTATATATAGCATGCTGCTTAGTACACATATATATATATATTTGAGAAATGTCACTGAAAAGTCATTTGTCATGTGCGTTCAGAAGGTAACAGTCCTTTGGAGCACTGCTGAATGGTGATGCCAGCATGAGAAACAGCTTTGGCAAATTCACAATCCCCCGCCTCATAAATTTCTCTCTCCCTTTCTCTTACTAAGTTTGCATGCACGTTTATTCATAATCATGTAATTGGTTGAGGTCATGCCTTGCATTCCCTTGAAAAGAAAACAATTTCAATTATACCAAAAAAATGTTGACAATGTTTCTTAATCTGTTTCTTAACCACATTTGTTCAAATGTTAATTATTATTTGTTGATGTCAACATTTAAGAATCTCAGCTTATTTTTTGTCCAGATCAAAGTATGATGAGAATGTTATTTGGCCCATTATGTGTCGGCGACAGCTAAAGCACAACTATCATTCCTGTAACAAACTACATTAGTGTACATGCAATGACCTTCATGTGACATCAGTGACCTCAGTCTGATGACATCAGCAGCTCTATAGTCATCAGCAAGCACATCTGTAATTGTAAACCTCTGCACGTACAAAAAAGGAGTGACAGAGAATTTGAATTTGATCATATGGTTTTGTGCTTTTTAAGTCAAAAATAACAGCAAAATTTAAAGTAATGATGCCGTGACAAATAAAAACGGTGAAATATGAAGGATCATGATGCATTGAAAGGAAGTCTGAAATCGCATTTGACCTATATGCATATGCTGTTCTATAGATAGAGAGAGGGAGAAAAAAAATGGATGAAGGACAAAAGGAGTAGTGTGTATTGATTATTTTAGCAGCAGCAGTAGTATTTATGCTCTGATAGCCTGTATATTTGATATTCAATGGCGAGCATTGAAAACGTGGTTAAATTTACTTGGCAGTGAGAGCCTGATACAGGAAGCAATTGTGTGTGGCGACCCATTGTGGAGCAGGGCAGCAGTGAGCAGCACAGAGGGCCCATCTGTCTGACAGCCATAGATCTACTCTCTCTGTACAGGGCAACCAGAGACTGACAGGAGGCTGACATCCCTCTGAGCGATGTCTCTCATCTGGATGTGTTCTTACATTTATTAAGGATGTTCAAAAGACATTCGGAAGTTTGGAGTCTGTAATATTGCTAAATGTTTTTGAAGGTAGTCTCTTATGTTCACCAAAGCTGCATTTATGTGAAACATGAATGCCTTTTACCTTTATTCATTTAGCAGATGCTTTTATTCGAAGCGACTGACAGTTAAGGAAAACAATTATCTATAAATAAATGTAAAAATGTATTCCTGTGATGCAAAGATGAATTTTCAGCATCATTTCTCCAGTCTTCAGTGTCACGTGATACTTCAGAAATCATTCTGATATGCTGATTTGGTGCTCAAGAAACATTTCGTATGAATATCAATGATGGAAACCGTTATGTTGCTTAAGTTTTTTGTGGAAATCATAATTTTTTTCAGGATTTGGTCTACTTTTTTTGATCAAATTAGTGTATCCTTGCAAAAATAAAAGTATTAATTTATTTTTCACCAAAAAAAAGTCTTGCTGAACCCAGACTTTTGAACAGTAGTGTATATTTTTAGGACGGAATTTCATAATTTGGGAATTAATGAAGAATCAATATTCATCTGAACTAAATGACGTTCCCCCAAACTAACTCTTGCTGAATCTACAAATGTTGTTTTCACTGCCTTGATATTTAGATAATCTAAAATAGCATGTGGTTCCTTGTGAATTCAGCTAATAAGTTGAGAATTTGCCATCAGGATGGAACAGGAATTTTAGACGAAGGTCTGTTGTTAGATTGAGATGAGGTCTCCCACACCCCATCAGAAGATGTCATTGACTGAAAACATGTCTGCTGGTCCATTTCATTGTTTTCTGTACGTTTGAGGAAATCTCAGTCTCCATGCGGTCACTCTCCCTTAGAGCTTACACTTCCTGTTTGAGAATGTTTACAACTGGCAGGATGGCCATTATCCTCTGATGTCATCAGACCAGCTGCCCTTCATCAGTCCAGGACAGTGTCCCCTCCACAGTGAATGAACAGAGACTTTTACATTCCGCTTGCAGTCAGGAAGTTCAAGAAAGTGAAAAAGAGAGGAAGTAATTGTGGAAAGATGTACTGAATATTTAAGACTTACTTGCTAAATAGCAACATTGAGCAAAACTATACATATCAGGTTTTTAGTTAAATTGACTTATGTGCAAACATGAAATTGTTGGGTTGGTGTTAATAAAACTGAGCAAACTAGATTAAAATAAGATAATCTAGTGCAGGTTATTTCTTTTCATTTGATTAACAGTGTCTGTATTACAGGAAAAATGCACAAAAATATTTTTCCCCATATAGAGGACAGTTGCATGTTTCAACATTTCTAGGGATGCACAATATATTACTACCATATCAGTTTTTTCCAATATTAGGCATTTTCTTGTTTATTGATATTAGTTAATATTGTTGCTTTACTATCATATAACACCCTTATAAAGTTGCTCTTTAAAATACATAAGTTAAGAACACTGTTAAATGTAAATATAGCAAATATAACAATAAATATACATGTTCATACTGTACATTATAATGTTGATGCCTATATTTATTTTTAGCAATTAAAGTTACTTTTTAGTGGGGTTTTTTTTTTTTCAGCATAACATGAAAATAATTATGAGCTCATCAGTTTTAACCAGAATTTTAATATCATGTATCCCTAAAATTTAAGTTTCAAATAAGCAGATATTATTAAATAATTACAGCATTTTACTGTTTTTCCTTTACATTTTATGAATTTGCCTGAACTTACAGAAGTCTTGCATTCCATTAGAAGTTTTTTTTTTTTCCAGCAGCATCCTCCTGCTTAAAGAAAGCACGTTCAGCCCATATTTCTTTCTCATCCTGTCGCCTTGCCAAAAGAACCACCACATACACACACACACAGAAACAGCTTCACGCTGCCTTCCCTCTCACACACACTTCCTGTCTCTCTCTGTCAATAACCAGCCAAGGAGCATGTGCGCCGTAACCGACAGAGCCGCACCTTTCTGGTGGAGAATGTCATAGGAGAGCTCTGGTCTGAACTCACTGAAGGTAGAGTCTGTCTTCTCACACGTTTTTTTCTTGTAGTATTTTGCTCCTGCTGTTTCTAATGCTGCTGTCATAAGTTAAGAAACCCTCATGTCTGAAGCTCTTAGGAAGGATGCACACTAGTCTCAGTTGTACAAAGAAAGCAGTGTGGGAAATTTGCATTATAGACATCATGTTTAGAATATTAGCCTGTCTGTAGATACAATGAAAAACTAAAAAAAAATACATCCTTTTTTTTATCTTTATAACATACTGACAACCACCTTAAAAACACAGATGGTAAAGAGAAAATTGAATGTTTAATCAAAGTTCATCACTAGTATCTTTTCCACAAGCTGGGGTAAATACATATATAGAAGGTGCATAGTGTCACACACCAATACAAAACACCATCATGGTGACAATAAACATAATTTAACAACATAAGATGTCCCTAAATGTGCATTACTATTAAGAAAAAAACTTTATTTCAGTGAAAACCAATCAGACGTCATCTATCATACAATTCTATGAATTTCCTGTCGGTTTCTTTTTTCACTGTAAATGATAAGGTGACAGTAATATATTGTAAAATTACATTAAATGTCCCATTAGATCGAATACAGTTGTTCACCATACGTAGAACTTAATCATAAAGGGAACCTACTGTTAACAAATTAACAGGTTTTTGTCATAGTATTTTTATAGTTTATTACCTTAATTATGATCAAAGTACTGATTATTTCACAGTCAATCAGATTAGAACTTGCGGTTTTTGTGACCATTATGCATTGGACAGTCAGCGAACAGACTTTAGGTGGTCCTTGAATGTGCCTGCTGAGACTAGATGCACCCTTGCTGAGAAGATAAGAAGATGCTTAGTTTGAAATTCCTGCCCTTATTCTGCTGTCTGAATTAGCAGCTGCTCAACCATTAGTATTGCCTCAGCACACTTTGCAGATTCACCACTGCTGGAATAACCCTCACACAAAATAATGTTATTCAAAATCATTCAAATTTCACTAAATGTTCAGTGTTTTCAATGTTAAAAAAAAAAAAAAAAAACTTTGTCGCTTGTAATTTGTTGAAAGCCTGTATGATTTTTTTTTTCTTGTCGAATGCAAACGAAGATAATTTGCAAAATGTTCACTATGCTTTTTTTATGGAAAAAAAAAGTCATATGGGTTTGGACCATCATGAAAGAGTAACCCCGCCCCCATTTTTGGGTGAACTGTCTCTTTAAATAATCTCATACAGTTTATGAATATTTTACAGAACCTACATAGAACTTCAATTCCAAAGGCTTCTACTTACAAACAGTGAACCCAGAATGTAGGTCACCGTTCCCCTGACAGCTTGCAAAAGCACATCCAACATCTGCAGAGAGTTCCTGAAAGAGTGTAAAATGTCACCAGATGAGATTTAGATCCATCCTGATGAAATTGTTTTTGCTGGTGACCCTCTAATGCTGTTTCTGCTGCTGTCTAGGGGACCGTTATGTGGTGGTGGATTGTGGAGGAGGGACGGTGGATCTTACTGTGCATCAGATCCGGATGCCGGAAGGGCACTTGAAGGAGCTTTACAAAGCCTCAGGTACAAGACACAACCCTTATGACCCATAGCTCGTGATTAACATTTTGCTCAGAGCTTTTATTTCCTGTAAAAAAAAAAATGGTCTGTTATTCTGAAATGTCATCATTTCTAAGAATCTGAGATCATCTTTTTCTTTCCATCCTCTCTGCAGGAGGCCCGTACGGCTCTATCGGTATAGATTATGAATTTGAGAAGCTCCTGTGTAAGATATTCGGACAGGATTTCCTTGACCAGTTTAAGATCAAGCGTCCAGCTGCCTGGGTGGATCTGATGATTGCGTTTGAATCTCGTAAGAGAGCGGCGGCTCCTGACAGAAGCAATCCGTTGAATATTAACCTGCCCTTCTCTTTCATCGACTACTACAAGAAATTCAGAGGACACAGCGTAGAGCATGCGCTGAGGAAGAGCAAGTGAGTGTCTAAAACATCACCCGTTAATACAGTCCAGTCGAGTTGCACCTATCCCTGATTATTTGCTTTTTTAACTGGTGCTTTTGTCATTATGTCGTGTTGCTTGAAAAATGTATGTTTTTAATTTTTGAATTTTAATTTTGGTTTAGGTGAAGATTTCATAAAGTTTTTTTTTTTTTTTTTTTTTTTTTTTTTTCTGTAGAACAGAAATGTCTAGATATACACATATACAAAATCACAATGCATTTCTGTTTTACATTTTCATAATATTCATTAAAATATTAACGTTAATATGAATATTAATTAACATTATATGAATATATTTATATGCATTTAATATTTCCATAATATTCTAATATATTGTTATTTTGTGTTTAAAAGTAAAAAATTTTTTTACTGATAATTAGGGCTGTAAAATCTTGTGTTTAAAAGTAAAAAAATTTTTTACTGATAATTAGGGCTGTAAAATCAAATAATCATATATTACATTTATTTCTTAAATATATATATAAATGTGTGTGTGTGTATTTCTATATATACATATAAATATACACAGTACACACACACATTATGTAAACAGATCATTTTAATTTTATATTGGATAAAATGTTAATAAATAAATAATACTGTATATGTACCATTGTAATTAATATTTTCATTATATCCTATAATATAGGTATATATATATATATATATATATATATTGATATATATATATTATATAATATATATATATATATATGGGTATAGGTATAATTAGGGCTGGGCAAGTTAATGCATTATTGTAGACAAACAATGGGTCACAGGAGGGGTGGGATGTTGATCAGTACTGGCTTGGGATAGGCATCATCAAGCGTCTCAACCAAAGAAGAGCATTTGAGGTGGGCCCCGAATAGAATAATTTAGGCTAAGCATCAACATTCACAAACCACTGTTCACTGTTGTTTTAACAGAAAAGAATGCAACATGATCACGACTTTATAAGTGGGAAACATGAAGTTTCCAATAGCACATGAAGACAGCAGAGAAACGCTCTTGCTCTGCACAGTGGAGTGTAGTGCATCGTTTTGTTAACTTTGTGGTTTATTATTTTGAGTCGTTTGGGATGCGGTAACACACGGCTCTCTCACAGGTTCTTACACCTTTTTTAAATTCAAATTCAAGCATTTTCCAATTACTTTCAAGGTGCATTTTCAAGCTTTTCCAGCATTTAAAACTGTGGTAAATTACATGTTTTCACACACACTTGAGTTTTTCACTTTAAATCAGATGTTATTCTGCTATTAAAAACCACCGGTCTGGGTATCATATAGCATTGCATAATATAAATAGCCAACATACAGTATATAAATTATAAAATAAAAAAGAAAGAATATAAAATAGAAAGTGTTGTATAAAGTGACAAACCTCAAATTGACAAACCTCAGCCTTTACAATATAAAAAAACAAACAAAAAAAAACAAAGAAGGAATGAGTCAAAAGTATAAAGAATTTTCAGAGGATGAATTTGCATTTTCAATAAGCCTGTCTGCTGTTTTTGTTCAGAACAAAAAGCTAATGTGCCTTCAAAAATCGAAAACATTTACACCGTAAGATGTGTGCTTTAAATTAAAAAATATTCTTTACACTTTTGACTTGTACCTTTTCTTTCCTTTTTTATAAAAAGTTTACAGACTAAAATGTGAGGTCTGCCACTGGGTGCTGCTTTTGGAACTGCATGAATACAGCTGTTTCCCCATTAACGGCTGTACACAAAGCAGCGCTGGCTCACAAATGCTACTTTATTAGACATCATACTGTCTGTCAGTGAGATGAAATGAAAATGCATTTAAACTTCTCTCAAGGCAGTTGGTTCACTTCAGAGATGCATTGTAATAAAAACACCCATGCTGCGTTTTGACTTTGAAATTTTTATTTTATTATTTCACTTTAATCTTTAACATAGTTTAACTGACCATGGACATTTTTGCTTACCATTTACAACGGCTTGAAAGCGCAGATTCTCCCATAAAAAAAGCAGACTTAACAGGAGACTTTACATTATTTTAACCATAATTTGTATTTGTCATTTTCAAGCCAACGCTGACTGAAGCAGCAACCTCTCTACATGTTTTTATCTCCCGCTCTGCTCCATCAGAGGGTGAATCACACTATAGCCACACGCGCGAGTCGAGCGGAGCCGTTTTTATTTTATGCAAAAAAAAAATTTGTCTAGAAAGTGAACTAACGTTATTCAGTAATAAACCAATGCAATTGCAATTTTGAGCAGGGTCAAGCACTTTTCAAACCTTGAAAACACTACGTTAAAATTCAAGCATTTTCAAGGATTTAAAGACCCCGTACGAACCCTGCTCTCACAATATATTGCTTTACAGATCTTTCACTTTTGCCGCTCAGAAATGTTAACACAATCATGCTGCACGTATCAGAAGTTACGTGCTCTGACACTACATGCATTCTGGCCCACCTCTTCCAACCGAGCCAGGGACGGCTAAACGAACCATGGGCGAGCGATTCTCCCACACCTGCACTCGCCCATCAAGTGTTGTCCCACACCGCACTCTGTTGCATTGTGTCCCATGATCGTGCAGGTCACTATTCGGAAGGTGCCTGTTATAATGTTATGATTGAGGCTCTGGACTCTGTTTTCTATAAAAATGTTAATGCCCTGGCAGTAGCTTTGGTTTCATATTTAATTTGATTACATTAATGTTATAAATTGAGATTTACAAGAAATATTTTAACTACTACTATGTAAAAGGAATACTGTTGTAAAAATGCACTTTATTTGTGTTTGCAAACCAAATGTTATTGCGCTTTTGTTCATATAGCAGTACTTTTAAAAGAAACAAATGCACAATACACTACTTTTAAGTAGTGTTTTGAATACATTATTGAATTTTGTGCATAACAATGCATTATATATATATATAAAATTTTTATAAAATATTTTAATAATCAAATGTATAATATTATACATTTGGTAGATCAGGATTTGATTCTTTTCTCTGTAGTCATAAACTGGTGACTGTTGTGAGTCCTGCTGACTCTCCACCTTTGCGGTAATTGTTGTCTGCCTCTTTTGAAGTCAGGCATGTGTGACCTACAGCCACTGGAGAGTTAATCTGTCTATTCATGACTGCTGTCAATACCGTACACACAGCCATTCAATAAGCCATCAGGCCCTGTATAAAGACGGCCAAGTCAGCTAAATGAATACCATGTTTGTTTGTGTGTGTGATTGCTGACTATGTGCTAAACACTCATAATCAAGGGGCATAGATACAATCTAAAAAAGGGGAGAGATAGGGCACATTATGAACTATTATCAGCTTGTCATGAATATTAATTTCTGTAATTTTCACCCAGTAGCACTAACAGATTACAATTTCTTAGCATTGCAGCAAAGCGAGACATTTCTCAGAAAACTACTTTAAATATCAGTCATCCAAAACTAGTTATAATGGCCGCTTCCTAAGCAAAAGTATCAGATATGACAACATGTGAAGCAAAATTATCTAGTTTTATCTTTCTGTTATTTCGAAAACGCAAGCCTGTTATATTATTTGCATTGTTTAATGGTTCAATTTTGTATTTTTTCCTAACACAGTAATGAGATAATCATTTGCGAGTCACGATGAAGACTACTCTAACTTGCATATTATGGATTTTGAGCTCTTGTGTCTCACAGGGGACAGTTTTTCCGACAAGCCTGGAGTCAGGCATCTCTGAGCACTCGTTCAGCCCTGCATCACACATCTGTTTACTGGAAACCACAGCTTTTAGCACACATGGGCTTAATTTATAGCGGTGTAAAACTGTTATAACAGTGTAAAAATGTTGTTCCTGTGGCTCAGTGGTAGAGCATTGCATAAGCAGCAGTGCAAAGGTCGTGGGTTCAATTCCCAGGGAACACACATACTGGGTAAAAAAAAAAAAAAAGTAAAGCCTGAATGCACTGTAAGTCGCTTTGGATAAAAGTATCTGCTAAATGCATAAATGTAAAACCTAATAATGTAAACTCAATAATGTCAAGCTTCTCAGTAGTCTTCCATATGTGAAGAAACCTTTTAACCTGCACTGAGGCCAAGTGAGGATAATCTGTTATTTACTTCTGTCTCTAACTCTCGCTCGCTCTGTTTTCATTTCTCTTCTGCAGTGTTGACTTTGTGAAGTGGTCTTCACAGGGCATGCTGAGGATGACCCCAGATGCAATGAATGCACTGTTCAAACCAACTATAGACCACATTATACAGCACCTGAGTGAGTAATTGCGCAGTTTTACTGGAATAATAATATATTGATTTCTGGAGTTTTTAGTGAGATGGGAGTGTCCGTTGTCTGGATTTGGGTGTTAATGGAAAATCATGTGTTCTTGATACAAGGGCCATTTATCCCATTGAGACAAGAATTATGTATGTGATTTAATTATGTCATTTTTAATTGTATGTATTTAATTAAAGGGTTCAATTATTTAGGATCAGACCTGGTTTGTGAATTTTCTTTGTATGTCAGATAAAATGGCAACAATACTTAACCGGAAGATTAGCAAAAAGGATTAAAACCATACTGAAGGGGCAGAAGAATTGAAGGTGGAGGAGAAAATAATATATATTCCTAATATAAATTCCCGTCTTTCTTTTGCAGACATTCTGCACACTAAAAGTATGGTTAGGCTAAATTGTAACTGTCATATTCTTATGAATAGTTTTATTTTGTTCATAGGCTGTATAACAAGTTACATAATCTTTCAACATACCAATCTCATAACATAACAGCAAAATGACATAGTATAACAACATTTTAACAATATTTTGAATTAGAATTTAATTTATATTTTGTTTTGTTATGCGTTTTTGTCAATTTTAATAGTTTTTGTCATTTTTCAAGATTTCTTTTTATTTCTTTTTTTATTTCAGTTTAGTTAACTCAAATCTTATTTATTTCAGTTATTTGCCAAGGAAACATTTGTAATTTTCATTTAAGTTTCCCCATCTACTATTTATATTTCATTTTATTGGTATAGTATGGTATCCCAGAATATCAAACATGGAATCTTAGTCTCAAGCTAAAAAAATGGCCTAAAATCATCTGTGCCCATCATATACTATGTGATTGTCTGTGGAATCTGTCCACTGACTGCCCTTTATCTGCCCAATATTCAAACTACAAGTGCCAGCTCCTACAGACTGCAAATTGGGGCGAAAATCTGGGCAGAAGTTATGTGTATTCCAGGCTTTAGTAGAATGTGTAAAGCTGTATAAACTAATGAGCCATTGGGAGACACAATTAGGGCAAGCGTTGGCCCAGTCAGGAGAGTCTCGAGCATCTGCTCAAAATACTCGCACAGAACTGGGTCAGAACTCAGTCTCTCGGCTCTTATGTTGGTCGAGCCCAGCTGTGATCTGTATCTGTTTAAAAAAAAACTACAAGCAGGGACGCCGCTGCTAGTAAACTGCATTTTTGTCATTTTGATGTGAACCAGAGGAATGCGTAACATTCTTTGGTTAAATTCCATTGTGTTCAATTGTTTTGTAATCGACTAATGACATTTTTTGTTTCAAAATCCCATTTCTCTTTCTCTCTCTGCTTTCATTCTTCTGTATGTTCTCCAGCTGAGTTATTTGAAAAGCCAGAGGTGACAGACATCAAGTTTCTTTTCCTGGTGGGAGGATTTGCGGAGTCTCCGCTGCTGCAGCAGGCGGTTCAGAATATGCTTCAGGGCCGCAGCCGAATTATTATTCCGCATGACGTGGGCTTGACCATCCTCAAAGGGGCAGTGTTATTCGGCCTGGATCCCAGCATCATAAAGGTGCGCCGTTCTCCGCTTACCTACGGCGTGGGCGTCCTGAACCGTTTCATAGAGGGGAAGCACCCGCCAGAGAAGATGCTTGTAAAGGAAGGTACGTGCTGGTGCACCGACGTCTTCGATACGTTCATCTCCACCGATCAGTCAGTGGCGCTGGGAGAAACGGTAAAGCGTAGCTACACGCCGGCGAAGCCGTCACAACAGGTGATCGTCATTCACGTATACTGCTCAGAAAAAGAGTCGGTCAGTTTCATCACGGACCCAGGCGTGAGGAAGTGTGGTACGCTGAAGCTGGATGTGAGCGGTACTGAGAGTCCAGCAGCACGAAGAGAGATCCAGACGCTCATGCAGTTCGGAGACACTGAGATAAGAGCCATGGCTGTCGATGTGGCAACCTCTCGCAGTGTCAAAGCTAGCATCGATTTCCTTAGTCAATAAAGGAAGATGAGGGATGATTAAATCACACACTGCACAAACTCAGCTTTTTAGTTATGTTTTCCAGTAAAAATATCCAAACATTCTTAAAAGAAGACAGATTTGTTGCTTTTAAAATTGCTTCATACATTAAAACTTGTTTCTAGATTTTTTTCCTGAAAGAAAGTAATACATATAATTAGACAGAACACTTTCAAATGATTAAAAGTAGTCATAAAGACATTTATTGTTACAAAAGATTAATATTTCAAGCAAATGCAAACAAACTTTCATCAGAGAATCCAAAAGAAAAAAAGATATATATATATTACATATATCATGCATTCCACAAGAATATTAAGCTGCACATCTGTTTTCAAAATGGATAAAAATAATAAATGTACCTTAAGCACCAAAATGGCACATTCAAAAGATTTCTGAAGAATCATGTGACATGATGAAAGACTGGTGTAGTGGCTGCTGAATTCAGCTTATTCACAGGAATAAATTACATGATGAAATATAAAAATGAAAACGGAAAATGGTTTTTTTATTGTATTAATATTTCACATTATTGCTATTTTACTGTATTTTTCACATAAATGCAGTCTTTGTGAGCATACGAGATGTCTTTCGAAAACATACAAATCTACCAACCCTAAACTTTTCAACAGTACTGTACTGAATTACATTTATTTGCAAATGGTTTATTTTCTTGTTATAAACATCAACATCAATTGAGATATTTTACCTGGAAAACAAAACAAAATGCTGATTAAAATAGTTTTGCGGTGTAGAAGGATAAAGAAAAGAAAGAGAAAACTAAAAATAGACAAGGAACGAGAGATGAAGGTTTGGAGTCTCAACTAATATTCCATGTTTGACATTTGCTTGAATAGTTGTGCCATTCATGTTATTTTATTTGGTTGTTTCATTTTCCAGGTCCACGCCTGGACTTAACTCCAGATGAAACTTCTCCTATTTGGCCAAAGTCGAGTTCATTTTGTCTCATCGACACTCATCTAGGCTCAGTCTGTTATTCTCTGTATGCATCTGTTATAGTCTATTTGTAGTCTTAGTGGCTATTTTCTGCACAGAGATGCAAACTCTGCATGGATAGAACCAAAATACAGCTGCGTATTGCTAGTAGTGCAGTTTGGAATAGCATCCTGTCATAACTTAGCAACAAGACGAGTTCAAGTTAAGGCAGCTACGTTAGTCTTCTATACACATTCTGGCTGAAATATAATATCGTTCTCTTACAAAAACATACTGCTTTGCTCTTAAACTCTGGTCTGTTACCTGCAAGTCCCAGTCTAGAACCAGTTCATTCATTGAGGTTGTGATGAGGAGCTAAAGCAGATGGTTTTGTCTTCTGGACTGGTGACCATTTTGAAACTCCGGATGTTCTTCATCTCAAACATTTAGGATGGTACCGAAACCTACAGAAGCTACATATCACAAAGGTGCTGATTCCCGTGACAAAATTACCATCAGTGCTACAGGACTACGTGGCAAAACACTTTTTTTGTGTGTGTTTGTGTTGTTTTTACATCTCATTATGTTGACTTTTTGTCTGTTTCTTTTTTGTATGTCAAAGAGTTCTAGACAGCAGAGAGATTGAGGGCGCCGTTTTGTTTGTTGCGAAATTCAGCATATCTTCATATTGTTGGTCAGTATGTTGCTCTAAGCAGAATGAGAACGCATAATCCTAGAATGTGAATCTTAATTATCATTTGAAGTGGCAGTGACAGAGAAACCACTAGCTGTACCTGCAACATGATTCGAAACGATAGCTATTGCTATATGCTAGTTGCCTTTAATCCTGCTCCTTAGAAAGAGAAGCCACTGATTTTTTTTTTTTTCAGTTTTTTATTTTTTATTTAGGAGGATATGTGACAAATGAAAATGTTTATTTCTGTATATACAGTATTTAAAGATATTGTACAGATTTTTAGCGTTGTTTTAGCATTAGCGGCTTTATGAGCAGTGTGTGTATGCAGGCCTTAAGAGCACACATTCTTTCTTCCACTCTCACCAGCCTTCATATAGATACCCAATTTAGATATTACCCTAATCCAAACCCAAACATAACCTCCAAAACTAAAATATAATCCTATTCCCAAAACCGTAACCTTACTTTAACCCCAAACTACACCCCTATGCAGACCAAAATAATCCCAACTTTCCAGTTCCCAAATGCAGTTGTGTGAAATGCCTTTGTTTTGCTCCATTTTTAGAAACTACAGCAAAGATCCCAAGACTTGAAAACCTTTGACCTTAACTTTACTCGCAGTCATCATTTGAAATTCTAAATTTGTGGTATATTTTGGTTTGGGAAATGAGGGGACTGCTGTGTATGTGGTCTGTAGATGATACCACAAATGACAGGCAATAGTTGTGAGTTTGGTTTGGAAGATATTGAGACAAATGCGATACAAAAAAAAAAAAAAAAAAAAATAAGCAATAAAGGTATTGCAATGTGACGTTCCACATTTTATTCCCACTTATTCCATCATGCTATTCTGCCAATGTGATGTCTGTGTGTCAAAGCTTCAGCTGCAAAATTATAATGCTGCTATGGAAATGTATTTATCAAGGTGATGATAACTGAACATTTTTATTATTTGAAAGTCAGCATGTAACTCAACTATGGCATTCTTTGAAAAATCTGTCATGAAGTTGCTTTTCCATAGATTTGCATAACAATACAAAACAAGAAGCGCCAAATAGTTCTTGCACATGACAATTAAATTTTGTGATAATAGCACAGATCATGGATCAAAAACATGATGGATCAAAAGTCTCCCTTTAAAAATCATACCACGCGTCTGCCAGGGTGACCACAGATTGTGAATAAAATATCATCAAACAATGTAATATCATTAAAAATGAAATAAATAGCAAGATGCACACAGGATAAAACGCTAAAGCTTCTCAATGTAATCTGAAGTTGCTGTTCATGTGATTGTCAATTGCAAATAACTGCATATGCTCTGCACGATTTGCATGAGAGACCAACAAATTAGATTTTTTTTTTGGTAATGTTCATTTATTCTATTTTAAATAATATCGGTATAATAAAACCCAAGCTACTTCAGATCACTCTCTCATTTGCAGTAGAAGCAGGAAGGGATGTCATCACACCTGATATGTGTGCATGCACTTGTAGGGCAGAGCACACACACATAGACACATAGACAGACAAACGAGCAGATCTGTGGAGTAAGCACACCTTTTTTTGCTCTGAGAGTGTTGGTAGGGTTAATGCTAGAAATACAATTTCCTTGTTTTGCTGGTTTAAACTTTTGCTTTTGTTCTTCACTTGATTCGCACCATACCAGCTTTGCTCTTTTTTTTTTTTTTTTTTTTTTTTTTTTTTTTGTTATGTAGTTATTGCTATGATATGTTTGTATAAGCACATAAAGAGCACTATCTATTTGTTCTTTTGTTTTTCCGTTTCATTTGATCACGCAGTGTGAGGTATTAAGACACTCATCCCTTCAGAGGGACATTTGCTAATAATTCACTGTGAATTTGATTTTGAATGGCTTTTCAGCATTATTGTATTTAACTGGTTTTAACTAGAAGAAATGCACCGGTTCATAGGGTTTGAAGGGGAAAAACTGAGAAGATTTTCACTGTTTGCTAGATTCTGTGCTTTAAATGCTTGGAAGTCACCTAGTCATCCACTTAGATCCAAGATGGCTGCTCGGCTCTAGAGCTGACGTGGACTTTCACTCACTGTGTAAACTCACAAACTATACCTACTGGGTTGTTTTTAGTCGATGGATACATTGTCACTGCTCTTGCCATATGCACATCCAAAAAGATTTGCAACTGTATTTCAATCGATGCCAAGTACTAACAGCCAAACTGTCACCCAATAAAAAGTATGTGTATTTCAAAAAAAATGTCTGTTGTGTTTCTTTGCTTATGAAATGTTATGGGAGTGACCTTGTGCTAAAGCATTCTTCTCTTTTAAATTCGAGGGAGGCTAATTAAATATATATTAATTAAATAAATGCTTACCTAGGAGATTAAAATGTCAAATTTATGTGATGAACACTGCATTTACAGTACTTTTTATATATATATATAGTTAATAAAACCAGGCACTATATAAAGGAATATGAATGGAGGAAATTACTCTATGATAGTTGCAGGAATGGGAGTCATGTTTGAAAATACACATTAATACACAATTGTATACACAATTGTAAGTATTTTATGAGGTGGTGATTTTATATGAATTTTTATGATGTGATTCGTACAGAAACTAGGACTGTCAAATCGATTAATCGCATCCCAAATAAAAGTAAAATAAATTTGTGTGTAAATAGATGTTTAAATACACACACATACATGTATATATTTAAGAAATATATATAATATATTTTTATTTAAATATGAACACACGCACACACACACGATCACACACACACACACACACACCATATATATATATATATATATATATATATATATATATTATACATGTAAATATTTCTTAAATATATTCATGTAGGTGTGTTTGTGTGCTTGTATATACATCTAAATATACACAGTACACATATATATTATGTAAACACAAAATTTTGTAGTGGATGTGATTAATCGTGATTAATCGATTTGACAGCCCCAACAGAAACATGATTTCTAGAAAAAAGTAAGCATAAAGGTCCACAACTGAATCTAACCATCAGTGGGGTGTGAGGTGTACAAAAACATACAAATGAGACAAATTCATACAAATTAGCCATCAATTCGCCAAAATGTAAAATACAGTAGTGCCATGGGAGTGTGTTGGTAATTTGAGCTTACACAGCACAATTTATACATTTGTTAAAAAAGAAAAAGAAAAATGTAAAGAATTTTTAAACAAAAAAGCTAATTTTGACAAATAGTTTTGTAGATTTCTCCATATTGGTATATAGGCTGTATTGCTTTATTATAATGGTTGTCCAGTGAGCAATAAAAGGCATTTGAATGAACCTTAATTTTAAATAAAAAATGGTTTAGTGAGTGATCAGGGTGCTGCTTGTTTGAATCCTTTGACGCACTCTATAATCAGTTACCTCATAAATGTGCTGTTCCTGTTATTACAATTTCTTTACATCCTCTGTTCAAGCACATCCTGTAAGGTCAAAAGATATACATGCATATAAATACAAATTTAAACTGACCTCCTGCACATCCACAGGTGGTTTTAGTCAGAGACCTTGACTTCACAATAGATTTCTTTCAGTCGAATTCATGGCAGTGTTACTTCAGTTATGTATATCCATCTAAAATGGTCCTTTAATTGCAATGCCATATTTGCTATCTGTAAATTCTACCATTCTACGCACAAATAAAAGCAATATTCTCACAGACTTTGATTTAGTTCATTGACACATCAACTTAAAGTACATAATGGCACCAGATTTTAAGAATTTAGAAGCCGTTTTTCATTTTCTATGGAGCCGTCAAGAGTATATGCTTTTGTTTAGAAGGAAAAGGGTCCTTCATTTTTTAGTTTGTTTTCACAGACTACATTTTAGGTCCTTCAGCAATGAGCTTTAATGTATGAGACATTGAACTGTAACCTGTTCCATTCAGTGAGGTTTTTATACTCAGAAGTGGCCACTTAACTCCTGTGTCCTTCGAAGAATGACTGATTCAGTTCAAAAGAGAAATGCCACTGTTTTCTTGTTCTGGCGAGAACATATAATTGCTGGATTATTTGAAATCAAGGACATTTTGGTCCTCTATAGACTGGATTGACTGAAATTTGAGCGTACAGTTTATGAACAATTAAAACTCTTAAAGATCTCAGGGTCTTAAAACATACTGGAGCCTGACGGGATATGATATCGCCCGGCTTTGTGACTATAAGATGTCAATGCAACAATCCAAAAAGATTGTAATTAACAGATACATTTAGGAAGAAACACCATAGTTGTCTATAGAATGATCATGAGCTTTGGAAATGGGAAGAGGGAAAGAAAAGCTTATTTTCATAGATCTTGTCACACTTACGTACAATTACTGTAGTTAAGCAAAATATTAAATGACAGCAAAATCAATATATCAGACATCACAGTCTTGTCTACTTAAAATGCCCCCCTGTGGCCTACTCGATCTAAAGAAAAATGAAAACTACTAGACCTGTACTGATGTGGAAGCACCTCAAACCAAATACAGTCTGTATTTATGAACTAAACTGGCCTACCTTTAGGTATTTTCTAAAAGTAATTTTAGAGGCAGTTCCTGGATTTAGAGAAATAAAATCTGTTAATGTCAGAAGCCAAGCTACATTTTAGTGCTGAAAAAATTATATAATTTTTAAAGAGTCAACACTGCCCCCTGGTGTTCGTTATATGCGTAGACGTTTGAATCAGCACTTCGCGTTGACTTCCAAGAAATTTCACAATTATTTTAAAAATGCTCAAATAGATATATATTTAAAAAAAATAATAATGTAACATAAATTTTAAATATCACAATATATTTTTTATTATTAAAACAAAGCAACGCATTAAGTCATTTTTTATATTTTAAAATGCTTGCCTGTAGATTCAAACTGACATTTCATAAGTAACCTGAACGAAAGAACCGGGTGTGTGGGATAGTTTAATATCATTCACTGTCCATTTGTGGCTCCTTTTTCCAGTGCTGAGAGTACTTTACTCGCCACTAAAACATCATCCTCACTAGTCCCCGCCCATGCGCCCGGCAGGTAAGTATTAATAAAAGGATTTTATAATGAAAACCCAGCAATTATAGTTAGACTCAAGCACCCTCGTCCAGGATCCCATCCCATCTGAATATGAGTCTAAACGCAAAGCACTTCTTATTCAATTTGTACAAGCGGCAGGGGTGTATGTGTTATTTTAACAGAGGAGACAGTGGAGGACCACTCAACTTCAAACAGGACAGGGTCTGTGTGTGAGAGAGAGATTTAGGAAGCTTATCAAAGAGGTGAGATCATCAGCACCGCGCATCAGTCAGAACTTGGCTGGTTGCTAGGTGATAGTGAGAGGGTATCTTCAGAGGTACCGCCCACACACTGCTCTGTCACCAACAGAATCATGATCTGCAGAAGTGGCCACTTGACACATTTTCTGCATTGTGAAGCACATGTTCCTCGCCCCTCCATCAGGTAATCCTGTAATTATTTTATTGTCTGATTATTTGTTTATTTAACAGAAACCCCCACAACTAAGCGATACAAGGGCCTTGAAAACTGAGAATAGGGCTGAATTGATTCAACTGGGCATCTCAGAAGTCAAGCTACAGTATACACCATTAAAATGTATATATTATACTGTGTCCAGTGGTGAGAGCAGAGCTGGATGTCATGTTCATTATATCATATTATTGATCAAAAATGACAGTATAGAGATGTCACATGATTACAAAACATTTCTATTTCAAATAAATGCTGTTCACAAAATATTAAACAGAACAACTGTTTTCAACACTGATGATAATAATAATAATAAGGTAATAAGGTTTTTGAGCACCAAAATAATAAGCACCATAATAAGGTTTTTGAGCACCAAATCAGCATATTGAATTTTGAAATGGCTGCTGAAAATTCTGCTTTGCCATGACAGGAGTAAATTATATTTTAAAATATATATTAAATTTTGTTTTGTTTTTTGTAATTTTTGATTTTATTTGTGAGTTTTACTGTATGTTTGATCAAATAATTGCAGCTTCAGTAAGCATAAGAGACTTTCAAAAACATAAAAAACTTACCAACCTTGAACTATACATGAACAGTATGTATGTATAGGCCTACATACAGTGGTCCTACATTTGAAATTAATTCTTTTCAGTGCACTATATAACAAAATATCAAACCAAGTGGTATTTGCAAACATGTTTTTGTTTTTTGTAAAATTGTTTTCTCTCTGTAATTTAATAGCTATTAACTTTGTTTTAGTGAATATATCACTAATGTTGTAGTCATTTTAGTGTATTCAGTGTATATAACATATATTTTTTTGTCCACTTCTTTTTCATTTTAGTCAGTTTATCTAGTTTTAATGCAATAATGCAGTTAGCTTTAATAGTATAATATAATATAATTGTACATTTTTAGGTGACATATCAAAATTTGGTTGTTTTGACAGTTTATCTATTGTTTCAAATTGTTTTAAATTAAATTAAAATGAATGCTGCTTATTCCTTGGTTTGATATTTCAGACTTTAATGCAATGATATTCTTTTTTTATTTTCCAAGTGTGGCTAAAGCATCAATTTTAGCCTTCCACCATACAGTACATCTCTTGAGCATGGACCATTAAGTTTGATTAAGAATGCTGAAACTGTGGCAAAGCCTGGACAAATCGGCCTGAAGGTTGTTTTCAAACTTTCCATTCTGCTATTCATCATGGGAGCATGCTGTCATCTGGATATTCCTTCTGATAAGCTACTGTAATTACTGGAATCAGAGATCTATGTTATCATTAGCTTTGTGCACAATGAAGAGATAAGAAAAGATGAAGAGAAAGAGTGACAGAGAGAGATGAGTGCGTATTTGAGGGCATTCAACCCCTCCTCTTCACTTGCCATGGTTTAATTCAGATTCTAACACCATAATGCAGTTTTACTCAGAGCTGAAGCCTGCAGATTGTTCTGATGGGTATTGTGAGTTTTGATGGCTTAAATGAGTAAAAAGTCAGTGTGAATGCAAATGTACTTTGTTAGTGTCACCATGAAAATGGCAGCATGCCTTTTTAATGCCTTATTTTTACAGCTCTGATTATAGGTTGGGTATTCAAACAAGTGAATGAGAAAACAATGAGCAGGCAATCAGGACTTCATAAAGCAGAGAGCAGCATGGGGACAGATTAATGAGAGTGCGTCACACACATACGCACTCAAGCAGCCTTTAGAAATGACACTCATGCGTGTGACATGTTAAAAGAGGGCTTGCACTTTGAGTGGAGATGTGAAAAGGATCAGAGGACCGTTAACGTGTAATTTAGAGCCCAATCTGACTGCTGTTTGCACAAAAGCAACAGAAATTCTGTCAGCATCAATATGGAGAGACGTTTCGCGAGTCACGTCGACCCTACAGAGGATGGCTCATACACCCACATGTCACATACAGTAGCATTCAGATGAACAACAGTAACTGCTTTTAATTTGGGTGTTAAAAACAGTCTCAATGAGAAGAATGGCTTCAGGAGAGAAAAGCATTAGAGCTAATGGATGGGAGACATACGTTGCTGTTAGATGACCCTATAAATCATAAAATCATTCAGCATGTAGGCTATTCATTCAGACACTTTTTTAACTATGGGTTCCCACAGGGTTTGTGAAATTACAAACAAAATTGTTTTTTCTTTTCTTTTTTTTCACCATATCATAGGCCTACTGTACACAATCAGAAAAAAAGGCACAAGCTGTTATCCAAAACTAAAAAGGACATCTTTATACCTTTTTTTGCCCTAAACGAAACATATTGGAACTTTAAAAGTACATATTACTTCAAAAAAGTGTAAATATTGGTACCTTTTTTGTTTATGTTATTATTTTTGTCATATGACAGTCTTTATTGACATTTTAAATGTGGGATATTAAACCAAATCAAGGCAGGCAGGTAAGCTACTGGTAAATATGTGAAAAGACACAGAAGATATGTCTTGTGTGAAAGTATTGTGTCATTAAACACCACACTTTCAGTGCGTAAGTTTGTGAAAGTGGTTGGGTGAAATTATTGCTCTGCTTCACAGTGGATCTGCAGACAGAAGTGATGGTATACTGCCACCTTTCGGACAAAACAACTCAAAACATACAACGTCATCATAGTAAGAAGTGACGATTTCTGAAAATCGTATCTACTTGTAGTAGCAGTTTAATCTGGTTTAACATGTAGAATATTTCGTTTTTTATAAAAAATAAATAAAAAATAGTTTTTAGAATACTAAATACATTAAATAATGTTAGAGGGGGATCAAATGCCCATCTAAATCTAAATTAAATATCTCTAATAATATATTTTCATTAACATATCCTCTTAAGACCCGAGAAAAAAGTTTTAGGAAAAAAATAGTTTTAGTCTTTATATTGTTTAGAGCATTAAAAACTGTAGTAAAAAAAAAAGTTCATAAGTTATGCTATATCCTCAGTAGAGGACATCAGGATTTCTTTAAAAATAAAAATAAAAAGACGTCACCAATACCTTTTTAGTTTTTAAGATTTTTTTTTTAACCAAAAAAAAAAGGAAAGATGATTCTCAGCTATGTTATAACAGAACAATTCAATATACCATTTTTCTTTCTGCAAAATGTGTGTAAAATGACCACAAACTGGTTTTCTCATTATATATAATGTATCTATAAACTAAATCTAATTTGCATATTAATGTGTTTTTGGGGCAACATGTAATGAAAAAAAGAAGTGTACTAATGGGAGTAGTAATAATGTCAAGATTTTCATAATAATATTTAATATTTCATAGAATATTGAAATGTAATTTCTTTCCCTATTTATTTGTTATGTCTCCCAAAATGCGTAATAAACATATAACAGAAAGTCATATTTTGATTTGAAATCCCATAACATTTTCCTGAGACGTTGATTTATGACACACAATTTAAAAATTAGACAGATTTAAATGATAATTACAAAATATTATCATTTTCCATAAGAGTGTAACTAAATTAATTTCAGACATTTTTGATGACCAAGGAGAGGGAAGGGTCATTGTGAAACATCCAAACATGTAGTATCTCTGAAAAGCCGTGAATGTGCTCTGTACAGGACATCCAGACTTAAAACTGTGGCATGTACAGTCTCAGAGAAATTCACAAAAATATAATGTCCTGATATGAGGCAGCAGGGTCTTAAGAGGTTAAAACATAGACTTAAACAAAAAATATAAAAAATAGGGCTGTCATTTTATTTTATAGAAAAATCAAAAAATTCTATTTTAGCATAGCCCTATCTAATTTAATAATCTTCATATACATCATCATCAATTCGAAAGATGAGTCACTCACTTGACACATTTTGCCACTATTTTAATGGCAGTGTGGAAAGCATGCTCCTTCCGTTGCATGAATTATTGAGTTATGGTCACGTGAGAGGAAACTCACTGGAAAAACTCACTAGTCCACGCGTATTTTTGATGGATGTTTGGAAATGTTTTTGATTTTGATGAGCTTGTTGAATTACAATAATTGAAAAAATATGCATTGCATTAACCGTACTTGCATATTAATGCATTGAATTTTAAGTCTTGCATTATTATGGGCTGATATCCAACATGGTTGTAAATTTAAGCCATGAATATTTCAATTAAAAACATTTCAAACAGATTTTTATAATCAAAAATTCAAGAATCCATATTCACCTTTCAGATTTCACTTCCAAAATATTCGATCTGTTTAAAAATACAACCTATAATATTCAACAAACAAGTTTCAGTCCATTTTATTTCGCTTTACAAATTCGCTTCCACAAAATTCAGTGGTTCAAATTCGACAGTAAATTCAACGTTTCACATCCGGGAACAGCAGGAAAATCAGTAGATTACCGAGCATAATCTCATCTGCTGTAAATCGTCTTCACCAGCAGGAAGTGTAAGCGCGTCTTGACAAGCATCAAAGTAATAGAGACGAGAGGCCTTCATAAAACGTCATTTGTCGAAATGGACCGAGCGGTGAGTACAAGTTATGATTTTATTGATCAGTATACTGTATTTATATGCGGAATATTAAGATTAAGACCCAAATCATTGTTTACTCAAGTGTCTAAGTGATCATCTTTACCCCGAGTACACAAGCTGTGTTTTTTTTTTACTGCAAAGGTGATGTGATCAATATAAATCCAGAAATCTATTGCCTTTGGGTAATTTTTTTTTTTTTTTTTTTTAGGAAAACCACTATAATACGCTGAAATAGAAAGTGTATTGTTTGATTATGCCACTAATGACAAGATACTAAATAGCACCATTTTTATATAGCACCATTAAATACAACCCAATCGCAATTCTAAAGTAAATCTGTCACTTGTAAATTAAAAAAGTTACATTTCTACCACTATATCAGTTATTCTCCGTCTTTAAATTAATAGGACTTGTCTCTATGTCTATTGTCCAGGTAAGGGCTTCGTTTCTCAAAAATCAAACCAGAGCGGGTGTTTTTCATCACTGTATTTCAGAAGGAAAAACCGACTATGTTTAGAAAATGTTCGATTTCATTTTTATTTCATTTTTTTGCATGCTCTAAATGCTTCATAATAAGGCAGCGTTTGTGAGCTCAGCACCGGAGAAAACCGTACCTCTCCCGCTATTAAAGTGCGTCCTGCCTGCCGCCACGAATAGAGTGTAAGGCTGCGGGAAACACTGGGACTTTGGTTCTACGATCTACTTATACCTACGATGCTTTTGATAAACGAAGCCCTTACCCGGACATAGCAGAGACAAGTCCTATTTAATTAAAAAGACGGAGAATAACTGATATAGTGGTAGAAATGTAACTTTTTTAATTTCAAGTGACAGATTTACTTTAGAATTGCGATTGGGTTGTATTTAATGGTGCTATATAAAAATGGTGCTATTTAGTATCTTGTCATTAGTGGCATAATCAAACAATACACTCTCTATTTCAGCGTATTATAGTGGTTTTACTAAAAAAATAAATATAATAAAAACAAAGGCAAGAGATTTCTGGATTTATATTGATCACATCACCTTTGCAGTAAAAAAACACAGCTTGTGTACTCGGGGTAAAGATGAATCACTTAGACACTTGAGTAAACAATGATTTGGGTCTTAATCTTAATATTCCGCATATAAATACAGTATACTGATCAATAAAATCATAACTTGTACTCACCGCTCGGTCCATTTCGACAAATGACGTTTTATGAAGGCCTCTCGTCTCTATTACTTTGATGCTTGTCAAGACGCGCTTAGTTTTATGAAGGCCTCTGACGATTTACAGCAGATGAGATTATGCTCGGTAATCTACTGATTTTCCCTGCTGTTCCCGGATGTGAAACGTTGAATTTACTGTCGAATGTGAACCGCTGAATTTGTGGAAGCGAATTTGTAAAGCGAAATAAAATGGACTGAAACTTGTTTGTTGAATATTATAGGTTGTATTTTTAAAACAGATCGAATATTTTGGAAGTGAAATCTGAAAGGTGAATATGGATTCTTGAATTTTTGATTATAAAAATCTGTTTGAAATGTTTTTTAATTGAAATATTCATGGCTTAAATTTACAACCATGTTGGATATCAGCCCATAATAATGCAAGACTTAAAAATTCAATGCATTAATATGCAAGTACGGTTAATGCAATGCATATTTTTTTCAATTATTGTAATTCAACAAGCTTTTTTAATTCAAAAACATTTGGCATTATTTTGCTTCCATACACGCGTCCTGTCAAAACATCCACAATGAAATCCCATCAGAATGAACAGGTTGGGTTTTATGATTCATATAATACAGAATTAATGACTACAACTTCATACTTATGCGAATGTTTTTATACATTATTAATTTGTTTGATCTTCGTGCTGTCACGTTGACGCTGTTGAGGCTGTTTTGGAAGTAGTTCTTCTCTAATATGTGCATTTATATTTTAAACTTTTAAAATATAGTTATTTGAATCCCTTAGTTTGACATGTACAGTATGTGTTTGTTTATTTTGATATGGGCAAATGGTGCGATGGTTTTGCTCGATAGTTAAACTATCATAGACCATGCATGTTATTAGATATTTAGCGCATGCACTAAATTACACCAAGATAGAGGAAGTCTACGACTTATTTGTTAAAAACGTGGCAAGGCTACCTATTGTCTATAATTACACTGAAGCTGACATGTTTTAAGTGGCCCAGTATAGCAGGATGAGCAGGTTTGGTCTGTACGGAAGTAAGTCTCTGTAGGACAAATTGTGATGTTGCCAGATCTCTTTAAATCGCTCTGTTTTCTTTGTAATTTAACATTTTTATATGAAAAAAGCGCACAGCGCCCTCTGGAGCTAGAATTCAAGCACTAACTCTTGCTGCATACCTACAGAGATGTTAGAAAAAATATACAAGATTACATATTTCAAAGCAGAACCTTCCAATGATCTGGCAACCCTTCACTACAAGATTTAACCGAACGAGAGAGGGCGCTACGGCTCTGTGTGATTGGCCTTTGGCGGAGCAGAGCGCTGTGTGATTGGCTGTTGGCGGAGCAGAGCGCTGTGTGATTGGCTGTTGGCGGAGCAGAGCGCTGTGTGAGGGGAGCAGAGCGCTGTGTGATTGGCTGTTGGCGGAGCAGAGCGCTGTGTGATTGGCTGTTGAATCGTCGGCGTGGGCTGAGCGGAAGGACGGAGGGGGAGAGAGGCTGCGCTGATCAGCTGGTCTCTGCAGATATCCGACTCTTGCAAAACAATGTAGGGAGAAAAAGTGCTGAATGTCACAGTTGCCGGGAGGTGAACCACCGGATCACACACACCGTCGCGGAACGACCGGATCCAGCACGGCTGCAAGATTTTTTCAGCAGCTCTTCCGCTCGATTCAGCGAGGATACGCGCAGGACTGCAGTATAATACCTCCAGTCTACTCTGTGTGTGTTTACCTGTGCTGTTTCACGTTTCAGTGATGCGAAAGCGAAAAGGCAGCGCAGACCATGACAGCTCGTTCACGGGTAACGTTACACTACTGGACGGCAGCTCTGATCTAAAGCAGTGCCACAAAAAGACAGACGCTGCCTCTGATCCAGGAGGTTCGGGGACAGCGATGGGGAGACGCTACAGAAGGTGAGACTGACAGCTGCTGTTGCACATGTGGCACTGATGTTCTCTGGCTCTGTACCTGTTTTTACCAGTATAAGTTTCTGGAAAGCTTGCTCAAAACATATCTTTGGGTTTTGAAACTGTATTAAACACAATCTAGCCGTATATTAACTTTTATTAACAATTCTGCATTAGTTCAAAATCAGTTAATAGTTAAAAATGGCAGGTAACGTTAACTGTTTTGTATATAAATCACCAGATGTATATCTTCTCCATTGACTCTTAGTTAAAAAACCTGGCTCTGTTCTTTTTAAGTTATGCATTTTCAGTTTCATCGGATGTATTTTCAGCGCACAGTCCTGTTTGATGCTTGTTAATATGATATCGCATGCATTATTGTCATTCTTTTCATATCCAAGTGTCTTGAAACTCTTTTGAGGCATGAAGCCACATAGATTATTCTCTATGATTGAATCACAGTCCCACTTGACTCTCTTGAGACTCTTAATAGTATTTAGGCTGTCCAAAACTAGATCAGCAACTTCTAGTAGCTCTTTTGCTTCAGTTATATAGAGTATTTCCATCTCAGTCGAGTGAAAAAATCTAGAAAATCATATTTGAGCCCATCGGAAGTCCCTTACATGCAAAGAGAGTTATTTTTGTGATGCATGGTTAAATGTTAAAGTGGAAGCAGAGCTGAGTCATACAGTTTGTGTTTTTACTGATATGTTCAAAATAATGTAAGATTGCATTGCTGTACTGTAAGAGGATGCATGGTGGGAATAGTCATGTTTAGCCATTGTCTAGGCATATCCCCCCCAGATTTCAGGCACAATATTAGGCCTTAAACGCAAAGGTTCTAGACATTTCTCCAGTTTGTTTGGTCTTGCCAAGTTTAAACAGGTGTATGTTTAGTGATGTCATTCTTCTCAGCCAGGGCTTGCTCTGCAGATCAAAGTGGGAGGAAGCTGGACATTCTGGTCCAGCAATATGGTGGTAAAACATTGTATGCTCAGCAAAGAAACATTATGTACTGCCAGAACATGTTGCCAATTGGGATCCTGAAGGGTTTCCCACAGATCAGTGCTTCTCAGCTGGTGGGGGTTGCAACCCCAAAATGCTTTAAAGATAACAGGATTGTATTTCGATTTCATAGTTGTCATGGCACATGGAAATAGTAACTGGCTTTGAGTGAATTGCCTGTGACTTTTGACTCTGGAATCAGTTAAAAAGACCCGCGTCTCATGTTTGCTTAATGTACACTATGATTCAAAAGTGTTTGAAGCAGTAATAAAAAAAGTTTTGCTTTTATTCAGCAAGGGTACATTAAATTGATCAAAGTGGCAGTAAAGACATTTATAATGTAACAAAAGATTCCTGTTTCAAATAAAACTTAACATTGATAATAAGAAATGTTTATTTAGCACCAAATCAGCATATTAAAATGATTTCTGAAGGATCATGTGACACTGAAGACTGGATTAATGGCCGCTTAAAATTCAGCTTTTATCAAATGAATAAATTCCATTTGAAAATATATTAAAATAGAAAACAATTGTTTTAAATAGTAATATTTCACAATATTTTAGTGTATTTATGATCAAACAAACGCAACCTTGGTACGCATATGAAACTTCTTTTTAATAAGTGGGCCTGAGCTGGTATATGCTCTGATCTGATTTATATTGGGATTTAGCTGAATGTGGAAACACTTACAGCTCTTAACTAAAATATTGTTACCAAATATTTCAGGTAGTAGCAACTGAGCAGATGTTATGAAAGATTCAAGTATAACAAACCTGGAAAATGCCCTGTTATAGAAGACGTTGTTTGCCAAATTAGCATGAAACTCTAGCAGGAAACAGTACTGTAAAGTTCTACCATGACATCTCATTTGAACTGAAATGCTACTCTACTATTGCACTGTATCTGATGGCGCAGTAATCGGACTCTGCTCCGGGGCTGTATGGGTCTGGGGTATTGGGTGCTGGATCCGGTCATGTGTCCGACACAGGAGCTGCTGCTGGTTAGTCTGGTTGCATTGACCTTTGTGTGGCAGGCCGGGTTCAAGGTTAAAAGGGTCAGTTTAGCTTTAATTCACAGAATCTGTGAAATTCAATTAGCTTAAATCCTCTGTAAAGTTTTATATATCAAAAGTTAAAGACAACATTAAATCGCTTGTAGAGCACAGTGTTCTGTCCTTGTTTATGCATTTGTTTATGGAAAAAGGAAGTTTGGCTGGCAATATTTTTTCCAGGAAGACAATGATGGCATATTTAAATACATGTATCTGCTTTCTTTTTACTATCAGCAGATGACTTAACGTTAGCATGAAATGAAAATTCAGCATATCTCTTTTCTAAATTCATATTATTGATTTTATTGCGAATAATTCGTCCAAGCATTTAATTTTTTAATTTTTTTTTAAGTTAATTAAAATGTCGTAAGTTGATCTTCCAGTGAAATGACAGACTTCCTTCTCTTCTCTATCTGTCCTATATTTTTTTTATTTTCGATAATCCGTTTCACCTGGATATACGTGACAATGTGGAAGAAAAGATCTGTTGCTATTTCTGTTTCATAAAGACAACAAAAAGTCTAAAAGCCACAAAATGTCAGTTTTGATTTTATGGGGTCTTTTAAAATAGGTTGGTTAGTTGCATTCCCTTGTTCTTAAAGACATCCATTTAAAAGAGGGGTGGACTACCCTGCTTCCCTCTAAACCATGTCAGTTATATACTGCACATTTCAACCTGAAATTCTGGTCTGTTCTTACATTCTGGGAACAGGAGCTCTAGATCAAACATAGGCCCAAGAGGCATCTAATCGTGACAATTTGGTGTCTTATTTTAGCTCTTCTTGGGAAAGTGTGTCAGGTTTGATAGGAAAAATAAGTCTTGACAAGGTGTCATCCTCTGAAATCTTTTTTTAGATTTCAGGAGGACTGAAAACATAATCTTGACAATGACTTGTCTTGAGAAACAAATCAAGGGTGTGTTAATGTAGTGAAGTTTCTATGAGCTCACGTTGGTCAACTAGTCATCTTATATCCACCAGTTCAGTCAGTTTTTCTTTTTATTGCTGTAGTTAGCATGGTAACAGAATGCTGTGATTTCGCTGTTACACAGTTTGCACCTTCTTAGAGAAGAGTTCACAGGCGTATAAATGATCACAAACAGTGCATACCTCGATTCCCTCCATTAGATGAAATCTGAAACCAAACTGGTACCCACCCATTTGTTGATATTGAAAATAATTTGAATATAATATAGTTTTGCACTGCTCTAAACCGGGTTGGTGGTGGTCTATCCTGAGGCCGTTTGAAGAAGACTGATCTTTGGTCGAACAGAGCCTTAACTTATTCTGGCATCTCTGTCAAAACTGCTCTTCTATGCTGCGCTGAGTGGTCAGAGACACTCATTAGGATGGGTGAAAGAAGAGACGAGTGAAAGGGAGAACGAAAGGAGTGAGGAAGGAAGTAGAGAACCTGAGATATAGCATGCATCTGTCTCTTTTTCATCTTTAGGAGTGCAGTGTCTACAGTTTCACGTAGCCTATCCTTCGCATGTCTGTATTTTGCCTTATCTGATCCCATTTGCGTTATTATTATAGTTCGATGCGAGGGCAGACTGTGTGCCATACAATTCCACATCAGCTGTTATCTAAAGACAACATGAAATACTTCCTTAATAAATGTCTTTAATCTTGTTTGTGAATATTATTTTAAATGTTCAGTTGTTTTCAGTTTCTAGTGCATTTATTTATATAAATGCTCTGATTTATGCCTTGATTCATTTATTCCAAGAATCGAAATATTCCGTAAGAGGGGAATTACCACTGTAAAGCTAGTTTCCTCTGTAAATATGTCACATTACCAAAGTTAAATGAATTATGAATGCCATTTCATTTTGTCTAATGGGGGAAGCTAATAGATAACTTCCTGTATTATGTTACCAGAGGACACCATTTTTTGCTGTGTTAAAAGCAGGAAGCATTAGAGTCCTCTTCCTACCCCAAGTTGTGCTACCAGACTTGGGTTTCTCAGTGTCACCTCAGTGTCTCTTAGAGAGTCTGGTCCATCAGACCTGTCAAAATCTATTAAATGTAGCTGTAGCTGCAGGTTTCTGAAAGTGCTCCACTTTTCTCTACTTCTACTGCTTCTTCTTTATCATCTTCATTCTGCACGGTTTAACCGTTGATTGTAAGCCTGTCCTGGTTTCACATCTAGTCCTTTTTTACATTTTTGTTATGAAAATCTGATGTTTGCTGAAATAGAGACACGGTTTAATTTTTTTGTGAGTGTGTTGGGGCACTTTGGGGTATGTCTGCTTCACCATAAGTCATTAAAAAAAGCTATCTTTATGGGCACACTTGTCACCCTCACCTTGTGGGGGCTTTGAATCCCAACGGAAAATGGAAATGTATGTTTAAATGTAGGTCAGATGTCCAGATATTGAATATGTATCTGATACACTGTAAAACTACATTTGGAAGTGGCTCAGAATGGATGCAAAATAGCTGATGTTTGTGGAACAATATCCGATCTATATCAGATGTTAAAAAATTCTTACCGAACCCAACCTTCTCATTGTTAGTATTTCTAGCTAATTATTTGTCAGTGTTTTAACTACTAATCTGTTAGCATTATGCAATATAATGTAAAAAAGTGTTTATGTTCTTAACTCAATCCACGTGATTTTAGCAGTCAGGGCTTTCGCCGTTAATTGATCATGGTCATTGACAGAGCTAGTATTTGGCAGTCGGTGCTCTACAGCTGTACTAGGATATCTGGGACATTGATCTGGGCAGCTGCAGTTAAGAGCTCTAAAAGCATATCCTATACCAATATCTGCTACTTAGGAGCTGTTGTCTGGTACCCGCAGACATGAGGCAAGCCTTTGGCGTCGGACAGAAAGAGAAGGAAGAGACAAAAAAGTTTTCCTGTGATGTTTTCAAGTGGAGGTGATCTAACTGCGACTTTCAAGACCAGAGTTTGAGGTTGGAGTAGGGGATATGCTGGTTTTATTTGGGCTTAAAAGATAAGTTTGAATCTAAATCCCATGAGATCCGCCAATAACAAGTCTTAGCAGAACTTAGCCTGAATTTCTTTCTGCTGTGGAATACAAAAGAAGATGTATTTAAAAATCTCTCAGTGTTTTTTGTCCATTCAGAGAAAACCACTGGGTTCCAATAGTGTTCTATTGTAGAATGGCTATGAAATGGTGTTCAGGTTATTTTTCTTCAGTGTTCTTGTGTAGGTCAATTAATCCTAAAGTAGGCTTATCGTTGAGTACAGCAGGATCTTACTGCCTGTCTGCTCTGGTAATACACAGAATTATGCATCTGTTCTTTGCTAAATACACTGACCTTAAAATGATCCAATCATTTATTCATGTAGAATCAGACATGCATTTAGGGTCTCACTTTTCCTGCATAGTTAATGCCAGGTATATACAATTACACTAAAATGGCTAAATAATAGTCAGACAACTGCTTAGTTTTATTGTTTGAGCATTGCTGAAGTAACAGTAGGCTTCAGATTGACTAAAGAAATGCAGTGAGGGAGAATTCTCTGTTATAAATTCTGAATTAATAGCTAATGGGTTATTAATAGGTTATTGGGTAACTACGATAGTCTTCTCAGAGTTTGATGTCTTCATGAATATGGTATGAAGACTGCTGCTGACTGCTGCCAATTTGCGAATTCTGAATAAACTCATTGGTGGGTTTTAAAGTTTTAAGATCTAGTCTCTATTTTAAGATGTATTCACTTGACTTGATGATTTCAGAGTGTGTTTCTGAGTGTTTGGGTGTGTAGGAGTAGTGTGTTGGAGGTTATCATTTTTAGAGAGTTGCATCCTGTCAAATGCAGAGACTGACACACACACAAACACACACAAATGGAAGTAAATGACCAAGGAGGTGCACTAGAACAGATCCAAAACTGTCAAATTACAGTGATCAGTGCAGTGATTCATGATATATGTTATGCTTTAAGACATGATTGTAAACTGAGTAAACCTTCCCATCTCTCCACGTACAGTACCGGTCAGAAATGTGGGGTTAGTAAGATTTTTTTTTTCCTTTTTCTGAAAGAATTGTGTTATGTGTAATATTGTTTGGCCAAGATTTTTAGCCTGTTCTCTCTCATTCCTTCCCATCTTTTTGCTGGATGCACTAGTCAGAAACACTCTGTCCCAGTGCAGTCCGGACTCCTGATGCCCAGACAGCTGTAATAATGCCCATATGGCATTGGATCAGCATGACTTAACATATTAGTGTTACCCTGAAGGTATTGAAGCTCTGGATCGGATGCACTGTGCAGATATGTACCTGCAAAAACAGTGTGTACAAGCACAGATCTGCACAATTTTATAACCTAATCAGCCACATAAACAAATAAATGGCTTGTTGTACTGGATACAAAAGTATGTATTATCAACAACAAGTTTATGCACACACACACACACACACACACACACACACACACAAAATAGCACCTTTGGCTGTATTTGTGTAAGCACTATACAGTAATGAGTCTCAGTGCAGCCTGTGTGTGCTGTATTTAGCTCTGCTGTTGCACAATAGTCTAGCTCTCTCTTTATCACAATCACCTTGCACTCTCACTTACAAGCAGAAACTCTCACACGCACCACATGGACACACACACACACACACACACACACACACACACACACACACACACTCACTCAGATCTAACCTTATGTGACTCACTGCCAGGTGACCACACCATCTTATCTCTGCAGGGAACTCAAGATCAGGCACCTGCTGCATTAACCACCTGGAATAACTACAGTGCAAGTTACAAGTGCAGTTAGAGATGTGGTTTGTTGGTTATTTGCGTGCTGACACATTGATATGTGGGTTTGGGTTCTCTATACTCTTCATCCATCATTTCCTGTCTTCTTTCTACTGCTCGTTTCCATAAACACAGAAAATCAATGGATTCTTTTATTTAGTTTGCTCCAATTTGTTTACATTATAAATTGAAATTCTGACCTATCTTTAGTTCTTCATGTTTAGGTAGTTAAGTACAGTATTAGTCGATCAAAGTGAGCATGTGTGTTCTGAAGGAGGCAGAGGAAAGGTCGTAGGGATGTTAGATGCCATGGTGGAACTGATCCAGGGTCAGCCGGATCAAACCGGATGCTCAGCTTTGGCTCGCTTCTTGGATTATTGCTTTTACTCCTCTTTCTCTCTGTCTGGGACATTCTCTGTCTTCTTCGTGTCCTGTCTTTGCTGACTCTCTCTCAGTTCTGCATTATTAATAGTTTTAGGAATATTCTCGAGGTTTCATATGACTGCACCTTTATGGTTGCCATTCACTGTGAAGAAACTAAAGTGTATACAGCATATACACTGCTGTTTGAAGAAGTCTCGTATGCTTAACAAGGTTGCGTTTGTTTTATTAAAATACTAGGTAAAAACTGTAATATTGCACAATTGAATTTTCAGCATTCTTCAGTCTTCAGTGTCACATGATCCTTCAGAAATCACTGTAATATGCTAATTTGATGCTCAGGAAACATTTATTACTATCAGTGTTGAAAACAGTTGTGCTCCTTAGTATCCTCCTAGAATTGAAAAGTCACACTTTAATTTGTATATTAGGCACACACTAACAGTAGAGCTCAGGGCATTAAGTCAGACAGGGTGAGTTTGTTCCTCTAAGTGATCTCTTGCTTTCTCTCTAATTTTAATCATGACACTTTATACTCCCCAGGCACAATTTAGAGGTCACTGCTGGCCACAAAGATGCACACTGTCCAAGAGACAGTCCAAGACCAAGAGAGGACAGGCCATGTTATGAGGACCGTTAACCATTCAGTTCAAAAGAGAAGAGCATGTCTGAAAACATTCCCAATAAACACTTTTGTTCACATCTTGTACTTACACATGACAAACCTTCTATGTGATTTATTTTTAAAAAGCATCATTTAATATTGCCACAATATTTGCTTCAACTGTCCAAAGTGTTTCAGCCAGTTAACTTGAGAGAATGTTGTTCTTAACCAATCACTGCATGTCTTGTTGAATAGGACAAAATACTGCTTTATTTATTATTTTATTGACTATACGTGTGTTAAATGAATCCGTGTTTTATGTAACCAGTTCTTCTCTCTGTCTGCAGGGGTGGTCTGATATGGAGGCTGAGGAGGATACTGATCTGGGTGCTGGGAATCTACATCGCAGTCCCTGTTATCATCAAAGTCTGTCCATCAATACAAGCGAAATTAGTATTTTTAAACTTTGGTGAGTATTTGCAACCAGTTTTTATTTAACTGGGGAATATTTTGGCCAAACTGTGTGTAAACATTGATATTTATGCCAGTGTTTGTATACTTTGGCATTCAGACATGTCAGAGTTTTTAACATTTTTTTATAATTTTTTATTAGTATTTTCATGGACACACTTTTGTTATCATTTGCAAGTGACTTAATCAGTCTTAGTAAACTTTGGTATTTATGTCAGTGTTTTTAGCACTTTGAGAATTTAGTCTAGTCTTTGTAAACATTTGTGTAGTGTGTATTTAGGCCTCTCTTTGTAAACTCTTTATTTATTTATTTAGATTCTTTACTTTTTTAGTGAGTATTTGTTTTAATTTTAGGAACTAGTCTGACCAGTTTAACCTTTTGTATTTAGACCAGTCATCTTGCCATTTGCATTTTGTTTATTCAAGCTAAACTGCCATGTAAATTGTCATTATTTTGGATGTTAGTTCTTGTTGATTTTTAAATTTAATATTGTAACACGAGTCAGTTTCCATAATTTTCACCTGCTGCATCTGTAGTGAAAGGACAAGCTTAGGGCATTTAGCCTCAAGGGAAATGTAGTGTCCAAGGAGATTGTTACACTGCATTTTCCCAGTGTAATATTCAGCACGCTCAGAACAACTCTTAGACACATTCAGTCAAGCACGCTTTTGTTTTCGAGATATAATAACTGCACACTGTAGCATCTGAAAATTAGTAAAGAAAATTTTTGTAACAATGTAAAAGTTTTTATGTTCACTTTTGATCAATATGATGACCAACACTTTGTCCTGATGCCTTAGCACCTGTTTTGCAATATAACGTCTTTTGGTTAAAGTGATGTCCATCACAGAACAGAATCTGCTGGACCTTGTGACATTTAATAAGACATTATGAACATTTTGATGTACAGTTGCAGATTGCATCCATCATCAGCCTTTTGCTGAAACGACCAAACAAAGCCGTCATTCATCCATCAGTCCAGATAAATGCCCACTCTGTTTACTGCTGAGGTCCTGTCTCATTTCAACAGCATCTCACACACGCCTCTCAGTTTTATCAGATAATTCCTATGTTGTCACATCATAGTTTCATTTCTCTGATGTTAGTCATGTTCTGTGGTGTTTTGGGCTGATGTTAGCATTAGCATTGTCAGCAGTGTCACACTGTTTCTGTCAGCTGATGTGTTTCACCACACTATTCTGCTTCTGTTTGCAGTCTGAGCTAATAATGGACAAAATTTGTAGAAGTGTGACTGTAAGCATCCACATGTCTGCTTTACTCAGAGAAAATCTGTGACTAAGGTCTATGAACTTAGTCAAGTCATCAGTCTCCTGAGAAAGCTTGTGGCACACTTTCAGTTCCTAAATTGCAAACCTGCTGTTAGGTTATTATTATTATTATTTTTATCAAAAACAGTCTTAATTTAAATTTGCATGACTGTTTTAAATTCTCAGACCAGCCACGGCAGTTTGAGGAATTTAGCACCATAAGTTTATTTGTAATTTAAATGTTGTGTATTATTATAAACACTTTTATTATTTCGTAAAAAAAAATATTTTTATTGAAGAGAATGTAAAGTTAAATCTCATCAGGAGCTGACTGAACCTTACTTTACAGAACAGCTTTACACTTTTTAGCATTGTACAGAACGCCATGAACTTTGTGTGAAAATTAGAATTGTTAATAACTATAGAATTAAGCAACTTTTTAACTGTATCTTTTATGACCTCTGTTTGTACCTACTGATAAAAAGGTTGGTGTCTGTAAGATTTTTTTTTTGTTTGTTTTGGAAAGAAGTCTCTTCTGCTCACCAAGGCTGCGTTTATTTGACCAAAAAACAACAACAACAAAAATATTTTATTGTAATATGTGACCCTGGATCACAAAACCAGTCATAAGTAGCACAGATATATTTGTAGCAATAGCCAACATTACATTGTATAGGTCAAAATTATATTTTTTTCTTTTATGCCAAAAAATAATTAGGATATTAAGTAAAGATCATGTCCCATGAAGATATTGTGTACATTTCCTGCCATAAACATATCAAAACTTGATTAGTAATATGAATTGCTAAGAACTTAATTTGGACAACTTTAAAGGTGTTTTTTTTTTCTCTCTCAATATTTGGATTTTTTTGCACCCTCAGATTCCAGATTTTCAAATAGTTGTATCTCAGCCAAATATTGTCCTATCCTAACAAATTCAGCTTTCAGACGATGTATAAATCTCAATTTCAAGGGTCACATTGTAAAATGTAATTTATTTCTGTGAGCTGATTTCAGTGTCACATGATCCTTCAGAAATCATTCTAATATGTTGATTTGCTGCTCAAGAACATTTATTATTATCAATGATAATAACACTTGTCAGACAGTTCTGCTTTATATTTTTGTGGGAACCATGATACATTTTTTCTGGATTCTTTGAATAGAAAGTTGAAAAGGATGGCATTTATTTGAAATAGAAATCTTTTGTAACCTTATAAATGTCTTTACTGTCACGTTTGATTAGTTTATTGAATCCTTGCTGATTAAAAGTATTAATTAAAAAAAAAATACCATTTCATAATCGAAATACAATAACTTTATCCATCCTTTTCCCATCAATTCCCGATGGAAAAAAGTCCTGACCTACTTATTTTCCTGTGGAGTATCCTGTTTAACTCCGAAATATGTTGCATTCAGTTTCATGTTGACGGTTATCTTTTTGTCTCTCTCTTTCAGTGCGAGTGCCGTATTTTATAGATCTGAAGAGACCACAGGATCAGGGCTTGAATCACACTCGCAACTTCTACCTGCAGCCGGAGGAGGGAATTAACATTGGAGTGTGGTGAGAGCACAGACACAGACTACAGCTAAAATACAGACACAGCCTGGCCTGCCTCCACCCTTCATCTCCCTGCCTGTGCCTGTCTGTCTCTCTGTCCTCACGTTCTCTACCCTCCAGGTTTCTGTCCCTCTTTATCTGTCTTATGGGCATGGCTGTCTTCCTGAAGGGCGTGGGAAAAAGTGCTGCACTTATTGAAACATAGCCTGTGGCCCAAAGTGTGTAAATCCGTGGTGACAGTGGACTGCACGGGCCTGTGGCTGCTGGCCATTGGGTGTGACTGTGTGTGTGTGTTTGACTTTCACTGAGTAACAGTGGGAAGGGCCACATAAGCTTCCTGCAGCTGATGCTGTAGTTTTCTCTGCATAAATAAGCTTGTCTGTGCACTGGTCAGATTCAGTATTGATAATGAAGTCTTGATGAAGTGAACAGTCCTAAAGGAATACACTACTGTTCAAAAGTTTGGGTTCGGATGCATTGAACTGATCAAACGTGACAGTAAAGACATTTATAATGTTACAAAAAAACTATTTCAAATAAATGCTGTTCTTTTGAACTTTCAGAAGAATCCTGAATAAAATGTATCACAATTTTCCACAAAAATATAACTGTTTTCAACATTGCTGCTCAAGAAACATTTCTTATTATTATCAAACTAGCACATTAGAATGATTTCTGACAGATCATGTGATGCTGAAGTCTGGAGTAATGGCTGCTGAAAATTCAGCTTTGCCATCACATGAATAAATTAAATTTTTAAATATATTAAAATAGAAAATAGTTACTTGATATCGCAGTAATTTTTTACAGTATTACTGTTTTTACTGTATTTTTGAACAAATAAATGCCTCATGAATGTAAGATAATTTTTTTTTCAAAAACAATAATAAAAATTGACCAACCTCAAACTTTTTTAATGCTACCACGTCTACTTACTGTCCTCTTTGTAACAGCTGCGTATCTCTTTTGTATATCCTGTCATCTCTCTTTCGATCTCTCTCTCTCTCTCTCTCAGGCACACAGTACCTTCAGTGATGTGGAGGGAGGCTCAGGCAAAAGATGCTGAATGGTATGACAAAAGCTTCCAATCCAGTCATCCGGTCATCCTGTATCTCCATGGCAATGCTGGAACAAGGTACACAAACACTCAGGGACTTGTGATCAACACCACTTTATAAAACCAACTTGGTGTCAGAAATGATTCAATTGGAGTTAAAGCTGGAATGCACTTTTGCAGACTATACAGATTTTTGCCCCTGTCTGGAAGAGTCAATCTGCATATTTGACCACAAGTCGTGTTATGTATGATGTGCATAGATTGTGATTGTATCCAGTCGTCGGAGATCAAACCTGTTTGATATTTTGAGCTGATTTTAGAAAACATGTTTCCTTCATTTGTTATGTGTGTTCTAGCAATGAGGCCATATTTCTGTGTGAGTCTGTTGTGTTCAGAATGATTTGAAAGTCTGGTAGTATGTGATCCTCAGTCAATGTATGATGCCTAGTGTTTCCTCTGTAACCATTTTTATTTGGAAAGATTTGCAGTTCATCAAATGCAAATCTCTAGTCACTTTACTTAAGCTTGGTTGTATGTGTGTTTCAGAGGAGGGGATCACAGGGTTCAGCTGTACAAGGTAAAACATTTGAATTTACACTACTGTTTTCAACATAATAATAACTGATTTTGAGCACCAAATCAGCATATTAGAATCATTTCTGAAAGAGTCCCACGTGACACTGAAGACTGGAGTAATGGCTGCTGAAAATTCTGATTTGCCATCACAGGAATAAATTACATTCTAAAATATTTCAACAAAAACTTATTTAAAGTGGAAAAATCTTTAACAACATTACTGTTTTTACTGTATTTTTCATCAAAGAAATGCAGCCTTGGTGAGCGCAAAAAAAAAAAAAAAAATCTACCAATCCCAAAAATCTGAAAGGTAGTATACATTTAAGTTTTGAAAGTTAATGTTAGACATATTTTTTATCTTCTTGCCTCTGCAGGTTCTTAGTTCATTAGGCTACCATGTAGTCACATTCGATTATAGAGGTATGTTGGGTGTCTATTTTAATGCACTATCCTATCATGCAAGTCAGAATCCCATTCCCAGTCTCAGAGTGAAGCACCATATGGTTTTGTTTGTTTGTGCAGGTTGGGGTGACTCTGAGGGCAGCCCTTCGGAGAAAGGCATGACGTCAGATGCTCTCTTCCTCTACCAGTGGATAAAGCAGCGGATTGGCCAGAAGCCTCTGTACATCTGGGGACACTCACTTGGCACAGGGTGAGATGAACTCACATGAACCATCTGAAAGAGCACTATTGATGGTGTTTTTCTTTCTAGATGTGGATTTTCTAGTTCTTGGAATAACATTTTAGTTGTCCTTTGACATTATGGAATTGATTGTGTTACTCCCTGTGGTATATTTGAACTGTAGCTGATGCTGTTCATTCCTGTTTTTCCAGAGTGGCCACTAACCTAGTGAGACGTCTGTGTGACAGGGGTACGTGAACATACATTCATGCATTTGTGTTTTCTTATGAGCTGGGGTGTTGCAACTGAAAACAAATAGTAACCAGCAGCATGAAAATACGGTTTAAAACCAAGTAGAAACTTGCAACAGTGGCTTTATCTGTAAGTGGCAAGCATTTACAAATCACTTTAAATACATGTATAAACACTGTCACCTAATTATTATTCAGCAGAACTCATGAATAAATGTCACCAGAAGAAAAGCATAACCTTCTTGTGGATATGTCCCCACGAGGAAAATGTGATCATAAAGGGACTAAATAATGATCAGGATTTACACAGTCCTGGAAAATCTTGAAAATCCAAAAGTGTGATTTCAAAGCCTGGAAAGGTTATGAAACTTAAGAAAATTTTAAAAGGTCACGGAAATTTCTATAGTCAATACACAGTACTTTTCAAAGGTTTAAGGTCATTATAAATATATATATATATATATATATATATATATATATATATATATATATATATATATATATATATATATATATATATATTATTATTTATTATTATTATTTATATTATTATTTATTTATTTTTTCATTAAGGATGCATTAAATTGAACAAAGATAATGTTACAAAAATGTAAAATAAAAAAAAAAATAAAAAGAAGAAGAAACATTTCTTAAACACCAAATCAACATGTTAATTTATAAAAGTGATTTTTAATCATCAAAAAAAAAAAAAAGTTGGATAAGTCATGGAAAATTCTAATTTGAGTGTAAAATAACTGAAGTTGTATTTTTGGTTTAAAATTGTTTCATGATAATTACAATTAGTGAACATTGAATTAATTAAAGTTCCCTACAGAAAGAGTTTCGGAATATAATTTCTTCATTTCTTGTTAGTACATAAGCGGTGACTGTGTTTATGTTTCAGAAATAGACAAGCTTTCGGCACTGTCACTGTCTGATTAAGAGTGAACTAATGTACTTGCCAAGCACTTCTAATCAGTCTTTACGTTACATAAACCTGTAGTTGAGCCACTGTTTTAAACATGAAGGAATGATGCAGACTTCCTTTGTGCTTGCAGGAACGCCCCCAGACGCCCTAATTTTAGAGTCACCCTTTACCAATATCAGAGAGGAAGCCAAGAGCCATCCCTTCTCTTTGGTGAGAAACCAAGTTCCTGTTCGATCTCACATACTGCCTTTGTGCAACAAATAAACATAACTAACCTTGAACATTTATACATGTTCATTTGAACAGGTTTACAGATATCTGCCAGGCTTTGACTGGTTCTTCCTGGATTCTATAACTGCAAATGATATCCGATTTGCCAGTGATGAAAAGTAGGTTCTTTTAGTCTTCTATTTCTCTGTAAGTTTATGTGTGAGTGATTGTTTACTCTGTGTCCACCTACGAAGACTGTTGCGTGTTTATACAGCAGGGTGTCCTTGCAGCTGTGTTCTCTGTTCTGCAGCGTTTTCACACGCTAGTGGCTTCATCTTCCTCTGAGAACTTGTTTTAGAAACAGACTTAATGTGCATGTGTATAAATAGACCTTTTTAGTGTTCAGCCACATGTGGGCATTGATCCTTGAGTCACAGATGAAGTGATCATGTAATTCATTACACAAACCTCTAGTGGAAGGTCCCACACTATATAAAAAAACAGATCTATGTCCTGAATCCCTGTAAGGCGGTACTTATTTTGAGTTTGGAGTATCTCAAACCACTGTCTCTTTGTCTCTTAGTGTCAACCACATATCCTGTCCGGTTCTGATACTGCATGCAGAAGATGACACAGTCGTACCTTTCCAGCTGGGAAAGAAGGTAAAATATCAGTGTCAGACAATGAGAGGGTTTATTTAAAACTATAATATTGATATTTCAGACTCTAAATTCAGATTGGATGAGCCCTGTTAAGAGCTATTGTAAAATAGCTGATAGGCTCATTATACTTAAATCACAATAATTTGATCACTTGTTATGATGAAACCTGATTGAGTCGATGCTGGTGTTGGGAGATATGGTTTTTAAGCACATATGGCATGTATGATTTTTTTTATTTTTATGTGTATATAAATTAAACAACTTGTTACAATGGTAAACAAAGGAATATTCTGACATAATACAAACAGAATAATAAAACGTTACAGTAAACCTTTTTGTTTTGTTCAGAAAGAATCTCTATTCTACTTTATAAAATAAAACTACACTGCTACTTATAGCTATTTGAAGTATAATAATAATAATAATAATACATTTATTTATTACTATTATCATTACAAATTATTGCTGTTGTTATATATTGTAGTATCTGTTAATGCATTTGTTTTAAAAATGGTCTGTTCTTCTCTGTAACAATAACAATGATAATAATCTTTTGATCCACAGCTATATGATTTGGCGGCTCAGAGCAAGAGTCTGAACGGTCATAAGGTTCAGTTCATCCCGTTCCCCAGCTCTCTGGGCTACAGACACAAGTTCATCTACAAGAGCCCACAGCTACCACATATACTCAGGTGTGTATGCTTTACAAACTGCTGCTACTCATATTTTTTCCCACTGCTCAGTGCTGACAAAACAGTTTGGCTACATTCATCTTTTTATTCTGTTGGTTGGGAATACAAGTTATTTTTAGGATTGTGCCAGGTGGTGCAGTTTTTACATTCTTCTCCAGGTCCCTGACCAACAGCTGTGGCGATAGTAATTCAGACTGAAATCACTGTCTATATGTTCCAGTTTGTGCTGAAACTGAACACAGATATATGTTTTTATTTGAGATGTTTTTTGTTTTTGTTTTTTGCTAATGATCTTTCAGGGAGGCAAACCTGTACATTTCTTTAGGAATGTCTTTAGGAACACCAGATGAACTGCTGTTATTCAAAATTATTTATATGAAGTAGTCTGAAGTTTTAAGTGATAATGTTTTATTTTATAGAATAATTATTAATTTAATTATTGTCAAATAAGGTATAAAGTGTTATATTTTCATTTGTTCATATTTTTATTTTGAAATAATACAAAAAAAAAATCACAACATTTAATATTTACATTTAAACGATTTAATGAAAAATAAAAATAAAAACATTATATGACTTTGCATTGTATAACAATATACATTTTTGAAAACATTTTTTCAGAACTAATTACCTTCAATTACTTTTAATCAACTGGTTGCAAGGTCATTTTTACTGGATATATTAAATATAGTTCATCTTAATTTTGAACATTTATGTTTATTGTTTTATAATTGGAACAAGTGTTAACATTTTCCATGAAACATTTTCATGAAAAGTGTGCTTATTTTGTTTAATGACACAGTGGCACAGATATTTAGGTAAAACATTAAAATATTTAAGGGCCACTATACATTTAATTAAATTTATATTAATTTAAAGTTTAATTGAACATTACATTTTTTTATAAAAGTATTGGAAATGCAGTGTTTGAGATTAAATAAGTAGTATTGAAATTGGTTGCATTTAGTTCCAACAGATGGGAAATTTAAGAATTCTAATGTGGTGTTCTTTTTGTCTCTCTCAGTGATTTTCTCAGTGTGCCGCATCCCCACGTGTAGTCATGATCATTTCAGCCGACTGCCCTCTCTCTCACACACTCTCAGTCAAACACACACATGTACACAGTCTATGTGATCTGCACTGTGTACATGCACACACAAGCATGGACTGAAGATGCACCAGTTCTTTTGCATTTCTTTGTTAACTTAAAACCTGGAGGAAGAAAGTTATCATCATTAAGAGAGAGACAGGGCTGTGTGATTTCTTACACCGCCTCCTGTTGCCATGGTAACAGATCTGAAGTGGCAGCTGGAGCACAAAGTATGCAAAATAATAATAAGATAATGCACTTAAATAATGCTTAAGTCAACAACCCTCTTCAAAGGAGAGACGTACTGATGAAGTTTTAGCCATGGCACTGCGAAGACCACGAGGATTATGGTCAAAGGGATGAAAGAGGACAACATGCTATAATGATGTCATTGTCAGTGCTTGCTGACTGCAGTTCACTCCTTTTTTACGAACATAAAACAACGACAATATCATGGACCTTGTTTCAATTCTGAAATCCACTCAATGTGAACAGCGAGTTGTGTACAATAAAATGTGTCTTTTCTTTTTTTCTATCTTTATTTTTCCTCACGATTTGAATCATGATTTAAAATGCAGAATTTTGTGCTGCTTGGCATTAAAACTCTGTGATATTTTTATCCGATGTTTTGTGTATTGTGATTATGCTGTTGTGTTTGCTTGGTACATATGCAACTCAACTGCATCAGAACTGAATGAGCTTTTGAAATGAGATTTCCCTCCCCAAATCCACAGAGGTTTCATTATTTTAATGCATTTGGTTGCTCAATACTAGTTTGCATGCCTGTTATTGGAAAAAAGATTGTTGCACAGTCAAAAGACAACAGAAAACTATATGAAATCCTTTTCTTTACTTGGTTATGTGGGTTACATATTTTCTTTGGTCTTTATACTCTCACTTTGCACATTCCAAAAATAAATAAATAAACAAAATTATTAATTATTACCATAAAATGTTAAATACCAAAATCAAAAACCTTAGTGACAAATGTTAAAAGAATGACTGAATTTATTTTTATTACATTTATTACCCAATTGATATACACTATTGTTCAAGAAGTCTCATGCTCATCAAGGCTGTTTTTTAATTGATCAGAAGTATAGTAAAAACAGTAATATTGTTAAATATTATTACAATATTTTTTGTATTTTATATATTTTCAAATATAATTTATTCCTGTGGTGGCAAAGCTGATTTTTCTGCATCATTACTCCAGTCTTTCTAATCATTCTAATATGCTGATTTGGTGCTGAAAAACTTTTCTTATTATTATTAGCATATGTTAAAAACAGTTGTGCTGCTTAATTTTTTTGTGGAAACTATGATGCCTTTTTCAGGATCCTTTGATTAATATAAAGTTTAAAAGAACAGCATTTTTTTGAAATCTAAATGTTTTGTAATTTGTCTTTACTGTCACTTTTGATCAATTTAATGCCTCCTTGATGAATAAAAATATTAATTTCTTCCCAAAAGAACCCCCCAAAATTTGGAACTTTCTATAACTAGCTCATTTACTCAAAATTCACTTTAAGTGTATCTTGCAGTGTTTTATAATTGTGTTCTTTAATTTGGTGGAATATGTGTAATGGATTTTAACATGCACAAAGTAAATGAGGCAATACTCAAGTCAAGGATACCAAGATCCATGACTCTACGAAACAGTGAGCAATAATGACACATCTTTGATTTGCTTTAATGTCTTGTCATGTATATATAATGAATATATTTCCTTCACAATGTGCACTGACCATCTGACTATTCTTATTTGCATATTTAAAGTAATTTTCACTGTAACACAACCCCTTTGAGACTCAAGGTTTGCTGTATTGTTGCTCTGTGTGTCAGGTTATATATGTTTTTTTTTCCTCAAATATTTCTGCTCAAATTTTATTTTCTTTTTTTAGGGCTGATAATAATAACAAGGTCATGTGTGCATGCAAGCTTCAATGGTAGATCTAGGCTCTCTGCTGATGTTATTCTTAGAAAGAAATTGTATTACAATTTTTGTTTTCATCTGCTGCCGTGTGACTGATGCACTGAAAGAAAAACAACCAAAATCTCTTAGCTTGTGAAGGACTATGTAGAAATGATGTAGAAATCATTTTAGCAAGACCACCAGGTTATAGAGAAGTGCAATAATATTATCTAAAGCTGAAGGACAACCATATGTTACACCAAAAAAACAAAAACAAAAAACGATATATATATATATATATAAACATAAATCTGCTCACTTATATATTCCATTGTACTAGAATGTAAAAATGGACCACAGAATATTTGGATGTTACTGCTCTGAACACAAATTTTATTCTGCCGTCTTTGTTGAAGTTGACCAAACTTTGCATATTTGAACTCAATACTTATATTTTAAAATTATTTTTTGTAATGAAATACTGCCCAGTTATTTCAACAGCAACTGTTACTTTTTGCAGAATATATCATGAGTGGTTTACAATGTTTGTTTTGTTCTAAGCTGCTAAAACTTACAGGACACATGCACAGATGTAAGTACACTATGTTTATTTGTAAACAATAAAAGACTGGAAAAGAAATGTATGCTTTCTGATATCCATTATTTAAAAGGCTTTTATACTGAAACCCAGGAGGACAATTTTATTTTTATTCTTATAATTCCTCTCTCTATAAATTTCTGTATCTGTATTACACTGTATTTTAACCCTTTATTTTTTTTTTTTTTTTTTTTAATACAGCAAAAAAAAAATGGAGGGAGACAAACTAAGGGAGGCAATAAAAAAAATTAAAAAGAAAACCTTCAACATTTTTATTATTTGTTATCATGGTTTTAACACCATTATTTGTATACAGTTCTTGTGTAAAATATAGCAAGAAAACAAGGCCTCGGTACAAAGTGTGAATGTTCAAAGGCACATCCATAAGCATACATTCAAACGACACACTGTAATCTGATATGCTGTTTAGACTGTTCAAACTCAAGCCAGGGTTTGCTTTATGAATTTCCATTTGCTAAAATTCAAGCTGCTTTGTAAAATGAACAACAGGACAAACATCTCATAATTTGGTAATGCTATGTGAAATAGTAGAGCAAACTGAATCAGCTTCAACCCTGAAGAAAAAAAAAGCAAGAAAAAAAGCAACTATAACACTATTTAAAGGACACACATGATGAATTCCCATGAGTTTACATCAGCCAGCTGCCATATAGCCTCTGTTCTTATTATTTTATGAAATATTCTACAAAGGGATGTGTTCTCTTATTGTTGTTAATATTGCACAGTGTGCATACAAGGCACCCTTTAACCTGCATTTGAAAGCTTGAATAAAAAGATCATTTGGACACCGAACAACCACATCACATGCACTCTGGAGTCATTATATCAATTCTGTTTGCATTTGTTACTTTTAAGGTTGTCATTTCTGACTGCTTACAGTATATCATATATTTTAAGGCAAATATACTACTTCTACTGAATTCAGACAAACTAAATGTGGTTGCAAGTCAAATATTTTGTCATGTTTAAGAAATATTCTAGGACACAAATGTTACTCAAGTCTCCAATGGTTTCCAGTTGCTGATTTGGCTTCAGAAAATACTCAAAGGCTCTTGTTCGGTCCTACCGTGTTCTCTGTTATAATCAGTCACAACCGCCATTCTCAAAAGTGAAACAAGGAATGCACAAAAATTGAGAATTTACACCAGTTGATGCATAAATACCTTTGAAACTGATGCTGGACTAAATTTTGGCAAAATGAAGCTTCAATAAATTAGTCTCAGATGACCAACGAATTGAATTTGCATAATGGAAACCATGATTACTGATAATTAAGTATAGGCATGTGCAAGTAACAGTGATTTAAAACCTACTACAGTGTAAGTGCACATGGAAGAGTTAGTTTTTTTGCGTGTATGTTTGAGGGTACACTACAGTAATGAAGTTCAAAGAGGCTCCACATGGTGTTATGCATAGTGCGAGAAACCTGAATCTGAATCAGGTGAAGCCAGTCAAAGCACACTGGGAAATTTTGAGGAACAGGAGCGCAGACCCAGTGGACACCGTCAGACCATCATGTTGCCCACTCCCTCATTCACGAGGTTCGTTAGGTGGCGGGATCTTGACGTCAGATGGCTCTACACCCCAGATCTCGCGTGCGTACTCTGCGATGGTGCGGTCGCTAGAGAACTTTCCAGAAGCAGCAATGTTTCTGATGACCTTTTTGGTCCATTCTTTTGGGTTCTGAGGAAAAGAGTGGGGAATTTTAATTTACACACAATGAAGGACAGTCCAAATTTAAGATTAAAAAAATCTGCTATTGGAAAACAGCTGTGACAGCAGTTTTACCAAAATTCCCGTTCATTAAGGTCAGCTAAATATTTTGAGTAGTGGTAGAATGATATCTAGTCCAAGTACTGGAGCTCAATCAGTCAGTGAACACTGGTCATTTTGACATTTAGCGCCCCCTTGTGACAGGTACAAACACTTGCTGTTCTCAAATATTTTAGAGTTTAGAAAATATAATTAAAATGTAATTTAATGGAATAATTTTTAGTGATTAAATATTACTACTGACACTGGGCTCAGCAACTGAAAAGCCCATATTGGTAAACCACCAGTAAATATCCAAACCTCACCCTGTAGAGTTCATTAACTTTTTCTTGACAGCTGATATATGCTTCATAGTCTGCAAATACCTTGAACCTGAGAAAGAAAAACAGAAGTCACGCACCTCTTACTAAAGCATAAATAAGTCTGATACTTGTTACATAAAATAGTTATGAATTCTATAGACCTTAATATATTAGGGTACAATAATCCGTAGCAAGTTTTTCTTACTTATAAACAAAAATGAGATATACCTGTATAAGCCACACAAGAAAATGCTAACTTCTTTTTAAAAAAAGGGGAGGTGAAGTCTTTAACACTCACCTGTCATGATTCATGAGCATGTTGACAACGTCTTTGAAGAGTTCAGGCTCTTTGGGGCTGAAGAATCCAGTGCTGATCTGATCCATCGCCTGCTTCAGTTCAGGCAGACGCTCGTAGTATTCCCTGGCATTGTATCTAGATCACAAACAGTGTTGTTATTGTAGACTAAAAATAAAACCATTAAAACTGCTTTTGGTAATTGAAATAAGGCTGAAATAAAGCAAAATAGAATAGACAAAAGGAGCAATTACTGATTTTAGATTAGAATGTACTCACAAATAAATTTTACAACCAGGGACTTATATCTCTGTTTTTGTTTCATTGTTTGATTACATCAGTCCTCCAGCCTAAAGCTTCCTTGTTTGCTGTCTTATCCCATTTCTATCCATTCACTCTTTCTCACCCCTTTTTGTCCATGGCCTCCACATCCTCCACCCTCATGCCAAAGATGAACAGGTTTTCTTCTCCAGCTTCTTCTGCCATCTCCACATTAGCGCCATCCATGGTTCCGATGGTCAGAGCGCCGTTAAGCATGAACTTCATGTTCCCTGTACCGGAGGCTTCTGTACCGGCCGTGGAGATTTGCTGGGACAGGTCTGCAGCAGGGATCACTGAAGAGCAAAGCATATGACACATTCAATCACATACTCAACACATAATTTGTAACATTAAAAAAAAACTATTATGCATCTATAGCAAAAACATTTATTAGTTTAATTATTGCATGATAAACCGTAATAAATCTCATCTGATCTGATCTTTTTCTGGCTATACATCAACTGTTTATGAATTTACTCACCCTTCTCAGCTAATGAGACTCTATAGTTCTCCAGGAAAATGACCTTGAGTCTGTCTCCCACCACAGGATCATGATTCACCACCTCCCCCACTGAGGTGATCAGTTTAATGATCATCTTTGCCATGTGATAGCCTGGTGCTGCCTGCAGGAGGCAGTGCGGGACAACACAAAAACACCTTTTACAAATTTTAGGACTCTTACAGCAGTGGCTCTAGACCTTTTTGACTTTTTGACAATATTCAAAGGTCCTTTATATGAAAAGGCAGCTAGTTTTCAAAGTCAAACAGAAAGTACAAGTGTCAATATTAACCATTAAATTAAATAATGAAAAAAAATATTCCACAATTCCAGACGTTTCAGGAATGGTACGTTCTTTAATAAAACATTTGTTGCTGAGGGGGGAGAAATCCGATTTTTTTTTTGTTTTGCATTTTCAGTTAAGTTTGACTATTTTTTTATATCTTCATTTCATACAATTTTAAGTCAACCTGTAAACCCTTCAGAAGTTTGCTGAGGCCCTCTAGTGGTTTGCTTTTGTCAAATACAGTTATGACCATTATCTACATATCTAAATAATAACAACAATATTTATTATTATAATTTAAAAAGTAAATTTCAAGTGAATTAAACTGAATACACGTACCTTTCCTCCAATCATTACTGTCCTTGGAACAAACTTCTTGTTCGGTTCTTTCTTAATCCCTAGAAAGTGCAGAATGAAAAAAAAAATACATTAATCATTTATAAATCACTCACTAATTACTCATTAATTGGAGTTATTTAAAAAGGAAACTCCTACATAATTCTGATAAACAACAACTAAACAGTTTTATTTTCTATAATATTTCATAGAATAATTTCTACAACTCTATAACTCTATTATAACGCCACAAAACAAGAAAACAGCTATCTATCTATATTTCCAACTGAATAAAAAACAACAACTGTACCAGTAAAAGACAAACTAATATTAATAAAAGTGCTATATCTGTGGTCAGTTCCTCTGTCCGGATCAACCTGGCACAACCCAGTGTGAACACATTTCTGTGTGTAATTCTTACTGTTGTATAAAGTGATGACATGCAGGCAGTTGAGCAGTTGTCTCTTGTACTCATGGATTCTTTTGACGTGGATGTCGAAGATGGACTCAGGATTTATCTTCACTTTGTACTCACTCTCCAGACATGCTGCAAACTTCAGCTTATTCTCCTAAAAAATAAATAAAAAAATAAGTCATTAACAAGAAAACAAAAAAAAAAACTAAAAAATCATAATACATAAACACCAAACAACAACATAAATGTAGACCTGTTTCACTTTAGCCACATCCCGAATGAACATTTCATCATTGACAAAGTCCAACAGTTTTTTTAACTGGAAAAGATCTGTCAGGAAGTCCTCACCAATTTTCTGAAAGGAAAAAAAAAATCACAAGACAGTAAGTGCCAGAAAGAAAACCTGTGGGGGAAGAGCTAGAAAGAGTTACTTGGTTAAGAAGGTCACCTCAGCGATGATGTCAGCCAGGCCGGGGTTGCAGAGCAGCAGCCAGCGACGAGGTGTAATGCCGTTTGTCTTGTTCTGAAACTTCTCTGGCTCAATGTCACAAAAGTCCTTAAACTTAAACCACAAAAAATAAAAATGTCTCTAAGTTCTACATGTCTTAATATAAAGCAATATCAATGGGGAAAAAACTATGTCAATATATAACTGACCTAACCAGTATCTCTACACGAAAATAAAATTTAAACCGACATATATATAAATATATATATATATAAATATATATACACATATATATACATATACATATATATATACATATATATACATATATATACATATATATATATACATATATATATATATACATATATATATATATATATATATATATATATATATACATATATATATACATATATCTATATATATATATATATATACATATATATATATATATATATATATATATACATATAATATATACATATATATACAATATATATACATATATTATATATATATATATATATATATATATATATACATATATATATATATATATATATATATATATATATATATATATATATATATATATATATATATATATATATATATATATATATATATATAAAAAATCATGGCTCCCTGGAAATGATATATTCTGCTATCAAATACTTTTGTGTAACAACTGATGCACTCTACTCACACAGTGGTCTTGACAATGTCTGAGTGAATCCGTGCGACTCCATTAACAGCGTGTGAGCCAACCACACAAAGGTGGGCCATGTTGATCCTCTTTGGATCCCCCTCCTCAATCAGAGACATCCTTCGCAAACGATCACTGTCGCCTGGATACAGCGCAGCAACTCTCTACAACAGAGACTCAGTCAGACAAACCGCTTCATTTAACAACATCTTGATGATCATGTGTGGATCCTCACATCCAGATGCCGCTGGTTGATCTCGTAGATGATCTGCAGGTGTCGTGGCAGGAGTTTCTCAAACATGTAGACAGGCCAGCGCTCCAGAGCCTCAGGTAACACCGTGTGGTTTGTGTATGCGCACGTCTTTGTGGTGATCTCCCATGCCTACACACATACATACAAAAATGCTAATTTTGATAACTTATTATAAATAGAAATTATATTCAATAAATTGAAATCAACAAATAAAATAAGAAAATGAGACATAAAAATTCCATTATTTTGAGTTGGCAGGTTGTGTGCACAATACTCTCTTTACATTAACATTACTCATGTCAGCATGACTAAACAGAAAAATGCCGCACAACAAAACGACCAAGGAATTAGTTTGCTTTTTATTTGTGCATATCAACTAATTTCAGTAAATGCATGTCTATGAATAAATGAATTATTAAGTAAATTAGAGAGCCTGAACATCACACCTTTTCCCAGTCTAGCCGCTCTATATCCAGCAGGATCCTCATGAGCTCAGGAATCGCCAGAGCTGGATGAGTATCATTCAACTGGATCGCCACCTGAGAGCGAGTTTTGAAAGCATTATACTTTGAAGGATATAGGTTTATTCGAACAAAAATTTGTGTCAATTGAACGTATTTAAAGTAATATCACCTTTTCATGGAAAGTCTCAAAAGAGGTGCGCATGGGATCCCGGCAGCCAAACTTTGAAGATTTAAAGCGTCTGATGATGTCCTGCAGAGTAGCAGCCACCACAAAGTACTCCTGCTTTAAACGGAGCTCCTTCCCTTCAAAAAACTAACACATGCATATACAAAGAATTTAATCAGTATTAAAGATAAACACACACTGAAACCTTTACAAATAGCAAAATATTTCATATTTTTCTGATAGAATAACTAATCATTGTGTTTTCTGGCTGTATAGTTCAGTAGCTGTGTGAACAATAGCTATATACACTAGTGTCTCATGATTCATGACATACGCCAACTGTTGCTCAGGACTCCATATTACAGTTTCATACTTCCTCATTGCATTACACATATCTGTGTTACTGTTGCACAAGATTAGAGCTTTCGGTCTGCTTGTGGCTGGTGCTAAAGCATATGTTGCAAACCAGCATCTACATAGTCTAAATATACACAAATGATATTTTGGTAACTAATACAGATTGTAGCTCACAAATTCTTGCTCTCTGTACATTCACTCCATCTGGCACACACACACACACAGATATCTCACTAAGAGTTTTACAGTATTGAGAGGTGTGTGTACTTACATTGTCATTGGGGTAGAGCACCCTGGAAATGTTCTCTGCCAGGTTTCGGTCCAGTACAGCCTGGATGTAATCTCCCACATTAACTACACAGGAAAAAAGAGAGTATTTTTTGCATTATAAATAAATGATACAACAGACAGAAATACTCTCAGCATGTAGAGTAACATTTTAGCCACAGCATTTATGTATCTCGTGACCGATACTTTGTCACTTTTGATCAATTTCATGCATCCTTGCTGAATAAAGTTAATTTCTTTTCAAAAAGAATTACAACTATTTGCAGAAGTCAATCTACACATTGGGAAAATGATGGCGTCTTATGCGGAAATATGACTTAATTTGAGCGCTAAACCTTAAGAGTACCATATGTTTATTAAAGAATGAGACATTCTATGTAGAGGCCCGACATTCATGAAGGACCCTCTCAAAAGCAGGCGTATCTATGGGTAACGCTGGCCTGTTGCCACCTGCTCTCCTGTTTCTGTGCTACTGCAAGAACGCTATATTTAGTATTCTGCACAGAAACCATTCTCCCAGGAAACAAGTTCAACTCAAGTAAGAAGGTAAGTTTAGACTAGATCACACTAAAAGTAATACAACACACTATTTCAATACACTGATACAAGGAAATTTCAAGCATACTGTGATTAATTTTAAGCATAACAATATTGCAACAATCTTAGCTCACACAGAAGCAGGGATCCTCCACCCAAACCAGTACCAAGGGTGTCACTTACTTTCAGTGATACAGCCGAAATAGTACCAAAACACATGTGACATACTGGACCAAGGACTGAATGTGTGTGTAAATGCATAATCATTGTTTGGACTCACATTCTTGCAGGTTGAAATCATTAGGAGCTTTGGCAGACCACAGTCTCATAGTATTCACTGTGTTGTTTTTATAGCCAGGCACAGGAGTGTCATAAGGCATCGCAAGCACCACCTGCCAAAGAAAAGATGGTACAAATATTCTAATTTTAATTATTTTATTTAAGCTTAATTCTGTTTAATTACATTTATAGAGAAACAAAAGACACTTAATAGACACTTGAACTGATTTTGCTTCAGGATCTATTTTTTTGATCAACCCAACCCAGTGCTAAAATTGTAAACAAAATGTCTTTTAAAAATGAACAAATTAAATATATTACCAAGAAATTTTTCACTTGTGCCTGACGCAGCAAGCTAAATTTGACTGCATACACAACCTTTTTTTGTCTTTCCCTTCTCTTTTATCTTTTAGAAATGTATAAGCGCATTGCTTTTGCAAACCTAACGATCATGATTACACTACCATCCAAATGTTTGGGGTCAGTGTGATTTAAGAAATTAATATTTTTATTTAGAAGGGATGTATTAAACTGATCAAAACTTACATTAAAGACATTTATCATGTTATAAAATATAAACATTTCTAATAAATGCTGCTCTTTTGTACTACATAGTCAAAAAATAATGCTAAAACAAATTATCACAATTATCACAAAATATTTAAAAGCACAACAATATCACTGTTTTTACAGTATATTAATCAAATAAATGCAGCCTTGGTAAGCATAAGATACTTTTTTTCCTAAAGCATTAAACAAAATCTAACAGTTAACTAACAAAAAAAGTTTATGGGGTTACATTTTATTTTATTATTACCTGGGTGTCAACCCACTTTGGTCCCTCATGTGTATGCGCCACTCGGCCATAGAAATGCACAGGCAGCATGTACTCCGGACGGGCCTTCTCCCAAGGGTTACCATAACGCAGCCAATCATCAGCTTCCTCCACCTAATAAACAGAGTTGTCCCATAGTTAAATGGTTTTGATATAAAAAAATAAAAAACGTTGAGGCTTTTTATCCAACTAACTCAATATAAGGCCAAGGTAAATGTATATTTGTCTATGAATGTATTTTTCAGTTTGGTTTACCTGCCAGCCATTGGTGATCTTCTGATTGAAGATGCCAAACTCATAACGAATGCCATATCCATATGCCGCCAAACCCAGAGATGCCATTGAGTCCAAAAAACAAGCTGAAGGAGAAGGCGAATACCCATAATGATCAGGTTGTGTACTCTACCACAAATGTAGTTTTTATTTTTATTTTTTTATTTTTTTAAGTTTGGTACCTGCAAGACGTCCAAGCCCTCCGTTTCCCAATCCTGCATCCTCCTCAATATCCTCCAGCTCTTCCAAATCCAGTCCAAGCTGAAGATCAGCACCATTGTGTAAAAAAAAGAAACAATGCATTTCATTATAAAAACATATACACAACACAAGTTCCATTTTGGGCAACAAAATTTGTAATTATTATGTAAACTTCATACAGTTTAAGTTTTCAGCAACTTCTGTGTTTTCACATTTAGTAAAGGAAGGGTTTAGACAGTTTTGCAAGCCTGTAGCAACTGGTCTACATCCCCCATGAGCTCTCTGTGGGTGAGCAGGGGATAAAAACAACAGCTGTTTCTAAAGTATCAGGATGTTTAAGTAATAGAGCTGTGGGCCGGTTCTGCAATTAAATAACAAACGCTCTACTAAAATATTAAGTTTACTAAGTCATGGTGATGCACTTTACCTGGTAGATGGCCTCATCACAGGCATTCTGCAGCCCAAGATTTATCATGGTGTTCTGTAGAGTTCTGCCCATGTAGAACTCTAGAGAGAGATAGTGGATGCGCTGAAACAGAAAACACACAGATAAATCTGATTGTACATGAACGTTCATGTCTACAGAGAATCTGTATCTGAAGCAGATGATGTAGGTAAAAAACGACATAAAAAGTATGACAATACAAGGTACAAAGATTAGAAGATGCTGTCTGGAAAATTCACCCTTACAATTAATCACTATGTGAACTGGAAAGAACAGTAATGGTCTACCAATATATATATATTTTTTTTTTCTAGAGTATATTTCCAAAAATACTGAGCTCTAAAACTGATTGTTACAGTTCAGAAATATCAATATAATTATTTGTAATTCAATCACAAATTAATAAAAATGACACATTAACATACTCTCCACTCATAACAAAGTCAAACTCATGCTCTGGTCATGTCTCTTCCAGGTTGCTCAATTGCAACATGCTTAATTTGATGTCTTTGGCTTAGGATCAACTTTTCATAAGAGTCCATTCATCAGATGTCTCCAAAGGGAGGAGTTCACAGCCTGCTGAAGGCCCCAAATCCACAGTGAACAACATTTGAATACCACAGTCATAAATAAATGCTTGCTTCACTTTCATGTGCTGAGATGGTACTTCATGACAGCATACTGTAGGTTTAAATAAAGTGACTAAGTGTTTTACTGTTTTTCCAAGGGTCTGAACCTCAACAAGCTTAATGCTTGACAAGAGTGAAGTTCCTGGAAACACTTCACGTATTGGTGTACTGTGCTCAACCATATAAAGCTGTCTGGTTCCATTTAGAGATGGAACCAGAGTTGGTTTAAAGGACTGCTGAAATAAAGCACACAAATCCCTGGAAAACAGTCAAACTCTCTGAATTTTGGCTAGTGCCAAGAACAGGACCAATCTTGTGCACTCAATAAAAATTTTTTTGAAAAAAAAGTGTTAATACATTTATAAAATCCCAAAAAAGGCACAAAGTATAGAAAGTTCCCAAGTAATACTACTTTAACTCAAAACACACTAAACTAATAAGTAACATCACATTTCACAGAAACCTAAATACATAGTGCAAGCCACATTGGTGAAACCACAAAAGGCCGGAAGAAAAAACACTTTCCACTTGTTACCCTCCTAAAAACACATAATTACCTCCCAAATCATAATAAAGCACCCAGGTCACAGGTGTCTATTAATAGGAACGAGTGATTCTGCACATGGACCATGTCAATGCATTAGATAAGGCCTATTATCTTCTACTGGGTTTGACAGTATAGTGTAATCTGTGCTTGCCCTAGAGAGCACACAACATCAAGTGGTTGCAAAATACTCAGTTACTAATGATGGCCTAATGTGACAAGGAACAGATCACACTTTGCACAGGAAGCACAAACTAACAGCTGAATCCATGTTAAAGGATGACCAAAAGGATGTCAATGCAAAGAACACAAAGTTGAGAAAACAAATGAGTGTTTAGGTTAAATTCAATATGAATATTCAGTACGTTTACAATGTACCATGAATATGATGGTTTATGCATCAAACTATTATTTCATTTAAATACGCATGCAGTTAAGAATGTATATATTCATGTTTAAACAGGCGATTGTTAATTTACATGCATTTTTATCTATCCCACTGCTGCACAAACATAACACTTCCTGGCTGCCTGCACAGGCAAGAGGAGGAAGAGGAAGAAGAGATCCGTACCTTCGGGTCTTTCTCGTAGTAATACTGCTGAGTGCGGATCCAGCGGCCCACCAGGTGATCCCGCACCGTGTGCGCCAGCGCGAAGTAATAATCCCGCGGCGTGGCCACATTGCGGTCCTTCACTAGGGTGAAGTGAAGATGCCTGTTGAAGCTCTTTTTGATTTCGGAAACGTCCCCCAGTCCAGCTATACCTCGAACACTGATCTGCTTGCGCTTTTCATGGTCGGTCAGAGGCTTGGACATGTTGACAACTCGTTTAAAAGGCAAAGAATGAACGTTTAGACGCCTTGACTTGCCGTGTGCCCACTGCCTAGCTTGGTGCGACGTGCAAAGACTGCACTTTTCCCTTTGAGACACACCCCTATGTCATCTGGAGAAGAAAGTGGGCGGGGCTTTATAGAATGTCTGTTTATTGGCCAGTGATGCTTTCGTAATTGCATTGTCATTGGCTGTGTGAGATGTCAATCAGTTCAGCAACGCTAACTACTGTAGCAACATGTTTAGGAATATATTCAGAATTCTGTGCCTGGAGTTGGACCAAAATTGCCGTTTTACTGTATAAACAGCTTTTAGGCCTATATAACATTTTAGCATGACCACTTTCAGCTTTAGTAAATATGACTTGTAAAGGCTTGCCCATTTCCTTAAGTTTCTTAAGAGCTCAGTTTCCATTGTTATAGTTATACAGACTTTTTACTGATAACTACAAGAGCCAGAATCTGGCCGTATATGGAACGAGTTTACAAGCAACCAATGGAAACCTTTTAAAAGTGGGAGGAGTCTGATTTAAAAGTGACTGATATGTGAGTAGCTGACATGCAGTGACAAACCATTCTTGATTTAAATCTATTTTAAACATTTAAATAATTATTCTAGAATTACTTTATGTTATGCCTGTCTTGATAGGTGGCAATAAATAAATAAATAAATGCAAGCTTGCTTCTTGACTCTTTGGTGTCTTTTAAACAAACTATTGACAGGGATATTGCTTAGAAAACCTAAAGACCAGGGAGAAATAAAGTAAATAAAATACAGATTTTATGGGGTTTAGAGAGGAATTGTTGTAGTCTCAGGTGAAGAAAAAAAAAGTATTTTTTAGGCTAGGCTTCCCAGAGATAGAAATGTTACTTCAGGTCCACAGACAAGGAAAAGGAAAATCATATTGTGTAAGTGCGACACGGATTTGGAAATTAACTGCACTTTCTGAAGACCTCAATACAACATCCTATGATGAGTAACAATTAGTAATAAATTGTGACATTTGGGCTGCCCAGCCCCCCCCCCCCCCCTTTAGTGTTGTGACACCTGCTGGTGCCAAGAAAGACCAGCAGCATGTCTGAACAGGTGAAAGATGTGATGGGAGCGCACACAAGGCAGACCACATCCTGCTGTCTCACTTTATGACCTTCTTGTGAACTTTATTTGCAATCGCACTTTTAAATACTTCACACAGGGCACAGTTTTCAACTTTTTTTTTTTTTTAAGATTATATTTATATGGCATTTTATATAAACATATTTCCTATGTTTAATAATAGGCACATTTAGTTTATAACTACAGGAGAAAAGTACATGACAGTAACAGCTCTGGTCAGTTTTCCTTCCATCTGAGAGCAGATAATATATAATATGAAGTACATGATTTGCTTGAACATACTGGGTAACATAATACATCAAACTAGAAGCTAGAGAATAATTAAATATAACATAAAAATAAAATAACTTGAACTTTGAGCTTGAGGGAATCAAGTGTTTTTAATCAGTTTTATATAATTAACCCTGACTAAAACGATTCTGACATGCTGTAAACACCTTAACCAGTACAAACATTTTACCTTCACTCATAGCAGGAAAACAGAAACATTCAGAAAGTCAGAGGTATGTATAAGAACTCACACTGTGAATAAATTCAATGACAAAATGGCAAATACAATCAATGTTGATATTTTTCCTAGGGCATTAAAATCAGGTACAAACATTGCAAGTGTCTATGTTTTCAGCACGTCCCATGCTTATGGATTGACTCTATGCAATGGAAAGTGGCACCGAGGGCCCAGCTAGTCTCCACGTCATTTATTTGTCTTGCCAGCTGAAATTTAAACAGAATGATAGTGTTAAACAAAAATCACCGCATCACCATTATTCCTCAAAATATTACAGATAAAACCCATACTGCTGCAGTTAACATGTTGCAATCTGTGTCCAAAAGTCACAACAAAGTAACTATTTCACAGTCCTTTAGATCAAGAGTAGCACACCTTCAGCTCTTTATCAGGAGGGAAGTCAAGCTCCTGAAGAAGTACCGAGATGTAGGTCAGATCCAAACACAGGAACGGACTCTCCTTTATTCCTCCAGCTGCCATGTTATTGCACACTGGAGCAGAAGAGCATTAGTTAATGTTTTGTTAAGCAAAATTAAACAGATTGGATTATTTATCAAATGTACATTTACATTACATTTATGCATTCGGCAGATGCTTTTATCCAAACCGACCACATTCAATTCATTTACATTTTATCAGTTCTTTTGAGTATGACTAATAATCTAGTAATAATGACACCATGACATGTTATTTTTTATATTTTTTTGCAGTACTGGAAATTCTACACTACCTAACTTAAAAAATTTGGGGTCTGTACGTTTTATTTTTAGTGTTTTTTTTTTTTTTTTTTTTTAAGGAATCGCTCATTCTCACCAATGCTGCATTTATTTAAGAAAAAACAGCAGCGAACAGTAATATTGAGAAATATTATTATAATTTAAAATATGTTTTCTATTTTAATATATTTTAAAATTTAAAATGTATTCCTATGATATCAAAGCTCAATTTATTAGCAGCCATTACTCCGGTCTTCAGTGTCACATGATTCAGAAATCAATCTAATAACATTCTAAAACACTGATCATTATTAATGTTGACAACAGGTGTGCTTACTAATATTTTTTGGAAACCTGATATGATTTTATTTTATTTTTTTTCAGAATTCCTTGATGAATAGAAGGTAGAAAGAATTTATTTTTGTAACAATGTAAAGGTTTTTTGTCACTCTTCATCAATTTTGGCATCCTTGCTTAATAAAAGCATTACATTTTATTTACATTATTACATTTGTCATATACTGACATCATATACACCTACATTCTGTTACAAGGACACACTTACCTTTTTTAGCACCTTCAATATAATCACTGACTTTGACAGACCCCCCTGTGCTTTCATCTGAGTCAGAGACACAGAAAGTGATTTGTGAATTACTCAAATTAAAGTTCAACTCATTGCTTGTTACTCTTAAATCTAAAAAAAACAATGTTTGACTTAAATCAAATGACAGCAATCAGGCTAATATCATACCAATGAGGCCCAGATCCACAGCCCTGTCGTAGTAATAGGAGAATGCATAGAAGTCCACGTCTTTCACGCCCTCAATTTTTCTCACACGTTTGTAGATCATCTTTTCCACTTTTGTAAGGCAAGTCTCATAGATGGGCTCTCCTAGAAGAGAGCACACACACAAGTGAATATAAATACAATTCTGGGGAGTAACACTGAATGTAAATAAAACTGAACATACGAAAACCTAACCCAAGCAGAGAGCGTTTTTCATACCTGCTTTCTGCCCTTTAACAGTGTAGAGTACTTCAGCATGCTCCCACTGTCCAGAGTAATCTGGGGCTAGACATGGACTTACCAGCTCTTGGGGTCCTGCTACTGAAAACACATACACACAGCAATCAAATGATTTATTTAAGCACATCACAACATTTTTACTGCCACTATGTGGAATAACTGTGACACTACTGGAGAACAAATCCAAACACGAGCTCTGCAGTGCCACCTGGTGGCCAAACATAAAAACACGTTTATGCGTGTCTTTGCTCATAATAACCTTAAAACCCACTCAGAGAGAAGCAGAATACACTTATACAACGGACAAAACTATAAACAAAGAAATCTGATTATATTTGTAGTGTACTAAATGTAAATCTCAGTAGTGAACTGCAGGCGGAAGCTGCTGCACTGATAGCAGTTTCTCTCTCTGGCCTCAGCTAAATCAGTGCAACAGCTGGCCACCAAGGAATTAATCTTCAGTGCGTTATTAAGAGATTAGATAATGGCTTATTTATCGAGCGAATGAGGTCTTTAAAAGCCAAAGATGAAGAGAGATTGTAGACCACATACAAGGCTGTCCTTCAATCCCTCCTAACACAGCAAGTCTGGCTGACATCAACCCCAGGCCGAGGTAACTACAGAGAAAGAGAAGAGACATTAAAGGAATGAACATACAAAACACAAATATTTTTATTTTTTATTAAAATTGGTATAAAAATTAAAATACCATGTACATATTATAACATTAATATAAGTCAAATATTTCAGAATTTCATATGAGTATATGAGATATGAGAATTGCACACTACTGAAGCAACTGTCGTACGCCATAAGTGATCCCACATCCTATCCTCATCACCATCTTGCCTTTTAAATGTCAATGAGTACAGACTTTGCTTGGTTGGTCTCTGCTGGAGGGTTTGTTGTGTCAAATCTCCTGCCATGAATAACTAGTAATTCTAGTAATCTGGAGATGTGTCCGGTGATGGGATTGTAATTGGAGGCTTGTGTGATTACGCTCTAATCAGGAGTGCGAGGCGAGGCGAACACACACTGCCTCATAAACACATGTGCTGCCCGCACTAAACACTGAGCTCACATAACCTAGAAAGCCCTGGACGGCCCGACCAAGCACAGGAACCAATGGGTGGCGGTGTCAAATATCGGGCAGAGGTTTCACCCTAGTGCTAGAGGATTGCAAGTCATGTAACCTCACAGGAAAAAGCCACAGAGAAGCTGAAGTCTTTAAACGGATAGAGTAATATGATAATATTGTATTTCTGAGTGTTGAGGATTCTTCAATGAGATGTAATGAAGACCAGCCTGAGGAATGCATGATATTGTACTATCAGTTATTTGCTCAAATTGAGTGAGAAAAAGAAAAAAAAAAGATAAAAATTAAAGCCTAAATTCACCTGCAGGGCTCCAGACTGCGACCATTTTTTCTGCCGGTGCGGGTAAATTTTGTATGCGGTCGCACGGGCGCGACCACCACGTTGTTCAATTAGCGCTGCCATTTCTGTCGCATAATATGAGAGATATCAAACGGCAAACGAAACAAAAGCAACAAAATCCTGCTACTTGTTTGAGCAGCGCAGCACGGACCGTTTATCAACACAGACAAACTTGTCCGAGCTCAGAACAGCTTTACTCAGGAACCAAAGTTGATTTCGTGACACTGTTATTGCACAACGCTGCGAGATCCAGTGAGAAGTGTTTGAATTTGCCGCAGAATGAATAAAATGTTGTTGTGAGATCTAGTGAGATGCATTCAAATTCTGCACAGAATTCTCTGTTATAAACCGATCAAACAGCGCTAACATAGAAAACCAGAAGCAGTAAGCTAACTGTAACCATGGTGTTGTGGTAGAAATAGTTAAATGTTATTACATTATTAATTTCAGGGTTTGTTCAACCTTTTGAATTTTCAATTACTTACAATCATTTCACACACCGGTTGCCAGCACTTTAAAGCTCCTAAATGATTCAATTTGAATGCTATTTTCAATGGAATGACCAAAATATACTGTGGTGAACAAACACTTGTGTAAAATTTAAAAAAATACATCTAATGACCATTATAACCTGTAGATGGCAACAGAGGAGCACTTGTTGGCTTATTAGACATTCGTTTATAGCTACTCTTCCTTTATATTTTGAAATTATAAAATCACTAGGCTAAAATATCAAATCATCAAGAAATCAGATTTTGACAGAGTTTTGCTCTCTTTTGTGTATGAAGTAAGAAAAATCACAAAGTGCTTTGAAAAACACTTTTCTTCAATTTGCGACTACATCACACATAATCACTGAAGTTGTTGGTCAGTTCCATATAAGACTATAGATGAATAATGGTACATTTAATAGGAGTAGAATATATACCTTTTCTACATAAAAATTTGATTTTGCACGTTACTGTTGTTAATAAAATAAATATTGTAAGCTTCCCAACTCAAGCTTAGTGCTTTACTATCAAATGTTTATAAACATGAAATAAACAAGAAATTATTATTAGTTACTGCACGTTTCATTTTTATTTATTTTAACAAAGTAACAGATTTTTTTAGTATTGGGAATTTATTCTGCCGATTTTTGACTAGAAATTTTTATTTTTCTCTGACTGCTCAGTGAGATCTAAATGTAAAAGACAGAAAAAAGTCAAACTGGCACTATTTTTTAAATGTTAAAATGTTTTTTAGAAGTAGGGGTGTGCAAAATCAACAAAAATTATGTCTTGACTTGATATTTTGGAGGGATTTCTTAGTGTGTTTTTGAGCTTGTACCTTGGCTGGTTTAGGCCTGTCACTGGAAAAAGATGACACTAAAACCTCCAGTAGGTGGCGGCAAGTCCCTAATTCACTGAATCATTCATTCAAACGATTCATTCAGAAATGTGTTTAGGAATGGAGCATTGAATCATTAACGCAAATGAGTGGTTCAAAAGCTGCTTCGGCTTTGCTTGGAAATATTTTCCTTGGCGAAAACAGAAAAAAAAAAAAAATACAGACAATATAGTCTCTAAAATGTGAGACCCAATTTACAAATATCCACTGACTTTACCTGTATGAGTAGAGAGCATGACTGATGTTGAACATCTGAAATGATGTCACATAATCAAGGGGTAAGCTCTGGATGGTTTTCTGCACAGGAACAAACACAAACAAGCAAATATTGATGCATTAAAGGTTGCTCTCTTCACTTCTTATAGGGTTAGTTCACCCAAAAATGAAAATTCTGTCATTAATAACTCATCCTCATGTTGTTCCAAACCCATAAGACCTTCAATTGATCAGAACACAAATGACGATATTTTTGATGAATTCCGAGAGCTATCTGACCCTCCATAGACAGCAAAAGACCTATCATGTTCAAGGTCCAGAAATTTACCAAGAACATCGACAAAATAGTCCATGTGACATCAATGGTTCGACCGTATTTTTAAATATCTTAATTCCTTATGTGTTTATAAACGAAGGTTTTACAGGTCTGGAACGACATGAGGGTGAGTTATTAATGAAAGAATTTTCTTTATTGTGTGAACTAATCCTTTAAGTGGGAATTTGGTAGAATGACAAATATTAAGTTTATTAATTTATCTGATGCTTTTATCCAAAGCGACTTACAATTGAGGAATACAACAAGTGATTCATTATAAAGAGGCAAATCAAGTCAGACATTGTTCAGATTAGTAAAAACTAGACCGGGAGGGATTACAGAAAGAGAAAGGAAAGTTTTTTTTACTCTTCTAATGTGTATTAATCTCATCACTGCCTGCTTCCGTTTCAAGTTTCTTGTCCAGTATACTTATTTAATACAACATTAGTCAGCAATTGCCTACTGTGGCAGTTTTAAGTACATATTATTTATTTAACACAATATCTGTCAGCAACTATAACTAAGCTGCAATCTGCATGGCAGTTCTCATCTGAGCTCATGTTTGGAACTAAAGCTCTCAGAGTAATTGTGTAATGACATGATAAATTGGTCCTCAATCCCCCTGTACAAAACCTGACCTAGTTCAAACCAAGAATCTCTCTAACTCTCTCAGCCCAATGTACAACAATCTTTATTTACCAGGCCTATCGGATTAGCAGGACATTTGCGGATTAATGCATAGGATGGGAGACCATCATGGTAGTTTGTTAGGAGTGTCAAGGCTTCATTAGCAGGAGGATACAGCTATATGTACATATACAGTACATGAATGTACATGGCTTACTTCATCCTGTAGAGCAAAGGTGATCTGAGTCGAGCCCCCTCCTAAATCCAGCATGCCTACTTTAGGAGACTCAGTACCATGAAGAACACCTGTGAGAGGTAAAGAGACTTTTTTAAAGCACTTTAACTAATTATACTAAGATCAAACCAAACTATTTCAAGTTACCGTAAAGAAACAAAACAAAAATGGCATGCAGGCAGGGAAATAAATTTGTGGCTAGATTAATCTGTCATCGTTTTGTTGCTGATTACATGAAACATAACGTGACTACTAAAATTTGCTTACCCAATAAAAAGTTGATGGTAATCCACGCTGACATGCCTGTGTAAATACAAATGTGCATTAATTTTTAGTACAAGAATTCTGCATACCACCATTGACCATAAAAAGATCATATAATTGAGAAGTCAAATTTTCCTTGAACTTTTTAGATAAAAGATTTGAATGTAACTGTCCATTTCTGCCATACAGACATCAACTTGAGATAAGTTATCCACTGATAAGTTATTACTAAATATAATGTAGAAACTTTAATTTTCTGTAAAGCTGCTTTGCAATGATTTGCATGGTGAAAAACACTATACAAATAAACTTGAATTGAACTGCTATAAAAAAAATACTAGCTTCATAGTACAAAATGTCATCCCAGCCCAAAAAGAGCATCTACTGAAGCTAAGATGCAAAAAAATTAATTGTTTTCATGTCGGTGAAATGTCCCAACCTCAGAAACTAGCAGCAGACATTTTTTATTTAACAAGATTCTTGGAAACCATGATACACATTTTTCAGTTGTCTTTGGTGAATAAAAGCATTTATTTGAAAAAGACATCATAACATTCATAACATTATGTCTTCGCTGTCACTTTTGATTAACACTATACATTCTCACTGAATAAAAGTATTAATTCCTTTAACAAAAAAATAAATAAATAAATAAATCTGACCAAAATGTTTGAACAGTAGTGTACAACATATGTTGGTGAATTTAAAGAGTTTGGCATTAACATAAAGTCAAGGTCCAGCCAAATCGCAAAGACTCTCTGAGTGAATGCATCATCGGATCTTTATACTAAAACTCTATGTTTGTTTTGAATGTAGGTTGCATCTTAACAAAGTAAGGGGCTTTAGCCCTCAGAAATAACCAAACTCACTTAGTGTCTATAAACTCCATCCCTGCCGTCTCCCTCACATACACCACTTACGCACAGCATTAACAATAAGTCTGTATGATTTGCTGTGATGGACTAATCTGGTTGGGTAAGCTTGTACATTCAGGAGAGTTCAGACTCGCACTGATAATGAGACTCAGATTATCCGGTTATGGGACCTGCAGAGTTTAAGCATTAATTTTACAACAAAATCTCAAATATAAATTGCTACCCATTAAGCAAAAAAGAACTTGTATATCAACAAAAAAAAGTAGTATCAACTTGGCTTTTGCTAAACACTAGAATTTACAGCATTGCAAATTAATGGGTGCTAATCTGTTGCTGAGATTATAGTGCACACGGGACATTATCCCCTGGGCTCATTATTACTTGTGTGAACTATTTTAAAGGATTGGATTAAAGTCCCATATACGCATTATCTATCGTTAATATACACACAGCTCAAGCTATTACTGAAGAAAATTTCAATTTACAACTTATATCTTTCTGCCAGAAGCACAAATGCTTGACCGCAGTGACCAGAGGCTTTTGACGAGCTAGAGATGTACAGTAACATCTGCTGGTTTCACATTCATGGCAGACAGACTTCTGCATGGATCTCAGCACAGCAAAACACTGCAACATTACAATCATCTACTTGAACAGAAACACTAAAGTACCCCTACTTTTCATTTTTTAAGAATTTTACCATCTTTACTAACAATGGTATTTTGGTGGGAAATATATTTACCGCAGTGTTATTTTAGTATTATTCATATCAAAGTATTTATTAACATTCTGATATAGCTTTTATTTTCAGTTTTCAATTTGAGTTTAGTTTAAGTTTTAGTTATTTTGTTATGTACTTTCGTCTTTTTTTTTGGCTGATATATTAATGTTACAAACATATATAATTAAAGTTGTTTAGTCTTTATTTTCAAATTAGACTTAAAATTATCGTGTTAATTTTTGTTCTGAAAAAAATAATTAATATGAATTATAATCTGACTGTCAAAATACAGTAATCAAAAGCACTGTTGTTAAATGCATTACATGCTAAAAAGTCACCATGGAAGTCTGTAACCTACAGCAGATACGGTAGGTTACACAAAGATTAAAAGTTGCAGTACAATCTATTACAATTTCAAAATAAGAGCTCTTTTTATTATGAACCTGACATGAACTTACAGTATGGCAAAGAAGTAATTGACACAGTACCTTCATCTGTGCCATCCATGATTGACACACTGTCTGGTCTATACAGGAACAAGGATTCGCTAAACACCTCCCTCACCTGCAGCAGAGATTTTAGATTTAACATGGCATGACATGTTACAGATACTGTGACATAATTAGGAAATACAAAGAGGACAGGCTAAACAAGAAATGTCTGAAGACATAGCTCTAATCTCCATAACCTTTAACACACTTCTAAAATTCTTATTGAATTTAAAAAAAGATTTGACTCCACCCTTGACAATTTACTTTTGCTTTGGAACTGTGCATCACAGCATTTCTAATGTTACTGTGTCATTTAACACCTCCCAAAATTGTGTTGTAGTATTAAAACTATATAGTGTATGTTCACTCTGGCACTGATGGTTCTCTGACCTTGTCCAGCAGGATTGTGGCCTTCTCACCAGGCAGCAGTCTGAGCCCTGCCGTGGCTCTGAGCATGAGCGGGGAAGAACTCCATAATGTCTCAGGAACAGTGTCTTTAGCAACATTTAACAGTTCCAACAGTCCTTCCTTACTCTGTAAAAAACATTACTATCATTAAACTGCAGACAAAAAAAAGATACTATCACAACCCTGAGGCATTTATGATGGGTTCACAATTATAAAACTTGAACACATCTTACTAGTTACCTTTTCTGGGTCATCAGCGTATGCAGACAGTCCAGGTTTTATAGCTCTAAATGTCTCATGGGCTAATTTAGGAGCTTCTGTTAAAACACAAAGATTTTAAAAAACAAATGTTTACACTTTTGTAGTGTATATATAAAAAGACATTCATAAATGTACTGTATATGTGTAACATAGGGTTCCACATGGCTTGTAACATATCAACCTTTGCATAATAAAGAACATGTTTCAGCCTCTGATAAAAAAACAACAACCATACTCTTCAGTGTGACCTTTGACCCATGTGGCTTAGCTAGGATGTGAACAGGCATGTGTGTGCATGAGAGAGTGTGCCTAATAGCATAGATTACTTGCTGTCCATTATAATATGACAATCATAGGTTTAACAATAAAGGCTAAAGCAGCACTTAACTGATTTAGCTCTGAATTGCGATGCGATAACTAAGCCATTAGACGATCAGTGCTGTGCTAGACAGTAAACCTAATATCTGTGGATAACGCCCACACAGTCAACATATACATGGTTTTTACTATAGTAACACTATGGTATTTGGCAGTCAGGTAACTTAATAAATAATTAGGTGAGTAAGCAATACAGTATTTGTATTACAGCCACAACTGTCGAAATACGGTTTGGCTACTAGTTTTCAAATACCACGGTTTGTTTCAAATAAAAAGTTAAATTGATCTAAGCAGCCAATACAAATATTAACCACCATAACCATAATTTCCTCCAAAATACCATAGCTATATTTATTACTACTATAAAATGTATTACTATTATTACTACTATAAAATCATCATCAGTTAATTTTTTCAAGGAATTTTACCATTTACCAATGACTTTAGTAACTACGTATTTTGGTGGGAAATATATTTTGTGCTATTTTATTATTATTTATAAACAACTACAGTATTTTATGTGCCTTTGCTCTTTTTATTAATATTTTTTAACTTTTCAATTTAGCTTTATTTTTATTTCAGTTTTAGTGTTTTTACTTTTTAATATAACATTTACATTTTATTTTAATTCAGCTTTGTATCAATTAACAAAAACACATTTTTAAGTTTTAGTTAATAATAATAATAACAACAATAACACTGCTTGCTAGTTTGTTGTTACACATATTTAAAGTTACCAGACTACACTTTCAGAAGAAAATTCTGTAGTCATTGTTATGAAAAAAGCTTTTGTTATGTGGAACAGGCCGAGAATTTGGCAGTGTTTCTCTAAGTGGACTGAAATGGACAATGGACAATTTTAACATACCATTTGGCTCGATCTGAAATTTGAAGATGTGAATCCGGGTTCCAGTGCTTCCAGCATCAAACATAATACCATACTGGAAACTTTCACTGACCACCTGAGCTGAGGTCGACTGTTTATGGATGTCCATCCTATGCAGGGGCAGCTGGTCAGGTAATTGTGGTTTGGAGTCATCATAATGGCGTTTGACGTAGGTGAGGTAGACCACCAGACAGCCCACAAACATAAAGACGAAAGCTAGCTTTGGGAACCTCATAATGGCAGCCAGAGGTACATGATTTGGAGTCAATTTCCAAATGCAGCAGGCTTCTCAGCTCTCTCCACTACCTCCAGAACAAACAAAAACAAAACAAAAAACAACACATCATAACAATGAGTTTTTATTTGCTATAAGACCAACAAGTATGAAATATCACTCACCCAGCTGACTTACAACTAACAAAGAATTACATGTAGACATATTTATATACCGGTTATAACTCAATACATGAAAAACTCAAATATAACCAATTATACGTATTATTTATTTTCTGCCACAACTATGATATGTCATCTTCATCACACAAATTGTAAAAAAAATTGTCTTTGGGATATGTAGATAATTTCATTATTTTTAAGACGTTCCTACTAGTAACTTACCTAGCAACACCCGAAAAACAAACAGCTGCTCTATTTAATGTACGCGACGCGTTATATGAAAAATACGGATATTTTCTTAACACTGATTTTCTGACCGTGACGAGAGTTCAATAGATAGAGTTATGTAAGTTATACTTTTAAGCGAATTCTTGATTTGCCAATATTTATAATGAATATTTGACATTAATTTGGTATATGTATGTTTACCCAGGTGATTGATATAGACACACACACTGTACAAGAAAATACTAACTTAGATATGCTCCTAAACAGATATGTTGAGCATATTAATCCAAAATATCAACTTTATACTTTACTTTTACTTTATTGAAATTAAATTTTGTCTCATTTCTCAAGAATAGTGTAAGAGTGGATATCAATCTTGTGAGTCAACAATGTAGTAAATATATTTAAGACTGTTATACCTAGCTCTCTGTGGCAAGATCATACTCCTTCGAGTGCAAGTCGTGTTTTCGGTGTCGATGAATACTCATGATTAGATTTTGACACGATATTCCCTTTGAAAGATTCTTAAAACTCTTCTTGTCTCGTTTTGATTACGTCAGTAACGTCCAGCGTGGAGATGACGTGGAGCGAATACGCACGTCGTCACGCGTTCCAATACACAGGCGCGCCCTCGCGCACCCGGAAGTGTAACTGGCAACAATGTCATAGGAACGATGTGAAGGGTTTGAAAAGACAATACAAATTACTCATATAATTTTGTTACATTCAACTATTTTCGATAGGCAGACTCATAATTGTAGTTAATGATAAATCTGCTTAAATGCTTTTGTTAGTTTGCTGTTTTTTTTTTTTTTTAGATATATTTATTTATAATAGTTATATTTTTAAAATTAGCTTAAGTTATTTTGTTAGTTTGCTTAGTATCCAAAAATTTTCCACTCACATAAAATTGTTTTGCTTATAATTTGAATCCGCTGATTCATTTTATTTGAGCAGATTTAATCTGAATCAACTTGGCCAATAAAAGCATTTGGTCACTTAAGCCACAAAAATTTAACTGCATTAGATAACAAAATATAAATGCAGTGGCATTAGTCTGAAAATGTTTATCTTAGTTTTGAACAGTACACCTATTGTTTTTATGATTTACAAATATACAATCTTCTATTTGTGAATTGTTTAAAAAAATGTGCTTGTTATAAGAGCAACAGGTTCTGCACAAATGCTTTAAAGTTGCCATTTTAAAGCCCCATTTCCATTATTTAATGCTTCCCTCTTAACCTCCTGAGACCCAGAGAGCCAATTACACTTTCATTGTGCTGTTTTCAATATGGCACCAGCTGGTCTCTCATGGTCCTATGAGTTTTGTTAAAGTTTACCAGGCTGTGGCAGCTACATGACCTGTGGCACATCTCCATTCATTACCTTAATTAACCAACATTAGGCCTGCTATATGGGCCAATCTGTGGTTCCCTCCTACACTTTCTCATGCAACATGTGACGCCCCCATCTGAGCGCGAATTTCAGCCAATGAGTGACCCATAATGAGGGGGATGGAGATGGTTTTGATGATATTCATTTGACGCTTCCCATTGAGTGTGTCTGCTAGCACAGTGCGAGCTTGAAAGGACCATATGCTCTCATTTTACGTGCATGTGTGTGAGCACATCTATCTAGGACACAAGGTCCTACAGGGGTGAGGGGCAATGGCCCGCCTAATATAAGACTGTTCTCACTTATCAAAAATCAGTGCGGGCGGACTGCTTTGAGGGGGAAGGGGACGATGGCCATCCCTCCAAACTGTTGCACTCTGACCGCCCCCCTCAAAGAGCGATGCATACATGACTTCCCCCATTATATCTTAAGCAGACATTACAGACGTACCTCAACAGTTGCAGCAGAAACACGACCCCTCCTCCTTGCCCCCCTCAGCACTGAATAAATGACCTGATCTCTGTCTTTTTACTCACCAATAATGGGCTGAGTGGCAGTTTGCATACTACATATGGACTCTAAAGAACTGAGAGAGAGAGAGAGAGAGAAGGGACTGAGGATCAACAAACAGTGGTGCAAGTATTAGTGATAAAAGGTGTTTTCACAAAATTTCTGCTGTTCATTTTCTTCATTTAGCTGAAGAGCCGATGTATATGTTCTCCTCCACAAGTCTTTTCGGGTAATTTCTCTTCCAATAACTGTGTCAGTTTGAATTCTTCAATATAGCATCAGAGTTTTGGAATTTAGCAAACATACCGTTTTTACAAAAAAAGAAAAAAAAAGGTTGTGGTTGCCAAAATAATTCTGTAAAAAAAACAACAGAAAAATGTAAACATGTTTACAAAACAAACTGTAAATTTTACATGTTAAAACTGAATAAATAAATAAACTAGGAAATTTAAATTTTTGGGTGAGGTATTCCTTTAAATAGAAAGCTATATGAAGGGTTAAAGCTCATCACAAGCCACAAGCTGAGGTGAAACATACACAAAACACCATGGTAACACACATGACACTGAAATAACGCAATAAACATTAAAGAGTTAAAACCCTAATGTACATAACTAATAACAAAAACTATTAAGAAACAATTATCAAATGTGATCTGTCACGCATGCAGAGAACTCTAGGAATGTCAGTTTACATTTTTCTAGTGTAATTTATAAGATGACTTGTTCATTTTCACTTACATAAATTTTACATTTAACAGTATTTTACTGTGATGTTACATAAAATGTAAGGTTACATCTATTACAGTATTACATATATAAGGAAATTAACCAATGAATAGGTTTTTACTGTTTCTACAGCATTTTTATAATCTTTCACAATTAAAATGATTTTTACAGTACATGTAAGCTCTTAATAGCTTTTAGCAATTTAATGTTTAATGGTCCCTTAATCTCCCCTTCACATTTTTAACAATGATGATTAAGCCATTAGTTATGTGGTCTGCATAACCATTTAAAGCAAATTTATAGCAATTACATCACATTATTAAGAGCCACGCAAAACCACTAATCCAGTCACTTGGACTCAGCTGATGTAAAATGGGTGGAAATACACAGACAATCACTGATATACCCCAAACACCCTGCCCTATTAACCTGCCTTGTATCTTTTAAAACAAGTGCCAATCTATATTTATTAACTACATTAAAATCATATTTGAATTGATTTCCTTATATGTGCAAGTTGCATATTTAAATAGCAAATTTGAATATTTATCTTATGCAAACTTATTTTTCTTTTAATTCAGTGGCATTCAAAACACGTAAATAAATCTGTTATTTACACGCAAGTCTTTTAAATGGATTTCTTTATTACAGACTGTTCTGTTTTGTAATAGCATAGATTACTTTTTTCAGGTCTAATGTAAACACAAAAAATAAGAAATCTAAGATCTTCCTAGAATGAAATAATAATTTAATCTTGCTCTGTTAACCTGAGAATACAAGACCCCAGAGCATGCAAAATAACATTAGATCTACTGTAACAGAATTAGTTATTGTTGCTTATTATCAGAGTGTTTTTTCAAGCAGCACTGTAGGAAATTCCCTGAAAATCCTATTGAACACACATTTTAATTTCATTTTTGTAGTTTAATCGTGTAGAAGGCAGCGTAAATAATCCAATGGGATTAGGCCTTGTTTTTTTTTCTTGTTTTTTTTTGTCTTTTCAAATACTTTCATTTTGGGCTCTTAAGAAACCATCTATCACTGTTGTAACAGAATGAGCAGAGACTATTGACGCAAAAGCAATTACACCCAAACTGTACCACCACATACTGTATCTGAACAGAAACAGGCCTCCTTGTATGGTCACATTTAATCATACTGTATATATGTCCTGTATAGACTACATATATACAATAATTTAAAGATAAATTGAAGAAATTAGACATTTCTTGTTGTCCAGATGTTCTTGTAATCCAACTGAAGATTTAAGAGATGCAATAGGAGTCATCGATTAACAATTATTCTAATATACTTATTTTGAATAAAATCCTGCTCTAAATCCTTCCTAATAATCCTTCTTATACAGCATCACGTGTACTGCATGTATGTGAAAGAGTGTATGTAAAGAGAGTGAGTTGGGGGGGGTATTTTCTGATTAAGGCAAAGTATTATAGATGTATTTAAAAAGCATTCTGAAAGCAGGGTTTTAGCCACCATTACTTACATAAAAAGGTTGATGTAACCTTATGTGAGATCATTCGAGCTCCTTTAATTATTAATTACGAATTAAGAGTCAAACAAGACTTGCAACATTCAAAAATGATCTTTATTGCAACAAAATATCTCACAGAATAATAAGGTGAACTAGTTAATTAATTGTTCATGACTATCAAAAACCACACATTTATTCAACCGTACTTTTCGTGCGCTTCAGCTTGAAAAAAAATCTTAAAAGCTTCATCAAGATGCATTAACTTCTGAAAGAGTTCCTGAAAGTTGCATGTTGGTCAAACTTCAGAAAAGTAAACTAAAAAAATGTATTTTCTTGATCGAAGAATTCTTTTTGAAATGTGCCATGATATTGGTTTTTGCGAAAAAAAAAGATCCATTTGTCCTTAGTGAAGGTAACATCCCTGAAATTTCCCATGATGCTCTGCTGCACGTTAAAACCTCATCCAGACTCTCATTTGTTATGGATGGCATTAGCCTGTTCAAATCCAATTCTCATCCACCAACATACTACCTTTTATAGACGGAATATAAAAGGATAAAGGAGCTAATGCCTTTTTTGATTCATTATATAATGTTTTTCTGAGAGCAGACAGGGGAAATTATAATAATAATAATGGAATAATTTAAATAAATTTACTTTAGTTAATGTGCTCTGCGTGGGCTGGCTAATCTGAAGGAAATGTTCCGTAAATCACAAAAACAGGGAGAATCCCAACTAAAAGCAAATCCTCTCTGACTCTCTCACCATCACTTTAGTTCATTTGGACAAGACTAGAGCAAAAATAAATAAATAACTCAAATAAAATAATGCACATTATCTGTCCTACTACCAAAAAGCCTAAACACAGAGATGTGCATGAAGTTTAGCATGTGATAATGCTGAGGAAACCCACGTTAATTAATATAATTAATATAACCCATATTAATAGACTTAATAAAGTCACCTCTAACCTCTGCACATTATGCCCAATAGATCTTATAATGCAGCTCACAATAACTATTTGATAAATTGCAATAAATCAGAAATTCATTTATTATGGGTTTTCCATAGTGCATCAATATTTTACAGTTTGTTAAACCCTCCTGCAATTAAAAATTATGGTAATATTCCTCATTTCTTTTGAGTCAGCATGTGTAAACTGCACACACTGTATAGATATTTAATAGCAATTCTAATTTTTGGATTATTATATTCTAAAAATATGTATGGAGTTGCTAAAATATCATGGTCTTATTAATTTTTTAACTTTTAAAGAGTAGTGCATCAGTGCATAACACTCATTTCAGGGGGAATATGGTATTTATAAAACAGATTCAATGGACTGTCCACTTTAACATATCTGCTTTACAACAAGAAAGAAAAGAATTTTTTGGTATTAGCAAGAGATTTGATGATATGTCCACCCTTTAACATCTCCTTTCCCACCAATGTCATGCTTTACAACAAGAAAAACCAATGCTTTGGTATTAGCAATAAAAATTATGAGGATTAGCTGTTCTTTGTTCTAAAATGAAAGGACAGTCAGTGATAAAGAGGATGATTACTGTCACTGTGTAAAATCCCCTTCGCGTGCATCAGGAAGCCTGCCGACGGAGCAAAAATCAGCACTAAAGCAGCAATCATATGATCTCAACTTTAATCAGATGTATAACAAAAACCTATTTCTGCTTTATCATTGTAAAGAGCCCTCAACATAAGCCTGTCACTGTGTTACAGTGTTTATTCAATATTAAAAAGCAACAGAAGAGAAGCTTTTACTGGAAAAGCTGTTCCAATCAGATTTGAGAGAAATAGCATTCAGAGCTTGTTAAAGACATTGTACAGTTCAGCTGACATTTACAGCAGTGGAACAAGAGCTTTGGAGGCAATTTTTGCTCCTGTTTCCCAAATCTTTTGAAATAAATTTAACTGCCATTCAAAGGCAGTAAATAATAAATTATATCAAACAGCTCAAGTAGTACTCAAGCCCTAAATCTTACAGCCCTCTCCCAAAGTCTTCATTCTTTTGTTTAGATGGCTTTGTCACCCTGTTGATTGAGCTCCGAACAGGAACTGTTTAATATCCGGATAACCTGGTCATTTCATTGTTTTGCCCTAACAGGGCATTATTACAGTAATGAGAGCGAAATCAAATCACTTAATGCGTAATGTAGTGGGACAGGATCTCAGCAAGCCTGCCAAATCACTCTTCACATTTGCTTTTAATTTAAGCAATCCAGTAGAAGACTCATTAGTGGGTGAGAAGATTAACTCATAGAGATGTCTGCTTCCTGATGTCTTTCCTTTGACAATTTAATCCATGTTAACTTGGATTTCTGGCCTGCAATGAGATAAGCCGTAAAACTAAGTGATATGCCATCAATAAGATACTCTTTATCATCGTCATGAAATGATGAATGAAATATTGCTGACATTTGAGCGGCGTCGTGATAGAATCTGCTGAAGTACAGGCCTTTAGTCTATCAAATGATAATGCAAAAATATCAAAAATAATTTCCATAGTGATATTAGAATTCAGATTCAAGCATTCTTTTGAACAAAATGGACATACATTATAGATCACTGTTGCGTTCTTATACTTTAAATTATTAGAGCAAAATACAAGCACACGTTTCAAGAAAAATGTTTCACAAAAGTAAGTTATTATCAATGCATAGATATTAATACAATGCAGTACTTTATGGTACTATTGTATAGTCTTCAAATGTTTGGGGTCTGTAAGATTTTTTTTTTTATGTTTCTGAAAGAAGTCTCTTGCTCACAAAAATAAAACAGTACTGTGGAATATTATTACAATTTAAAATAACCATTCTATTCAAATATACCTTAAAATCAAATTTAATAATTTAAAATGTGATGCCCAACCTCTCAGCAGTCTGAAGTCTTAATATTTTTGTGGAAACTGTGAAACATTTTTTCTCACTCTTCTTTGATGAACAGAAAGTTTGATTAATAAAAAACAGCATTTTTTAGTTACAATGTTACTTTCACTTATGATCAATTTAATGCACCCTTCCTAAAAAAAACTGTAGTGTCTCATAAAAATCACTATACCCAGTGTGAGTATTTCAGTTTCTCCTGTTTTGAAGCCATATCATCCACGGCCCATGTCATATTAGCAAAATTATAATCACAACAGAATGTCCTTCAAGAAAAAAAAAAATCATAAATTGCCTGATCACCATCTTTCTATCCTGGCAGCTGCAGAGGACGCCGGCTGCCTGTCATCGAGCATATGTGGAAAATTAGCCACAGAGTGCCTGTCTTACCCCAGGGAGGGAGACAGACGGGTCTCTAACGCTGCCATATCTGCATGCCCCGCTGCATCCTCATGCCAACCCTGCAGACCGCACTACAGACATGCGTCTGCACCAGTGCCACAACTAGTGCTGCCTCACTGGAAACATGAGGAGGAATCAGATTTATTCTCCACACAGTCTTCTGATTCTTCTTTGCTTAATATTTTGAGCTGTGGAAAAATGGCGCATTGACACCCGATTAATTTCTAAAAGTTCGATTAACAAATTTTACATTACATTAATTTTATTCTGCTTCGTGTAAACGCTGGTCGGCAGAACTCTATCGATTTTTGTGGGTTCATAATGTTCATTGTACTGACATATAAACATAACGCACCTTAAATTATGTTATGGATGAAGGACATCTTAACGGTAATAAAATAGCCTACTTTGCAATTTTTAAGATGCAAATAAAATTCCCCACAGAAGCACATTCTTTACAATTAACTCTGAGAATCGTGATTAATCGTGATTAAATATTTTAATTTACTGACATATTTGTTAGGCCTATGCATTGAAAAACATCTTATTATCTTAAAAAAACTGAACACACACACATGTATAAGCATATATATATAAATTATATATATTGATTTATCATAGCCTACATATATTTAATCAGATTTTAGTTTTTAATTTTAAGTAATCATTTCCGATAATTAAGACCCCATGGGTATAGAGCGATATTTCCTAATTGTCATGTTTTCTCCCAGTTTAATAAATCATTCTTTTCTGCAGAGTTCATTTGACCTTAATTTTGCTATAATTTAACCTTTGTTTATATGTGACCACACAAGTTTAACCCTTTATTATACAAATTAGTCAAAAAATACAAATAAATAAATGTAGTTTGAGGTGTAAAGAATAAGCAGTGTCTTAAGTTTCACTTAAAGTTGTGTTTGTTCACCACATACTGAACTTTTGATCTCAAATGAGAGGACAGGATAATTCATTTGTCATCTATTGTGAATAAATGTTTGCATTTTTTAAAACCGATTTTCTTCTTATTTTCCTTTTCCTTCTTTTTTTCAATCTGTTCTTAGCCTCATTTGGCCTAATCCTGCTGCCGCGGAGGGTGGGGTGGCTGCGGCGGGTGAGTGGATGGTGGTTGGTGGTAAAGCAGGGTGAGAGGGACTCAGAGGACCATGGGGACAGGCGCTCTCCCATGCTTATGGTGGATTATGGGTAATGGCACTTAGCTGAGAAAATGAGCTGAATGTATAGTATGCCCTCTTACATATGGGTTGTGGTTGGTTTAAATGCAAGAATTCACTTGCTACTCACCTATTTATTTTTTCTGTGTATTTTATGTAAAATGGTCAGATGTTAGTTTAATGCCGTATTTACTATTAGATATATTTTGCTTTTAAAACCGTCATCAATCCAAGCCTCTTCCTTTTATATTCATTGTTAATTTCAATATAATATATCCATTGTTTTTCATATATTTGTTCTTAAAAGGCACCTCAAGTGAATTTTGAGGCTCTAGAACCTTAATCCAAAGGCAATGGTAGTTATCTTGTCATTCCTGAAGAAAAGATGCTTTTTATATCTTTTTAATCTTTAGGGTTTACAGTATGAGGATGAGGCGGATGGCATGGCCTTGGGGAAATGGAAGCCTGTGCACTCATGGAGCTCCACTTCTGCATCCCTGTGACAGATTGGAGCCAGATTGGGAGACGTTCTGACACTTGCAAGGCTGTCCCACTCCTCAAGGTTAGTTATTGAATGTTAGCACATGACATCTGCCACTCAGCACCAAACGCCACAGGGCTTAGGGCACTTCATCAAGCGCCATGTTTCCCTAATTAATGGAGTTAATGTGTATTTTTTTTGAATTCCCTAAGATTTCTTGTATCTTGCAAACCTCAGACAGGTGATTTTATATAATTATTTAGAAAATATATCCTTATATAAATATAAATGTAAAAATATATTTCTTAAACCCTCCACATGAGGGGTGAACGTTGATGATGTTAACCTATAATACTGAACTATAATCATCGTTGTGAGAAAAGATATTTGGAAATATAAGTTGGTAATCCATGTGCAAGATTGCTCTTTCCTTTCCCCTTCACCCAGATATGAACCATATGCCTCATAACATATGTGATTATTTTTAAGATGGACATAAAAAAGGACAATAGTCTCTCCACTTTTAATAATCCCTTTGTCCGATTTAATATCACAACTATTATTCAAATCAAAGGCAGATTTTGTTTTCATTGTTCTTTTATAATACTCTTATGATTTCTCCCTATCACTTTCAGAAAAGTCCTCTGCCAGTTAAAGCTAAACCCCTCCTCTCCTTCCATTGAGGACAGGGGGTGCGTTAAGTCGAATTAAGTTCAGCGTTTCCAAATTTCTAATATGGCGAAAGTGTACACGTGTTGTTTCAATCTACATCTGTTTCTACATCTTTAGTTCATCTGATCTTGTGTTGCAAAATTTAAAGCCACACCAAAACTATGTTCGCTTCCAGTTTGTGCCTCTAAAATATGAGGTTACTGTGACCCACGAGAAGCGAACAGGATTATTTCATTTGAAAAATGCAGCTGGCACCACTAAGGTCATGGGTTTGATTTCCATGGAACATGAACTGGTAAAATATGTATAACTTTGCATAAATACACTGTTCAGAGGTTTGAGTTCCATAAGGTTTTCAAAGTTTTTGAACAAAGAAATGCAAAGAAATGGATTTGATCAAAAAATATAATAAAACAAAAATATTGTGAAATAGCATTTCACTGTAAAATAATTGTTTTCTGTTTTAATAATTTATTCCTGTGGTGGCAAAGCTGAATTTTCAGCATCATTACTCCAGTTTTCAGTGTGGCATGAACCTTCAAAAATCATTCTAATATGCTGATCTGATGTTTAAGAAACATTTCTTATTATTACCAATTTTAAAAACAGTTGTGCTGCTTAATATTTTTTATGGAAAGCGTGAAACATAGTTTTTTTTAGGATTCTCTGATAAAGTTCAAAATAACAGCACTTACTTGAAATAGAAATCTTTTGTAACATTATTTAGAAATGTTTTTACTGACACATTTGAACAACATAATCTGTCCTTGCTGAATAAAATATTTAATTTATTTTATTTAATCTTACTGACCCCAAACATTTTACCATTAATGTATGAATGAAAGATTTGTCATCACTTCGATACAGAGTTAAGGATAAGTAAGGAATAACGTGCAGTCAGTAAAAACAAAAATAAAATTCATTTGAATCGATATCATTTTCCTTTGTGACACAAAAGCACAGTAATCATTTGACTGGGTCATTAATCAATTATAGTTTAGTGGTCATTATATGAAAATATTCAGCTGCAGAAATCCACAACTGAACAATCAGAATCAAGCATTCCCGAGCAAAAAATCTAAGTGATACCGAGACCAGATAGATGAGACACAGGCTTTTTATTGCTTTATTTAGGTAAAGAGTGCATTGGCTCTTTTTCTCCATGCCGTGGCACAGTGACGGTTGGTTGTCTGGACAGAACAATGTGTCACTGATCACGGCCTCATAATGAGCCCCCATCTTTTAATTGACCTGATTCCTTCTAATTAGCACACTTTAAGGAAGTGGGGAGAAAAAAAGAGAAAGAAAGAGAGAGCAAGAAAGGAGTGAGGGGGAAAGGAAAGGAGTGGGAGAAAGAATAAGAGAGTGATCACTGTCTAATAGGTTAAATGAGTCAGACAGGCCTGTGATGGCGTGTGAATAGTGTCTTTGTTAACTAAACTAAGTGAACAAGACACACCAAGGTCATTAGTGGACATGCTTACTCATTACACAAACCCAGCACTCAACTGGTGGTTAGGGGCATCCTGCTTCCTACTGTTAACCTTTATCTTTTCCTTTCTTCTGTCTGACCTTCTTGCTTATCCTCCCCCAATAGTTTTTTTTTTTTTTTTTTTTTTTTTTTGTCTGAAATGATGAGTCAAGTGTCTGGTAACTAGTAACCAGTGTTGGGGTGTAACTAGCTAATGGCAGTGATGTAACTAAACTACATTTATTTTTATCTTTTCCAAAAGCAAGCTACTGTGTTTTATTGCATGTGTAGCTTACAGTCAATCATCTGATAGCTATGTGTACACTAACATTCAAATTTTTGGGGTCAGTATTTTTTAAGAAAATTAATACTTTTATTAAGCAAGGATGCAATAAATTGATCAAAAGTGACAATAAAGACATTTATATAGTGTTACAAAAGATTTCTGTTTTAAATACATTCTATTTATCAGAAAATCCAGAAAAAAAGCACAATTTCCACAAAAAAATATTAAATAACACTGTTTTCAACATTGATAATAAGACACGATTCTTGAGCACCAAATCAGCGTATTAGAATGATTTCCGAAGGATCATGTGACACTGAAGACTGGAGTAATGACTGCTGAAAATTCAGCTTTGCCATCATAGTAATAAATGACATTTTAAATATATAAAAGTAGAAAGCAATTATTTTAAACTAATAATATTTACCAATAGTACTGCGCTTACTGTATTTTTATTGAATAAATGCATGTTTGCTGTGCATAAGAGCTGTCAAAAACATTTAAAAATCTTTCTGACCCCAGACAATACAGGCAGTAAAATACAGACTGTAGTGTCAAAACGTATTTGGTTAATACAAATATTTTCAGAAAGAAACTTTCCATTATTGAATGTGTGCATTAATTATATCAGGGTCACAAAGCTTTGCTGATCAAGTGTGACCCAAGCTGTGCAGTTTTAGCGAAAGTGTTGAAGATGGGACACTTGGACCAGAGGATTAAGACTCTTAAAAAGAATTCCTTGATAAACCTGTGAGTCTGACTTACGATGTTTTCATATGTTGCAATATATATATATATATATAAAAAAATAAAAAGTATATATTGTTATATATTGATAATAGTATATATTTAAAATTAGATATTTAATTTTTTTTTAAATATGAAAACTTTTTATTTGTACATACAATGAAAGGGTCCAATGTTATTAGGACCCAGGCTTCTTTAAAATATATATTTTTTGGAAACAACACGAGGATATTTAAATGATGACTGAATTATCTTGAACTAACCCTTTAAATTTCAAATCTAGCATCTTGCCAGAATCTAGCTTTGTTCGGATGGCACGTGGCTTATTTGCATATAAACGCAAAGGAAGGCTAATAGAGGTTTTACAATATTTATAAAATGCCTTTGACCCTGTGCATCCCCTATAATCTTTAATCCTAAACTGTTACGCATAACGGCGAGTGCAGTTACATTGTTTACACTTTTGACAGATTTGTAACATGTATTGCCTGCTGTGTGGCGTGGCCTCACTTCAGACGTGAGATTACCACAAGACTATAAAGCTCTAAGAAGACCAAAAAAACCCAGACTTACAGACATCAGAGATCATTAGTGGTCTTGACTAATTTACAAAACTTTAATCCCACGACTACCCATTGTTTATATCACTGAATTAGGTTAATCTACAAGGAGGACTATTTGCATAAATGTGCATTTTTGAATAATTAGTGGGCCAGAGGCGGTGAATGGGGTGTGATTGGAGGGGGTGACGCGTGGCCAGACTATTGTTGCCCCCTTATCTAGCATAAACAATGGACCAGCTAAACAATTAAAAACAAACTCAGTTGGGTCTGGTGTTTATAGGGCATTGTTGAAGATGACCCAGGACATAATCACTGTCTGGATACAGAATTATAGCAATTACTGCTATCATTTACAATGTGCCACGTAAACACTCAAGATTCAAATTATGAAATTCCTTTCCCATCTGCCAAATTGCCTTGTCTTTAAACAATTAAAGCTTTTGTTGATTCTGTTAAAGGATATTTTAATAAATTGAATTCGAAATCATCTTAAATTGTCAACCCAATAATAAAAATTCTGTCAACATTTACTCACCCTCATGTTGTTCCAAACCCATAAGGCCTTTTCCTGCTGTGGAATATAAAAGAAGATATTTTTAAGAATATTTTGATTGAATTTTCGGACAGTTTCTGCTCCCATTAATGTCCATTTTTTTTGTTTTGCCCATGCAATGGAAGCCAATGGGAACCAAATTTTTGGTTATCAACATTCTTAAAAATATCTTTTTGCTCAACAGAAAAAATGAGGGTGAGTCGATGACAGAATTAAAATTTTTGGTGAACCATCCCATTTAGTTTAGTTTATTCACCCTCATGTTGTCCAAAGCTGTATATATTTATTTCTTCTGTGGAAGACAAAGTAAAAACACTCAAAGGTCTATGACCGCATTGGTAACACTTTAGCTTAGGGACTAATTCTCACTATTAACTAGTTGTTTATTAGCATGCATATTACTAGCATATTGGCTGTTTATTAGTACTTATAAAGCACATATTAATGCCTTATTCTGCATGACCATATTTTAGATCCCTCAATCCTATACCTAAACTTACCTAAACAACTACCTCACTAACTATAATAAGCAGCAAATTAGGAGTTTATAGAAGTAAAAGCTGTAGTTAATAGCTAGAATTGGTCCCCAAACTGAGGTGTCACCAAACTATTAATGAATAGAATCCCCTAAAGTCTGCAACATTTTCTAAAACACATCCCATATTATAGTATTATCCAGATTTGCAGCGAACAAATCCATTTTAAAGCAGCAGTTTAGCTTAATTTGAAATGACTTCCCAAGGGGCAAATTCACATAATATAAGTGATTCATAGCTCTAACTGACTGGCCAATTTCTCTTTGCTTTTGAGTGTAACTGATCAGATGACCTCTGATATCCCTTCTGTGTCTGTGTGTGAATATGAGTGTGTTTGTGTGCAGAAGGTTTTTAATTAACCCGGCTCTCTTGGTCCCAGGTGGGCTCTTCCACGCTTTTGTACTTATTCCCCAGAGAGAGAGAAAACCGCGTCCTAACGCCTCACACGCTCTCTGTAGCACACGTCCTCACACAATGCATCTATTTGAGCATGTGAGTGGGTGTGTGTTAGTTTTTTGCCTTTATTGCTCTCAGTGGTTGGTAACAGATTCTAAAGATGATTGTCAGTAGTAAGAAACACATTTAATACTGATTAACAAGTCATAAGGTTTTCAGTACCGTACAAATCTCTCATGCATTGATTCAAAATTAAAAAGTTTACCCAATAATTTAATTTCTGTCGTCATTTACCTGCCCTTGTGTTGTTCTAAACTTGCATGACTTTCTTTTATTTTTCTTTCTATTTTTTTTTTTTCAAAAAAATGTCTTTCTTTTGTGTTACACAGAAGAAAGAAAGTCACACAGGTTTGAAACAACATGAATGACATGGATGACAGAATGCTCAATTTTGGGTTAACTATCTCTTTAAGTAAACCTTTACAAATGTGTTTACTGTTATTAATTATATGTGAAACAAAATTGATACTTTTTAAAAGAGCATAGTCAGTTCATTAGAGCATGTTTGAACCTTGCAGGGTTTTGTGGCTCATAACACTGGACTTTTTTCACCCAGAAAACTGGAAAGATCCAATGAAAATAACCATCAGGCGCAGACGAGCAATAGAGTGAATGTAAGGAATGTGTAGTGAAGCAACAAAAGGCAAACCAATTTCAAAAAACAGTGAAAATGAATTACTAAATCTCACAGATTTGTGCATCGACAGATAATCTGCCAGCAGAGCTAAGAATGCAAAAACCTAATCTCAACATAAATTATTTACCACTCGAGGATGAATACTTCTCTGGTGTGATTACATTTCACGGCATTAATGTGGCATACGTTCCAAAAAAACGATCAGCAGCTTACAAAATATTACCCCGTCAAAACGCAAATCGTTGCCCTTAGTAAGTTCGAAATTTTGTGCACAAATGCTGTTAAGCCTGTTCTCCTCTAATACAGCAAAATGATTATCTGGCTGGTCTCCCTTTGCATGTTTGAAAGCAGCCGAATGGACATCTGCATCGGTTTTTCATTATTATTTTTATTATATAAAAGATTATATAGGGTTGGGATGAGGGCATTTCATTTTGCTTACAATTAATATACGCTTTATTTTGTCCTGGTTTGGGACAAATAGGATGCTGGGTTACAGCTTGTTTGTTTGTTGTTTCAGAATGAAGCTTATGTGCAGCTGACCTTGACGGTGCAGCTTTCTTCTGACTGAATTTCTTAGACTACTAAGTGATCCTCGCAGTGTATTTGTGGGACATTAAACAAGTTAAGATCATCCAGTGTTGTTGAAAAGCAATGAGGGCCAGAGTGATGGGAAGTTGTTGCACTCTGACGATTGGTCAGATTGAGTTTAAGTAGCGGTGTGTCATGTTCTTGTTGATTACAAATCAGCTGGAATCCTAATAGACTGGGTAAAACATCTGGAGATCTAAGGGCCCAGATGTTTGCACAACAAACACATAAAACCGCCGACCCTTGAGCACAGACACACACAGCTACCCAAGAATCGAGGATTTGGATTAAGATTTGAACATCTGCCCAATGTTGTAAAGTGACAAAAAGCATCCTTGACATTATTAGGTTTTTGAGAAATCTTGTTCTAAAAGCCTAAAAATCTAAAGCCATTCAAGGAACATTTGAAAGTCCTGTGGTCCTTATTCTAGTGTACACTGAAAAAAATGTACTTAGACATTGCTAGTAAATTTCACAAATAATTAAAAAAATGCAAAAACCACATTAAATTATTTTTGCAGTGCATGCCATACATCTGTCCTTGTGGGGGAAAATCCTTTTTTACCTGGTTTAACTTCTAAAATCTATTTTTTCCCCATCATATTAAATGTAAAATCTGTATGAAATCCCATTGCTTAATAGCCATTCTGCTGGCATCTAGTTTCTTAGCTGGGTGGGTGATGCGTGCGTGAGCGGGGCTGCTGCCTGCTGCTATTCCCAGTGGCGGGATCCTGCTCAGAATTAGGGCACGTGGCATGTCTATTAGTCAAACAACCTCCGTGTGCCGCGCGCCACGGCCAGAGAAAATTAGAGCAAAGAGCGATTTTTTGATGTTACGCTCTTTAAGAGATTAATAATCTTGGCGGTGGAGAATCGGCTAGAAATCTTCTCTGGAAAATAATGAGCGGAGAAACATTTACTGATTAGTTTAATCCAGGATTATCCTATCTGATGACACCATGAAACCCAGCCTTGTAATCTGGCCCTTAAAATAACATAATTTATTTCCTCGCTTTACCGCAAGCGCAGTTTAAGTGTGTTGTTCGCTTTAGTTACTTAGCGCCACGATTTCTATAGAAGGATTTGTTTTATTTGTCTGTTTCCGTTGAATTGTGTTTGATCCGGACTGCCTAAAAACAAAAGCAGGGCCAGAAATCAACGGTCAAGTGTTTTGTTTATTCTTAAAGATGCGTTACTGAAATTGTTTCAGAATTATTTAACAGTAATTTATTTGAATATTTATTTATTTATTTGTTTTTATTATTATTATTATTGAGAGTTTACAAGGCTATTTATTGAGTATTAAACTGCAACCTGTTGGCCAGTACAGGCCTACTATGAAGTAGTAGGCTATTAAGGAATCAACCTATAGTTTACAGGCTAAATAAATAGGCTGCACAATTAAAAAAAAGAAACAATAATAATTAAGGGCTTACGTATAAAATGAGAAAACAGATTCAGGAAATAATGCAGTGTATAACACAATGCAATTATGTGAAATAATGTCTGCAAATGAATGAATGAATGAATGAATGAATGAATGAATAAGAACATTTTGGAATTTTGTTGATTGATTTAAGAAAGAATCAAATTAAATCACATTCGTTCATTATGTGTTCCTAATTTGCTAAGTTCTTATAATTACAACACAATTCAAACAAAATATTGTTGTTATTGCTGCTGCTGCTGCTGCTGCTGCAATAGTAATAATAAGAATAATAAATAATAATTATTATTATTATTGAATAATAAATAATTATTATTATTAGCCTATTATTATTGAGAAGAAGATGAAAATAAATGTAATGGCCAAAGATTATTCTTCAGCGTGATCACTAATGATCTCTCTCCCTCCTTTTTCTCCTGTATGATCACATTTAATTTTAGTTAACGTTATTTTACATTAGGCTACAGTTATGAGGATTATGTAGAGCAGCTCTCTTAACTGCCAGTTAGAAAGCTGGAGGTCGTCCTGGTGGAAACGGGCCCTAAAAGCAGATTTTTTACAGGGTTTTTATATTTATGTTTTTTGTTGTTAGAGATTTTTATGTACTTCGTTTAATTATCTCGTGTAAGACGATTTCTCAAATTGCTTCTTTTTTCGAAACAGACTGGCTGAGATGTTGTTGTTTTTGAAACACCTGGCCTCTGCTACTGAACATCATATTGTTGTGACACCTGGGATGGCCTCTGCTACCATACTGCTTCATGTCGACCTGACAGCATAACCATAACTTTGACCTCATTTGACGTAATATTTTAGTGTAGGAGGTATTGTTTATTCTCTGTGATCACGTCAAGACAACTTGAAAGTTTTTTATTCCAACATCTTCCAGGAATTTGGTGGAAGGTGGGAATAGGCTAGATCTAACTAAGGAGACTCTCAAACACTGGTTTGGTGGAGTGAAACTATGCATGAGGACACGTGTCAATCATGTTGAATATTAAAAACATAAATCCATTTTTTTTTTTTTGTCAAAAGTTGATATGTTTTCTGGTCTTGTATAATTAAATGCAAGCTCGAATACGTTATTGGTTTAAATTTCTCAATATTAAAACAACATTTAAGTTCAAATATAGCCTACTAAAATAGTCTAATTAAGTAAAAAATAAAGTAATAAGTTGATAGATGGTACATTATAGTTTATATTTTTATTATAGTAATTATAAGTCTTATATACATATAAAATAATTAATAAAAGTGTAGGCAATGTTATTATAAATATAATAATAATAATACTAGCCTACTACTACTACTACTAGGCAATACTACTACTACTACTACTAATTATTATTATTATAATTATTATTATTATTATTCACCAACCTAAATTCATGGTCTTTAATGTTGTTGTTGTTGTTGTTTTGCCTTATGAAAATAACTGGCTCGTTTTTAATGCATTTTTTAAGTAAATAATTTTAAGGAAATAATTTCTTCAAATAGCAAAGACGGCAAAATGAGAATAGTTTTTTTTTTATTATTTATTTTATTTTATTTACAAGTAAACTAGGCTAGACTAGTGCAAGCTTGGCAATAATAATTAGTTTTTTTAATGATTTAAATGAATAGTTATGGTTATATTTAGAGGAGAAATTACGTTTTTATTACCGAGAATATAATTTTCTGTCTCAAGTAGTAGCAAGTAGTAATTCAGACATTATTTAGAATTAGATTACGGCTATCGAATGATAAAGAAATAATCACGAAAGACTACATGGTAGCCTAAGTCACTAAAATTTTAAATATTGATCTCGTTCTGGTTTTTCGTTACTGATTAATTTAGCCTATATTCTGACTCCAAGTGAAATGTCACGCTTTAAACATTTTCAATAACCAACAACTCCTCGCGTAACAGTCGGCGCATGTGAGTGAAAATCTTCCATCCAAAGGGGAAAAAACTACTTAGGACCAATTCAAATAGAAAATCCTTATCGGATTAAAGGGAAAATTGGTGGCAATTAATCCTTTGTGATTGAAAAAGGGAAACGCCTCTTCATGGTAGACATATCTGACGTTGAATCTGATTGGACAGTGCTGGATTGGACAGACGGATAAATGGTCCCGCCAGAGCGCGTAACTGTCCCACTGGAACGACCTCCTCAGAGAGAAAGTGAATTAAACAAACTGCCACCATGACGGGTAGAGAAGAGGCTATAGACGAAAAACCTAAGGTTAAACTGTATCCCTCATTCGGAATCGACAAATCACGTCTAAATGGATCTGGATTTAGGTCCAAAGGGTTCGCGATCACAGACCTGCTCGGTCTGGAGTCGGATCTCCAGCCGCATCAGTCCGGTTCTGGTGCAGGGGCCAACGGAGAGGGGCAGAGCGCGGCGCTCGGAGGATTTGCTTTCCCGGGAGGCTCTTTGCCGCTCGGCTTGGGTTTTCTCTGCAGTTTGGCGGCTCAACAACCCCCCGGGGCCCCGTGTTTTCTCCCGAGCCACATCCCGCTCCTACAGCCACGGACAGAGAGCCACTTCATTCAGAATCTAGAACAGCAACGGGACGCCTATTCCGGTACGAATGACTTTATTTGATTATTGAATGAGCGGAAGAGCTGTTCACAGAAGTTGGTGCTGAAACTGATCCTCAAATCGGTTTTCTCTATTTGCAATGGAAACTTTTTAATTAACGGATAATTTTGTGATTTTATTTACTGATTTGATGGAAACAGAAATAATAGTATAATAGGCTACTCTTATAAATAGTATAAAAATAAGCTTTAGATTTAGTCGTATTATATTTGGACTTAAATAAAACCAGTTATTTTAATGTTTATTTTTTTTGTGTAGTTTTTGTTTCTTTTTGTTATTTTTTTATTTCTTACATATTTGTATTTATTAATTTGCATTGTGTTCCCTTGACCCAATTTATGAATTCTGTTTTAATCTCTCAAGGATTGTAATTTTTATTAACATACATTTTTTTATTACAGATGATGATTGTCTTTCTGGGGATCGCAATGATGGGAAAAACTCAGGGAACTCACAAAAGAGGAAGAAGCGAAGGCACAGGTATGTACTGAAATCAAATGTTACGTTAAATGTTTAATCTGTGGATTTAGTGATTTGTTTTATCAACCATACATCTCGTTTTGATTTTCAGGACAGTTTTTACCTCGCATCAGCTCGAGGAGCTGGAGAAAGCCTTCCATGAAGCACACTATCCAGATGTTTACGCAAGAGAAATGCTGGCCATGAAGACAGAGCTACCAGAGGACAGAATACAGGTTGGATAATTTTCACAGTTTTTCCCTCTCTTTTTCTTTCTTGGTCTTTCTTTCTTTCCAGTAGCTAATGCCCAGGTTTGTTTTTGTCCAGGTATGGTTTCAGAACCGCCGTGCTAAGTGGAGGAAAAGGGAGAAGTGCTGGGGCCGCAGCAGTGTCATGGCAGAATATGGGCTGTATGGTGCCATGGTCCGTCACTCCATTCCACTTCCAGAATCCATCATCAACTCGGCCAAGAATGGCATGATGGGCTCCTGCGCTCCCTGGCTTCTAGGTGAGCCAGCAGGTGGTTTTTCTATTTTGTACTCAAAGACTCAAATATGTATTTGATCACTTGAATACATAGCTGAGGTGTCTTGTGAATGTCTGTCGGCTGTTGCCCATATTTTACACTTAAAAGTATAGACTTAAATGTACACAAATTGGGCTGTTTTGTAATCCAGCTATAAATATTCAGCTGTTTAAGGTCAGTTTTTAATTGCATTTGCATTTTATTCTTTCAGGAATGCATAAAAAGTCTCTGGAAATTGCAAAAAAACCTCCTGGCACACCTGAATCAACACACTCTGATTCGTATTCGGAGGAACATAAGGTGAAAGACAGCGACACGACATGGTCGAGTGGAGCCAATGGAGCAGACGACTCAGAAGACATGGCAATAGATTTGTCCAGCACTTCAAAACAAGAGAGTAAAAGCACTTTGAAAAGATCACCACCTCGCACAGAAAACAGCAGTGATTCTGAGACTGAGAGTTAAATATGCAAATGAAAACGGACAATTTTAAAGACCACATATGGTATAAAGGACTATCGGTTTATACAGTATCACACCTTTTGACAATGGTTTTGTTTGTCAGCTTTCCTGTGGATTTTTTGTAGTGGTTTATCAAATATTTGAATACTAGAGACTGTTTTATTCTTAACTATTTATCTTTCATGTGTAAAAATGATTCATGTAAAAAGTGTTAAATAATGTTTTATGTTATATGTTCATGGGAATTATCCATAAATCTGATTCACAATAAGTTACCCTATTTTTCTTGAACATTTTCTTTCTTTTTCTCTGTTAAAATATCTGCAGGGTGACCTTGTTCACCACTATTGTGAATGTCATAATATTTCCCTATTGTAATACGGTATGTGTCTGGGGAACAGGAAGGATTCTAAAGCACTTTACCTGCTGTGATGATGAATGTTTTGCATTGATCAGTCTCATCAACAGAGCAATATAATACCAGCAAAAACAAACCCACATCATGACAAAAAAATAAAACATATTTTATGCTTTTGATTCCTGCCTTCTGTTTCTTTGTTTCAGCACTCCAGATCGAAAAATATGTCATTGAAAATTAACTTGACTTGTCACACAGAAGGAAGAAGTTTAAGAAATCGGCTCATTTCTTCACTGGTCCCAGTCTTCTTGCTGTCAAAGACATGAGAACAGTATACAGATGTCTTCTAGTTAAGATATTGCTGACCTGTTAGGTGGCCTGTTAACAATTCTACCATCTGGAAAAAAGGTGTATTTAAGCCAAACAACAACAAGGTTAAGCAGTTTGTTTCCCAGAAACTGTCACACTACTCAACAGCCCAATCATCTTTAATTCATGTCAGCCTGCTTTTATAATCCATGCCCAGACATTTTTATTTAAACAAGCTCAACAAAGGTTCTGCAGATATACACCATTGCAAGAACATCACCTGCAGATCTACAAAATCATGGTCGTTTTTTAAAATTCTATTCTAGACAGTTATTGCTTAGAAGGAAACCGACAAATGCAGTGTTTTATTACTATTTTGTTTATCATTATACATTATGAAATCACTTCATTATCCAATTGTTTACTGCAAAGGCTTAACTCTAATATCGTAGCATAATCATCATAATTCATATTCTATCATTTTACACAAATGTCTTTGTTTTAAAAGCAACCATTTACAAGTCAGCAAATCTGGAATAATCTATATAAACAGAAATAATTGTAAACAAACAAAAAAATATTTGTATTATTGTATTGACATTATTATTACATGCATTCACATGTATTGGCATGTTATAAAAGTATCCACCTTATTTTGCAACGCGGAAATAAGTTATTTTTCTATGAATGTGCGAGACTTCCGATTCAATATAGTCGCATAAATAACTGGAGGAAAAAGTGAAAGAAAGAAAGAAAGAAAGAAAGAAAGAAAGAAAGAAAGAACAAAAAAACTAAACGGTCTGTGATACAAACCAATGTGTTTATGATTACGATGATACATTTAAATAATATGATAATAAGTTAGCAATATAAAACAGCTTAACGGACTGTATTTGTACATAGATTTTATAGATATCTAGCCTATGTTTTTGTACAGTTAAAAATATGTTGGATAAAGTTTATATGAAATTTACTGTAATTTGGTAATGTGTACGCTATATAAACAATTTGATAGTATATATTGTTTTTTAAAGGTAATCTCAATAATATTACATTAGGAAAAGCAATTGTTTTGTTAGGGGTTTAAAGAGAATAATAGAAAAACAGATTAGCAGAGGAGAGGGGCATGAAAACAGAGATTAAAAACACTTCAGCCTGAGACAAGCTCAGGACTATAGGAATTAAATTATTAAAATATTATCAATCACTGCTGATCCCAATAATCTTTCGTGCCAACTGCCCTTAACAAAATAACAATTATAGATGATGGGTCCTTTTTAAACTATTATGCCCAGGGTTAAGATTATCCTGTTAAAAAATGGCCTTTAATGAAAAACAAAATTGAAAAACCTGATTTTAGGGAATACCAAAGAAGAGTTACATAAACATCTGTAAGCACAGGGTGTGACTTATGACAGGGTGTGATTGTTTGTTTTTTTCCTAACAGTAGCCCCCATTACTTTTTGAATAATTTTGTAAGTGCAACATCTGATAGACCGCTGAATGTCGCAATTGCCCAATCAGAGTCAAGTATTCCAGAAAGCCGCATAATAAATGACTAACAACATCCACGTTTTAGCATTCCAAGAGATCTACAGAATACAAAATAATAATAAAAATAATAATAAAAATCCAATCTCAACATCTGTTCTTGTTATAGGCTTAACCACACACAGGAGATTTTATGACGCTTCGGAGCCAAGCACCAGCTGTAAAAATTAGCCCTGTTTGTTGTAGCTACTTTCCGTGTGTGCATGTGTGTGTAAGCTGTGGTGTTATTGATAATGATGAAGAGAAAATATTATGTCCACTGCTAATTTGTAAGTAGCTTAGCGGTGCAGAGAGCTCCAAACATGCAGATGTGCATTTGGCACGCAGCAGTCGTTTGGCAAGCTCTGTGGAATCACTGAACAAAGCTGATTTGGTTCAGAGTTTCCTTGATGAAGTTGACATGATGAAGCGAGACCAGTTGGCATTTTAATGCAGAGGCTAACTAAAGCACCTGCTCACTGGCTGCTAACTTTCTCTAATGTCAGACAGAATCACCTCTGCATAGGCCACTCACCTCAACTGGTAAACAAATACACTCTATAGTAATATTGTTTTGTGTTTGCGATCAATGGGGTTACATATATTAGCCTATATATAACTTACTTTATATTGTTTTGGTGTCCTGAATCTTAAGGTGATAAAATACAAAATATCTATAAAGAGCTACAATGCAATAACAGGTGAACATGTTTTGTTCGTGTAGTGCTTCCATCTAGTGGCCATATGAAAGAAGGCTGCAAGCTGCAATAAATCCAATAAATCACACCTAAACCCTTTGCTTCATAATCTGAGAATGTTTGTATAATATATAATGTATTAAATACAATTTACAATAAAATTCTAATTTATATTATATATTAATAATATAATAATATATAATCATAATACATGTAAAAAGAATAATATTATATTATATATATATTGTAATTACAAACGATACATCATATTAAATAATATTTTAAATAAATAGTAAAAAAATGAAATTTGCTACAGAAACTATATAATATAATATAATATAATATAATATAATATAATATAATATAATATAATATAATATAATATAATATATATAATATAATATAATGATAATTTAACATGATCTTATTAGGAATAATTTATCACAAACAAAAATGTTTAAAATTATCCAGTCTCTCCCATATAACTGTGTGTGTATACAACATAATATTATAGTAATATAAATATAATATAAAATAAAAAATATGGAACAATTATGGTGTATGAATTATATGTGTCACATCAAAGTATATCTCAACAGGTGTGATATGAAAGATATGAACACAAAACCACAAACAAGCAGATTATTTTCAGCAAGTAAACATGTAACTCACACACCAGTGAAGTGGAGCCCACTGCAGATGATGCAGGCAGTAATTCTGTCTGATATGTTGTTTATTGGGATTAGCTCTAATTTGCGATTAGCACACAGAACATCTGCATCCTGCATCAAAAATGAATTACAGTAATCCCTCGGCACCCATCCACTAAACACTCTGCCCTTCCAGCCCCCTTCCCTTCCTGCTTAGTACATTTGGGGCTATGTTTACATGTATATTTACATTCATTCAGGTGCTTTTAATCACATCATTGAGTCTGTTTGGTTTGGCTCAGCTATCAAATCAGACATCAGGAGATTAGACGGACAGGACTGCTGAGAGGATTATTGGTGACCCCTGCCCAGCCTCCAAGATCTTTACAAAGTGAGGAAAAGGACTGGTAAAATCACTCTCTGGACCCCTCACACCCAGCACACTTCCTCTTTGAACTGTTCCTTCTGGCCAGCGCTACATCGCACTGAGCACCAAAACAGCCAGACACAAGAACAGTATTTCCCCCATATCTGAACAACACATAACACACCTCAGTACTGTAAATAACTCATCAAAATATATCTGTAAACAGCACATATACACATTCACAATTCTGTCTAATGACATTTTATTTTTCTCTATATTTTCATCGTCAATTCTCTTTATTATTAGTGTTTTTATTATCTTTTTTTCTCTATATTTTCATTGTCAATTCTCTTTATTGCTTTGTAAAAACTTCCTGTGTGGTAAACACTTGGACACTAAATTATATGTATGTCTGCTCTATGTTTGTACTTTCTGTACTGGAAGCTCCTGACACTTCTGATTCTGATTCATTCCATGAGAACATACAAGTTTCCAATGACCTTATTTCTTTGAGATAAGGGCACATTCACCTGAACTTCTTAATGAACAGACGTGTGTGTCTGTGCGTGTTCTCCGTTTAGAAGAGCATGAAACAATTGAACATTTATTTTTTTCTTGTCCAGTCACACTGCAGTTCTGGCAAGATCTTTACAGCTGGCTAAATATTGATATTGATACTGATATTCTGTCACTAAATTTATTTCAGGTTTTGGTTTATGCAGATCATCTTTCAAAAAAGATGTCATTGATGTTAAACATTATTATTAAATGGGTAAATATCATACACATGAAAGTGGAATTACACTAAACCCTCTTTAAATCTTTTTAAAAATAAATGCAAAAATTACTTAGAATCTTTAAAACACTTATCCAAAGATAATAAACCCCTTGGTGAATTGTACAAAACCATGTATGAGCCTCTTTCCTTTTAAGACTGGTAAGATTTTAATTTATTTTAACTTAATTTAATTTAATTTAATTTAATTTAATTTAATTTAATTTAATTTAATTTAATTTGATTTGATTTATTTTAACTTAATTTAAGAAGTTTTATTTCTAAATGGAATAAATGTCTAAAAAGTAGAATAGCATTACGGCTATCCAAATAAATAAAATCTAAAGATTATTTTTCTATTCTGTCTGTTTTATTTTTATTTATTATATTATTTAAAAAGCCCTTGCTATGTGTACTGCGTTAAGCTAACTGGGACTTGTTATAGCACTTATATATTGCTCTTTTGTTGATTTTGATTGCTTCCATTGTCATCATTTTTAAGTCGTTTTGGATGAAAGTGTCTGCTTAATGACTAAATGTAAATGTAAGATTTTGTACCTACTTTTTTTTTCTGGCAACCCCTTGAAATGTTTAAAGAATGTTATATGTGTGTGTGTGTGTGTGTGTGTGTGTGTGTGTGTGTGTGTGTTGTGTATGACTGAGTGTGATGGTGTGTGGTGTGTGTTACACATTTATGTATGACTGGAGATGATGATTATGATAAAAGTGATTATGTAATTATGATAAAAGTGTGTATATTTTACTGTGTGTTTTATTGTTAAATAACACAAAAAACAATTTATAAATTATTATTTAGAGTCATAGTGATCCTAAACAAAATCTAAATAATTCGCATCATGAACCTCACAGAACGAACCGTCCCACACATTGCTTTATTTTGCTATTTTGAGCACATGTTTATGACAGTGCAAAGACTTTTATTTTGAAATAAACTACCCTCATGTCCGCCCTTACATTGTTGTTCACTTCACATCCTCAGGCGGAGAAAAGAAGCGGAGATCTGATGGCTTTGAAAAGGATCCAGAAGGTAATATTTTTAATTTCTAAACAGAATAAATCTCTTGAAAGTAGAATAGCATTACGGCTATCCAAAAGATCTTCATATGGCTGATAGAGTGAGCCATCTCTCGGTCCACATTACTATATAAAGTCGGAAGGTTGGAAGAATTTATTTTTCGGCCAGATGAAAAGAGCTTGATGTCGAGAACAAAGCGGACTGAAGTCTTACAGGACATCAAAAATATGACATTATAATTGTAATAGGTATGCCATTGCATTGATTTAGATTGTCGACGAATGTTATAGCAGCTGTAGTTAAAAAGGTTATCCTTCTTTAAACAGAAGGTTCTTTATAAAATAATTCACAATATGTACAATATATAACGTTAATGTGAATGTCCTAAGAACATTGATTATATAGTATATAGTGTGCGTATATCTATACACGCACACACACACACACACACACACACACACACACACACACACACACACACACATACATACATACATACATACATATATATATGTATGTATGTATGTATGTATGTATGTGTGGGTGTGTGTGTTAGATTTAAATGTATAAAAATGTTTTCGTTAATTAAAATAAGGCTAGAATGAAATGTACATATGAAATAAAAAAATGCAATGTTGCCTAAATAAATTAAATATTTAAAGTAATTAAAATAAAAAAGTAACAAATATTTAAAAACAGCAACCAATAAAGATGACCAAAGCATGTAACAATGTTTACTAAAAAGGTATAACTGGAACATTTAAAAATGAAAATGAATAAACAATAAGCTATTAATAAATACTATAAAACACATTCTTTATGAGAAACCTTGCATTTATAAGTCACGGGTTTCAGCTCATGAACTTTTTTTATAATATATCAAAACTTGATATTGTGTTCTTTCACTCGGAATTTTCAGCAATATGCAAGTGTGTTTTTGGAGCAAAGAAATGTACATGTGCATTTATACTGTGTTTGTAGGAGCTACAGGACTTGCAACGGGATCCACCCTCGCAGTGCTCAGCTGGACCACTCGGAGAAGACTGTAAGTGTGTCTACTAACTGTGTACTTAATACTGGCCTTTTAATATTTTGACAGGATAGTTTACTTAACATATTATATTTACAATTTCAGTGTTTCACTGGCAGGCGACAATAATGGGCCCAGTAAGTACACATGAATAATTTCAGCTCAATTTTCTGAAATAAGTTATTGGCTCAGTAAAACAAAGGAATTATCTCCCCTAGAGTGATAGTCCATATCAGGGAGGGGTTTTCTTCCTCACAATCCATTTCCCGACTGATTATCCCTTTAAACCACCAAAGGTGAGTGGAGAATTACATCTGTTCTTACCTTTTCCATAAACGATTTGTTATTATTATAGATATTTGACTCCATTTTGCTGACAGGTTGCCTTCACAACAAAAATCTACCACCCGAATATCAACAGTAATGGAAGCATCTGTTTGGACATTCTGCGCTCCCAGTGGTCACCCGCCCTCACGGTGTCCAAAGGTTAGAGAGCACAAATATGGTCTTTTCATCATAAACATGACCTTAGCATTGTGGCACATGAAGTGACTTCAATATGGTACTTTTACAAACACCCCTAAAATGATTCAGCTGTTTTCTATTGCTGTTTTTCAGTTTTATTATCCATATGCTCCCTCCTTTGTGACCCGAATCCAGATGACCCTTTAGTTCCAGATATTGCACACATCTACAAATCGGACAAAGATAAGTAAGTGACCTTATGTAAATGTCTCTCTTTCGCTCTTTTATTTATAAAATAGCTACATCTGTATGAACCTTCTTCTTCAGTCTAGTGTAATCAAAGCTTCATTTCCATATATTTTCTACATTCTCTTCTTTTATTACTATCAAGCAATATTTAATATGTATGAGTATCAAATGACTCTGAATGCTTCATCAAAAGTGCTATTCTTTTGAATGAAAGTGTCTATTCTTGTCTTTTAGGTATAACAGACTGGCAAGGGAATGGACTCAGAAGTATGCAATGTAACTGGATGGCAAGATTTTGAAATGGTTGCACATGGACACTATTACTGCACACAACCCTGCAACACAACTGTACAGAGACAAGACGTTTACCAACAGATGAACCTCCCCCAACACAAGCACCCACACATATATACATATATACACGCACAACTTTACAGAAAAAAGAAAAACAAACTTGTTCAGGAGACTGAGTCACTTGTCCCTGTTCAAAGAGACATCCTGGAACAACCTGTCAGTTAACACATAACAAAAAAACATTGTTTTATTTTCCAATGAATTAGTTACATTTTAGTAATTTTATTGTATAGAAATAAATACAATACTGTATCATTTTTATTGTTTTTGCATTAAAAGGTGTTATTATAAATATGTGTCTCGCTGCAGCTGTTTTATGATATTGTTTGAGAATTATGGTTTCCATATCTGTGTGATTAGGGATGAAACTACTCGCTGTGCTCACATTTAATTTTGTGCCACTAGATGGCGATATTCATCCGTTTTATCCCCACCATAAGGTTTTTAGTACTCTGTACTAATACTAGTACTCAACACTGGTATTTAATACTTTGACAGGACGGTCTGCTCAGTATATTTTATTTGCATTTTAAGTGTTTCACTGGCAAGCGACAATAATGGGCAAAGTAAGTACACATTAATAATTCCAGGTTGATGTTTATTTCATGAAATTAGTTTTTGGCTCAATAATACAAAGGAACTCGCTTCTGTCATACACAAATTCTCTCTTCCCATCTTCCCACAACTAAAGTAAGGTTAGTAAAACTAAATATTTGGTTTAAAATAAACGTGAGAATTTCCTACAAATGTAAACATCTTTGTCAATGTTCATACATTTGGAAAGAACTTGTTTTCGACAAAAAGTTTGATTTGTTGACTTAAAATGTAAAGTAATGTCCTTATGAAATAAACAGTTTATCTTACATAAAATATCCTAAAAATACAAAGGAATTGAAGTCATTTTTTAAGTGAATTACCTTTTCTTAGCGTTTGCTCCATTTAATCAAGATAAAATGAGATCTTAAGAAAAAGGTTTTGCTGAATTTTCTGCGCTCTCTCTCGCTTTTTTAAGGTTTTCATGTCACATGACAACAAATGGCTCCCTGTATGATAGTTTCTAAGATCTATCTCTCTGTCTGTCAGTCTGTATGTATGTATGTATGTATGCATGTTTTCCTAGAGAGTTGCAGTAACTGGACATTTTTAACTGTAAGGTAAAAAAGTGAAGAAAAAAAAATTAAAGAAATAAATACATTTCTATAAAACACTTTTAGTTCCGGAGTTGAAAACGTGAATCACAGAAACAAAGAAAATGTGCATGCAAGTCGTTTTGTAAATTTTGTGGCGCGTGCAGGGTAAACTGAATATGATGATGAGAAAGTTTTGGGAGGAGAGTGGGCGGTGATCCTCCTGACACGTGAATGCTCCCGCAGGACCATAATCCATCCATGCATCCATGTCCTCCAACTATAGTGTGTTCTGGTCCTGGAGCCAGAGGAAAAGTGGAGGGGTGAGGAATCTAGGGGCAGATAGATTTTCTCGGGGGCAGTAACTGGCCGGAGGGGCTTCAAAGGCAGGATTGGAAAAACTTGCCTGGAAATCGGAATGTTTTTCTCCTAATGTTGACTTGCCGTTTGCCTCTTTCACACATAAACCCCGTTTAGTAAGTTTGAAACACTTTTAAGGCGCAAAATGGCTGAGCCGCTGAGTTTCATGCATCATGATCAGGGCTCCAGCAGCGAGCGGAGTGACGACTCACCGTCTGCCGTGTCTGAGGATGACTCTAGCGGCCACTGCGGCCACATCTCCCCGCCTGACCCAGACTGGACCGAGGAAAGGTTTCGAGTTGACCGCAAGAAACTAGAAACTATGTTACTGGGTATGTTAACATTTTCTTAAACATTTTTATAAAGAACTGGGAACACAATTTGATATCTTGACAATACTTTTAGCTAACCTCGCAGTGTTGTTTGGCGTCGAAAAGCATAAATAGTTATTTCTAAAAATATCACAATAATGTTTCCTCGAAGTCCATCTTGAAAGAGATGTGTTGAGGACACTGCTTGTTGTGTAGGACATGAAAACCAACACTGGGATGTTATTTAGTAGCCAAGTTCTTCAGGCATTCACATGAACTAGCAACAATTTTTGGGTAACTTTGCACTGAATCTAATAATAAGCTTAGGATGATGCGTGGACTCTGTATGTGAAATATTTAAGCTTCTTATGTTCATTTAGTACAAATATGTGGATGTTAGACATTCATAAACACACCATGGTTAAGAAAAAAAAGTTTATTATTGAAGTGTCATAAAAGTTTTACATGAATACCTGACAAATTTCAATCATTTCAATCCATTCAGCAGGATCACAATAAAATGTCAGATGTAAGTTATGAATATGAGATCAATATTACTGATCCATCAAAATCATCACTGTCACAGTTGCACACATACTGGTTTCACTATACCAGTGAGGAGATCTCATAGATGCCCTGGTTTTTATACAGAGGTGATCAAGTTTGCTCTACTCTAAATTTAAAGGGATAGTTCATGCAAAAATGAAAATTCTGGCATCGTTTACTCATCCTAATATCATACCAGAACTGTATGAATTTCTCCTGTGAAACACAAAATATATTTTTAAAAACCAAACAGCTTTGGTTACTATTGACTTAACATTGTATGGACAAAAAAAACAAAACAAAAAAAACAAACAAACAATGAGACATTTCTTAATATATGTTCTTTTATGTTCCACATAAAAAAAAGTCATACAGGTTTGGAATGACATGAGGGTGAATAAATTATGACTTTTAAGTTTTGGTTGAACTGTCCCTCATAAAACCTGTTTATTTCTTTAGATTTTGAAGCAATCAAAATTTCACTGTATTTGTAAGACTATTTTTAAATATTTGCATTCATACAAACAGTTATACTAGTGAGGAACTCTAGACACAGTGTTTTTCATACTAGGATAATGATATTTATTATCTAACCCTAAACCAAATCTTCATGCAAACCTTTCGACATTACATTTGTAAAATATAATTTACCTGATGTATGAGCATTTCAGATCATAAAGACCACTTCACAAGATGGTTTTTGCCATGTTTAACTAAATTTGTGAGGGCATTTTCACAAATTTGGCCTTCACAAGTACAGCCAAACCTGTACACAAACACACACAAACATTTTTTAAGCAACATCATCTGGTTAAAGCTTATAATTCAACACTTGCATCATATTTTACAGTCAGTCTGTCAGCAGTGGACAGTTTACTTCACTGCAGAATAATGTTCAGTTCGTTTTGTTTTTCTTTTGTTGTAACTTCAGCAGAGGAGAATTTTAAACAAGTTTAAATATTTCAAGTTGAGGTCAGTGGTTTGGTATGGGCATATTCTAAACATGTACAAAATGTTTGGTGTTTTATAGCAGGCCCTCTAGTTTACAAAGTCCCTGCCTTTGTTACCATACCTTCAAACCAACCAAAATCAAGATAGTTATATAGACATTGACTTCATAAATGGTATATACATGTAAATGCATTCCTTTGTGAGTATTTTATCAAAAGAATAAATGATGACAGAGTTTTCATTTTTGGATAAACTATCCCTCACAAAAACGGTTTATGTCTATAGATTCGAAGTAAAACAACTACTTAAAGTGCCCTCACAAGTCAAAAATATCACTGTATTTGTGTAAATATTTTCAAATCTCTCATCACACGTATATCCAAACCTGTACATGAATACAAACACAGACTTTTGAAGTTATGTAAGTAAGGACGTCTCATGAACGCAATGTTTTTTTTTGTACTAGCATAATGATATCTATTATATTCTAGTATTTTGTTTAGCATTTTACATAGATATGCATTGTAAAAATTGTAAAAGCTGAGACCCTCAGTCCCCTTCCACCACCTTTATGTCTTCATGCATGCGATTGAATGAGTGAAGGCTTCCTTGATATTTGGACCCCAAGGTCAAAGGTCAGTTCAGCATGAGAGAGCTTAAGAGCACCAGGAAAACTTCCATAACCAGGCTACCACATTTTCAAGACGAAGACAACATCTTTCACATCACACACACTCATATACTTACTCTACAATCATTGTTGTAGTGATGTGGGCATTTTTTCCCACACCTATGATTCAGTGACTCGTAATCATCTCTTTGCTCCAGATGACGTGCAACATCTGGAGGTGTTTTGAACGGCTGTTGTTTTGATTGGTCGGATACAGCAGTAGGCGTGATCATAAATCCAGCGACGTGTTTTTTGTGTGAAGGTTTATTGTGTGGCACAATTTTGCTCCCCTTTTCCAGGAAATGGGAGAGTGAGTGAGAGAAACGGAACCGAGAGAGTTACAATTAAAATCATTTTTCTTAAAAATAACTTTGAAGAACGTGGTGAGGGAGAGACAGAGGGGAGACCCACTCTTGTACTTTTCCCCTTCGGCCAGACCTTGACTAAGTCAGCTCATTTTTATAGGATTATTCAGAAAGACTAATGGAGAAAAGTGGATCACCTATGATTCATGTTCACGTAAGGGAATCTGAGCGGCTTTAGGGTTCCACTGGAAAGCACAAAAGTACTCATACTTTTACAGAGAAGTAATTATTAAAACAAGTGACGATTTGGAGGGAAAGGCTCGCAGACATACTGTAATACTGCATTGACTCTCTTGCACTATCTGTCTTTCTCACTAACTTTTATGGGAATAGTTTGTGTGTTAGGATTTAGTTTTTTCTTCATCCAAATGGCTGTTACATCATATGTCTGGTTTTGATTAAAAACAAAGGAATGTGTGCTGGCCTGACCCTATATTCCGTGTGATAAGAAATTCTGAAAAGAATGCGGTATTTGTTGAGCAGAGTTTATTCCGGTGCTTTATGGAAATCATATGTCCCCCAGTGGCTTTTTGATCAAGATGTGTATTTCTGTAGGTTTTTCTCTGTCGTGAAACTATATATTAAGATCTAAATCTCACACCTGCTAGTTAAAGGAATAGTTCACCCCTACCCCAAATATACCTATATACCCTCAGGCCATCCAAGATGAAGATGAGTTTGTTTCTTCACAGTTTTGGAGAATTTTTACATCACATGCTCACTGATGGTTCCTCTGGAGTGAATGGGTTCCATCAGAATGAGAGTCCAAACAGCTTATAAAACATCACAAGAACCATCACAACTCCAGTCCAACAATTAATGTGTCGTGAAGTGAAAACCTGTGTATTTGTAAGAAACAAGTCCATCATTAAGATATTTTCATTTTCAAACGGTTGATTCTGGCTAAAATACAAGTCCTCTGTTTATAATATTGCTTTCTCCAGTGAAAAGGTCTGAATCAGGAGAGAAATATGCACAGATCAAGCACTGTTTACAAGCAAAAACAATCCAATGTTGGTGGATTTTAATGTGAGAGGACAACAGAAGCTAGACTCTTTCACCAGAGGAAATGTTATGATTGATTATGGATTCTTATTTTGTCCAGAAGTCACAGTTTAATGTTAAAACACTTTAACGATGGATTTGTTTCTTATAAACACACAGCTTTTCACTTCACAAGACATTCATTGATGGACTGGAGTTGTGTGGATTACTTGTGTGTTATTGTGATGTTTTTATTAGCTGTTTGGATTGTCATGCTGACGGCACCCATTCACTGCAGAGTATTTACTGGTGAGCAAATGATGCAATGATACATTTCTCCAAATCTGTTCCAATTATGGACATAAACTCCTCAACAGCTTGGATGACCTGAGGTTGAGTAATTTTCCATTTCATTCTGTTTTTTGTGTGTGAATGTGTTTGTGGGTCAGGCTTGATACCAAGAAACGTGTGCGGTGTGTTTTATTAATTTTCTTACGCGTGCAGAGTGTTTTCTGACGTGGGTTTTATTTATTGACTAATTTAGTCTGGGTACATGTTCACTGCATGATTCTTAACGTGCTGCATGTGTCTGGGTTGGTGAGTGAAGCAACAGGAAGTGCGTTGTGTTTTGGGAATGTGCTCATGGCTCAGCACACTGTTGCCAGGGAAACACAGGTCTTTAGCCTTGGATTTAGATTTTTTATGTGCATACATGTACAGTTTGAATATTAAAGGCACACTTGTGTCTTAATTTAGAAATTTGAGCAATAAATCAATATATCAGATATAGATGTGTATTTACGAATTATAAATCACATGTTGTAGTATTAAAATTAATTTTGAAGTAGTGTTGTCTTGGTAACAAGAGTTTTATGGTTTGACAGATGCAACAACAATATGCTGATTTTTTATTTATTTTTATATTGTTTTATTCATTTTTGTCAGTTTCAACTGGCAGGCCATTTTTTACTAGTGCTATAAATGCCTACACTGCCAATATTGCTGCAGTTTTCTTCCAAGTAGACTTCTGTTTGTATGTTTACAAATATAAATCTATTTTTTGGGTTTAATACATCAGGTTTTACGTTGTTTTTACGAAATACTTCAGACTTGAGTAATAAATCTTAAAGAACTGATGTATTGGATTACTAAGATGAGTGTTTGGCAGACATACTCCAAATGTTGGGAGAGTTTTAGTTTGGCTGAAAACTCATCTGTGTTCATAACCTGTCAGACAGGGATACAGTTCCTTATTGTCATGGAGAGATGAGATTCACATTATTTAAATCACATTACAGACAAATCCTTTTCACTCAGTACCTTTGGAGAGGTCGTGAGTGTGTCTTCAGCACATCTGTAATTTATAATCCCAAATAGTTCTGCAGTTCATATTGCTTGATTATTGCCCTATTTTTCCATCGTATGTTAAATAGTTTCACAGACTTGTGCCGACCTTTTAGTGGTGGTAAGCATTGTTTTTGAGAGGCATTCGGGCCTAAGTGTTAGTTTCCCACAACCAGATGTTTCACTTGAGCTCTACATTTTGAGTTTCCTTTCATACAGACTGCTTGCTTTCAGAAGTTGCAAAAGAAAATGTTACAGGAGATTGTACAACCAGTCTGCCATAGATGTGTCAGCGGGATGTGTGTGTAATCTCAAGTTTTGACATGGCACATAAACTGTCTGAGAAGATAAAAGCTCTGAATCATTTGCACAAGTAGCTAAGTAATTTTGTTTGGGCATTGACAGGGTTGTGATTATGTGTAGCGTGATTTATTTTTCCTGTCATAAGAGGTTGATGTAACCAATCACATAACACCATGAACTACAAAAAGTTTGGTAAGATTTTTGAAAGAAGTCTCTTCTGCTCATCAAGGCTGCATTTATATGTTAAAAAAAAAATAATAATAAAGGAAGAATACACTGTGAAACGTTATTACATTTTAATATAGCTGATTTCAATTTTCATGTATTTTGAAATGCAATTTATTCCAGTGATAGCAACCCTGCATAGCAGCCTTTATTTTTTCAGTTTCACATGATACTTCAGAAATCATTCTATTATGCTGATTTGGTGATGAAGGAAATTAGTTTTTTTTTTTTGTCAATGTTAAAAACATTTGTGTTTTTGTGGAAGTCTTTGATAAATATAACATTTTAAAAAAGCGGCATCTTAGTTTAGGTTGTGACATCACTTCAGAACAGATGGCTTCAAATCTTAATAGTGAAGAATAAGATTTGAATCCAGATGCTGGTCATGGGTAAGTTTCTGTGATGTCTCGCCCACTCACTGAGCTCTGGAGTCGAAGGGAAGTTCCAGGATTATCCAGGAGAAATGCACTCAAATTATATAGTTTTGTTCTTACACTCGCTTATTCATCACATTCCTAACACACACATAGTTTACAGGAGCTGTGCTATAATCAAACATCTACTCTGGACGTGTGTGTGAAGCAGTATCTTTCAGAAACTCAAAAGCTGTGGAGTTTTTCTGACCCACATCCTAAATAGAGCACATGAAAAGCCTGAAATCAACACACACACACACACACACACGCTGCATTTAACATTCTGTCTGGTTTGAGGCTTGCTATTTTCATATTTGTCTCTGTGTGAGCTTGAGTATGTACATGTTTTCTACTGGATGTGTTTCAGTTGTTTTTGTGAGTATGAGAAAAAGAGTATCAAGAGTATTTTGAAGTAACATTTTTGAATTTAACAGAATTATAAGCATTTATGTGCTAGTGTGTGAGTAGCGGGGACAGGTTTAGTTCAGAGGTGTTAATCTGTTGCATGCTGTACTCATTACAGATGAATGAGCACATATGTATCCGTGCTACAGAGATACGACATCATCCAAACATCTCACGAAACTGTTGATTCAATTTACAGCATCTGATAGGAGAGATGTGAAGTGAGCTCTCACTGATTTCACAACTTCAGAGAGTGAACTCAGTCTTCCTCTGTCCTCACTTCACCCAAAATCAGACTTGTGTGAGCTACAGTGATGTGATTGGCAAGAAAAGTCAGTGATGTGACTAATCACATTTAAAGTGTGATTGATTGTGACTTAAATTGTGAAGTGGTTTTCTGACTATCTATCTATCTATCTATCTATCTATCTATCTATCTATCTATCTATTAAAGTTTTGTGTTTGGTTGATTGTGATTTAAAGTGTGAAGTGGTATCTGTCTATCTATCTAATTGATTTATTTATTTTTTATTGTGATAATAAAATCATAAGTGTTTCTGCTTAAATGCATATAAAATGTATCAAAGATGAAACCACTTCTCTGTCTATCAAATTTTAGTCTTTAAGAAGTTTTAGTAATTGTGTGTATATTTCTTTTTTTTTATTTTGAGAAATTGTGAGGATTTGTTTTGTTACCATTTTTTTTTTTTTTTTTTATGAGAATGACTTGTTGATAAGGGTTCAAATCAAACCAAACTTTGGTGTAATGAGATGGGCACTTCTTGTAATTGTAGCTCTTCCTCTCCTTGTTTGGATCTGGAAATGAAGTGAATTTCATGGAGAGATGGGTGGATGTGTTTTTTTTTTGTGATTTTAGGGTCATTAAAAAGTTTAGATGACAAGATTGTCCCATTTCCAAATCGTTTATTTCCTCCCATTTTGGGGTTTGTTGTTCTGACCTCTCAATGAAATCCATATTTCAACTTTAAAGGTAAAGCAGGAGAGGGCTTGGCTCTATTAGATGAATCGCCCTCTATGTATACACATATGCGAGAATGTTTCATTTTATGTGATAGGACAATCTCAACCAAACATCTGGAGACCCAGCGTCCCACCAAAGCAAACAAATTCTTAGATTTTCCTGTGAACCCAGTGTTTTCATCACACCTGATTGGGAGTCTTTGCATGTTTTCCTTTTTCAACGTCACACTTTAATTTCATATTTGAGTGATCTTAAGTCTGATAATGGCTGGAAAAATGATTTAGATCATTGTACTAGTTTAAATGGACCTTTTCTAGTGTCAAAGAGCTGTTTTGACACATGCTGTACATGTATAAGTCATATGCAAGCATCATACCCTGTGTGGGATTCTGTGAGTGTGTTTATTAAGATTTATGAACTGTTTTTTGTCATCTATAACTTAAGTGCATGAGTCTGAGCTTGCATACAGCTGCTTGCACGTGTAATAGACAAGCATGTGCCTGACATATGAAATGCATTTAGTTTCAGCAAGTTGTGAGAATGCTGTCTGATTCTTATATGTGTGTGTTTTGTGGTTGTCTTTAAATACATCTTGAGTATGTGAATCTGGCATTAAATCTTTAATATTGTCCCTGACAGCAACCTTAAAATGTTATCCATTCAAATATAGCATGGCTTCTCACACCTTATTGCTTAAATATCATTCGTTTAGGAAGTTAAACATTTTAGTGAACAGAAATAATTGTAAAATAAAAGTGTCTCTTGCTAATGGTAATGTAAATGTCTCTCTCTTTCTCTCACATAGCGGCCAGTGAGGGGAGGATAAATGGAGGAGAGGATTTTTTTCAGAAGGTAAGAATTTACATACTTTATATATTTATTTATTTATTGACTTTGGGGTCAGTAAGATTTCACTTTTTAAAAAGAAATCAATACTTTTATTAGAAATCATTTTTTAAAATATTTAAAATATTTTATTTAAAAGTGACAGTGACTGTGACACTAAAGACTGGAGTATAATTCAGCTTTGCCAGAAATAGATTACATTTGAAAACATGTTATAATAGAAAACAGTTATTTTAAATTGTAATAATATTTCACAGTATTAATGTTTTTACTTGATTTTTTAATCAGATAAATGCAGCCTTGGTGAGCGTAAGAGACATCTTTCAAACACATTTGAAAATCTCACTTACCCTAAAATTCTAAACAGTAGTTTTTGATGTCTTGATGTCCCACTTTATCTGTATATACATTGTTTGGTGCGCCAGCAGTTTAAGCTTCACTGTATTATTTTTAAATGATTAGAACTTGGTTGTTGTGAGCAATTTCAGCATTAGTTTCAAAGCAGGATGGAAGTAGATCTCCCATCTCCAGCATCACACTCTGTAGATTTTGAACACACAAACTCTTTCACATCTATCATCCATATTCCAGTAGCATGCTGCTCTCTCCAGCGTTGTGTGTGTGTGTGTGTGTGTGTGTGTGTGTGTGAGAGAGAGAGAGAGAGAGAGAGAGAGAGAGAGTTTGTGGTGTGTTCTTCAAACACACAGTAAATCTAACCAAAGATGCTAGATGAAGGAGCCAATTCAGAAGTTTGATTGATTTGATCCAAACAATTATCCCTGCTTAGGTTTCTAATAAACAGAGATAACAAGGGCCAGTGAAATTGTCAAAATGTCCTTGGTTTGGCTCAGATGATTGTGGTTTGTGTGTAGTCTATGAACAGCGCTTCTCTGGTTGCAGTATTGATATGATCACTGTTTTCTGTCCTCACTTGCACTATTGCTGTCTTTCCATGGTTGATCCAGAAGGCCTTTGTGGTTATCTTTTTTAGTGAATGCCAGTTCTCAGGCAGTTCAGAGTGGTACATTTAGACATTTTTATGCCTCTGAATATATTTTCTTGTATTCATCTTTGTTAAGAGATTAAATTACAGCAGATTTGATGATTCAGCCCTTCATGTATGATATATAAACAATACAGATGCAGAGCTCTCTGTCTTAGTTGTTTGCAGCTGTTTGCAGATTATTTTATGTGTATTTGACTTTTTTTTTAGTTTACATGAAATGGTAATGAAACTGGAGTAGCAACAGATCTTTTCTTCTTCACTAAACTATCAAGACATTTTGATAAAAAAATGATGAGCTTCCAAAAAAGTAACACATGTACAGATTTATTATTATTGTCATCATCATCATAATAATAATATATTGTATATATATATATATATATATATATATATATATATATATATATATATATATATATATATATATATATATATATATATATATATTTAGAAAATAGATAAGGAATTAATAGAATTTTAATTTCATGTTAACATTCAGTGTGTAAGAACTGGAATTTCTGTGTCTCATCTACTTTTGCCTAAATGATTGTGATGTCTTTTTTTTGTAATTTTGTACTGTTTTGTTCTGTCTGACACAGTCCATGTTTTAATCTTCTGAGAATCAGCCACTAGTAAAGATAAATGGAGAGAGAGAAAGACAAAAGTCTGATGGTTTTTTGATAGTGGTGACATGGGTTTTCTGGGAGGCAGGCAGTAGAGAGTCATCATTTCAGTGATTAAACCTTTTGCTGAGTTTTCCTTCCCTGCCGTGAAAGGGTTGGAATTATGCCTGTTGCTCATTCTTGCTTTTCAGCCATTCTTTTTGTCTCTGTTTCCATATCTTTATCATTATTATTATCTTGAACATCACCACAGCGGTAGTCTCTTCCAATTTCTTCACTGTTGTTTTACCATTGTTTCACACAATTCCTCAACATTTTCTCAAAAGTTACTCAAAAAAATTTAAAAATAAACAACATTATACTGCAGCCATAGTTTTTATTTCTTTTCTTTTGTTTTTTCTTTGTTTTTCACATATATATATATATATATATACACACAGTATAGTTAAAAACACATTATATATATGTGTGTAAAAATGAAATAACACAATTTTAAATAAATTAGTTAAAATAAAATAATGATAATAAAATAGATTTTTTTATTTTAGTATATTGTAAAAAGTAATTTATTCCTTTGATACAGTAATACTATTACAAATGGTAATTAAAAGTTTTTTATTTGTATATTTGTTTTTATGTAATATAATATGCTGATTTGCTGCTTATGTCTTATTATTATCAACGTTGAAAATAGTTGTGCTGCTTAATATATTTTTGTGGAAACTGTTTTAAATGTCTTCTGTCACTTTTGATCAATTTGAGTAAATGATGACAGAAGTTTCATTTTTGGGTGGCGTATCCCTTGAGTTCCTATCATCTCATATTATGGAGTAGTTAAAGGGGTCATATGATGCGATTTCAAATTTTCCTTTCTCTTTGGAGTGTTACAAGCTCTTGGTGAATGAAGAAGATATGTGAAGTTGCAAAGACTAAAGTCTCAAATCCAAAGAGATATTCTTACACAAGATAATGTTCTTTTTAGCAGCATCATATGACCCCTTTAATATACTATAGACAGAGTTTGTAATGGATTAATTTTATTGTTTCCCAGCCCTTTCTCCTTCCCTCGTTCCGTTTCCCTCCTTTTCTCCTCCTCACGCCTCTTTTCTTCGCTCGTTCTTCTAAGTGCTCCTCAGCTGAATCAACAAAGGAAACAGGAAGCAGATCTCTATACACATGCTCTTGCACATCCACTCTCTCATGCACATCATTTGTCAAGTATAAACACTCTGTTCTCCATCACGGTGCCCATTTTTAATGACTTAATGAAGATCACAGTTTGTGTGACTCCGGTACTTTGAAGTCACTGCCTTTTTAAACTTTCTCTCCTTTTAATGGTGAGTGTATACATTTCTGTGACAGGATGCTATTGGGTGTGGGGGAAAAGAAAAGGACATTTTCAAATGTATAGTTAACCCAATTTTTCTGAAATCGTCTGACCCATTTGAGAGGTATGTGCTGGTCCGTCACAAAAATAAACCACAAACCCCAAAACTGCTGTGTGGTCTGTCAGAAATCTCTCTCATCTGCAGATTGGAGCCAAAGAAAGCAGTCAAGAGAGAAAGTGAGAGCAGGTCGGGAATAAAGACCTATAGAACGCACAGCAGCACGGCAGCACAACGCAAACACACAGAATGGAAATGGGAACTGGCGCTCTGCCTGGACAAACTGTTCACCTTTTCATGCCATCTGAAATGTTCGGGTTTCCTTCAGGCATGTTTGATTGTGTCTTCGCTTGGTTCAAGGTCATCAGTGTAGAGTGCTCTGACATTAACATGTCTTAACAGAAACACCATATTAAAACTAAACTGAAGAGAATGTAGCAAATATTACAGAATTACTTTTCCTATTGCTGCTATAATAAAGTTACTTCGTGTTTAGCTTACAAGTCTTGTTTCTAGTGTGTGCAAGTGACTGATGTTTTGTGCAATAGATAGTAATACAGAGGATTTAAAAATTAAATTGTAAAATATATTAGAATAATTTTTTTTTATTTTAAATTGTAATTTTTTTTCACAATATTACTGTTTTTACTGTACGCACCTATATGTGTGTGCGTACATATAGGTGCCTCTTAAAATCACAAAATATTGGAAGATCGATCAAAAAAATATATATATATAAATTATATATTTAATTTATGCACTCAATACTTGGTCGGGGCTCTTTAAGCACAAATGACTCAGACTGAGGTGTGGCATGGGTGCGATCAGCCTGTGGCACTGCTGAGGCACTGTTTAGCCTTCAGCTTGTCTGTATTGTTGCATACTGTTTCTCATCTTCTCTTGAAAATATCCCATAGACTCCATTTGGGGTTCAGGTCACACAATCAAGCAACACATCATGGTCAGCAAACCACTGTGGGCAGGTGCTAAACACTGGAAAAGGAACTCAGCAAATAAAGCCTGTCAAAGATGACAGCAAAAGTGCTCCAAAAAGAAATTGCATTGACTTACAATTGATAAAATACAATAGACAAAACCAGCAGACGTCACAGCACCCCAAATATCACTGACTTCAGAAACTTCACACTGGACTTTCGAGCATGTGGATTGTTCCCTCTCCAGTCTGCCTCCAGACCTTGATTTCCAAATGAAATGCAAAATTTACTTTTATCTGCTAAGAGAACTTTGGGTCACTGAGCAACAGTCCAGTTCTTTTTCTCCTTAGCCCCCAGGTAAGATGCTTCTGATGTTGTTTGTGTTTCAGAAGTGGCTTAGTAGCCCTTTTCCTGAAGACGTCTGAGCGTGGTGACTCTTGATGCTCTGACTCCAGCTTTACTCCACTCCTTGTGAAGCTCTCCCAAGTGTTTAAATCGGCTTTGCTTGACAGTATTCTCAAGATTGCAGTCATCCCTGTTGCTTGTGCACCTTTTCCTATCCAGTTTCTTCCTTCCAGTCAACTTAATATGCTTTGATACAGCACTCTGTGAACAGCCACCCCTTTTAGTAATGACCTTCTGTGGAGGGTCAATGATTGTCTTCTGGACCATTGCCAAGTCAGTAGTCTTCCCCATTATCGTGGTTTCATAGAACAAGAGATATCCGGAATTTATATTACAGGGATGGTCATTTAATGAAACTCAAATGTAAATATTCTAATATTTTGAGATACTGGATTTTTGACTTTCATGAGCTGTAAGCTCTAATAATTTTTTTTTTTTTTTTTAAATGTTTTACTTTATATGTAATGAATCTAGAATATATGAAAGTTTCACTTTTTGAAATAAGTTTAAAAAAAAAGATTCACGGTATTCTATTTTTTTGAGATGCCAAAAATATGTGTATAGTTAATGCAATTTTGCTTGTTACATGTTGTGACATTGGTGTCATTCAAATCAGCAGAATGGTACAGTATGTGCAAAAAATTAAAATACTTATGTTTTCAGTACATAAAAACACAGTTCAGTAAACATAAAATGTAGTTTTTTAATCACATATGCAGAAGGATTGAGAACAAAGCATGAATTTTGGACTCTTTTAAAAAATGTGTAATTGCTGATGTGCATTTTGGGAAAGTTGTTTTTCCTTGTTTTAAAAGTTTGTAAAGTTTTGCTTGTTATAACATGGAAGGAAACTTGATTCAGGCTCACTGTAGAAAGGGTGTGTAGATTGTTGTTTTATTGTAGCCTTGCTAAACTTTGCTGTTTCCAAGCCATAATTTCACAAATCTAAATCACAGGATGCGTCACAGCTGTGCGTATGATTTACAGACTTAAGAAGATCTGGGGAGATTAATAAACATGTTCCCTAAAGTTAAAAAAAAAAATGTTCTCATGTTTTTTGTCCTTTAGGGTGTCAAAACAATATATAAACTGAAGCCCGCTGTTGAACCACAGATCCAAGACTAATGAAACCTGGAACCGTACGGGCCGTAAAATTTAGCAGAGCATGCGGGACTGAATGTTTCCAGTTTATGAACAAGCACGTGCAGCCTGGGCTGTAAACAAGCAATAAGTGAAATACTGAAGTATTTACACTGCATGACCATAACTGTCATGATCACTCACTGCTGGCCATCTTATCCAAGCTTCTCTGTAGAGATGACGCTAAATGACTACTTGTTTTATTCAGTCAATCTGTCAGACACAGGCAGGTGCAAATCTGTGTCATGTTTAACTAAAATAAATGTAATTCTAGTTAGTATTAGCCCAGAGGATGAAATTCTTCTAAAGGTCATATGGGATTTTTTTTTTTTTTTAATTTGCTGTAGTTTCATGCTCTGATATTTTTTTTCCTGAAAGAAATTGGGTTTGTTGCCAAAACTTCTCATGAGAACTTCTGTACAGTAAAGCCTCGCTGACCATGAAAGCCGAGAGGTTTTATAGGGAAGAAGATAGAAAGTGTGCCACAAAACGGGAACAGAAATCTGTTTTCTATAGAGACAAAGGAGTGTGTTGCCAAAGTTGTGGTTTGCTCTAAAAAATGAATTTACATGAAAGACAAAACCACTAAAAATAGTGAAGAGCTCTGCCTTCTTGCAGAGGAGGATTGAGCTCCAGGCAAAATCACGGCAGAGTTTTAATATACATTGAACCTGTGTATTCATGTAGCTGCAAATTACCATAAGTTTCTCTTTTGTGTATTTTATATGCACACAAAACACATTACCATTCTTGTTTTCTCTCTCTTTTCCTTCACATATGCTACTGGTTAGCAGACTAGGCCTGTCAAAGACTCTCTGCCAACTGGCTGTTACATGTTTCACGGGTTTTTGAGCCAGCTGTGTGTATATGTGTGTGAGAATGAGAAAGTGGGGCATGTTTTAGCCAGAGAGATGATTGTAAGACTTCTATTGAAACAGCCTGAACATTTCTATCAGTGAGAATATTTTAGCATAAGTGAAATATGAGTTCTTGTGTGTTTGTGTTTTGAGAACCAAATCGACCAAACATGGATTTGCTAATATTATTGTAGCAGGCTTATGTGTCTTTGAATTCATACTTGGATTAACATGCATTTGCATCCACTTATGCCAGTGGTTTTTGTGTTTAAGGTCATGGATGAAACCAACACTCAGATCGCCTGGCCGTCCAAACTGAAGATTGGAGCAAAGTCCAAAAAAGGTATACGCAACACACAAACAAGTTATGACTAGTTATGGCAGAAGTCACTGTGGTAGTGTACTATGCAAACCTACAGTCTGCTCACAAGCGGCTGCCTCTGATGGAAAATTGAGTTGTATGCTTTCTTTCTCAGTTTGTCTTTGTCTGTCTCACAGCTTTATAAAGGTAGTTCATGTTAAAGATGAAAATTCTGTCATTTACTCACGTTCATGTTGTTCCTAAACCTGTATGACTTTCTTTTATATGTGGAATACAGATATATTGACAAATACCTTTTTTTTTTGTTCAGTGAGTACATATTGGACCGCAATAGCTTTCCTAATATGGACAAAAAACTTTTTTAAAAATTATTTTTGTTTTATGTTCCACAGAAGAAAGAATTTCATACATACATTGATAATAAAATTGGTACCGTCAAACGATTAATCACATCCAAAATAAATGTTTTTGTTTACATAATATATGTGTGTGTACTGTATATAGTTATTATGTATGTATATATGTATGTATGTATATATGTATATGTATATATATGTATATATATATATATATATATATATATATATATATATATATATATATATATATATATATATATATATTATATATATATATAAATTGACAAATGAATAATAAATTGACAATATGCACACATAATGTAAACAAAAACTTATTTTGGATGTGATTAATCATGATTAATCATTTTGATAGCACTAATAAGAAATGTTTCTTGAATATCAAATCAGCATATTAGTTTGATTTCTGAAGGATCATGTGACACTGAAAACCAGTAATGACTGCTGAAAATTCAGCTTTGACATCAAAATATATTAAAATAGAAAACATATTTCAGTTTGTAATAATATTTCTTATAATCACAGTTCTACTATATTTTTGATCAAATAAATGCAGGCTTGGTGGGCCTAAGAGACTTCTTTCAGCAACATAAAAAAAATTCAGAGCCAAATGTTTAAATGGTGGTGTATATAAAACGGAAATGTTAATTAGCATCTGATTTTGTAGAGGAGATTAGGTGGAGCAAGTTTCTGTGGCAATAGTTCATACCAAAATGTTGGCTTTCAAAAGCCATAGAACATAATCAGGCCCTTAAGGCTTTTTCCTAAATGATTAATGTGAGAGGATCTGGCAACACTAAACACAACTGAATCTAGTGTGGGTGAAGAGTGACATGAAACTGGATGGATTAGTAGTCTTAAAAGAATTTAGTGTTTTTTGCTACCTTTAATGTTCCTTATGAGTTTAAAAGACAGAGGCCAGATTGCTGTAAATCTCATAAGTCTCTTTCAAAAGATGACAGGCTCTTAATTTGTGCTTTTCCATGTAACTGATGATGAATGTACATATGAATGTTCTTTTGAGGCTAATATTTCATGAATCTGTTTTTGTGCTTATCTATTTGACTGTAGATGTTTGCACATATTTTTGTGTATATGGCTCATTGCCCCGTGACTGAAAGACTCAAAGAGTGTGTTTTATGAGGTTCGGATCTCCTTACACTCAGTCATTTTTCTATTTAAAACCCCTAAAGAAATTAATCATAATAATAATCCTGCTTAAAATCACGTAACCCTCATAAGATGAAGACAGTCCTATCAGTAGGCTCATGCTGATTAAGTTCACAGGGTGCGGGTCACCCAGCCAAATCACTCATCTAAATTGATCATGGCTGACTTGTTTTCAACATTTCTAAAATGATATTGGTAACTGCAATTTTTCATTTTTGTCTGATGCAATATTCATGCCGGTAAGTCCAGCTGCCATATTGTCTAGTGCAACAAACAAACAAAAATACTGAGTGCATGCCTTGCACCTGCTAAAATCAGTTAATACAGATCTTTTTTTGGTAACTCGTTGTAAATTCAAAAAATTTAAATGTACATATCATTCTGTTTTTTTTTTTTTGTTTCTGACCTTAAAATACCATGTTGCTCAACAGTCATTTAGCACAGTTTATTCAGAATCAGTCAATCTTTTCCCTCTCATATGTTCTTCTTGATGGTGAGCCTAAGATCTCTCTTTTCTTTGTTTTTGTTTTTTTCATGCTTTCTGTATCTTCTTTAAAGTCCCCTCTTCATCTTGTTGTAAATAATGGTCAGTGTTTGTGACTCACATTCTAAACTATATTTTACTCTGCCTGGTCTCAAACGGTTTTCTCATTTTCTCTCTATTTGTTCCTTCTTTCGTTTTTCAGCCTCTGTAACAGATGTTATCAATCCGAGAGATTTCTGTTCCACTCTGTCCTGTGTGAGTCAGTAAAGCACTTTTAAATTAGGCTGTCTGTCGGACAAAAAAAATCACTCTCAACTGGTGTGCAGAAAGGCCAGACAGTTTGGTTGAGAACAGAAATAAATGACTTGATTGAAGCCGTGTACAAGATACTAACATTCATGATGCTTCATCAGCAAAAAACAAAAAAAATCCCTCTATGTGTGTGTATTTTATATGCATATACCAGCTCAGTCTCATCTATATGTTGGGCACTTCAAATGAAAGACAGACATTGGCCTTGATATCTTAACCTCATATATGCACGCATGAACTATTACATTCCTCAAAGACATGCATAGACGTTCTCCATTCATAAACATGCTGGCCACACATGCAACCCCACACACACACACGTGCTGGAGTTGATGACTACCACATGGCAGGAAGAGGATAGTGTTGTGGGCTGGACAAGGAGACCCCTACTGGTGTTACTCTAATACCTCCCCCGATAAAAATGTACTTTGTGTGTGTGTGTGTGTGTGTGACTAAGACAGTGATCCTTCCTGTTTGATTTCCCCTCTGCTCCTCTAGGCCCAATCCTGAAGTTCGTGGGAGTGTTTTAGGGAGAGTGAGACAGTCAGAGAATATGTGTAGAGAAAAACAGAATTCCAAGAAGCTACATTACACAAGCTATTTTTAGAGAGTAGCAGTAAAACAACTTTCTTTCTCATGATGTATGTAAGGGGGTTGTCTATGTGGTGAACTGACAGACAAAAGTGTTTGAAACTCTTGAAACCACTGGTGTTGAGACCGCAGTTGTAGTTGATTTCATCAAACTGAATGTAAGCATCTTTATTAATGTATGACTTTGTTCTCTTGTCCTGTACTCATCTGCTTTCTTCCTCTCCTTCTCACAGATCCACATATTAAGGTCAGCGGAAAAAGGGAAGATGTGCGAGAGGCAAAAGAGAAAATAATGTCTGTTCTTGACACAAAGGTAACTGTTAAGCTTATGAATGTCATGGAAAAGTCTGGTCTGTATGGGTTTGCTACAAAAACCTGCTCATCTAAACCAGTATATTTTATTTTTCAGAATAAAATCTAAACATCTTTAAAAGTTGAATTGTATAAGAATTTGTGAGAGAATGCTTATTTTTCTTACTCCACCGAGAAATATTCTTTTTCCTGTTTTAAGCATAAATATTTCTTGTTTTAAGAATAAATCTGGAAAAATGTCTAGAAAATATGCTATGAAATATGACACAGCCAATCAGTACATTATATGAAGAGTTTGGTTCCAAAACGTGATAAATGCCTTTTTTTTTTAAATTGAGTTTCCACCAAAATCAGTATTGTTTCTGGTGGTTATTGAAAAGTAAATTTTTAATTTTACGCAAAATGCGTTATTCGCATTTTATTATTAGGTCATGTTTCCTCCCTTTTTTTCCAAACTGCGACAAGCGCCAGTCTCCCTTTTTTGCAGAATGCGATACATCCGCTCAACCAATCAGAGCGCACCATTCCACGAACTGTAAACAGTATCAACCAATCACAGTGCACCATTCCATGCACTCTGGACAGTAATGGCGGCACTTTGAATACACTCCGTTTAGTTTTACTTCTCTACTTTGTACTTTGTTCTGTGATTAATAGTACCGGTAAATCTCCATCACGTGTTTTTAGATGGATCGACATTTATTACACAGAGCCATAGATCATCTATTATTGTTGTAATTAATTTATAGAAAACAAGATGACCCGTTGAATTCATTTTGGAAGCGATGACTGATGGATGTATATTTATTCCAGTGCCTGTGTATAAGTATTGATTATGATATAATATAATTAGTATTGACCAAGTTCAGAGGCTGTCATATGTGGATCAACTTACTATGTTGTGTATTTTCATCAGTTTCAATATGAAAAATAACTTTCATATTGATTCGGTGGATTTATTGCATTTTTGGACAAAAATAGTATAAAATTTTATAATAAATCTTTGAAAATAAAATCATGGATTTTATTTTTTTTTTTTATTTTATTATAAAGTTGAGATGCTATGTGAAAGTTTGAAACAGAAAATAGTTTTTTTCTTCTTGCTACTTTCTTGGTAAAGAAAACACATTTTACAAATTAATCAAAATGGATTAATTGCATTTTGGAACCAAACTCTTCATATGTAATGTTATAGTTACGTGGAGAGAAATGTTTGGCAAGTAAGATTTAAGGCAGAACTAACCAGGCTGTAGAAATTGAAAATACACATTTACATGGAAGATCTTAAGTCTTTGAAAAACCAGCCAAAGGTTTTTGAAGAAGTCTCTTCTGCTCACCAAGCCTGCATTTATTTGATTCAAAGTACTGCAAAAACAGTAACACTGTAAAATATTTTTACTATTTAAAATAACTGTTTTCTATTTGAAAATATTTAAAAATGTAATTTATTCCTGTGACTTCAAAGTTGTAATTTTAGCATCATTACTCCAGTCACATGATCCTTCAGAAATCATTCTAATATCCTGATTTGCTGCTCAAAAAACATTTATTAAAAACTTATGAATAGAAAATTCAGAAGAATGTCATTTATCTGAAATATAAATCTTTTGTAACATTATAAATCTCTTTATCATATTTTTTGATCAATGTAAAGCATCCTTGCTAAATAAAAGTATTAATTTCTATAACCCCCCCCCCACTCTTGATGAATTGAAGTAGTCATTTCTTTTATAAAAATCTTTCTGACCCCAAACTTTTAAGTGGTAGTGTATCTGAATGCAATCTTCTTAGAGTTTGTAGCAGGATTAAAGGATTTGAATTCAGCTGTAATAGATTTCCATGAATGCTCTGTTGTTTTTCTAAATTATGACCTTTGGCACCTATAGAGTAATCGTGTGACCCTGAAGATGGACGTATCACACACAGAGCACTCGCATGTTATTGGGAAAGGAGGGAATAACATCAAACGAGTGATGGAAGAGACGGGCTGTCACATACACTTTCCTGACTCCAATAGGCACAGCCTGGGGGAGAAGAGCAACCAGGTACAGACACATACACTTTACATCATATCTATTTTCTAGATGTTTGTTTTTATTTTAGCAAAAGTTCACCCTAAAATGAAAAATCTTTCTGTTGCTTTTGTTTTTCAAACTGGTTCTTGCATGTATTGAGACCAATCGTGATGCAGTTCCGGCAAATAATTACTTACATTTCCTCACAAAAAAGTAAAAGAAACATAGTGCACAAGTCATAACAATTTATAGCACTTTTTGGTGTTTTAATGTGCAAAAGTAATGGCTTTTATGTTCTATGGATGAAAGAAATTTAGGTTTTAAAAGACATGAGAGTGAATACATGACAGAATTTGTAATTTTGTGTGAATTATCCTTGCTATGGGAATATGTTTATTTTTTTTTGTGGAAATTTAGCGAAAAGCACAGCAAATCTCTTCCATTTACTATCCAGCAGTGGCTGAACTCTAGCTGAATCATTTTATTGGCTGAGGGACATGAAGCAGTTTGTATTGGCTGGAGGATGAGAACGGTTTGGAGTATGATGGATCTGATTGGCTGTTGGACGGCTCTCAGGTTTAAATAGACTGCTGAGTGGTCTGACGAGGCGTGCAGACAGTTTGGATTGTTAGTAACGTATACAAGCGCACGCATGGACAAACACGACTTCAGAGCCAAACCAGATGGACTCTCTGAACTGGGCCGAATCACCTGGTTCCAAACCAGGATTAATTCTCGCAGGGCGTGATTAAACGTGTGTGTGTCGGGATGAAATGATGGGAACAAAAAAAGAAAACTAGCTGGACTTTAATTAAGGTTTTTTGACTGGCACACTGCCACACACATACTACAATTTAACGTAATAAATCAGGTTTCTGGACCTGGCACTGTGTCTTATTTAAGCTTAACAAAAATTCTTACAGGATGAGAGAAAGGAATAAACATCTGCACATGTTATGAAGAAAGATCATGAAGTACAATCATTTCTTTGTTTCTGTATTTTTCTCTCAGGTGTCAATAGCAGGGCAGCCGACTGGCGTAGAAGCAGCGAGAGTTAAAATACGGGTGAGAATATGTTTACCTGTGCTTTACATGCTCTTTCTTCTTTTTCTGAGTGTATATTAGCGGTAGGCTATTTTAGTAAGGAGCATTATGGAAAAGAGGAATTAGGAAGAATCAATAAATGATGAATGATTCATTACTATTGTGTGAATAATATGAAATCATGTAATCAGTATAAAAGTAACTGTAGTCTGATTACGAGTATTTTAAAATGTAATTTAATCAAATTATCAGTACTTAATTTTTGGAATCTAATTACATAATCCAGATTACATGTATACAGTTGCTACCCAGCTCTGGCTACACTGTATATTTTCAGGTATAAATGACCATTGTTGCAGGGATTATATTATAAAAACAGTGTCTCCAATATTAAATAATTGTCTTTTATTTGTGCTTGTACTACATCCCACACAATTTAAAATATTATCTGTCAAATATTTACTTGTAAATATGCATTTCTTTTTCTAGATGTAAAACCTGAAGAGAAACTCTTTGTTAAATTTGAATTAAATTTTACTGAGAATTTTGCCTTAAACCTTCTTTTGAACAATATAAAGGCAAAAGATACACTTATAAAATACTTGAATATTTTCACAAACCTACAGTTTATAAATATATTAGGCTATTTAATTAAAAACCTTAACCCAGAATGCTTAAAATGCACTGTTTTTCCGCTAGCGCCCCTTTGTGGTCCAGTTTTAAGGAGCCAACCATAGATTAGGAGCTTTATGTGCTGCACCCTAGTGGTTGAAATGTCACCATCATTTGTTCTATGTGTTGTTTTTCCTCAAAAGCATCATTCTTCTTCCCATCCTCTCTGTAGGAGCTGTTTGTTTTGATTGTTGTTTTTGTTTGAATTGGTTTGTTTTGTGGAGTGTGTGGTGTGTATCTGGTGTAGTTCAGCATATCTCCCACACTTACAACGTCTCAATCTCCTTCAAACCTCCCTCCCGTCTCTATGGCAACACTGCCATCGTCCGTGGCAACCAGAACAATGCCAGTGGCATTAAGGTGAGGCATGAAGTGATAGACTTATAAATGAATACTGCTATTGAAAGAGCTGGATTGTTGTTTTTATTAGCATAATTTAAGCATTTTGTTTAATCTGTTTTATTAACATTTGTATTAATGTAACATTATACATGATTATGCTTGCATTATTTAAGCAGTGAACTATATATTATTACATATTAAAAACTTATTTAATTTTACAATTAAGTTAAAATTATTTAAATTTACAATTTTAAATAACTGTCTTCTATTTTGATATATTTTATCATTTATTTTATATCTGAATTTTAAGCAGCCATTACTCCAGTTTTCAGTGTCACATGATCCTTCAGAAATCATTCTTATATGATGATTTGCTGCTCAAGCAACATTATTATTATTATTATCAGTGTTGAAAACAGTTTTTGTGGATGCATATTTTTAAAGAATTCTTAGATGAATAAAAAGTTCAAAAGAACAACATAATATATAATTCAGAATTTACAATACTGTATATAATTTGATGACAATTTTAAGTCTTTGCTTTCACTTTTAGATCTTACTGAAACCAAACTTTGCAAACGATAGTGTGAAAACCATTTCAAGTGAAAAAATTACTTATAAATGCTTGGTAAAAAGTTAATATGATGATCTTCAAAATAAAATGGTAATTAAAAGTAATCTCCAAAGTGCATGTATTTGACCCAAAAACAATCAGAACCTCCTACTGAAGTTGCATTCATTAGCAGATATGAAATGAGTAGCAGAAGTACTGAAACTAGGTCATTTCATGAAATGGAGAGATTGAGTTTTCGTATGGAGCTGCCAGAAATTAAACCAAAAACAGCAGCCTCCACCACATAATGTAAGACGTTACAGGAGATGGGTGATGGTTTTATTAGTGTGTGTATGTGTAAGCTCACATGCTGGGATCCCTGTGTGTGTGTTTGTGCAACTGCAGATCTATATCAAGTGTGTGCTAACATATTTGTGTGTGTTTCAGCGTGGTACGGCTTTGTTATTGGAGCACCTCGCTGGGTCTTTGGCCAGCTCAGTGCTGGTCAGCACACAACTGGACATCGCACCCCAGCACCACAACTTCCTTCTGGGCCGCAACGGAGCCAATGTCAAGAACATCTCCCAGCGCACTGGAGCCCACATACACTTCCCCGAGCTCAACACTCACAACACACACACTAGCCGCTCAGCCGTCTACATACAGGGCAGCATTGATGCTGTATGTGCGGCTAGACAGCAGCTAATGGTATGTATGGCAACAGTTTGTCTGTATTTTCTCATTCAGGATTATGCTCTTTAATTTACTATCTCTCTCCATGTTTGTGGCCAATCTGTGAAACAGAACACGTTATGTTGAAAGAGATGAAACTGAGAGAGATGTTTGGATGAGAGTCTCTGTAAGTACTGACAGATGATGAGACTCATGCTGGGCTGTCTGAAGACATTGAGGCTTTAGCAACTTGCCCGACCAGAGGGATTTCTAGACACATGCCAAATTTATTTTTCTCCTCTGCTATTATTTTTTTCAAAACAGGAAATGTAGATTTAGCCACGCTGCCACTGCAGACTATAATCTAACCTTAGATAATAGACGTGCAAAATTACATATTTTTAAAATCAATTAGTCGGTGAATTGCTTCTAGCACTAGCAGACTAATCAGCATTTTATTTTAGTCTTATTTATATACTATTGTATAAAATTATATTCAGTTTTCATTTTAGTTTAAGTTTTAATTTTATTTTTTAAAGATTTTGATTTAATTTCTTTTTCTGTTTTAGTAATTTTAGTATTTGAGCTTAATGTTATTTCATTTAGTTGCCAGGTCAAATTTATAATTTCCATTTAAGCTTTTTTTTTTTAAATGTAATATTTATTTTTTATTTTACTGCAGCTTTATTTCAATTTATTAAAATGATTTAAAAGAATACTCTGATTTCAAAAGTTATGCTCAGTCAACAGTAATTGAAGACAAAATAATTCCCTCGTTCCCTTTATTGGAAAAGCAAAATAAATAAATTAATTAATTAATTAAATATAAAATTATATGTGTGTGTGTATGTCATTTAATATTATAAGTAATATTAATTTAAATAAAAATGTTATACATAATAATTATAATAGTCATAAATAATTATAGTGTATTAAATTATAACAATTATAAATAATATTACATTTAAAAAAAAAAAAAGCTACTGAATCTGGAACATACCTTTAAAGAAATTTGGTGTAATTAGGCTAGTTTTAGGTTTATAACATACAAAGATGTGTTTTGTGTGTTTGCTGTGTTTTTGTGTATGTATGTTTTTGTGTTTTTTTATATTTTATGTTTGTGTTTGATTTTTGTTGGTGTATGGAGGTGGCATCTCAGGTCGTCACTACACTTATGGAGCAGCTGGATGTCTTCATCAGTATTAAACCCAAACCAAAACAGCCCAGCAAGGTAATAAATACCCAGCTCTTTTGTGGATATGTGGTACATTTAGTCTCGGTCACTGACAGTATGTCTTTTTCTCAGTCTGTGATAGTTAAGAGTGTTGAAAGGAATGCTGGGAGTATGTATGAGGTACGCCGGATCCTGCTGGGACTGGAGTCCAGCTGTGTGCCTCCTCCCATCAACCATGTGGCTGTTAACGGACATGCTCCTGCCTCCCCTCCCCTGATTGGCTCCATTGGACTGGACACCCTAGCTTCAGCTGGACTGAGGCTAAGCACTCTGGGTAATGTAGTTGTATATTTAGATATTTTTTAGATATATTTTATGGCTTGTGTAAGGTACATTTATGATCTAAAAGTAATTCCTTGAATGTATATTCTAAGCAAGGCCCGTTTATATCAATACAACATACACAGTCCTGCTTTAGCTCTGCAGTCACTATAATTACTACTGTCTGTGTTGGTAGATTACAACTCACGCTGCCAAGCAGATCCATAATTAACTACAGCTGTGTGTGTGAGTGTGTGTGTATTCGTGTTTGCCTGTGTTCCACATTCACTCACACAGTATTAGTGTGACTTAAAACAGTCCCCTCTTTTGTTTTCAAGACTCAAGCCTTGTTGTTCTCATGCACAAATTGTGCATATTTGCAGTACTGTTATATTAAGGATTCATGCCATAATAGTGATTAAAAGCTAACAGTCTTGCTGGTAACAATAGCTTTGTTTCAAAACCTAGCAAGCTTTTTATCTAGGTAAATTTTAGGTATTGAAGGTTAAATTATGTTTCCTTGTAATAAATCTATTTTTAGCCTAATCAAGCTTGCATCACTATAAGATAAAACTTTTTTACAAAAAAAAGTTAAAATTAAAAATATAAAAAATAAATTGCATAATTGTTATTCTTTTAAATCAACCTGTGTGTATGTGTATGTGTATGTGTAAATGTGTGTATATGTGTGTGTTTTTGTGTTTAGAGCAAACTAGTCGTATCATATATATATATATATATATATATATATACTGTATATATATAATTTGTTTCATCCAACATTTGTGTTATACACTATTAAGAGTATCAAATTATTAACTTTTCAAAGCAATAATAAAGTCAGAAAACAATGGTATTTAGCTAAGTCATGTAACAATTTTTTTTTCAATCAGGTCCAATGAGACTTATCATTAAATAAAACCTAAAGAGCATTTTTTTGTTACTGGACATAAACATTAACTGAAATAAAATAAAATACCTTTCTGAAAAATGTAAAATTTCTCATTTTAGTTTAGTTTAGGGTTAGGCTTAAAATAAAAGTAAATAAACTAAAACAAATAAATAAAAATTAATATAGGCATATAAAAATGATTAAAAACACAACAAAATTACTAAACCATTACTTACTAAAAAAATTGAAATATTAGCAAAAAGTAAATCAATGATACTAAAATAACACTGGGTCTAACTGGTATGCTAATTGTTGGCTCTCGACATTTCTGGTGCTGTTTCATTTTTTGAAAGTTACATCGGAGCAAAACAATTGAATAATAACTGAATTGTAAACACATTATGGACAAAAATGTTTTTGGTATTTACGTTGCACTCTTTCTTTTCTCTCTCTTTCATCAGCTGGTCTTCTAAGGTCGTCTGTCAGCCCCATTCCTAATGGTTCCCCAAACCCAAACTGTGTTCATAATGGGCACGGCTCTGTGTTAAACATTCAGAACGGAGCAGGGAACAGCTCACAGCACATTTATACACCCTCACATACACCTGCTCACACACATTCACATGCTACTGGTCACACAGCTTCACTTTGGGCCAGTGCGCTCAGTTCAACAGCTAACACAGGAGGTGAGTGTGTGCTCTTTTCAACCACATATTTTATATATGTGTGTTACATAATCCTCTCTCTCTGTCCCTGGCTCAGGGTTTTCCACAGACTTGATGCTGCAGTCAGTGTCACAGTCGACTCTCAGTGGTCTTCTGCTCTCTGGGGTCCAGAGTCAAGCACACGTTCACACGCCATCCCCTCCACCTGGACTCGCACCAATACACAAACCAGCCAGTGCAGAACATCTCAACGGACATGTGAGAAACTTCATCAAAGTTACTAAACTGTATACGTAGGCAACATTTTTAGGCATTATAGATTGAAATATGCTGGCTTTTAAGATAAGTCTTTTTGGCCAAAATCAAGGCAGTATCATATGTGTCCCAAAATGAGTGCATCTGTTTTATTTTAAACTAATTATTCTTCCCTCGTGTGTTTCTGCTGGATGTTGCAGCTTGCCAGTTCTATGTACAGTCGAATCTCCTCTGTATCGCTGAACTCCGCCCACTGTGACACATCCCAGGAAGTCATTGGACACTCCCAATCAGAATCCATTTCCAATAAATCTGCAGATGAAGGTATAAAACAAACTTTGTATACATGATGTGGACAAAAGTATTGGCACACCTGACATTGCACCAACTTTAATGACATCACATTCTAAATACATAGATATTAATAATGTAGCGGCCATAATAAGGCCCTATGAAAACAGTTTTATTTTTTCCAAATTCTGCTTTTTCAGTTTTAATTTTTCTTTTATTCTGTGTTTTCGATTAATTTTCTGGATTCCATTTTAATGATTATATACATTTTTTTTTTCATAATCAAAAGCATATCTAAATAATTGATTTTATATTTCAATTTAAAATATATTTTTTTCTTTGTTTTCAGAAATATTATGTTGTGCATTTACATTTTGTGGTAAATATTTTTTCTGGTAAATATTCCTTTAAAATAATGTTTTAATAATATATTTTTTAGTAGTAGTAGTAGTAGTACTGTCATTACTTTAAATAATATATTTATGTCAGTTTCTTCAAGTTAAACCAAGCTTTTATTTTGACTGGTTGTTATGAAGACCTTCAAGTTTCTCAGTTTATATGATATGATGATAGTTTTTCTCGAAAGAAATGGTAAAATGCTCATGAAGTGACTCTCAGAGCAGTTCTAGAGATTATGTTTATGTGTTCATGAACTCATATACTGAGGCAGCAGAGGCTGAAAACACTGCAAGCGTCATGCACGCTTCAGTATGTGTGTAGTAAACAAAACCGCACATCTGCGCCATTCATTTACACAGAGACACGCAGAACATGCAGGATTCATATTTAAATAGTACTCTATGGCTTAATATTCACTAACACTAGTTCAGATCGCATTTTGATTTAAGTGTACTGACCTACTTTTGATTTATTTATCTTATATTTAGCAAAAACCCATGACATTCCCCATTATACAGTAAAATTCTGATTCTATAACTGGATTCTGTGATTTTTCCCCATCGCAGAAATCATAGGGCCTTAATATAACAGCTTCCACTTTTCCACTTAGAGTGTTTCTGTGGAAATTTTTGCCTATTCATCCAGCAGAGCTTTTGTGAGGTCAGACACAAGATGTCCTGGCTCACAGTGTTTAAAGGGGTTGAGGTCAGGGCTCTGTGTGGCCCAGTCAAGTTATTCCACATAAGACTCATCCAATAGTTTACGGCACAGTTCCCACAAAGTTGGAAGCATAGCATTGTCCAAAATGTTTTTTGAAATGTTCTGAAGCATTAACATTTCCTAGCACAACCCCTGAGAAACAGCCCCATACCATTATCCCTCCTCTATTAAACTTATAGTTGGCCCAGTACAGTATGTAATGACATTTTCTGCAACCCTAATTCTCTGTGCACAGTATTAGTGCATTATACTGTTATTCCACTATATATCTGTGTATCAGGCTCAGATACATTTGTTGAAGTGGGCATGCCCAGGAGCCCGTCTCACTCAGCCAATGGGAGTGAGCTGAAGCAGATGCTGGCCTCTTGCACCATGTCATCAGGAAAACGACAAACGGTGGAACTTCTGCAGAGAACCAAGAACTCACTTCTTCAGTATGTTTAATCATAAAATGACCTTACATCATCATGGCAATTCAGTTATGTTTTTTCATTTAAGGTTACATTGCAGCTGTAAATTGCTCCTTAAATTTCCTTTGTGTGTGTGTGTGTGTGTGTGTGTGTGTGTGTGTGTGTGTGTGTGCAGTGTTGAGTGTGTGTTGGCCGATTCTGATAGTGAGAATCCAGTGGCTGACAAAAGAGCACCAGGAAGCGAGAGAGCTGCAGAAAGACGACTTGCACCACATATGCAGGTTTATATACTCATACACACACGTTGCACTCACAGACAAGTGTACACAAACTAAAACATATTCACACCGTCATTGTTTATCAATGTTTTTCAGGCTTTTGACTATGAGAAAAAGAAGCTACTGGCCACTAAAGGTGAGCATAGACTTGATCTCTTAATTTAACATCATAATGTGAAAATAGTCATAAAATAACATCTGAATATACAGTGAGATCACTAGTTAGGTTGTGGTTAAACAGTTGTGTTGTTTTTGTATAGCCATGCTGAAGAAGCCAGTTGTGACGGAGATTCGGACCCCCACAAATACCTGGAGCGGGTTGGGTTTCTCTAAATCAATGCCAGCGGAGAGCATAAAAGAGCTGCGCAGGGCACACCATGTGCCGTATAAACCCAGCATAAGCACTACTTATGAGGTACAAACTCACCGGTGCAGTATAAATCTAGTTCAGTATATATGAAGCTGTTCTCTTCAAAAATGATTTGAAAAAGCAGGGTTTCAAAGTTGCTTTTTATGTATATGGTTTCAGAACTCTCATCTCTCTGTCTCACACTCTGGAAGTCAGGAGGGTTTGGGTAATGACACCAAATCCGGTAATTGGGGGGATTTGAATGGGAACATTAACATCAATGGAAACGGACTGCCAGGAAATTCTGAATTTTCCCCTGCTGTCAGCAGCCCAAAGAGAATCAAGAACAAATCTTGTAAGACTAAAGATTTTGCACTTCGAAACACAAAGCAATACATTTACTGCCAACTCATTAGTTGTGTCTTAAACTTTATCCGTGTGTTTGGCTCAGTAGGTGAGCAGTATCTCAGCAGCAGTAATTATATGGACAGTATCTCTATGTCTGGCAGCAATGGCTGCTCTCTCAGTTCATCTCTCAAAGGAACAGATCTCCCTGAGCTGTTCAGCAAACTCGGTCTCGGAAAATACACAGACATCTTCCAGCAGCAGGAGGTAATTCATTAATTCATTATTTGCATTGCATAAACATTTCAAATCTATAAGTAAGGAAATAAAGTAAGAGGCTTTGCTAGTTCACCTTACAAGCACTGTAATAGGAAAATTGTGGATGCTTATTGTAAATGTTGATTTATATGAGTATGTCTGTGTTATGGTTTAATAGATTGATCTGCAAACATTTGTCACACTAACGGATCCAGACCTAAAGGAACTGGGAATCACAACATTTGGTGCTCGTCGGAAAATGTTACTGGCGATCTCAGGTCAGTAAATTTTGTGTTTATATGTGAGCTACAGATCAACAGGAAAAAAGAGATAAACCAAAATAAAGGATGTGGAAAGAATAGGATGTGAAGTCACTGCTTTCTAAAGTAAGCAATTTCTTCCCCGATGACCTTTCATAGATTCAGAGTCTATATAAAATTGGAATACTAAATAGTATCTAGTGAGCAGCCTACCTAGACATCACTGTGTGTTGGTGACTGTTAAAAGAGTATCTACCTATGCAGAGTGTTTCAAATATTAACTTATATAGTTCCACTTTAGTTAGGATGCTGCATTAGAATACAGCTGCCTGTATGTAGGGAGAGAGGCAGCTCATTAGGTTTAGGAACAAAGCTCATGTGTTTACTGATGATATTTGAATGTCTCCTCAGAGCTGAATAAGAGCAGGAGGAAGCTCTTTGAAACACCCAACATTCGCTCCTCCTTCCTAGAAGGCGGGGCCAGCGGTCGTCTGTCGCGCCAGTTCCACTCGGACATGGCGAGCATCAGTGGTCGCTGGTAATGGGAATGTGGACCACAAACCACTTCATACTGGACTGGACTGATTGATACAGAAAGGCATAAAGCGATGCAGACTCTCGCATCTAAAAAAAAAATGTGGGGAGATGTTATTAAGTTTGCTTTTTATGCCTAAAATATATGGAAGGGAATTTATTCATTATTGTTAAGGCAGTAATTTTGTCTTGCATTTACCCTGGGTGAACAGGCAAAGCACAGAGTTAAAAACTAACCGTACTGTTAGCAAGAGCGCTTCAGTATTGGTGTCTTGCACTTTAATCTGTAAACTCTGCTGTTTTTGCCAGTAGGTTGTATGCAGTGTCTGTCTTTTGTAACATCGGACTGTCCAGTGTCAAAGCCAAACACATGCACTTATTTAGCAGGTATTTCCAGATCACACACAAAGGTCATCTGCTTGGTAATCACAACCAGCTGATGCTCATGTTGTTTACCAGACTGTTATATTCATCTTCAGTTTAATTACTCATTGGTCATTGTGGTATTGTCGTATTTTAAATCTATTTTATTTTATAGTGTCATTATGTTCTCATATTTTATGTTAATCTTTTAAAAGGCATTATCAGTTTACTTTTTTATTGTGTTGGTTCTTTTTTGATAACTTTTTTTTTTTTTTTTTTTTAATCTTTGGTCTGATTTGACAGAACGTGTAATAGTCATCTCAACTAGATGTCAGCCATTTTTTTGGTGTAAATGAAGTCTTTTCTGAAGGAATAGGTTTGGAAATATTATCTATAAAATTCCACTGATTTGTTTTGCAAAATCTGTTTAATCAGTATTTACATTTTATGTGTAGCACAGACATCAGATTTAAGCTGCATTAGGTACTTTTCTAGTCTAATGGGGGTGTTTGTTGAAAGTTTGATGTTTGCATGTACAGTATAATGGGATATGTTGCCTTCGTATGTGCAAATGTTATGTACCTGGCAGGTGTTTTTCAGGTTTGTGTGCATAAGTATGTATGTGTGTTTGTACTTATCCTTTACTCATAGCTCAAAGCCATAAATTAAACTCGAGGGCTACTGTTGATAAATTTCAGATTTTTCAAATACTTGTTTTTGACCAGCAATTACTTTTTTTAATCATTCTATACAGTTTTTTTTTTTGTTGTTGTTGTTCTTTTTCAACCTGACTGTGTATATCAATAGAAGCATTCACAGTAAATCAGTGTTACCTGGTCTTTCATTTGTTTACATTTATGTTAGATTTGTAGTGTATTCACGGTACAGCCATACTAAGAAGAATGTATAACGCATTGAAAGAGCTTTTTGAAACCATCTATTGGTAAATATATAAGAAACCATGCTAATCTCCTTTTTTGTTTGTTAGTTGTTTTTTTTTTTAATGGAAGGAAAATAATGACAGTTTCTGAAATATTGCACAGAATGCTGGTGGTACTCTTGTATTATTGCTCAGTGATATTATTAACTGTGTGATTGTAGGTCCGAAGTGAAAATCTCATAAGATTCATGTGCAAAATATGGACTTTTCAGAGATACATGGTACGGCGATAAAATTCCTCACCGCTGTGGAACCAGTGTATATGGTTAATGAGCTGTGTTTGTAATCAAGATTCATACTGTTTTCTTTGCATCTGTCAAATCATGTGTGTTCATTCAGTTATCGCCACACTTCACCTGAAATAACTTCACTGTTTAAAGAGTGTCATTCATTTTTTATTTTTTTTGTCTTTTCTGAGGGAACAACTGTGTTGTTCGGTCATTCTAATTGCGCTTCCTTCTGGAGTGGAGCATTATGGGAGAAATGTTTTTGTTTTGGATGTGACACTGGCATTTGTATCACATTTAAATCTTTGACAAAGGGAACAATGTTCATGTTTTTGCCTTGTAAGAATGTTCTGTAAATCCAAATCAGTGTCTCTTAAAATGGATAGAAACCATTTGCTGACTCTGATTTTGAGTGTTGCCAGAGTATTCCTCTCTGAAAGTAACAAAAAAGAAATTTAAAGTAAAAGTGAAAAAACAAAAATATTTGAAATGTTCGCCACTGATTTGTGGTTTTGTTCTAGAAAATAAAAATGTTTGCAAGCCAAATCAAATTTGTTTTATATTATGTATTATAAATCCATAGTAGTTTAACATAAGCTATAATTTCTTTAGGTACACAATCAAATCAAAGAGAGGGAGTAAATGTGTGGTTGTTGTCTGATGAATGCAGATAAAATGAGACTAACTGACTGTACGAGCACATTTAGGGTTGGTGATAATAGCAATCTACAGTTGCACTGTGAGACCGAAAATTCACTATACGTTTCACACATCTCAAAGGACACAGACAGGCACTTCTCTTTTGAAAGTAATAGCAAAGACATGGGTATTATGTGTGGTTTTATGGTGTGTTTTGCATATCAATGACCATCTGCGTCTAAATAGGGAAACCGCAGGAACTAAGTGTGTATGTGTGTGTGAGAGAGAAAGAGAGACCAGGGAGGGTGAAGCTGTCAGCATGATGAGAAAGAGTGCAATGCAAAAATAAAAGTGAGTAATTAACAAATAACAAAGCTTTGAACTGTCAAGCTGTACTATTTTTGAACTAGCTAATTTAGTGGCATGAGACATAAACGACCCTGACCTATTGAAACTGGTAGATCTGATGCATGTTCTATATTGTGTTGGTTAGTTTGAGTTTGAATTGTTTGTATCCAAGAAGAGAAATACATGGAGCCTTTTAATGTTAAAACAGAAAAATTCTGGTAGCAAATGTGAGTGCATTTTGGCAGTCATATCAAATGGCTGTAATATTTGTTATGTGTTTGTGGTACCTTCTATTTGGATTTGTACACAGTAGGGGGTGCCATTTGCTTTATTTCTAGCTAGATTATTGAATCGTACATTAATAAGATATGTAAATTTGGTAAAAGCCTTTTGGGAAAAAAATGTTAATGAATCTTAACCTTTGATTTGTATCTAAATCTTATTTAATGCAAAATACCAAACGTGACTTTAATTTCTAGCCCGCAGGACTACTACTGGGAAACATCTATTAATTAACATTTAATAATTATGTGGGTCCCCCTCCCCCCCAAAACTTTCCCACAAGTGGTCTAAGTAATCCATCAGTTTGTACAGTTTTAGCAAAACTGTGAAGCCGCCTAATAATAAGCAAAAGCAGTGCCGGGTTTTTGAACGAATCATCTAAGTGAATGACTTATTCTCGTGCACTTAAAATGCAGAGAGTAATATTTTTCTATGTAAAAATGACTGATGATAATACGCAATATAGAAAAGCATTTTAAGAAGGCTTCGGTCGTGATTCTTGAATTAGGGCTACAGGTATGAGTGAGTTATTGATTTACTCATAACACGCCACCTACTGGTGTAAATGACTAATACACAATTGTAAACGAATTTTAATCAAAGATAGGCCTAATAGAAGTTGTATCAGTCGTGAATGACACTCTCAGTGTTTTTTTTTTTTTTTTTATGGAATAATTTACTCGTTATCTGATGAAAAGGTCCACTGACTGGACGAACCACTGAAAGAATCTGAACGAATCTTTTTGGTGCACGAATTCAAAAGATTCGAATCACTGGGATGAATCAATATCCCCACCCTGTTCATGCAGGGGCTGGTTCGGTACCAAATAAGGACATGAGCTCGACCGTTTGAAGTGACGTCAGTGAGATGGCTGGCGGAATAAAGGAGTCTTTCGCTCAGAGGCGGGAGTAACGTTAGAGGTACAGGGGTACGCACAGAGTCTGCTGAAATTGAGAATTAACTGTAGTGTAGACCGTAATCTCGTTACATAACCCATCGCTGAACGCGCCGTTCGTCCGTTCACTCGCGTTAATCCGTTTCTCCTCAGAGCGAAAACACTTGTGGCGTTTGTCAGCGCGAGGGAACTCAGATAAATTTCTGTTTTCTCAAAATGAGGACAACCACATTAATGTTACAGAGCCACTAGAATAAAATAATCTTCCTTATAGTGTATATGCTTCTGTCCTTGTATCTATGTCCAGCAGTGTGGTGATGACGACCCGCTGACGCGGTTTCCACCACAGCGCCAAGGAAGAGAGAGAGAGAAAGAGAGACATCAAGGCGACAGACCACAAGACTCACCTTGTTTGGGTTTCAAAGCCGAAGCTGAAGAATATTTTCAAAGATATCCAAGCGCCTCTGCAGACATGGAGGCGGCGAGTTTGGCACACGGGGTCGCGAGCCCATTAAGCCCGCGCGAGGGCATGATCAAGAACGTGAGCCTGGAGTCGCTCCAGCTGTGCGAGAGAGACGGTAAGAAACCGCTGCAACACAGTGACTGACTATAAACTTGACAGGTTTTATCCACGCCTTTTCTCCCCTTAGCAAACCTTTTTAAAGGACCATGTTTATTTTGAAGTGTGTTGAGCGCTTAAAGACTGTAGTAAAAAGGGATTATTCATTGCTGCAGAAAAAAATCTCCTGTCACGTCCATGAAAAGCAGAAAATGAGACATGGCAGGCTGCCTTTGTGTGTGCTGGCTGTGGTTTCTGATAGTGAAATCTCTGCTGTCTGTGCGAGGCTTTCGTTTCAGCACCATGGACACTACCCTCTTCCAGTCAGCTACCTTTTTTCTTGCAGTCTCGTTTAATTGTCTTGCGGTCAGTTAAGATGAAACCAACAAACTGGTATTGTAAACCAGTAGAGAAAATAATATAAATATCAAAATAAAATAATCATAATTTCAAGAGCCCTAAAGCAGTAAAGGAGGCTGATGTAGCAGGGGGTGAGGCTTTTTGACAGTGAAAGAGCTTCTATATATATTTGTTCATTTTTATATTTTATAGACATGTATTATGCAAAATATGTAAACATATCTAAATAACTGTTAACTATAAGAATAACTCATAATATAAACATATCTGTCTATTGCACTCATATTTTGCAATAATATATGTTACTTTTTGTTTTTCCCATATATATATATATATATATATATATATATATATATATATATATATATATATATATATATATATATATAGATAGATAGATAGATAGATAGATAGTACAACATAACTCATAATATGTTTTGCAATATATATTATGGTTTGTATAGATAAATATATTTACAATACAATACATAAACACATTTCTTGAATCAGTACGGATTACTTAGTGTACACTAAATGTATTTAGATGTTCACAAGGAGCATCAGACATTTTTAACAGCTTCATGTTGGCAGAAGGTGAAGTCAGGTGCTTGCACACACACACACACACACACACACTGAGCAGGACACACATTGGGAGGAACCTGCTGTGGCTTTTAAAGGTATACAGGCTTTATGTAGAGGCTTACTTGAGGATACAGTGTTTACCTTTCACCTGTTTCCATCTCATTTTATTTGAGTGGAATTGTAGGCCTATAAATGCAAATCCATTTTAACTGGCGGAGTCACCTTTGTCTTTTTAATAAGCGTTACAACCATCAGTGTTTCAATAGTGAGTGTATGTTTGAAAATGTCAAAATGTGTCATCCTCTTTAAGAATGACTGAAGCAACAAACTGCAAATACGCAATTTGGCAGGCTTCAGAAGAATGCAGCATTCCTTAAGGCTAGCACAATGACTCACCAGGTTTTTGAGAGGGAGGCAGAGTTTTTTTATCTTCCCTACATGAATGTATTTGAATCAGCATTAAAGAGCCTGAATATATTGCTGTGCTGGCAGCAGAGTGCCTCTTATCTCTTTGAGTTACCACATTTAAACATCACTGCTCATTTCATTTTGTTTAATTGCAACAAACTGAGGGAGTGCATAATGCACTGTTTTTGAGGTACTAATTGAAGTCTCTAATTAGTTAGCATGAGTGTGCTTCTCAGACATGAAGGAAAACATTCTCTTTAAACTTGGACCAGACTTCTCATCTGTTCAGCTGTTCTAACAAGACACAGGTGTATCTGCTTTTTAACACCCTTATTTAAGATTTTTGCAAGATGATGTTTTGGATATTTTTGTCTAAAAACTGATTTCGGTTAAAGTGCATTCAGATGATGATTGAAACTGCTAGCGCTGGCTAATGCTAACCCATCAGCTGAGTGCCGGTGTAAATATCTACAGTAAATCAGATTAGCTAGAAACCTGAATCTGTTCCATGCAGGACTTTGAACAACCTTGGGGATTCCTGTCTGCGGCCTGTGACACCTCAACAAATATATTTAGAGAAATGTTGCACAAATAACATAAACGGTTTAAGATGTTGGAGTGAGCCTTTTTAGTAAGGACCTGGATTTGTAATGAAGCGGATGTAGATTTGATCCCAGTCAGAGGCAACCAGTGAACTGTAAACTTTCAGTGCCCTTGAGCAAGGGATATGAGTATACAGATACAATATGAAGGCTAGACTATGATGTATGCGATGAGTGAAAAATAAGAGAATTAGCAAATGTTAAACTCTATAAACAATTCACAACTATTTAAAAACAAAAAACTCACATTCCCAGCTAAGGAAAGACACTTGTTTTTAATTGATGTTGAATTACGGACAGCACATGCTTAATTAATAGTTAGACTGCTTGTATAATATCATCCCTAATTAAATGCAAATATTTCATTCTGTATGATTAAGTGCTGTAATGATTATATGTTGCTTGAGGCTTGACTTAAGTTAATTTTCCCTCCCCCTAGAGAAGCTGTGGGTTCATAAACTAGAAAACAGCAGCCTGCTGTACCATTTTATTATGTGCACAGTGCTCGTTGTGAGCTCTGCAGCTCATCTTAGCAAAACTTAATTGCAAAGTAAATGTGTTGTCTTATTGCAGGCGGAGAGAACCAGATTATGCTCTGAGCAAATTTTCCCACACACATTTGGAGCTCAGATGCCAAGAGAATCATGTAGAAATATGATTTGATTTGATTTTTTATTCTTATTAGGTAAATAAAATTGCATACAGTCTATAGCAGGCTTTTGTGGTAATTTTTGAATGGTTTGCTTTAGATTAACATTAATATCCTTTTAGGTTAAAAGTACAGTTATTTAGTGTAGATCGATATTTATAATAATAAATAACCAAGCTTGTTTGTGTTAGTTTGGTGGCAGGTTATGTCAATCTTGCAGTAGAGATCATAAAATGTATAAAGCCTGGCATATAAAATAAGTCAGAAAAAAATATTCAGAAAAATACATTTTTAAACCAAACTGCAATCTTCAATTCTATTGATTATGAATAACAATATAAATAAATAAATATGAAAGTCATTGTTATAGTGAAGATTTATCAGTGCTCAATATATAGATATATGCATATCTCTTTGATTTTTACTATAACCATGTTCTTGCTTCCATAATTTTTTTTACATATATAAAGTTTTAAACTATATATGACACCATAATTTGTAATTAGCCTGGGACTGAAAGCTGTTAAAAATGTAAATTTACTGTCATGCACAGCCTGTTGTTCTGCAAATGACAAAAATGTGTATTAATATGCAATTCTGTGTGCATTTTGGAGTGGATCCAGAGCTCATTAAACAAACTCTAAACCCTGCTAAACTAGCATTCTGCCACAATTCAGAGACCTTTGCAGTTTGAACCTGCAATCTCTCTCTGTTTTGGAGCTCATACAGAAGAAAAGTATTGTTTTCATGCACAGGGACCAATATTATTTTGTAGTCACATGTTGCAGTGCTGTTTGCCCACATAAAGACTTCACTGTAGTTTTGGATTTGTGAGTGTGTGGTTTGATTTGCAGTCTGTAGATTCTGTACAGTCTGGACATTTCTGTTTTTTTATGTTAAGTAATACTGCAGTTTTCTGGCAAAGCTGTTCCCCTAATGGATATTCTTGGTTGTTTAGGTGTTTGTGAAGGAAATATTTGGAATGGAGTTTATTTGAAATGTCTGATTTTTCAGTTGGTTCTTCTGTGTGTGCGTGGCTTTAAATAGACTGTGGTCCCACAGGAGGCTTTTAGCCATTATTAGAGTCGATATAGAACCAGACGCTCCATGCTTTTCCTTCTTCGACTCTTACCCTCCCTTGATTCAGCAGGTAGTTCTCTGTCTGTGCTTTCCGACATGTTTTGAGTCTCACATTGTCTATATACAGCGTGTAAAATAAGTATTGAACACATCACCGTTTTTCTCAGTAAATATATTTCTTAAGGTGCTGTTGACATGAAAGTTTCACCAGATGTCACTAACAACCCAAGTAATCCACACATAAAAAGAAAGCAAAACAAATAAGTTCAGAAATTAAGTTCTGTGTAATAAAGTAGAATCACACAGGGATGGAGTGTTGAAGGCATGAAGAAAGTGAGGTGCAAAAAGGCATGGAAAGCCAATACACCAGCTGAAATCTATCAGTAAATAGAAAACAATCCTGCCCTTTGTCAGTGGAAATTAATATTAGTTGGTTCAGTCCCAGCTGATGGCCCATAAAAAGGTGTCTCATGACCAACATGTCACACAGAAAACAAAGCAAAGAGCTTTTTCAAAACCTTTGCAACCTTATTGTTGCAAAACATAGCGATGGCATTGGTTACAAAAGGTTTTCTATACTTCTGAATGTTCCAGTGAGCACTGTTTGGGCCATAATCTGGAAGTGGAAAGAACATATTTTCACCATAAACCAGCCACGACCAGGTGCTCCTCGCAAGATTTCTGATAGAGGAGTGAAAATAATTATCATAAGGGTTGTCCAAGAGCCAAGGATCACTTGTGGAGAGCTTCAGAAAGACCTAGAATTAGCATGTACAATTGTTTCAAAGAAAATAATAAGTACAATAAGTAATGCACTCGACTGCAGTGTCCTGTATGCGCGCAAGGCTCTAATGCTGAAGAAAAAGCATGTTGAAGGTCATTTAAAGATTGCTGCACAACATTTAGACAAGCCTGTGAAATATTGGGAGAATATAGAAAAATCGTGTCATAATACATACCATGTTTGGAGGTCAAATGGCATTGCACTTCACCCCAAAACATCATGGTGTAGCACTGGCAAAATTCATATAATTGAAGGAAGGATGAATGGAAAAATGTACCAAGACATTCTTGATGAATATCTGCTGCCATCTACCAGGATGATGAAGATGAAATGAGGATGGACATTCCAGCGAGACAATGATCCCAAACACACAGCCAAGGACACTCTCATTTGGTTTCAGAGAAAGAAAGTAAAGCTGCTAGAATGGCCCAGCCAATCACCTGACTTGAATCCAATAGAAAATCTATGGAAAGAACTAAAGATTAGAGTTCATAGAAGAGGCCCATGGAACCTTCAAGATTTAAAGACCATTTGTGTGGAAAAACGGGCCAAAATCACACCTGAGCAATGCATATGACTAGTTTCTCCATACAGGAGGCATCTTGAAGCTATCATTACCAACAAAGGCTCTTGTACGAAGTATTGAATAAATTTCGGTGTTCAATATTTTTTTCCTTGGGTCATTCCATTTTATTACACAGAACTTAATTTCTGAACTTATTTGTATTGTTTTCTTTGTATGGATGGATTTCTTGGATTGTTACCGACATCTGGTGAAAATTTAATGTCAACAGCAACTTTAGAAATATATTTACTGAGAAAAATGGTGATGTGTGCAATACTTATTTTACCCGCTGTATACCCTTTGTGGTTGGTTCAATATTTGTCTTAAGGCTGCATATATTTGATTAACTGTTTCTCAAAACTTCCAACAGTAATGCACGATAAATAAAAGGTTTTATCTGTCAGCTTCTCTGAGAATCTTCCTCTTTAAATTACGCTTCATTGATTAATGGCCTTGATTTGTTTCCATGGAAACTGCCGTCTTTGTTAAAGCGTGTCGAAAGACCTGTGGGTGTGTTTTGAAGCTGGCACTTTAGTAGAGATGCATACTGCTGGTTTAGTACTTGTTTTTAGGTACAAATAAAGTAATCACATTTTTACAGACTTGCTTTATGATTTTGTTGATTTTTTTTTTTTAATGATTCTTTGACCAAAGCTTGGATAAGATTACATCAACATTTGCTGGAAGTACAACTTATTGTGTATGCTAAACGTATGCAGCATCAAACCAGTTTCTTAAAGCGTGAAGGAAAGCAGATTCTGTAGTGAGAATATATCAGAAAAAAGCAGAAGTTGGTAAACAGACATCTGTTGTTTGTGTAAGGGAGGCTGTTGGCAGAGGCGGGGTTCGGAGGGCTTCTTCTGCCAGACCCAGAGTTGTTGTGGGAGGGCTAGTGTTGCACAGGAATATATCTATAACTCAACTGAACGTTGTGAGTACTATTATTTTTCAATAAGACATTTTGCTGTTTTGTTTGTGCATTTACCTTCTTGTGCATTTGTCTTCTTTCTTTTTTTTATTTTATATTTCACAAGTGCAACTTTATTTCTTGTAATTGTCACTTTAATTTCTATAATTACGACTAAACTTACGACACAGTGTGACTTTTATTTACAAATTATGACTTTATTTCTCATAATATTGACTTTAATTTCTTATTTTGAACTTTATTTGTTGTAATTAAAACTATTTCCCATAATTGTGACACACTGTGACTTTCTCACAATTTTTTTTTTTTTTTTTTTTTTTTTTTTTTTTTTTACATTTTTTGTTTTATCTCACAATTACATTTTGTATTTTATATTCAAAGACAGAAACAGGCTTTCACGGATTGTTCTGTGGTAAATAAAGCAGAAGAGTTCTGTATCAAAAATACAATAAAATAGCAATATTGTAAAACTTTATTATAATTTAAAATATCTGTTTTCTATTTCAATATAGAAATTTTATTACAATTTATTTCTGTGATGGCAAAGCTGGCTTTTCTCTGTTACTCCAGTCTTCAGTTTCGCAGAATAAAAAGAATAATCTTTCAGAAATCATTTTATTATGCTGATTTGATGCTCAAGACACATTTCTTCTTATTATCAAAGTTTAAAACATTTGCTTATTCTTTTATGGAAACTGTGATAAACAGAAATAGAATTTGTTTTTGTTTTTGTTTTTTTATCAATTTAATGTCCAACCTTTTGAATTTTAGTATAACCTCCTGTTTACCTGTTCAGTAATTCATAATATTCAGATATTTATCCTCCAATAAACATGGATCTTTTGTGCTGATTTTTCAGTAATACTCTTAAGTCCATATTAGAGTAATTTCTTTCCAGAGGAATATATCAGCAGTAGTAATTCAAGAATTCAGTTTAGGAGAGAAAGGGCTCAGTGTTTAGTGAAATGTGAGCTGTGGGTGCTTATTGTACAGTAAAGCTTTATCATGACCCTATTCATGGTTTCAAGAGGCGGTTCAATGTTCACTGTGTTTTGTGTGTGTGTGTGTGTGTGTGCCATTCAGGAACCTCACATTCCTGTTGTTCATTTCTAGACACTAAGATAACACAGTCCCACACTGTAGCCAACAAAGCACATTTCCAACTCTGTGATTGTGTATGTGAGTCAGTGTAGCAGTGTTTATAGAGAAAAACTTAATATTTCAAACAAAACAAAGGATTTTTGACAGTATGCTTTCTTTCTTTCTTTCAGGTAAGGCTGAGGACCCCGGAGTGGTAGGAATGGAGTTACCCGTTGCTCGCAACATCAAGATCAGTAACATCACCTGCGACTCCTTTAAGATCTGCTGGGATATGGACCCTCATACCACAGAGAAGATCACACATTACTTCATTGACCTTAACAAGAAGGAGAACAAGAACTCCAACAAATTCAAACACAAGGTACTCAATGATTCAGTTCACAACACAAATTATTTAAATTATTCTGCATAGTCTTGAGTATTGCCTGGGGTTTCAAAGTTTGTAATAGGTTATAATACAAATGGGCTTTTTTGCCTATTTATGAGAGAGTGTTTTAGCGAAATTTCATTCTGTTGTTTGTCATCATAAAAAAGATTAAATTGATTAAATGTCATTAATTAGTATATTCATTCCTTGATGACTCTCTGTCTTTAGGATGTGCCTACAAAGCTTGTTGCTAAGGCAGTCCCGTTGCCCATGACAGTGCGAGGCCATTGGTTCCTGAGTCCACGGACAGAATACACAGTTGCTGTGCAAATAGCATCCAAACAGACTGATGGAGACTATGCTGTATCAGAATGGAGTGACATTGTTGAATTTTGTACAGCAGGTAAATAACCCAAACACACACATACAGATAAAAAAGAATGTAAGACAAGATTGTACAGCACATTTGATTCACACAGGTAATTAAAAAAGTTCTTTAAACTGGCATTAAATGAGAGAAAAAATACAATTTGAAAAAAAAAAAGTGATAAAAATAATATGTAAAATCGCATAGGAATATAAAATGATTGAGGAAAAATGCTTTAAATACCTAAATCCTAATAGGAGAATAAAGACATGGATCTTAATTGTTGTGCTGCTGATCAGCTTTATATGTGGTTAACAAGACTAAAGAAAATTGATGACAAATAAAAACATTTCCTTCAATTTTCTAGATTATTCCTCGGTGCATTTGACGCAGCTGTTGCAGAAGGCTGAAGTCATTGCTGGCAGGATGCTCAAGTTCTCTGTCTTTTACCGGAATCAGCATGAGGAATACTTCCAACACTGCAGGTGATTCAGAAAAAAAAAAAACCTCAGTAAAAAATGCTTAGTATATGAAATAGGGAGGAAAAAGAGAATGTAATGTTGGTTGAGGAAGATAATGACAATCTTTCTTTTCTTTCTAAAGTAAACTGCTCCCTCTTGTGGAATAATTTCCTCGTTAATTAGCTGGGTTTACTTTCTTCTTCTTGTGAACTGCATTTATATTTTCTCTTACATTAATGTTCAAAAATTTGGGGTCAGAATTCTCTGAGTTGGATTCTCATGCTAAACATGGCCAAAGTTTCAAAACAATTTGGACGTATAACTGAGTATTTCTGTGCCAAATGCACTCCTTCCGGGGTTCATAAAAGTTTCAGAAAGTTCATATTCAAATCATAAGAAATGTTTCTTGAGCACCAAATCATGTATAGAAAACATTTATTTTAAATTGTAGTAATATTTAACAATAATACTGTTTTACTGCATTTTTTAAACAAATACTGCCTTAGTGAGCATGAGACTTCTTTCAAAAAACGTTTAAAAATCTAATTTACCACAAATGTTTGAACAGTAGTATAATTAAAATATACATGTGATTAAAGGATTTTAGAAATGTCTTTTTCTCACACAGAGATGTTCTTGGCGGTCGAATGATGCCCTCGGTAAAGGATAACAGCGGTAGTCACGGCTCACCTCTCAGCGGTAAACTGGAGGGGATCTTCTTCAGCTGTAACACTGAGTTTAACACTGGTCAGCCGCCCCAGGATTCCCCATATGGCCGCTTCCGCATCCAGATACCCGCAGAGGTTCTGTTCGCCCCTGATACGCGCCTCTACTTCGGGGACTTCTACTGCATGTACACTGCCTATCATTATGTTATCCTCGTCCTGGCTCCCCGGGGCTCGCGCGGAGATCTTTACTGTAAAGATCGCCTTCCGGAGCTGGATGTGACGAACAACCGCTTCCTGACACGTGTCTGTGGGGAGGATGGGCAGGTGGTGTTTCAGCATGCACAGGATGTGATTCTGGAGCTGATTTATACTGAGCCGGTGCCACTGGCACAGGGGACTGTCTCTCAGATCAGCGGCCACCAGTTGATGAGCTTGTCAACTGTGAATGCTAAGAAAGACCCCAGCTGCAAGACCTGCAACATCAGCGTTGGGCGCTAACTTGGGCAAACATTCACACACAGACCCAATTGGGCATATGACAAGAAGACCTCCTGAACAACCTTTAAATGCTATGTAACAAAACAAGATACAGATGAACTCCAAGAAAAATGACCCCAGAATCCTTCAGATATGCCCATGTGGCACTCAAACCACTTTGGGGGGCCTCACAAACCCCCAGCTAATGCTAGAAAATTATATCTTTGCTCAATGAACTGAAAAGTGTTACAAAAAGTGCAACAGGAAAAATAGAAGAGTAAGACAAAAAAAAAAAAAAATCAAGATTTGAATTAAGAAAAAAATTGAGAACGAAGAGTAAAGCTAAATTTCCAAAACCTTCAATCCCACTGTGAATTTTTCATGTGTTTTTGGTGCTTTTACTGATTGATATTCAGACCCCAGCTCTGTTTATCTCCAAACCATTTGTGACTTTATTTTTTTTTTAAACACAGTGACTCAAACAGGGATGTCTTGCTCAGTTTCCGCTGAGGCTGTCAAGCTGCCCGTCTCTCTTATGTTGGACTTGTGCTGCATGAAGTTTGATCCTTTAAGCATCTACATACCACCTCAGCCTTTAAACCTTCTATATGGGGATTTTCTTCATTTACACAGATCCTGTGGTCTGCGTGTCCACTGAGCCTCTATTCACACTTGCCATTCGCCTCGGAGGACTTCTACTGCATGTATACTGGCTAGCATTACATTACCCAGATGGATGTGACAAAAAACAAATGCTTTAAGAGTTTTACGCCAACTGATCCTTTAAGCACCTACATGCCACCTCAGCCTTTTAAACCTTCTCCTTTACCCTTAGTCTTTTCATGTTCTACTCTGATCGCAGTTCTCCTTTAACCTTTCTTCCCATTAAACGTGGTTATTTTGATGTTCTTGTTTCATTGTTCTTGTTTTGTTTTTAGAGACTGTGTGATGCAGTATTGATGGTGTATGATGATTCCTGATAGAACATCAAGCAGTAAGTAGAAATGATTTGTATAAAACATATCCTAAACATATCCACTGGACATATGTCCAGGTTCTTGAGGAGTTTGCACTGTTTTATCAGAGACTGATGGTTTCGTACTTGCACTCTCTGGTGGTGAAAAAGTCAAATTTCACAGATGCATGCCTAGAAATTTGTGCTGTTCTGTATCTGAACTTGTTACTTACTCCTTAAGATCCAAAAATAGAAGCCAATCACAGCAGACATGGATGCACACTATTTATTTTTAATTTTTTTGAGAACTTTTAGCTGCCAGTATCCTAAAATCTAAAGTCAACATGTAGCTTTTGCTCAAAAAAAAAAAGAAAAAAAAAAAAAAATTGTTAACTATGATAAATTCTAGACTGTATGTACTCATACTGTTCAAACGTTTGGGGGCATACCAATGCTCTGTTTTATTAGATTGACAATACTGCAATATTGTAATACAGTAATATTATGAAACATTATTACAATTTAAAATCACAGTTTTTTTATCTGAATATATTTTAAAATGTAATTTATTCCTGTGATGGCAAAGTAGAATTTTCAGCATCCATTACTTCAGTTTTCAGTGTCACATGGTCTTTCAGAAATCAGAAGAAGCATTTATTATTATGATCAATGTTGAAAACAGTTGTGGAAACAGTGATGCATTTTTTTCAGGATTTTCAGAATTTTTCAGCATTTATTTGAAATAGAAATCTATTTAAAATTATCAGTTTAATTATTGTCATTTTAAAGTATTAATTTATTTTTAAAAAATTCTAACTAACCCAAACTTTTGAACAGTAGTGGAAAAAAGTAAAGCCCAGTCAGTGTGTTTTGTGTTTTCTAGGAGTTCTGATTATATATGAGGGTGTGTGATTGTGTTTCTCTGCATGTTTTGTCTGTATAAGTAAGTGTGTGAGCTGTTTAGATTCGAGTGTGGTGTGTCAGCTGGAAATATGACTGTTTGACTGATAAAGCAAGCACCTGTTTTCTCAGTTCTAAAATAGAGGAAGTCTGTCATACTTCTGTGCACTTCATTAGTGAAGAAGGGATGAAAAAAAATCTGTTTATTCCCTCTCTACACATTCATGACTTTTATTGCCTTACTCTAATACGCTGTAGAAAAATGTTAGTTCAAATTTGGACTTACGCACAGGACAGTATCCCAAATCAAGTTCTCGCTGTGTGAATGTGCCTCAGAATGACAGACATGTTGAGTAAATATTGTTTTTCTTGTTGCCATGTTTATGAATACCAAATGTGACTGTTCATTAAAGATCATTCAGATTGAGACTACTGTGTGTGTTTAGTGAGCCAGTCTTTGGGAAGTCTTTCTATAAAAATGATCATGTGTATGCTTTTATATTTTATAGGCTTTAAATATTTATAGATTGTAGTTTTTAGGTTTCCACTTTTATTTAGCTGATCAAATAAAAGCATTTTAAAAACTGGTTTTAAAGCAAAACAAAATATACAGACATATACAATTAAATGCAAAAAAAAAAAAAGACATTAAATAAATACCCCTAATCTCCATTATGGAATACTGTGTAAGTACATACACATATTCTTGTTAAACAAGCACAAAAATATACGAAATGACCAAGACCACCATTTTTATAAATTCCCTAAAAATATCTATACAGTTATTCATGCCTTTTTCTGTCCTTTCAGGTTTTGTGGATAAAATATTCAGACCAAAGAAAGATGATACTGTTGGCTATTACTGACATGAGTACTGATTTCTATGGGTGCCTACACACTGCAAAATTTGTTAGTGTCTTAGAAAAGATAATAATGAGAAGAGAATTTGAAAATCTTACAATGAAAATATTTTACATTTATTTTCTACTGTTTTGCTCTTGCCTTGTCAGCTATGAGGCAGCTAGCATGTGAAAGTGGTTCTGTGTTGAAGGTGAGTAGCAGAGGGGGAGTCTGGGAAAGTGGCTGAGAGGAGCAGAAAGTTGAGTAGCCTTCTTGATTTTAAGATGAACTTGATCCTTATTATAAACATCTAACTTGCTATCCCTTACGAAATATATATATATATATATATATATATATATATATATATAGTATATATATATAATATATATGGGAAATATATATATATATATATATATATATATGGGAATATATACTGCAAAATATAATGTTATATATTACATAACACATTTCCATATATGGGAAACTAGTGCTTATATTTTATACTGCAATATATCAATTGACCAATTATGACTATGATACATTAATAATTTAGAAATGAAGAAAAAATAGCATTACATGTAATATTCATAAAGCTTTATCCTTTATTGTATACATATATTGCACATACATGTTTCCACACACTCTGCACACATCACACACGCACACACATATTGTGATAAAAGTTCATATTTTCCACATCTATTTTAGATTCACACACACACACACACACACACACACACATCCGACCAATAAAAGAAAAGTGTTTATAATGTAATGTGTTTCTAAATTGCCACTGCTTTGTCGCTGTATAGCGGTAAGTAGTGTTGGGTATAATGTAATGTGTTCTAAATTGCCATTTTTTCTGTTTTGTTATATGAATAGTGATAATTTATAAATTTGCTGCATTCTTACTGTTCTCATTTAATTTTTGATATTATTTTAAAATGTTAATATTAATATTAAAGTAAACACACACACACACATACACACAAACAGCAAATTAGAATCAATTTGACGACTTATGGTTGAATAAAAGGTGTTATGTTTTTCCAGTGGTTGTGTATGTGATGGCCATCACCACAGACAAATGGACACAGTCTTTGGGGTGTATTTATTTAAATAACAGTAATAAACAGTGTAGAATTGAAACTATATTCTCGCTATCCTACACTCTGCTAAATGATATAGATCAATAATCGTATTTTACCATAATTTACAGAAAACGCAATATTTTTGTGATTTTTTTTGTAGGAATTGAGATATTTGTTAATTACGCTTTTTTTTGGCATACAGAGGTAATTTATGGTTTCTGACGTTTACTTTTTAATTGAAGTTACTTAAAAACGTTTTGCTAAGTTTTGCTAAACTGTAAAAAAAGAGTGTCCAGATATACAATAAACGTACGTTTAAACGGCACGGTCTTGTATATATAAGCTCTTTCAGGCTTCCTCCAGCTTTGTCTTCAGGACAAACATTTCACCTCTGTCAATGATTTCACACACTGACGCTGGTGGGAGGATTCAACAGGATTCAAACTGGGGACTTAACGGGACTCTACAAGCGCACTTTACACCGCTCAAACCCGGGACACCTTTGCCTCTACCATGAGTTTAGTTAAATTCGTGTGCGCCATCATAACCAGGTCGTTATTTTTTCTGGTCTCTCTCATCGGCGTCTGGAGAGTGAAAACAGTGAAAAATGACAACATGTACTGGTTACTGACTGTCCTTTACCTTCCTCTGGTCGTGGAGATGATCATCACTTTAACACGAAGGAAAGGTAAAGACTACAAATGGTGAGTGACACACTTTTCATTTACATTTCAACAAATGAATATACACGATTTACAGTATTGTCAGATTCACTGATTTTGACAGCAGCTGTTGATCATTTTATGCTGGATGACTCACTCTTCTTGGTCCAAAATAACTTGTATTCAGCATAATTTCGGTGTTTATGTGGCTTTTATTTGACTTCTTTAGTGGTAGCTTGTTCTTAGCTTTCAGTTACATTTTAAATTCAATTTTCCTAAGAAGTTATGGACATTCCTCTCTCCCCACCCCTCACCCCCTCACCCCCTCACCAACATCCTGCTAGACCTTTTGTTACTGCTGACACAGTAATACACAGGGTGTGTGAAAAATACTAGTGGTCTAGTATAATGTGAGTGGTCTCCAGCAGTGACCCTAAAGGTGGCCCCGAAAGGAACATTCAAAAAAATAACATTTATTATTTAGTTGTTCAGTGTATCTTCTATAAAAGTGATTTAACCATCTTCTGTCCTCTTTTAGGTTTTCTCCAGCCATCCTCTTCTTCCTCATCAGCATTATTCCATCCATATGGTTTCTGGAGTTACATCATCAAGAGAACAAAGCCAGTGATCCTCAGGTAGTATTCTGTATTCACTCTCATGTCATTCCAAACCTGTATGACCTTGCACTTTCTGTTTTTTTTTTTTATAGAAATATAATGGAAAATGTGTCTCAAGCTTACTACGGCTGCTTTTATTTGATCAAAAATACAGTAAAAAAAAAAAAAAAAAAACCAGTAATATTGTAATACTTTACCATTTGGAATATTATAATTATTTCTGAAGGATCATGTGACAGTGAAGACTGGAGTAATTGCTGCTGGAAATTTAGCTTTGCTATCACAAAAAAAAAATTACATTTTAAAATATATTTAAACAGAAATGGGTTATGTCAAAATTCTTGTTCTTACTATATTTTTTGATCAAATAAATGCAGCCTTGGTAAGCATAAGAGACTAAAAAAACGTAAATAAAAATGAATTGCTCTGGACTTTTGTCCTGCAGCTTTTATTGTTTATCGTTGTGTATATTGTTTTTATCTGTGTCTTCTTATTTTATTATTATTATTTTTTTCTCTGTACTGGGAGCTTCCCAAATACAAATTCATTGTGTGTGTAAGCATGCTTGTCAGAAAAATTCAGATTTATTTTAAGATGAGGACAGCCTTTTTAATGTCCCATGACTGTTATTTGTCAGCAAAATGTTGTGATTATGCATATGTTTTTCTGAAGTTAGTATAGCCCTGTTATGCTCTTATATAAGCTGATCTTCCTTCTCAGTGTCTTTTCCACTCATTAAGTTCTTCTCTGTGCTTTTTTTGTATCTGGCAGTGTAGGAAACTGGACTCTTGGGACAATGTCAAGAGCATATTGGCTACAAACGGCACAATGGGTGAGGAAACACTAAAGGTAATCTTGAAAATTATTATGTGTTTATTTTTAAGTTTTAATTTGTGATTCGGTGTGTTGCTGTACAAAAATGACTAATGCTCTGACTGTGATGCATCTGCTAAATACATATGCACAAATCACACATGCTTCCAATTTGTGATGTCATTCATTTCCTGTGCTCCTCCAACACAGACAGATTTCCTCATAATGTAGTATGCAGAAGGATAGACTTTTGGAGACTTTTGTCTTGCTTTCGTTTCCTCTTCAGATAGTCATATGGGATCATATGATGCGATTTCAATTTTTCCTTTCTTTTTGGAGTGTTACAAGCTCTTGGTGCATAATGAAGATCTGTAAAGTTGCAAAGACAAAAGCAGGGGTCTCCAACCTTTTTGTGAGTGAGGGCTCCCTGAAGGGATAAAATAGTCTTAAGGGCTACTTGTTTGATATATTCCCTATATATATATATATATATATATATATATATATATATATATATATATATATATATATATATATATATAATATCTTGCCATTAATAAACATTAATGATTTCTCACAAGCATTTTTTTTTTTTATCAATCCAGGAAAATATTCCAGATAAATTTATAAAAATAGGCTATCATACAATATTGTTATCATGATATTCATTTACTATTAATGGGAAAGTAAATGCTTTCCACATGTTTGTTAGACCAGGAGAATGAAGGTAAACATAACTAATAATTAAATTCCACAGAGGAACTACGTTTTTATTTAACGTTTTTTTTTTTTTTTAAAAAGGTGTCATAGAATGCATTGATACAATATTTTAAATTGTTCTCTGATGTCCCCAAAGTGTATATGTGAAGTTTTATCTCAAAATACCCCACAGATCATTTCTTATAGCTTGTTATAATTGCCACTTTTAGGGTATGAACCAAAACACGCTGTTTTTTGTGTTTGTTCCCTTTAAATGAAAATTAGCAGATGCTCCAGCCTCCCTTTTCAGAAGAGGGCAGAGCTTCAAGAGCTCATGCTCGCGGGCAATGCATACCGGTGTTATGGTTTAACTGGTGGTGACTGAGTTACTGACCTCACATTGCTTCCAAATGCAATTTTTAACTACCACATTCCTATTTACGATCATTCTGGTAGCACGTGAAGGCAGCATTAGTGAAAACAGGCAGAGACGATGGTAGCTTTAGCAACATTAGCCTTACAGAGAACCAAGAAGCTCTTTTGGAAAACAAAATATGACGCGTGATGCTTACAGTACTTTGTCTGAAGTCTGGACGTATGCACATGAAGCGTTGGTATTGATCCCTTTTTCAGAAGCAATCTTTGCACAACTCCAGCACTGAACTGAACCTCGTTTATGAGGCAGTCTGGTGTAAAATGTTAGCACAAACGTATAGGACTTTTCAATTTTTTTCAGGGACATTTCCTTCGAAAATGAAATTTAACCACTGTGTCCTCAGCAGTATATGGAGACTCCTATGTTCGTTGGGGCATCCCAACACACTACACTTTTAATGGCTCTTTGGCGCTGACATTGTACCTCCAGCTAGCTACAGCAAAAAAACAGTAATGGCGGACCGCAGCTTCTCACTCAGAGCTGTGTATATGCTAATAGGGCACAGAGCATCAAAAATCGGCGGGACTTTCCCCGACTGTGGCATCATAGTAGTGAGAAATCTGGAACTGCTAGTGTGGAGAGACTGTTTTTGATTTATTTGGATTATAAAACAGTGAGTGGGTGGATTTTTACCATTATAGGTTGGTTGTTTTCACACACTGCGGCCACACAACTTTATTAAGGCCCCATGGAATGCATTTTATTTTTCCCTAAATTCTGTGTTTTCCATTTGATTTCTTATAGATTCTATCTTTTATGATTCAGCGCAAATTTATCATAAAAAATGGTGTCTACTGAAATTATTTAATAAAACTTTAACAATTTAATTAATCTTTTAAAATGTAATCAACTGAAAATCAATTGCAAAACATTGCATTTTTATTTTTTTTATTTTATCAGACATGATGCTGCACAACAGAACTATATAAATGAATAATAATAAAAACTTGATTGTATTATATTCCTTAAAAATAATAATATTATTATTTCTTTGAGAATTGCATTGTAGTATAATATATTTACAGTATTAATATATTCAGTCATTATTTCAAATTAAACCACTTTTATTTTGACGGTTTGTTGTGAAGGTCTTTCAGCTTTAATTTCAGTGTGTATTTGACGGTACTTTTTCTCATAAAGCTGGTGAAGTCTCTCAGATGATGAAAACACAGCGAGTCATGTGTCTTTGAGTTTGTGTATCAGATGAAACTACTCCATGCATTCACACAGACGCACAGAACATGAAGACTTATTAGCTACATGCACTGACTGGTTGCTGTAACATTTATTTCTGTTGTGTGATAGGATGTTAGATTAATCCATATTGAGTAAAAATGTCCAGAGCTTATCATCATTAACATAAATTTTATCATAATCTCGATATGATATTTTTTGAACCTTAAACCACATAAACACATTGCATTACACCAAATACACCAAATAATGTTCTTTTTAGCAACGTCATATGACCCCTTTAAACAGAAGAAATCATGATATATCAGTAATATTTTGCTATTACACCCCAGCCATCCCATCACCCTCTGCTCTGGTTTTGGGGAAGGGGTTCTTTGAAACATTTCCATTGTTATGTTTCATGGAGGATGTCCAAGATGCATTTTGACACTCATAGGAATTCAAAGGTTCTAGCAAGAAGTCTTTATTATACTGCTTATTTCATTCAGCATCTATTTCTATGATGAGCTATTATTTTTAGACCTTATTTCCCACATTCTGTGGGTCTAGAAACCAGGAAAACATGATCTTTGCTTATTTATCTTCGTAAATTTGACCACTTTGAAGCTTTTATCCAAAGTATCTTGCAGTTCACTCATAACGGGCAGCCAAAAGTGCTGAATCTTTGTGGTAAATAAGATGATTGATGCTCTTGTGAATCTCATTCCTCATTCTCATTCTTGGGAATGAAGAGACTGTTCCTCTTTCTTGTCAGTGGTGTAATGTGTTCAACAAGTTATAAATATCTGTGTGTGTAAATTATTGTGTCTTTCAGCATTTGGAGCGCATGCTCACTTCCGTGTGTCCGAATGACTGGATCCTTGGTCTTCATCAGGTTCTGCTCATTCTTCTCATCCTCGGAAAGTGGCTCCTCCCATTAGGAGGAGGAGTGACACGTGACCAGCTGTCTCAGCTTTTACTCATCTTCGTTGGCACGGCAGCAGATATTCTGGAATTCACCAGTGAAACACTTTCTGATGTCAAGTGGGTACTTCCTGTTCTCAGCCATTAAACAAAAGCTTGACTCAATCAATGCCCGTTCATAAGCTTTTGTTGATGTACAATGCTGTATTTCTCAATTTGATTGATGATTATTGTTCGGCCCTCAGGTGCATTTTATGCCTGAAAAGATCAGCAATTTTTAATTGTTTTATTTTAAACGTTGTTACTGCTGAATGTTCAGCAAATTGTGCTCAAAATAAATTACAGAATACTAATAATGAATACTAAAAACCAATGACATTTCTCTTTCAGATTGTATTTTGTGTAATTAAATGTCAACCCTGTTACATTTAAAATGTGAGGTTAATGTTACTGGCATTTACTAGGAAATATCATCACACCACACAACATTATTCAATATTTTTGTACAGTACATTTCTGAGGGACCAAGAGAAAATTGGCTTTTTGTCAAAAATCTCTAAAGCATTTTAGAAAACAAACAAACACAAGGCACAAACAAAGCATATGAAGTATTTAAAAAGGCAGACTTTTTTTAATTTATTTATATTTAATCAACTAAAATTTATAATAAATGGTGAAGTGCAAATATGTGACCCTGGAGCACAAAACCAGTCATAAGTAACACGGGTATATTTGTAGCAACAGCCAACAACACATTGTATGGGTCAAAATTATAAATTTTTTTAATGCCAAAAATCATTAGGATATTAAAGGGATAGTTCACCCAAAAATTAAAATTTGATGTTTATCTTCTTATCCACAGGGCATCCAAGATGTAGGTGAATTTGTTTCTTCAGTAGAACACAAACAAAGATTTTTTACTCAAACTGTGCAGTCTGTCAGTCATGTAATGGAAGTGGATGGGAATTACGGCTTTAAGAGTCAAAAAAACATACACAAACAAAACCAAATTAAACCCTGCGGCTCGTAACGATACATTGATGTGTAAAGACACGAAACGATCGGTCGGTGCAAGAAACTGAATCTACACTCTATCTACAGTCTCAATTAGTAGTATCAATGGTCCATTTGAGAGATAGGTGGCAGTAATGCACCTATAAGTCTGCGGTCTGCCATAAAGCAAGAAGAAGAAGACGCGTCACGTGCCGGCTGTTGAGAATGCGCCCAGGACAGTTCAGACATTGTGGTAAATAAGAGGTTAAAAACTATATAAATACTGTTCAGTTTCTTGCACTATCCGATCGTTTCGTGTCTTTACACATCAATTTATCATCACAAAGCGCAGGGTTTAATTTGGTTTTGTTTGTGAATTTTTTGGGACTCTCAAATCCGTGATTCTCATTCACTTCCATTATATGACTGACAGACTGCAACGGTTTGAGTTAAAAATCCTCGTTTGTGATCTACTGAAGAAACAAAGTCACCTACATCTTGGATGGCATGGGGGTAAGCAGATAAACATAAAATTTTCATTTTTGGGTGAACTATCCCTTTATGTAAAGATCATGTTCCATGAAGATATTTTGTCAATTTCCTACCGTAAATATATCAAAACATTTTTTTTGTAATATGCATTGCTAAGAACTTAATTTGGACAACTTTAAAGGTGATTTTCTAAATATTTAGATTTTTTTTTTGCACCCTCAGATTTCCAGATTTTCAAATATCAGAATCAGAAAGAGGTTTATTGCCAAGTATGCTTGCGCATACAAGGAATTTGTTTTAGTGACATAAGCTTCCAGTAAACAGAGACAACAACACACAGACAAAAAAAAAAAAAAAAAAAATTGTATAAACAGTTGTGCTATAGATGATAATTGAATAGAATTGAGTAAGATGCAGTGATGTACTAGGATGGAGGGGTAACAAATAAATATAAGGATATTGCACATTTTTATTGCATAATTCCAAATATTGTCCTATCCTAACAAACCATACATGAATGGAAAGCTTATTTATTCAGTTTTCAATGTCAAAAAATTGACTGGTATGACTGATTTTGTGGTCCTGAGTCACAATTACACAATTACATTTTTTTATTTTTATTTTTTTTTTTTTTTATTAAATAATTACAGTCAAATAATTAATATTATGTTGTTACGTTAAGTTCATGTTTGGTTTTTCCTGTCAGTGATATCAGTAGTAACACAAATGGCCCCTTTCCTGAGAATGGGTCGTCAAGAGTGGATTTTTTTGTGTCGGTTGGTAAAAACAGACATAAGTATTGGTGTTTGAGAATCTGCTCTCCATTATGCCAGCCATAATGCCTTCCTGATTTTCAAATTCAGAAAGATTCATATATAAATTCTAATGCATTATTAGATGCAGATCTGCATAACAAGTTCTTTACTGTGTGTTATAGGGAGAGGAACAATAAACTGGTGTATGTAATCTTGGCAGTGTGGACATGGAGTATGTTGCAGTTTCCTTTTCACCTTTCAGGTTTGTGATCACCTATTTGTGTTTCTTTAACATCCCACCATCAAATGTCACAGATGTTGCTTTGAAAAGCAGCAAAATGATGTATAAAACAGTTCAGGCTCCCTCAAGTGACTGGAGGAGGACCCTGCTGTTCTGTGAAATTTCAGTTTGACGCTCAGATATCGTAAACGTTTCATCCTGCTCCATCAAAAGTATTATACTTACCCTTGGAGCTCACATAAACTAGAGGTTTGGGATACAACTCAATGTAGTATATCAGTGCTCCAGTCATTTGTAGATCAACAGCATGTGTTTTTGTTGCGTTATGCTCTATGCATGCTGTCCTTTGTGGAATGAGAGCTTTGGCAGCTGCATGAATTTAAACGTTACCAAACCCCATAGGAAGAGGAGAGGGGTGGATTTTTTGGGATCTTTTCAGCCATTTGCTGAAAGTTCAACTGACTGTTCACTTCTGCAAATCTACCCTGCTGACTGGTCTGTAAACTATGGAACCTTATTTCTGCCATGAAATAAAAAATTGAAAATGTAAATACAAATTTACATCTCACAATTCAGACTTTTTTAGATTTGTGAGTTTTGTAAGTCTTAAACTCAAGATTGCAAGTTCATATAGAGACATTTAATTCTGAATTGAGAAACTCGCAATTGCAAGGGAAAAAGTCAAAATTGTGAGATACTGTATACTCAGAATTCTGAGGGGGAAGAAGCAGCTCTTAGCTCAGATTTCTGAAGAAAAACAAAAAAAAAAAAAACACACACACATTTAGAGTCACTGATTTCCCCTAGTTTATGGAGCAAAGTGCAAAGTGCTCATAGTGGCCCTCTGCCAAAACTAAAGAGATCACCATTTAAACTCTAGTAAAACTCTTCAACTTCAACTTTATTAAAAACAAACACTTTTACAAATTAACCCTTTATTGAAACAATTAAAACACGATTTGAAACATAAAATTTCCTGCAAAATAAAAAAAGAAAACTGAACAGTTAGCTTTGTCTAAACTTGGCTAGTGTAACATGCAAATAGATTTTGTTTGGCTTGGAGTTATAATATTCATATCTCTGTGTCTGTGTTGTTTTTATTTCTCTCTTTCATGTATGTTACAGTTGTGACGTCCCAGCCGCAGAACTCAGATGAGCCGAAGGGTGGAGACGGCTGTTGTAACTTGGTCTTGTCAAGACACAGTACAGATATTTGGAACATCGTGGAGAGTTTGTTTATCCAGGATGGGCCCTTTCTCGTGGTACGTCTTATTGTGATGATAAACTTTGATGTGTTCCACCAGATGTTGGTCTTCTTCGCTATTAAGAACTTTCTAGTGGTCGTCCTCAACCTCTACAGGCTCATAGTTATCTGTCAAGACTTTAAACCACCATCATCACCACCACCATCTACATCTTTCCCAATATGAAGGAAGCAAAGAAAATAAGATTAAAATGAAAATTTAGCTTCTTCAATATAAATACATTCCATTAACTGTGCCAGATGGTTTACATCAAACTGGGCCGGGGATCTATCTATCGTTCATTACTTAGCTATTATTTTTTTATTTGGTTTTTAGTAAGTAGTTTTCAAATAAACAACAACTATTTAAAATAAGTTATATGGGGTCAGTGGAAAAGTTTATAAATAAAAACTGATAAAAATAAATTGTTTTAAAAATAGATTTAAACAAATAATAAAAAATAAATAAAATCTAATTATATTCTAAATATAATCTAAAATAAAAAATAATGAATCTAACAGTAGAGTACTATTTTATATCATAATAAAACTAAATATTTTCCAAATAACCTTTTGCACAAAACTGAATATTATTTATACATTAAAAATGTTAAGCTACATTTTAAATTTAGGATGGGGGGGGGTCAGGCTAGCACCAGGATGATTATATTTGAGGGTCAGTGGCATCTAAAATCTAAAAAAAATTGAAAACCCCTTGCTTGTACCGCTTAAAAACACATTTATGGGTGACAACAATTTTAGAAATGTATTCTGAATGTGTTTGAATATGTTATGTACAACCAAACTCGGACCAATAGTAGATGTTATATTACAGCATTCATTATTTGGTTCCTAATTTTAAAATATTACTTTTATTGAGCTTTTTTAATGTTTTACAATTCTTGTATGTCAGACAGTGTTGTGAAGCAAGATCAAACACAGTAGGAGAACTCTAGTTTTTTTTGTATTATGAAATGTCAGAGGCAAACACACATATATCTTTTGCGTGCATGTGTTAAAAGGGGTCTGCTCATGCATGATTACTCTCACAGTGCGCATTCAGATATGACTCTATGATATCTGACTATTTGAGTCACTCTGACATGCGAACAGGCTGAGAGGATCTGTAGCTGATCTACAGCAGTTCCTAGATCAGCCTTTTCAAAGGACCATGCATTTTAATCAGAAATATATACAGCTCCTGAACACAGCTGTAACCAGTATTTGTCTAGTAATCTCCTCTTGTGAACCTATTGAAATAAATGTTTTTGTCTAGTTTCTATCTATCTGGATTCTATGTATTTTTGTATAAGGGATGATCTATTCTTGTCATCTGACCTTTGGGTTTTCATTGCTATTTTAACATTGTGGAAAAAGATGAGAAATATCACCATGTCGTCTTTCTCTTCTTCTTGTTTTCTTTCATACTGTACATTCACACATTATCTCTCAGTTTCCTGCATGTCTTCAAAGTACAAACACTGGGTTGGTTGATTGGTTGTATCTGTTTATGTCTGTCCCCATCTGTTTCTGAAACACACACACATCCCTAAAGCAGGAAAACACACATGACTTCATTAAACATTTCATAAGAGATTTTCAAACTTTTGTGTTTTTACCCAGTAGATGAAACAGGAAATAGTCACACAGGAATAAACCGGGGTACCAACAAAGAAAGTTGGATTTAAATGGACAACATGTGCAGTTTGACTTACAGTACTACACATGCTTGCTTAGATCTGTACTGTGACCTTTGAGTTACAGTAGATCAACACCGTTTTGTTAGGTAAATATTAACCAATAGATGCAGTTTAACTAAACAACCTCCCCAATACATTGCATTAATACACTGATTAAATGGGACATGTTGATGAAGGTAATGCAAGATATTTTACACATTTTTAATGCTTTGATGATTTTCAGTGTTCTTAAATGGTTTCAATGGTTGATTGTTTTTGATAAACCATACTTCGATTTTTACATTTCTGCAAGTACCCTGCATTAAAGGAATAGTTCACCTAAAACTGAAAATTGTCCACGCAGACAAGCAATGATTGTCAGAGGTCAATTTTAGATGAAGGAATAACAAATTTATTAAGAAAGAAGGAGATGAAAGAGTAAAGGCAACCTCTTCACTGCAAAGTATGCATTGGTGAACAAGTGATGAAATGTTTTATTTCTCCAAATCTGATCTGATGAAGAAACGCACTCATTTACATCTTGAATGACCTGAGGCTGAGTACATTATCATTTTTGGGTGAACTGTTCCTTTTACAAGACGAGCATTTTCATAAAGTGCCTACGGGCTAATGATTTGTAATACAAAATTTTTTCCTTGTGCTGTAAACCAAAAAGGCAGTTTACAGTACAGTGTGCTCTCAATCTTATAAATATTCATGACTGTGTGAGAGTCTTATCTCTATAGCACCATTTGTGAAGTCATTATATTCCAGAACTCTTAGAAGTCAAAAATACTAGTAGGACTGACCAAAAAATATACAGATAATACACAAAATACATCAGTTTCATAGAGTATAACTGATGTTAAGATATGATAATAAACTTTGGTACTGTCGTGTACTGAAGAATAAATTGGTTAGTTAAAATAGTGAATCATTCTTTTTATTCTCAAAGTTTTTTTGTGTCCTGTGTTATTCAAAAAGAGGATAGGTTATGTATACACAGTCATTTAGAGCTTGCTGTGCAATTACATTTAGAGAGCTATCTTTGGAGTGAGTATAAAGCAAACTTACACACAATCAATCACTCGTTCACTGTTTAAACAAAGTAAGGATCTATTTCAGAAAAAAACATCATTAATATTATATTAAACATGATGTGATCTGCAAAGAAATCGTATTTAACTGTTTACAGAGTAGACATGGAGAAGGAAAAGAAATCATGAAGCAATAGTACCAAATGCCTTGGATGACATTTTCTTTGTATTTTTCTGGCAAACACTATGGGAAACTTACTGGAAAACACGGAAAGCAAGAGAATAGTATGCTTTCATGCTGAAAGAAGAATGAATGGGGTGACTGTTTGTTGTCCGACACTTTCTTTCACTGCAGTGCAGAATGCTAGTTTATTACTAATGATCAAACAGTGTTGGACATCAAACACTGAGCTCATTACATCAGATGAAGTTTTTTTTTTTATAAGACCAGACTCTCAAAGTTCGGACTTTTCTACATTTACAATAATTCAAGACACATACTTTGTTTTTTTTTATGGAAATAAATAAATTCTTTGTCCACAGAATTGTCTCACTTACTGGTTATTTTATGTTCCTGTAGCAGAAAAAAGTAAATCATGGTGCTAATAGCACCAAACTTATGGGTTCAATTCCAGTGAAATGCATGAACAAGTAAAATGTGCACATCAAAAGATTATTTTATCCAAAAATTAAAATTTGCTTTGAATTTACTGACCCTCAGGCCATCCAATCAAGATTACTTTCATCATCCCTTACTTACTACTGGGAGTGAATGGGTGCCGTCAGACTCCAGTCCATCAACTAACATCTCATAAACTGCATGTGTGTGATAAAGTTCATCATTAAGGCCTTTTAACTTTAAACTGTTGCTTCTGGTTAAAAATCCATCCATAATATTGCTTTATATTGTTTTATAAGTTGTATTTAGTCATCTTTGTCTGAATCAGGAGAAATAGGCACAGATCAACACGGTTTACAAGCAAAAAAAAAAAAATCATTCTTAAATTTCATTTGGATTTTGATGTGAAAGGAAAATAGGGGCAGATTTAATCACTGGAAGATGCGTTATTATGGACTAGTATTTTGGCCAGAAATTACAGTTTAGGAGTTAAAATGCCTTAATGGTATATTTGTTTTTTTTTTATAAACAGCATTTTACTTTAGAAAATGTTAATTGATGGACTGTCGTGTCAATTACGTGTGTATTATTGTGATGTTTTTATCAGCTGTTTGGACTCTCATTCTGGCGGCACCCATTCACTGCAGAGGATACAATTAATATAATGTATTAATGTACATGAAAACAGAAGACATCAGTCCATGATGGGATTCTACAAAGTGCTCTTTATTATGAACAGTTAATCTTTGTAATATGCCACTTCAGGTCCACAAAAAATATATACGTTTTATTTACAAACGGGTGTTTGATGTAACAAAACAGGATAGGAAAAAGACATACAAAAAGACAAAACAAAAGTAAAAAAAGTAGAAAAGTACAAAAGCCACCCAATAAACAAGTGAGCAAAAGGTTAATTATTGCGTGTCAAAAGACTAAGCTTCCACTGCTTTAGAACTGAAGTTTATATCTTCAGGTTACTGGCTGGAAGAGTGCTCTTGTCTAAATCATCAAAATATGGATGTGTCATTGCTTGCCGTGCTGAGATCCGCTTAGGAGGGTCATAAATCAGCATTTTCTAAACGAAAAGACACAATAAAAATAAATATGTGAGGAGAGGAAGAGAGACAAAACCAAACAGATAAGTAGGGCACCAGTATGTTAGGACGCTCTTTTACCGTGAGCAGGTCAATGCCGTTCTTGTCCAGGTTTTTCACAGTATTGGCCAGATTCCCAGATTTCCACTTTGGGAAGGTATTCTTATAATCTGGTAGCGACTCAACATCTGGCCAGACCTCATTGTTAGGGGTTCCAAGAGTCCTAGATATAAATAAAAAATAAAAATAAAAAAATCACAGAAAATGTCTCATTTGCTTGCAAGTAGCTGGTTGTAGCTTTCACAGTATTGTAGCAGTACACTTTATCTTGGGATTACTGATATTAATATTCTGAGTTATGCTGAAGTTTTTTATTTAGCAAGGACCCATTAAATTTACCAAAAGTGACAATGAAATTTATAATGTTACAAAAGACTTCTATTTCAAATCAGCATATCAGACTTATTTCTGAAGGATCATGTAACATCGATGACTAGAGTCATTTCTGTTTTGACATCACAGAAAAAAAAATGACATTTAGATACACTGAAATACAAAAGTTCTTTTTTAAAATTTTAAATAAATGCTGCCCTGGTGAGCACCACAGCACTTAAAAATGTAAAAACCTACCAACCACAAAACCTATGAACGGTAGTGTAGTTATTTTCATGTTATTGCCAATATTACAACATTTTAAATGGATCTACCCAATATACAGTATCAGAAGAATAGATGTCAATAGATCACAAAACAAACATCTATCAGTCCTCTTAAATTATAATTTTAGTGACTTAAAGTCAAATGGCAAATATAATTAAATAAAAGTAAAAATAGGGGAAAAGAACAAGCATAAGTATCTAATATTTATACATTAAGATGCCAATACAATAAAAAATCTTTAGGGATGCACCGAAATTAAAATTCTGGATGCACTTAGCTGAAAACCGAAAGTGAAAATGCTTTATAATGATTATTTATTATTTTATTAAATAAAAGTAATTTTGTAATACTTTTAAATTTAACTAAATTTTAATGATACTGAATATGCTAATCAATGCTTATACTGAATTAAAAAAACAACAACATACTTTTTACTGAAAGTAACAATAAAATTGGACAATTTATAATAACACATTACAATAGGGTTCGTTAGTTAACTACTTTAGTTAACATCTTAACTTCAACATTTACTATTAAAATCAACAATTGTGCTTGTTAACAGTTAATGCACTCTGAATTAACATGAACTAACAGTGAACAACTATTCTCATGAGCTAACATTAGGAAAGATGAATAAATACTGTAATAAATGTATTGTTCATGTTAGTTAATAGTTAACTAAATAATGGAACCTTATTGTAAAGTGTTACCTTAATATTAAATATCAATATATTATTTTTATTCAGTTCCATGCAACAAAATATAACTTTCTTTAAACTAATATTAAGATCCCTGAAAATCTTTAATACTGTCCAACAGCTGATGGAACCTATACATTATGGAAGTCTTAGGATACTTAGGATAGTCTTGTGTTGCTGATGTTAAAACTGTTCCGGTCTATTTCTGAGTCTCCATGGAAGAGCGGTTTCTTTGTAGCGAGTTCGGCAAAGATGGTACCAATACTCCAGACGTCTACGGGTGTGGAATAACGTGAGGCCCCCAGCAAGACTTCTGGAGCTCTGTACCAGAGAGTGACCACCTGTGCAATCAGACAGTGAGAATAAACACGTCAGCGTGATTGTTTACTGAACGCTTTGCGAAAGAAGGAGAAATTACTCTGATGTACCTCATGTGTGTACACTCTGACCGGGACTCCAAAGGCACGTGCCAGCCCAAAGTCTGCCAGCTTAATCACACCTTTATTATCAATCAGCAGGTTCTGGGGCTTTAGGTCACGATGCAGAACCCTGCGACAGTGGCAGAACAGAATCCCCTCAAGGATCTGATACAGGTAACTCTACAGAGAGGACACACAAAGCTACAGTTACTTCCAGGGAAAGACTCTATACTTGGGACCTACTGCACAATCCAGACGTAAATCAATACAAAACATCTGGTAAAGCAGTAGAATTTATACATTTGAACATAAAAAAGTAATCTGAATAGTGTTGTATGTACACTATCATTAAAAAAAATAAATTGTAAAAATATTATTACAACTGTTTCAGTCTTCAGTGTCACAAGATGATTTGGAAATCTTTCTAGTATGCCGATTTGGTGCTCAAGTAATTTCTTATTTTTTAAGTGTTAAAAAAAACACAGAAAAAGAGAAGGAATCTTTATTTTATGAATAGAACATTTAAACTAAAATGTAGAAACAAAATATTTGTAACATTATAAAAGTCTTTACTGTTATTTTTGATCAATTTAATGCATCCAAAAAAAAAAAAAAAAAAAAAAAAATTCAAACAGTAGTGCATTATAGAAACAGACCCATTAAGCACTACAAAGGTTTCAAAGGTCTAAGCTGGTAAAAAGGGAATTTAAAATAAGATTTGAATACTGAGGGTCTTTTTTAATTTTAAATGTTGTGATATAAATAAAGGAAATATTTAAAATTCTGCACCATTTATTAATCAAATAAGCTAAGGTTGTATGTTTTAATTTTTGAAAATAGGCTCATTTTCCAACTCCCCTAGAGTTAAACAGTTGAGTTTTACAGTTTTTGAATCCATTCAGCCGATCTCTGGGTCCGGCGGTAACACTTTTAGCATAGATCATTGAATCTGTTTAGACCGTTAGCATCTCACTCAAATATGACCAAAGAGTTTCTATATTTTTCCTATTTAAAACTTGACTCTTCTGCAGTTACATCGTGTACTAAGACCGACGGAAAATGAAAAGTTGCGATTTTCTAGGCCTATATGGCTAGGAACGATACTCTCATTCCAGCGTAATAATCAAGGAACTTTGCAATGATATTACGCAGCGCCTGAAAATAGGCTTATTAGAAGTTACCTAGCTGGGACTATTTTCAGGCGCTGCATAATATCATTGCAAAGTTCCTTGATTATTACGCTGGAATAAGAGTATCGTTCCTAGCCATACAGGCATAGAAAATCACAACTTTTCATTTTCCGTCGGTCTTAGTACACAATGTAACTACAGAAGTAAATAGGAAACTACAGTTTTAAATAGGAAAAATATAGAAACTCTTCGGTCATTTTTGAGCGAGATACTAACAGTCTAATCAGATTCAATGATCTATGCTAAAAGCTAAAAGTGTTACCGCCGGACCCAGAGATCGGCTGAATGGATTCGAAAACGGTAAAACAACTGTTTAACTCTAGGGGAGTTGGAAAATGAGCCTATTTTTTAAAAAAAGTGGAGTGTTCCTTTAATATTGTACAACATTTAATGCACCTTGACCAGCATGGGATCCATGAACTGGCCTGATGGGATGGAGTCCAAGTACTTCTTCAGATCCATGGACAGAAATTCAAACACCAGGTATAACTTTGACTCCTGCATCAATACATCCAGCAGGCTGTAAAAAGGGAACAGAGGAAAAAATACAGAGTTGAGTCCACACATAAAGCAGTAAGAAACCGGAAACCATCATTTCCCAAAGCAGCTGTTTGTTACATTTACATTTTAAAATATAGTAAAATAGAAAACAGTTATTATGAGATGTAATAATTTCACAATACTACTGTTTTTACCGCATTTAATAAATAAATGCAGCACCCGGTGAGCATAAGAAATGTCTTTTAAAAACATTACTACAAAAAAAACAACAACTATTGAACAGTAGTGTACATATGTCATTTTGATAAATGTGTCTCTTACCGAACAACGTTGGGATGCTGGAGCTCCTTGAGTAGTGAGATTTCTCTGACAGCGGTGCTGGGAACCCCCTCCTCCTCACTCTCCAGGCGGATCTTCTTCATAGCAACCACTTGTCCAGTGGTTTTATTCCTGCCCTTATATACCACACCATATGTACCTAAGGAACAGACATACATATAGATTTCCATTAGACATCGACAGAAAAAAACAAGGACTCTCATATTCTGTCTCGAAACAAACTCTAAGAGAGACACACTGAGAAAGAGGCCAGGAGACAACACTAGACAGCTGACTCTACACCAAGAAAATTCAACTTACCTTCACCAATTTTCTCTATCTTCAGATAGTCATCCATTTTCTCAATATTTTGAGGTGGAAAAAAGATTGAAAAAGAATATTTAGTACAGCTGAACATACTGATACTACAAAAAGAACATTATTTAAAAAATCTAGATGCGTCAAACAAACTTGTCTTTTTCTTTTCAACACACTCGCTCAGGTTTATGTTGTTTTGAACATAAGTTATTCTCTATGTAAGATGTGCTATGTATGTACTGTAAATTAAATACATAGACATGAGGTATGAAAGACTGAATATTTCTGACCTTTACAACTTTTAAGTCATCGCAAACATTATCATAAACAGAGTGAAATTTCTGATGATTCATAATTTTCTGCTTATAAAAACAGTCACATTTTTATATCCATGTTTTGCTAAAGAAACAATGTGGCCACTTTAAATCAAGACGCATCAGAAACGTGTTAACACCAAGGAAAAGCGATAAAGACACTGATCTGCTTTTATTCAGGACCTATGTTTGTAAATCATATTAATCAAGCGATTATTCTGAAATTTAGAATTCAGTATAAAGTACATGTTGAAGTTAAATGACTCAGGAGTTTTTTCCCAGTGGGGCCTGAGCAAACTGAAAACGTTCAACGATCAGAATCAGATTGGATAACAGTCAATCATTTCCATATATTAAAACTCACCTTCTCTGTAACTATATCGAATCTGGATGAATAACCAAACTCTTCTATTTTCCTCCAATATCTTGATGAAAGTCTTTGAGAACAGAGAGAGCGTGCGGATGTTGTGTATCTCGCTGAGCTGCGAGTTCCTTGATTCAAACTGGCCGCCGCAGACGTAATTCAAAAGCAGCCAATCGGAGTGCTCGGTGGACTTCAAACTAACCAATCAGATGATAGGTCGGTTAGAAAAGGGAGCATGGTGTCTGTTCGAGTGTGAGTGCGCCTGCGCGGTTTGTTCATTTAATATTGTACAGGTACAGTAATTTTTCACGTTTTTCCACTATGTTCATTGCTACAGAATCACTGGTAGTGTGTTCAAAAAACATTTTCTCGTTTCACTGTATATGTTGTCCTAAAAGACCCTACTGAAGCAGCCTTCCAGTTCATGATGTTCAGTGCTACTGACATGTGAGTGTTTTTAATTCCACAAACTTTCCAATATTCGACACATACAGTACGTATAATTACATTTGTATGTACCAAACGTGTTTATTTTGTGTGTGGTCTCCTGTCAGGGTCTGTAGACACGTGCACATACATAGATGCAATACTCTGTTTCACCACGTGTCTACGCTGTCGGACTGCTGTATATAGTGAGTGTAATTCAGATGTTCACCAGTGAGGGCGCTGTTGTGCACGTCAGTGTGGTGACGTCATTATTTTACTCGCCCTCCAGACATTATAAAGAGAGACAAAAGTGTGGTGTACAAAAAGTACCGTAATAGATGCTATTCAAATGCGCATATATTACTAGTCTCTTTAGCGTTGTCTGTAGAGAAAAATCTGATGTTCGATCACAAAGTGAAAACAAAAATTATTATAAAGTTTGTTTTTTTATTCAACTCAAAAGAACTATTAAAATAAAAGCTCTCAAAAGGCCAATGAAGCATAACCAGGCTGTCTAATTACAGAGAAATAAAGGAGGCCTAGCCCCCCGGATAAAATCTCAATTCTAACCCAAATCCTCAGAGGTAGACACTTTAATTAAAGAAGTGATTAGTGGCAAATTATTAAGATGCACATTTGAGCCGCCCTGATTGGGTGAAGGAATGAACACTTTAAGTTGAATGGAAGAACTCACATGGAAGAACTCTTGATGGTTGTTGTTGCCATTTTTCTTATATAATGTAAGTGTACATGTATATCTGTTACATATATATGTAAGTAATAATGTATCCTGTTTTAGTCCAGGTTTTTATCCTGTTGGGGTGTATTTTATGATAATGACCATCATCCCTCTTATTATATGGCTACTTAACAAATAAATAATAAATTGAGTTTAAATATTGATTTGAGTTTAAATTATTTTATTATAAGAGTGATATGACAAACATACATGTAGGATTATGTGGTCAATGATGCATTCTAGTGATAATTGTACATTGTGACTCATTTAGATACTGTTTAGATTGTTTTTATTATTATTTTGAAATGGATTTAATTTTTAAAATATTTTTTTCTATTTTTATTTTCATTTTAGCTCAAATGTCAATTTTTTTGTGTGGTTTTGTCATTTTATATGATTTTTGTTTTTAAATATGTATATAGTTATTATTAATTATTAGTACTGTGAAACGATTAATCACAATTAATCACATCCAAAATAAAAGTTTTGTTTGCATAATATATGTGTGTGTTTTGTGTATATTTATTATATATAATATAAATACACACACATACATATATATTTTGAAAATATTTACATGTCTATATTTATATTAACATAATTTTTATAATAAATAAATATATTGAAAATATAAACAAAATATTTTTCTGATATATACATGCATGTGTGTGTATTTATATATACATAATAAATGTACAAAGCACACAGACATATATTATGTAAACAAAAACTTATTTTGGATGCAATTAATCTAGATTAATCGTTTAATTATTAATGTATTTTAATTTTAGTACTTTTATTACATCAAGTTTATTACATCAAAACTAAAAAATTAAACTAGCTGAAATGAGATAGCTAAGTTTTCATTTGAAATATAAAAAAAAATTAATGTATATTTTATTTAAAATATCAAATAAAATCCTTGATTTGTTTTATTTTTTATTTTAGTTCAGTTAATGTTTATTTTATTTAAAGTAAAGTTTTTTTTTTTTATAGTTTTAGTTAACTTTAATAATAAGCCATAACACATTATTATCAATTTCTTTGTCTGTTAATACACTAGAGTCTAGTCTGATGTCTGTGAGAGAGACAGAGATATTGAAACACACACACACAGACACTGTCTTTCCAGTCCAGCTGTGAGAGACTCCTGCCTCTGAGCCATATACTCAGCAGGAGTCTTCAGGGAGGAAGATGAACCTTGTGTTACTGTGTGAGAGAGAGACAGGATGTGTTTGTGTGTGTATGTTTACATGAGTGTGTTTTTGAGAGAAAGGTGTGCTGAAAAAGAATGAGGTCATGATGAGGGGGGTTGAGAGTGGGGTACTGAACTAGAGACGGAGGAGTGGGCAAATGCTACAAATAGTTTTTAGGACACTGAGATTTTGGGGCAAGGGAGGGCTGTTGTGTGTCTGAGTGACTGTATTTGTGTGTGTGTCTGTGTGTATGTCATATGTAGGACAAATTCAGGACCAAAGAGGATTTCCTCACCTAGATTTCATGTTTCATTTGACCTTCATGTGTGATGTACAGCTGTCTGATTAAAATTGTCTGATTGATCAGATTATGTCAAAACCTTCACTTCAAAACATTTACATTAAACTGTTTATATGACTTATTGACCATTTCAAAAATACCAGTACATTCATTCCTTCAATTTACCAGTAATGGAAGTTGTAACATGACCGGTAAATTACCGGTATTATTTCGGTGTGTGAACGCCGAAAGAAGTTAACTGGTATGAGCATGTACGAGATCAGAACGCACTGACGTAAGACGTCTACCAAAGTCCCTTTCAAGGGTTGAGTCTGAAAGCCTAGCTGACTTGCTGCCTTGCTGCCTTATGAGGCAATGAGTTTGCAGGCAGTGTTTTTGCACGAAGACACCTCATGAAACTTATTTCGGACAGGCTTCTGAGGCAGCATAACGGTTTAATGATCTACAACAAAATAGAACAAGTTTTGGTGATAACTAAACAAATATGTAATTACTATATTACTGATTTTTTTCTAGAAATAACATCAAAAGTGCAAAAAGTCAGAAATATACATTTACACACAAACTGACCACCAAACGCAACTTTCAGATTCCATCTTTATTTTTTAGCTCAACCGTCACGGAATGGAACGCACAGGATTGTGGGATATCAAAGACAGCGAAGGATACAACTATGCTGTCTTTAAAATTAGTTCTGAAGAAGGTACGTCCGGAGACAGGAAGTGAAGCAGAATTTAGATTCGGATGTGCCTTGATGCCTTCCTGCCGGTATAGTTTCTCACATTCATAAGTAAAGGAGTGAACTTTCTTTGTATTTCTATAGTCTTTGCGTCTCGGCCAATCACAACATTTTGATGCAGATGACGCATTTACACTGTGTTGTGTAGTTCCGTTTGAAGTCGTCTGATATGATGTCTCTTTGCCAAAAGTGCTGCATGAATGTGAAAACATCAACAAAAACACTGACCGGGTATACCACTCAATGGTTACAAACACGACACCGGGAGGTACAGCCGTTTAGAGGTCATTTCTGGTTAATGATGTCACAGAATTTACCAGTATTTTGAAATGGATGTGAATGGTGCTTTACCAGTAAAAAAGATGGAACACTGTTTCTTGTGTGAACAGCAGATTTTCGTTTTTACGGCAATTTACTATTATTACTGTGCAAAATGCATTTTATGACTGAAAACATCATTATACATGTATAAATGTATATATAAATCCATCTCTCTCTCCCTTCGCTCAACAGACTCTCTGACATTAGCATTCCTACCCAGGCTTTGTTACCATGGTGAAAGCATGTGGTTTCCTGGCGTTGCCATGGGGATTTCCTCCTTGAACATTTCTTCAGCAATCATACGCTTGTCTTTTCATGATTTATTCCTTTTCTCTCTCTCATTCACTCTGCCTTCTTTCTTTCCCTGTGATTGTTGGTCTCCCCCGCTGAGGATCCTGGGTGACCGTGTGACTGTGTAAAGGACAGCTGATGAGTCTTGATTCCCTTGTAATGAGGATGAAGGTTTTCTCAGGGTGACCTTGAGCAAGTGTGACCTCAATGGCTTTCTGTTTCCTATCACATATGGATACAGATTTGCACAAATGAGCAAAAATGATCAGCTAACGGGCATATTATAGCACCCACTCTCTCTCCACCCCCACACACACATTATATGAGTTTCTGGTGCTTGCATTTATCAGCAGGTTCCCGAGGTAAACATGCTGTAGTGCTAACGAGCCTCATTATGGCAGCGGTCTTATTAAATGGCCTCTGGGTTAAACAACATGAGATTTGCTGTGATGTTTAATCTCTCTGCCGCTATTTCTTATTAAAGGGGTCCTATTATGCTCTTTTACAGTCTTGATTTTGTTTTGGGGGTGTACTAGAACAGGCTCTCATACTAGGTTGTTCGAAAAACACATTATCTTTCACATATTTTACATTATTACATCACCTCTCTCCCCAGTCTGGCATGAACGGCTCGAACAGTTTCTGTATCAAATGAAGGCCCGCCTTCTGAAAACTAAATGTGCTGTGATTGGTTAGCTGGGCCAGTGTGTGTTGCGATTGACAGCACTCGGTGCCTGGTCGGGAAATGTCATACCCATTATCATAGCCGCCTGCCAGTTTCAGTGTAAATATTGCATCAAAATCAAATCAATTTGAGCACAATTTAAACCTGGATTATTGTAACCACTCTAAGTTCGTCTGTCTTGGGAAAGCTAGCGTGTCTTTGACATAGTGATAACACTCGTTGCCTTCTCTAGTGCTAGTTGTTGTACAAATGATAAAATTTGTGCCGTGATTATTTTTGTGCTCTTCTTTTTTATTAAATAAAAATATTGTTTTTATTACCAAATGATCAATACACTCAAATTGAGTAATCTCTCATTTTATTTAATTTATGCATTTGATAGATGATTTTTCTGCATTTAAGGTCTTGTTCTAAACAATATTGTAATTTTCTTGATTTTTATTTATTTATGAGAATTTCAAAATCCGTTCCCTGCATGGAAAAACTAATTTTCTTATTGATTATTTTTGTCATGGAAAAAGTATTTTTTTTACTTTTATTATTATTTTGTCTTTTTTCCCCCAGTAAAATATTTAGACTGTGTAAATATTTTAGAAAATATGTAATGGTGTGTTTTTCTTTTTCTATTTGTTTTATTGGTAATTATTGAAAAATTTATTTTTGAAAATCTTAAATCTAATTTTTAAGTCAAGAAAATGGACTAATATTATTCAGAACAAGTTTATATACAGTAATTTGTAATTGGGCCAATATCACTGTAGGGTGCCTTTTGGTGTCCTGTACATAAATAACTAATTTGCCATGATAACTTAACAAAATATTGACTATGAAAGAGTGTGTTATATTAGGCTTGGTTTTTATATTCATAACAAAAGCATTATTTGGCTCTTTAGGTACATTTTCTAGATTTTGTTTTTAGTTTTGTGTAAGAGGATGCATGCTATTTTGCTATGTCCCATGCACTGATCACTAAATTTGAATGATAGTAGAATACTGTCAAATCATAAAATGTAAACATTTTGTTCTCCTATAAATATATTGTTAAATAAGAGATTACTCAATTTGAGTGTATTGATCATTTGGTAATAAAAACTCTTGTCCATGTCCCTTGAATGGTTGTCCACCCTGTCGTCCAGTAATATAGTAATATATATGTCCATGACAGAGTAGACATATCTTATGGTTTATGCTTCGAATAATGGCCCATAATTATCTAAAACAGGGGTGCCCAAACTCGGTCCTGGAGGGCTGGTGTCCTGCAGAGTTTAGCTTCAACACCAATTAGACACACCTGAACCAGCTAATCAAGCTCTTAGGCATACTAGAAACCTCTAGGCAGGTGTGTTGAGGCAGGTTGGAGCTAAACTCTCCAGGACCTTAAAAATCCTGCTTTATGGCTGTTGAAACATATAACATAATTTGAGTGAGCTATGTGTTAATTGGCTTTATAAATAATTTCTCAATGCCTGCAGATTCAATTTATACATTCTGAAAGACACTAGCAGGCAGACTCTGCTCTGGTAATTTCCAGCCCTGTAATTCTGTCCTTTAGCATGTATGTTTGTGTGTGTGATTTTTAAAGGCTCTTCACAGCAGGTGTTCTTACATAATATTGTTTCTATTGAGGAAACGCTATCATGCTTGGAACTAATTCATTAGTCTCTAAATCAGTGTTGTTTATCTTTTTTCAGCTCAACCAGATTCTTCTCGTGAGACAGTTTCTGTCACAAGACAGTTCAAGGTCTAAATGTGTTGACAAATACCTCTGATCATTGAACAGCCTTTCTAGTTGGTGTATATTTGTGTATTGAGTATGTTGTTTATGGTTTGGAGTATATGTGAAGCCCCTGACTATGCCAGATCAGCGGAAGTCCTTTCAACACCTCTATCAACACATTACTTTCTCTCCTCCTCTCTTTCTGTCTCGGTTTGTTTATTTGACCTCTAATAAAGGTCACTTCCTCTTCAGTAATCCCATAGTATGCAGTCTATGTGGGCTCAGGTTTTGTTTGCGTGTATGAGTGTTTCCCTGCTGTGTGTACATGTGTAAATATGCATTTGGAAACAGTGACTGTGAGAGTCAACAGTGAGGGCATAGATTTAAATTTGAAAAGGCAGGCAATGTATGTCATTTTCATGTATGTCTTAGAATGGCTTACGATGTCTACTGTATTATTTATTTAACGGATTGTTCTGGTAGTGTATGCTGATTGGTCAATATAGTGTTCATAGTAAAACAGACATTTTTAAATGGATGTTTTGACTTTAAATTTTGATTAGATGTTGATGAGATGACTCCTTCATTGTAAAATGACTATAAACACACAATGTATAATATGAAAAGTTGTTACTTTGGTTAGCATAATGAGCTAAGATATTTGGCAGAAGAATTGTTTATTGCAATACTTATTTAGAAAAATACACTGTTTTATTTATTTATTTATTTGTAAAGAAATAGATACTTATATCAATGCAAGGATGCACTCAACTGATCAAAGTGGCAGAAAAGACATTTAGAGTGTTACAAATTATAATACTTTTAAATAAATTGTTTTTTTTTTTACTTTATTGAGCAAAGAAAGCTAAATTTTAACACACAAAAAAGGAGAAAAAAAGAAAAGAAAGCATAACTGTTTCTTTGAACACCAAACCAAATCTGCACATTATTTCTAAAGGATCATGTGACACTGAAGACTGGAGCAATGGCTACTAAAAAATTAGCTTTGCCATCACAGAATTACATTATATTTTAAAGTATATTAAAAAAAGAAAGCTTATTTAAATTTTTCACAATAATACTGTTTTTTACTGTAGAGACTAAAAATTGTACCCAAACTTTTAGTACGTTATCCTTATTAATTGTGAATTTTAGAATACACAAACACTAGGAAACTATAAAACAGATTGCTTTCCTGTCTGTGACTATATCCTCAAGAATTGTACTAAATTAATTTGCTTAATAATTTTTTTTTCTAAAATCTTGTATTTTATTACTCCGTACCTCTCATATGTTAATGATTTTTTGCAAATAGGCTAACTAAGCATGCACTATAGATGAGAGATGTTGTCCCCTATTTTTCTCTATTTCATGTCTGTCTACTGTTTTGCATTCCTTTCCTCCTGCTAAACATTTGTCTGTGCATGTAGGCCTTAACCCTGCTCTCTGACCTGACCAAACACATTTGGCTAGCACACATTAATCAGACTTGCTTTAGCTGACTCTTTCTCTCTCTCCATCTCTCTCGCTCTCTGACAGAACAGACCAATGGATTTCATTCTGTGTTCTGCTGTGGTCAGCTGCTCTGTTTTATCTACCTGGCCGTTGTCATGCACACTTACACAGTCCTTTATTAGGTTGTTCGGAGCTGTGAGAGAGTTGTGTTGCATTAGCTTCGGGTCAGCAGGTTGGAAAGGCTTTGTTAGGGTTCTCATACTGACTTCCCACTCTTTCCCTTAAAGTGCCGCTCTGAAAACTTCCCTGCCCACAGAGAGTTGGCCAGCTTTATCATTTCTGCTCTGATTTTTGCACCTCATATTTATGATGAATTTAAAAGGGTTTAATTAGCCTGCTAAAAGAGAGAGGAACGGCTGAGGTAGCAGAATCCAGTGTTTGGACATTGATTATGAGAAATGCTTGAGCTAATAACATGCTAAGTATGGTAGCACAGAGGTCACTGCCACTGGAAACATTATTAGTTGCAACTTAACAAAATGGACATTAAAAAATAATGGGCTGCTCATCCCTAGTCTCATTTTAGAGACAATATAGAGTCAATCTCATTAAATGAATTGGATGTTGTGTTGAACATCTTAATGTATATGCATCAACACACTCTCATGGCAATTTGTAGCTATTTTACATTTTGGCCAAATGGTGTTATTTGTGCATTTTTTTTAAAGTCTAGGTTTAGGAGTGAACTAATTTTCGAGGCTTGTTCGAATTGCATCGGCACTGCACAGACCGATCTGCGTTGCATCAAAGTACCTCGAGAGCAATTCTGTCATACACAGATCGGTCTTGAACCATGCATCTCAAATGATGCATGTTTACAAAGATACTTGCAAAGACGGGCATTCTGACATATACAAGTATGTATTTAACTGTTTAAGGCAGCGTCAAAAATAACTCCGTCCAATACTCCCGCGCTCTACGGGCACCATCTTCACGTGCTCAGTGCACGCATATAGCAAAATTAATTCTCTTTCGATGATGATTGCATTTCAGCAGCTTAAAATCACTTGTTTTCAAACCGCAATACTTAAAAATGCATGCACTATGTGGGCAAGTAACCATGATAGAGACAATAGTCCAAAATCTCTACCAAATGACAAATTTCTACTGGTTAATCGTCTCTACTGGTATGACTCCGGTAAACTTTGGCTGTGCTTCAACAGGACTGTGGTGAATGGGATCAAAGTTGAAATTGTTGCGATTGATTGCATTGATTTCAGTGATTTAGGAAATGTTATTGTGAGTCATTAGAAAGGGTCTTAATAGCTAACGTTACCATGGTAGTGAACTATGTATATCATGGCATTTACACCAGTGTGGTTTTAGTATTATTTATATACAATTATAGTATTTATTGATATTTTGAGTTAGCATTTATACCATTGCTGAAACACCATGGTCATTTTATTAGTGCTTTCAGGGGGTCCCGAGGTTGCATTCTATATACAATCCCACAAAGACCTTTTATTTCACAGCAAAGCATCATACTACAGATCAGCATGTACACACCAAAAGTCTGTATGAACAAAAATAGTGATCACAGTGCTGGCTAAACCTGCTGACAGCATGAGCAGCAGCTCTGATGTGAGGCAACCAGTGGAACTAAAAAGAGCTTCTCACCACTGTCTATTAGTGATGTCTGTTGCCATGGTTACCCATGACATCTCTTTTCCTGGAAATGCACAAGCACAGTCACTGGTTTCTTTCTTTTTTAACTCTCTTTCTTGCAGCATCAGATCTTCCAAAGGAGGTAAGAGCCATCTCTTGTTCACCCTGACACTCTTTATGCGACTGTCTCTCTCTCTCTCTGTCTCTCTTACTGGCTGATGGTGCTAAGGGAGATTCACACATTATTCACAGGTTCCCAAAAGCGTACAAGTGGGCTGGCAAGAGAGTGTAACCATGGTGATCGGGTAATGGAGTGATCACTGTAGCAGCATGGCTTGACAGGTGGATGGAAGAATTAACAAGACTTGTGATTATGTCTCTCTCTCTTTCTTTCTCTCTCTGTCTGTAATTGGCCAATCCATGTCTCCCACTTAATCAGAGACTGCTATATTTTTAAACAAAATTAGCAGCACAAAAGGAAATGAGACCATCAGCACTGCTTATACCCTCAAGACACTACATGAATACGAAAGTACACTGTAATTTTGAACCCACGGTTATAGTCATCATAGCCCCACTATAACAGCTCATCGTACTTATGATATTTAATATAGTGGTATCCAAATTGCAGCTGTTATCACATAATAAAGATCTATAATATTCAGTGGTTGAATATTAGATATTTGCTGGAAAGATAAACAGAGAAATAGCAAGATTATAAGTAAAAGCGATATATATATATATATATATGTGTGTGTGTGTATGTGTTTGTGTGTGTGTGTGTGTGTGTGTGTGTGTGTGTGTGTGTTTGTGTGTTTTAGAGAGTCCGTGTGTTTCAGAGCTGACAGGGCACTTGAGCACTGAGGCAGAGCCAGACGGTCACTTTGGAAAATAAGCTCTGGATACCCACACTCCCAGAGAAGGAGTGATAAAAGCTGAATCAAATATAGACGTTCACCGGAAAAGAAGTGGGCAGTGCAGACAGACCCTGAGATCTGGTGCTTATTGGTGTAATGCAAATCTTGGACTCCCCATGGGAATCGTGAAGCAAGGCATCATGAAATATTGCTTATGAATTAGGACATTACTTTTTTTTTTTTTTTTTTGCTAAAATATTTTTATTGCAAGTTTGGTAGCACTTTAGTATAGAGACCAATTCTCACTATTAACTAGCTGCTTATTTGAATGCCTATTATTAACGTTTCTCAGTACTTATAAAGCACATGTTCTGCAGGATCATATTCTACATCCCTAATACTACCCAATACTTGAACTTAACTACCTTACTACAGTAACTATTAATATTAGTAGTTTATTCAGGCAAAATTTGTAGGTAATGGTTTGTTAATAGCGAGAATTGGACCTTAAAATGGGTGACCAGTTACTAAAAATGTTCTTGTATTTTTTTTTTTTTAAATGATGTATTTTTTATTTTCTTTTTAATTTAATATAATTAACATTGTCCATTTAGCAGTCATCCACCACAACATGAAAATAATTATTAGTTTTTTGGTGACAACTAGAATTTTAACTGGAGCTAGAATCACATCCCTTCTGCTTAGGTGGTCTTTTCAGAAGAAATAATTTTTTAATGTTTTAGAAAGAAGTCCATTATGCTCACCAAGTCTGCATTTATTAATCTAAAATACAGTAGAACTGTAATATTGTGAAGTATTAGAATTTCAAATAACTGTTTTCTGTTTGGAAATATTTTAAAATGTAATTTATTCCTGTGATGGCAAAGCAGAATTATTCTAATATGCTATTTTTTTTAGCTCAAGAATAATTAAATATTACTATCTCATTTGAAAACAGTTGTACTACATAAAGTGCACTCTTAAAAATAAAGGTTCTTTATTAGTACTGATAAAAAACTTTCCATTCCACAAAAGGTTCTTTACAGTGACCAAGGTTCTTTTTTGAACCGTTCACTGAAAGTTTTGTTGGGGAACCAAAACATGGTTCTTCTATAGCATCACTGCAAAACCCTATACTTTTTGAACCTTTACTTTCAAGTGTGTGCTATTTGTAGAAACCACAATACATTTTTGTTAAACTTAATTTAATTTAATGTGTCCTTGTTGAATAAAAGTAATAATTCTAATTTATAATAATAATAATAATAATAATAATAATAATAATAATAATATTTTTTTCTTCTTAAAAAAAACTGACTGGCATAGAAATTCTGTGTAAACACATGGTATATTTGCCACTTTAATGAAGCTTCTATGCAGTGTAAATCATTCCATAATATAACTAACCATAATGTAACTGAGAAATAGTGCCATGAGAGGGTCCTAAAAAAAGAAAAAAAAAGAAACCTCTTAACATTTGATCAAGAGGATCATTCCAGATCATGAGGCATGGAGATGTATCTGTAGACTGAAAAACTCAGAAACATTTAGATGTAGTCTAGTGTTCTGAAAAGCTACAGTAGTGTGCAGTTGTCAAGCACTATGATAGACTGGGCTTCTTTGTGTTGTGGCGTTATGCTTTTAAAAGCAGCTAAGCTGATTTATATCTGATGTTTTGCTTTGACCTCTATTGTTGGAGACAGGACCGAGACTCACTATGTCCCGATTTGCCATGGTGCCAATTAATTTTTCCTGTTTGAGCAAGATAATGTCACAAAGTTCATTTTAAATAAAGTTATTTCCAACTGTAATGAAATGTAATGGGACCTTTTCAGGACGCATGAGCTTTTTATGGCTTTGTACAATTGAATATGTTCAAAAATGCAATTACAGTATCTGGAGTCAAATTCAGTCCCAGTTTCATATATATTAGTCATATTTGTACTGACTCTTAAGGCCAGTGAACAACAGAAATAAGTGTCACTTATTTCTCTGATTAGTCACGTTGTCACGGCAACTGTCGATTGGGATGCCCAGGTGGCCGCACTGAGTGGGCTGAAATTCATGAAGCATTTACATACTGCAAAGCTTCCTAAGGTTGGTATGAAAAGATGTGAACAGGATTAGAGTGTCTAAATGAAGGTTTTATTTTAACAGAGCTCAGCCAACCACAGCACAAGCTATGCAAAAGCACACACTAAGTGTGCATAACTGGCTTGGCTATGTCAACACTTATGAATGACAGACAGGAGTGTAATACTTTTTAAACACCCCATGTTCATCCAGCTTGAGACTCTTTTGTGTGACTTTCACACGATGAGAACCACATGGATAAATACGAGTATTTTAACACACTGGTCACGTAATTATATTTACTTTCTTCCATTGGCCTCTTACAACTCCTGCTCCTTCTATTTGTTCTGTCCCTCTGTCTCATTTTATTCTCTCCTCTCCTCTCATTCTTTTTTTTCTTTCTTTTTTTGATCGCAGATGTTCACATTTGGTTCAACAGCACTGGGAATTTTCACTGTCAGTATCACTTTTTGCTTATTTGTGTATGAGGTGTATAAACAGAGTGCATTAGTGGGATTTTTCAGTGAATCTCTCTGTATTCCCTCATTATGCCAGTAGGTGGCAACATCTGACAGTCTTAGTAAGTGAGTAATAAATTCATTCATTCAACTGATTCGATCAACAACACTGATTCATTCTGGAATGTCTATGGAGTGTCAGAAAGATCTCAGATTTCATCATTTTAATCATTATCTCAACTGATTCGTGCAAAAACATTGATTAATTCAGGAATGAAAAAGTACTGTTTTTATGAGTGAGTCATTTAAATATTATTCATTCAACCGATTTGTTGATTAATTTATAATCGACTCATTGAATCATTTACTTAACCGAGTCATTGAATCATTTACTCAACTGATTCATTCAGAAACACATATTCATTCAGTAACAATGCACTGCTGCTGCTTTGCTAGAAGCAACTATTGTACTATTTTTGTTGGCTCTGCAAAAATAAACAAAATAATATTGTGTCTAAAATGTAAGTTGGACTTCTTATATTCTACATTAACTATTACCTTATTGTACTGTTGTGTAAAATCAATAGCACACATGCAATCATGTTGATCTGCATATCAGCGTGGCTGTGATAAGGCCAAATTACTCGTGATATTTCTTATTTTATAGTGTGTATTGTAAAATCATTATGTTAAATCATTCATTACAGGAACCATTTGATAGATTGTCATCTGGCTGGTCTAGAAAGTTCCTGAATGTTAATACTGTAATGGACTGGCAGAATGTCGCTACACCACACGTTTCAACAAAAGAAAAAATCAACTCACGTGATCATTAATTATACATTTAAGTTGCTGTTTGGGAGCTACACCCTGTAATTTGTGGCAGGTTTATTCAAAACCGCAGAGACACCTGAAGAGCAAATATTTGCATCTGCACACGGCAGTGTTTGTTCATGTATTGTCACATTTTTAATTAAAATGACATGTTTTGTCAGAAACGTATTGCATGTTACGGGAATGCATGACACTTTGACGCTGGTCACCATGATTCTGCACGTTCAGTCTTTAAGTCCTAAAACAACATTACTGTCAAACAAACCCTAATGATTTTTAGCCCTAAACCCCAGAACATAAACTAAACCTGACCCTTTCAATGTCCCTGATGTTTTTCATGTTCAGTTTCTCACTGTCAGATATGGCTTAGTTGGGATTGTAAATACATACCGAGATGATATTGTATTCTATCTTTGTTTATATTTTACAGTTACAATCCACAGATGGGATGTCTGGGTTTGAAGTCCATAAAACAGCTGGGGAGCTGTTGTAGACTGCAGATCAGTGCTTATACACTTGTGTCGACATAGAATGAAAGTCTCTGAAGCCATTTCAAGCTCCTCTACAGCTTGTCAAACTGTAGGACAGGTCAGTCTCAAAGAACACTTATTTTTAATGGTGCTTACCACTAGAAGGCAGAACAAAGAGACACCAAATTTGTGGGCGCTGAGTTTTTGAGAGCAGAATCGATCACTGCCGACTAGAGGTAGTCCCTCATGTCCCAGCAATAAGCTGTGTACAGTACAACACACACACAGATACAAAGACACGGAGACACACATACACACATTATGAATTATTCATGAGAAAGGTGTAAGTCAGTCACAGTGACATGCAAAATCACTGACTAATGCTAAGAGTCTTACAGAAAGACAGAGCTTGTTTTATTTGGATGGTGGCAATCATTGATGTGTGTGTGAAACTGTGGGTGGAGCGTCTGTGTGTGTGTGTTGAGTGTGTGTTGTCAGTGATGTACTGTATAGTGCTAGAAGCTTTTGCTTGGCCAAGCCCAGCAGTCTGTGACCAGATTACTGTCTCTCTCCTCATCCCCCTCCATTCCTCCCTCTTTTTTTCACACTCGCTTACTCTCTTCTTCAATTTCCCTCCTCCCGCTCCCTCTCTCTTCTCTTTCCCTGTATTCATCACTCTGTGTTGGTGATTCCGTTATCCAAATGGAGAGGAACAGAAAGAAAGCTGGCTGTGGGGCCGCCATGTCTGTGCGCTCTCATATCATACGCTGAAGAGCTTTATATCACAAACCCCTTGAGAAAGACACACGCCATCTGACGGCATTGCATGTTTTTCTAACAAATAAAACAGGGATGTAACCACCATCCACTAAATATTCCAATTCTTAGAGGGATAGTTTGTTCAATAATTAAAATTATGATGTTCCAGATAATTAAGCTCATGCTATTCCAACAATGTGAATGCTTCTGTTTTCTGTGGAACACAAAAGAAGATATTCTGCAGTATGTTCACGCTGCTCTTTTCATTGCAATGTAAGCGAATGGTGTCCAGGGACTGTCAATAAAGATAATAGTAATTTCCTTTATTAAACATGCTAGAGACTGAAACCTGTGTGAGTATGGTATATTTTTTATTTGAAAATAGTTGGATATGTGTTGCCAATATAAATACACACCTAAAAGTGAAAGAAAAAAGAATAATATTCTGTTAAATAATAAAAATAAAATTGAAACATTTAAAAGTGATTTCAAGTTTTTGGACCTCATTATACACAAATTTATGCACAAACACTACCTTTCAAAAGTTTGCTGTAAGACATTTTGTTTTTGAATTAATTTATCATAATTTCAGCAATTTGTTTTTTAAATTCTTATAATTAGAAATGTTTCTTGAGCACCAAATCAGCATATTAATGATCTGAATGGTAATGTAAAAATTGTATTTTAACATATGCTAAAAAATATATATTAAAACAGAAATAAGTTATTTGAAAATGTAATAATGTTTCAAAATATTACAGTCTTTACTGATTTTTTTATCAAATAAATGCAGTCTTGCTGACTTTAAACATTATTTTTACCAACCCAGAACTTTTGAACGATAGTATCTACAATAAAATAAAAAGATAATTCTATTAATAAATTAAACGTTAAACAGTTTATGTTTCACTACACAAATGTTTCCAATATCTCTCTCCCTCTCTGTTCCCTGTCTCTCTCCCTGTTAGTAAGCTGATCTCTTGGCACCGTGCTGGAGGAGTCTTCCTTTTCTGGAAGGACCTGATGCATGCTGGTCGAGCCCTGCACATACACACACGTACACACACAGCACAGAGGTGTCACATTTAATATTTCACTCTGTGCACACTTGCAAGCGCACACACATTCTCAGAGAGCATATGAGCAGAGTATTGGCAGCAATCTGAATATATCTCTGTTTACTGTGTGAGAATAAGAGTTTCTTTGTCATTTTACAGCTATTGTTCTTTCTTGTCATTTAATTGTTCCTCTACACCTCCTCGTTTTGTTTCACTCTTGTTTAACGTGTTCTCTCTACCATGTCTCTCTCTCTCTCTTTCTCTATGAATATTAGGATCATCTGTGTGGGTGTGCTTAACAGATCAAAGCAGGTAGGCTATTCAACAGGATTACGCTCCTCTGCTTTTCTCCTTTCTCTGTTTTAAATTAATCTGTCCATCAACATCTCATTTCTCTATCCCTGTCTCTCCGTGTCCCCTCCTTCTCTCTCTCTCTCTCTCTCTCTCTCTCTCTCTCTCTCTCTCTCTCTCTCTTTCGCTGCACTATCTCTCCACACCCTTTCTGGGGAACACCAGACAGAAGAAGGCGAGTCTTCTGGAACACAGAGGGAGAGAGTTCACACGAGAGAGCGTGTGCATGTCTCTCAGCATCTCTCCCATCAACAAACACCATCAGCGGAGCTTTAATGGACTTCTCTGTCTGGTCCACGTTGATCCGAGTGGATGTTGGAATAAGGAGGATCGCTCAGGGAGTCTGATTGGATCAGCTTTCCCAAAATGAGTGAAGAAGCCAAAGAAAAAAGTAGCTCCAAACCAGCGCACCGTAAAAAGAAAGGCAAGAAGGTAAGGTAGAATGTTGTGTTATAGTGGTTTTGGCTGTTGTTTGTTTGCTCAAGGGCTCGTGATGGATTGATGAAGATGCTTTAAAGCCACTGAGAGCTAGAAAAGCCAATAAGGGAGGTGTATGCCAGGCATTTGATTGGAAACTATGGGTTTTGATTTTTTTTGTATTGATCTGAAGGCTGCTATCCCAATGCATTGACTCTGATGTCATTTGTGTTGGCTGTCAATCACAGCATATTTCTAATTTAAATCCTTTAATAATAAAATATATATTTTATTTTTATTTAAATATTTTTCTAAACTTTACTTTTTGAAACTATTTTGCTTTGTAATAATAAAACATAATATTGAAAAAAAAATTGTGTGCGTGTTTAACCATGAGGCATATTTTGCTTGATGATTTCTTGGTATGTCAGAAGATGGTTTTTAGTGGGTGTGGTTTAGGTCAATAGGTCGATATGCCTTTTCTGACAGTTAAACAATTTGAACCAATTTTTTTGGAATTAATTTAAATGACTTTTTGGAGGCATGTGTGTGAGTGAGATGAAAAGAGGACGTGCAAACGGTCATGCATTCATGACCGCATGTCCATCTTATGAAGCTGTGTATGTGCTGAGCTGGATGCCGTGTTTTTGTTTATATGTGATTTTATCAGACTCATTTTGTTTGTGATGTTATCAGACTTTTAGAACACTTTTATTGTGTGTGTGACCGTGTGTGCTCTCCGCAGAAGTGTATGTTTAGGATTTTTGTGCATGTGTGTGTAAGCACAAGTTTGTGCATCTGTGCGGTTGTGTTTCTGAATTTGCATGTTGCGGAATGCTGAGTGATTGATAGGTCTTGTCATGCAGGTATTTGGGAATTTGCAGAAAAACAAAAACATCTATTTTGTCAAGAGTTATGTATGCCACATACACACAGAATGAAATATTGAAATGGAAAAAACATTTTAATATCATATACAAATCTGATTTTCAGCAGTGCCTGGCTGTTAGTATCAAATGTGTGTGAAGTCTGATGTTTGACACAAATACTATAAAGCAGTTGCTCTCCTTTGACTTTGAGGCTGATGGTATCTTTGAGCCCTCAAGGGACAAAATACCCCCTCCAACACACACCTAAACAATTAAAGGATTTTCACCTATTGCCAATGGCCCCTCCATTTTTGGCTGTGCTTCTGTGTGTGTGTGTGTGTGTGTGTGTGTGTGTGTGTGTGTGTGTGTGTGTGTGTGTGTGTGTGTGTGTGTTTGTGTGTGTATGAGTGTGTACCTGTTTTTTATGAGTCATGCCATGTGGTATGTAGAGATTCTTCTGTTGAACTAACTAACACACACACACATAATAATGTTCTTGGTACACAAACAAATGTTGAACGATATGTAGTCTTTGTAGTTGTAGTTTGGGTGAAGACCAAAATGAAGCTATCACACCACAAAAATATTTAGGTAATCAATGTTTTTGTCTTGTTTCCAATTTGCATCTTTAAAAGAAGATTTGAATTTCAGATATTAAAGATATTAACACTTATCTTGGATGTATTTGTGTATTTGTAATGTATTATTTTATTTTATTTTTATTTGATTATTTTTACCTTACTGGTAATAGATTTTTACGACTAACAAAATAGTTTTATTGTAGTGTAGTACGGGTTCCAAGGATATTTCATTACCCCTCAGGCAGGCATCATTTACCTCAGCCATTAGTAAAAGGTTTTGGCAAGGAAGGCATTTTGTCAGCATTTTAATGGTTTGCGCCTGTGCGTGCATGTGTCTTGGCTTGCTTTGTTACTACACTGTGAGATAACCATGTGTTAATGATTGTAGTCATGGAAACAAGAGAAAGAAGGAGAGATTTAGACAAGACAGACCAACACAAAAAAGTACAAAAGCTGTGATCAGAACTGTATCTTTAAATAACATACACTGACGTCATAGGAAACATTTTGCATTTGAAAATTCGAGATTGATCTCAGATACATTTTTTTTTCTTCATCGGCCCAATCAACAGACAGCATCACACGTGTAACAGCTCTCATGTCACTTGTCGCTATGGTGCTATCCAAGAGCATTGAGTGTCTAAAAGGGAGTGAGAGAGATGCTGTCTGCTGTCAAATCAAAATAAATATCATATACTTGAAATCTTTTCAAAAATATTTTTCTTTCCTCCGTTTGTGTGATTTCAATATGTATTACTACTAATTTCCTTAATGGATGGTTCCTGAGTTCCTCATTTGCTCTGACTCCATCTCTTTTGGTCACATACAACTTTTCTCACATGCTATGTTTGCTTTGACATTTGTGCGGCCATAGATGTGAATGTGTGTGTGTGATGCTGACATGGGGCGTGGTGCTCCATTATAGCCCCTCTGCCACCATCATGTCCTTCTGGCTGACACACACAGACACACATTTACAGGACTCATGAGCATTGCTGAAGAAATATCAGCAAGTAAAAGACATCCGACCACTTCGGCCAGAGAGATCAGACCTGTCAGTGGAGAGTTTGTTTGAAGAGTGGAAGGAAAGACAAATTAATTGTTGGTATTCTGAAAGGAAGAGAGAAAATGAAGGAGGAAGGAAAGATTGGTACTGGAAGAAAGGAAAAAACATAGAGGAAGTAAGAAAAAAGAAAGATTGCTGGTATACTAGATGGAGAGAAGTTAGGAAGGAAGGAAGAAAAAACATTCAGAAATGAAAGAACATTTTTGGAAACAAGGAAAAAAGAAAGATTATTGGTATGCAAGCAGGAAGAAATCAAGGTAGGAAGGAAGAAAAAACATTTTAGAAGGAAGGAAAGTAAAGAAGGAAAGATGAGCCCAGTGTGAGAGCAGAATGAGAGAGAAATAACAAGCATAGATTTCTGAAAGAGCGGGATCAAGAGAACAAGCTGCTTTTCTTTTGATGAAGGTAGAGAGAACCCAAAAGATCTTGACTTAAAGTGCTGGCAGAAGGCATGGGAACATAAACGTGTGAGAGCAGGAGATGATGTAAATAAACGAGCGAGGGAGGGTTAGTCTAAATGGAGAGACAGTGTATTTAAAGGGGCTGAGGGCACTAAATCATAACAGAGCTAGAGAAACCGTTGCCATGGAGCTTTTGGCAGAGGGGCAATCCATCAGTCTGCTCAACTGCACATGCGCAGACATATTATATGTTCACATGTAAACACAAACACAGAGATTTGTGCACACAGAAATATTCATTAGAGCTTCCTACCAAAACAGAACTGGGAAAACAAAACATCATTAACAAAAAATATTTTCCTTAAACTTAAAATCATTAAGTTGTTCCATTGTCTGTTTCATGTATCACATAGTTATTATAGGTATTACATAGTTAATATAGTTATAGGTAATATATAATATAGTTATAGGTAGTTAATATAGTCATAGTTATAGGTAGTACATAGGTATTACATAGTTAATATTAAGGAAGGAAGAAGTATTTTTTTTTCTTTATGGTCCTTAAAAGGATACTCTGCAAAAATAATTTGCTCACCCTCATGTTGATCCAAACCTGTATGATCTCATGTGGAAAAACACTGAACCCCACTGACTTTCAGTGTATGGACAAAAAAACAGTTTGGAACAACATGAAGGTAAGAAAATGATGAAGAATATTTAGGTGAACTGTCGCTTTAAGCTTCTGAACCTTATCGTATTTTAAGATTTGCAATGAAGGAATACATATTTAAAGCTAAAGGTATCAATAATACATTTCTAAAAGTGTGCTGGTGTTACTCGGCAAGGCTGGCAGAACATGTAGGTTAGAAAGGAAAATGTGACTGATACTCGAGCAAAACTTTATGTTGCTCTCTCTGTAATCTTAATCCCACTTCTGAGCAAACAGACAAATTTTCCCAGCCTCTCCGGTGTCTGCAGGAGAATCCAACACACAACCGGTTCCAAACGCCAGTGTGGGGAAATATTTAGCACGAGGAAGATCACCCTGAGACAGATCGGAGAGGAGCGAAACTGTACACCTGTCAGGGAGAGAGACAGAAGGAGAGCAGACCCCATGCTGACTAGAGTAGCATATGCAAGACAGGTCTTATACTAGAGGGGTAATGTATCTATAGGCTTTCAGGATACATTTTGACCTGACAGCAATTATTATTAATCACCATGATTGATTGGCAAATCCATATGAATAACCTTTGTTATTAACCCTGCGGTGTTAAAAGTGTTTACAGATTGATTGACAGTAGATCTAGATGTCCTAGATTGTCATAGTGATGTGTGAGTATGTGTGCAAGTGTAAATCCATGTGTTGTGTGTGTAAGTAACTGATAGAACTCTATCAGCAATGAATCCACAGCATTAGTGAGCTGTAACAGTCTGAAGTGCTGATGAGGCAGTCTGGGTACTAGTGTTGCTGGCCATTTGGCTCTGCAGCGATGAAGCTCTTTGGCCCATATCACACATTCTGGACCTCCGATCCTCCGATTGCACCGTCTGCCCCTTCTCTTCTGAGAACATATTTAAATACATATTTAAATATCAATCCGATGACGCCCTCTAGACTCAATATTGGGATGTATCCATGTATGCATGCATCCAGCACATGTATGCATATATCCTCTCTCTCTCTCTATGGACCAAAAATTATAGTAATAATACATATATTAAGCAATTACATGTATTCAGTGACAACAGTGCCAAAATGCCTTAAGTGATTTTTATGTATATGTATAAAAATATCATTCCATTGTTTTCAGTTTTATATTTCTTATTTATATTATTTAAGATTTTCCCATGTTCCTTTTTAAGTAGATAGGAGCTTTATTTGTAAATCTTTATTTTATGCTCCAGAAAAAGGTATGCCTTCATTTCCATTTATTCATGTAGGTCTCATGTAAAACATTTTACTGTGCACTACATTTACAACAGAAACAGTCCCTTCAGAGTAACTTGGGGTTAAATGCCTTGCCCAAGGGCACATGGGTAATAGGGAAGCCCTTATGGATGTTTAAACTAACAACCCTTGGCTTACTAGAATTAATCAATAAACACATAAGCAAGTTACCATCACGCAACATGTGACATGAGTTTGAAACAGATGATCTTGAACAGATAATTATAGGTGTGTAAATCGTCATCCAACAATGCATCAACACAACGGTTTCCATTCTTTTAATTCCATGCGGTTGCAATGACAGTAGTTATACACTCGAGCATAAGAGAGGAAGAACAATTTTACCTGGTTTTCCATTACACGCCCTGTTTACTGAAACTAGCACTAATAATTACAGGAATAGTTGTTTGTGCCTTTTTAATGAGTTGTTTTGATGTGCATTTGCTCCACCAGTGCGATGACTAACTCACATCTCACTTCAAATCAACAATGTCTCATTCACTAATTGTGCATGTAACCTCTATAAACATTTTTAATCAGGAATCGTGATTCATTAATAATTTGTACTAAAACGTTTTCTAAAGTGAGAGCAAACTAAGACCACATATGCAAACATCAGATATTCTCGGTGGCTTTATGGAATGTGTTAAGCTGGAATGTTACTTATACAGTTATTTATATTTGAGAATGGGTGAGGCAAAATGTGTGTTTATGAGTGTGAGTGTGGGTGTGTAGTGTGATATACTTCATTTATATCTACTATGATGGTGTGAACGTGTAAATGAAACACCATTGGAGACAACAGATACTCATAACAGCTACATTGTGCGTACCTAAGTAGTGCGGCAGAGGCTCTCAGCCAAGACAGTTGGAAAATCTGAGCCTTTAGTAGTGAAAGTTGTGACACTTAATGTTTTAACTACATTTTTTGTGACTTTTATGCATTGTTGCAATTATTGTAGTGAGTATGAAATCTTATAATCTTGACAATAATCTATTAAAAAAATATAGTTTATTACTATAATTAGTAATTTGTCTCTAACAGTCTTCATAATTAGATATGGAATGAACAAAATGTAGAAGCAGAACATAATGAATTCAAAATGTGATGGAGGCGAAATGTCCTGTGACAGTAAAGGGTCTAATGAGATTAATAAGAGAACCGGAGCAGAAAAAGACAAAATGATGTTGTTTGAAGATGTAGACATGATTGAAGGGTTTCTGCTGAGCGTGTGTTTAGAGGGCTCTATTTCAGAAACATCACCAGAGAGATCTGCCTACATTTGCCTGTTCCTCCCTCTCTCTGTTTCTCTCCCTCCATCTGTTGGCCATATTCCAGCACTCAGAAGCGCAGTTCAGAAATGCCCCTGAGACCAGCAATCACCCTCACAAAGAGAGCCGGAAGTTTAAGAGAAAGAAATGGCAGTGCTAATGGTGTATTATGTTGGACTAAATGAGGAACTCCCACATGACTGAAGAGAGTTATATAAACACGGCTTGTGGATCGGATTGTGTGTACTCACACACACACACACAAATGTGGACATATTTCCTTTTGCTCTCTTAAAGTAGTGTTCGGTATTACTGTATGGCTGTGCAGACAGAACTGGAGAAGTACAGTAATGTCAACTCACCCACACTGTCTTGTATTAGAAGTTTTAGGTGTGAAGTGCACCGGAAATCAATTGTATTGAAGTTTGTTGGTGTTTTTGTGAACTTGATAGTTGGTTTCCCAACATTTGAATGTTTAACATGTTTGAAATGTTGGTGTTTGTTACTTACAAGTAAACACTTTCTTTATTCCTACATAATCAGGTAGAATATGTAGTGAATTCTGCATCTTTAATGGGATTTTGTTTGTGCAGTAGTGCCAAAAGCTTATTACTGATGTTCTGCATCTTTAATGGGATTTTGTTTGTGCAGTAGTGCCAAAAGCTTATTACTGAGACAGTCTGCTTTTAGTGAATTAGGGTTTATTGAGCGAAATAGACGCGTGTAGAAAGCAAAAGTTGAAGCGAAATTGACGCGCGTCCGAGGCGAAATCCGCTTCTTGTGGGAGGGGCAAGTGCTAGGCGGTTTGTTTGTGTTATGATGGCTGATGTTGATCGAGCATTCGAGGCTTTTCCACTTTTTTCCTGCACAACGTCCTCTGAATAACACACATTATCTTGTTAGCGAAAAGTAGGGGGAAAATACTTGTAAAAAACGGCGGGAAGACCGCGGGTCGATAAACATGTACGTGACTCAAAAGTTAAATGTGTATTTACAACACACTCTTTCAGCGAGTTTCTTTTTATTCCTGTCTATAGAAATTGAACGTTTGTCATATAGCTCCGGGTACTGCTCACTGAATATCATTCGTTCCTCCATGTTGAATGAGTGACTCCTGAGCAGGCTCCTGATTGGTTAATGCGGCGCGAATTGACGCCAAAGTTCAAATTTTTCAACTCGCGTGGCAGACGCGAATTCGCGTCAAACACATAAAACACAAAAGCACACCTTACGCGTATACTATTCGCGTGAACGCGAACTAGACGCGCGAATGAGGCGCCTCTACCGCGCCGCCTAAACGCCTCTATGCATTCCAGACGCGCGTTCTTGAAGGACTTAACATTGAAATATATTGACGTCTATTCGCTTTGGTGTGAACACAGCATGAGACAGTCTGCTTGTGCAACTTAGGGTTAAGTTTTAGGGAGGTATGGCTAATCGGATTCACTTGTTACTTGCACCTTTGTGTTTTTTTGACTCTACACCACACTATGCATTTTCTTGAAGGACACACAATATATTGGTACTCCTTTGGTTATGTGCAAATTTTAGAGGTATTCTGATTCACTTGCTTTGGTCAATATTGGATATATTGCACATGTACGTTTTTTACATTTAGATTCGATCTAATATCATTTAATCTTTATCAAATCTCAAAACTAATATCCAGTTTTCATACTGTATATTATAATGCCGTGATGCCTAAATTTACTTGTAGCACTTGTAAATTTATTTTTCATTAGATTTTTATTTTTTATTTATTTAACTTGTGTAGACAAAATTATATAGAATTTAAATATTGTATCTTTATTATTAAATGAGAAAAAGCAAATAGCAAATTGCAAAAATAATGATTGTTTTCAAATACTTACTTTTCATTATTTGTTTGAAAAATAAGCAGTCCCACCCCTATTTAGGACCAAAAGAAACACAAATAATTTTGAAATTTAATTTTCCTCCACTTTTCTTTCTCTAATGAAGTATAGAAAACTCAGATCACAACCTTTGTGTCTCTCTATTTTTCTTTTGCAGACATATTGACATCTTTTCCTATATGACTGTCTGTCTAATCCATCAGTCACACACTCATTGTATGAACTCCTTTACACACACACAAATGAGATATTGAATTTTCGTTAAGAATATGTCAAAAACATCAGATTATGTCCTTCCATGTTCACTTCTGAACGGAAGTCGGGTCAGGTTTGGCCTTGAGCTTTGATACTTACTTGATCAGTGATTATAGGCTAAATTAATGCATAGAGAGAAGGATTGGTTATTAATCTGCAATTAATCATCAAAGGCTTATGTCAGAATCACCAAATGAAGCATAGCTTTTCATAAGGAATTATCAGGCCTGTGTGAAAGTGTATGGATGGAGCAGAGAGCTTGAAGCAGAAATGAGAACTGATGAAGAATTGCACTGATGGGAAGTAGCAGTAGATTAGCTCTGATGGGTGAGCATTTGTCTGCGTGTACCAGCACTTAATGTGGTTAATAACCGGCCTTTGCCTTCTGGTAATACTGTGGTTCAGACCTGGATGATCTGTCCTTTCTGGGGATGTCAACAAAAACAGTGTTCTTAAATCAATTTACTTCCATAATGTGATTTAGAGTGAAACAGGATTAAATAAATAAATAAATATATATAGGCTGGACTTGATTTTATCTAGAATTGATTGTATTGTGAAAAGTATTTAGGGGATTCAAGCAGCCAAGTAAAGACTGCTGTGATCAGCATCTGTGAAAAGATGCAGTATTTCTATTCATAATTTCATATTTCTGTATTCCTACTTTTTACAGTTAAAATGTTTCAAAGCATAAATTCTATAGGTGTTATTATTTTTTATTTTTATATTGTCAATTGTACTATGTTTTATAAAATATGTATATATATATATCCAGTAGATAGATAGATAGATAGATTTTATTTTTTGGTGGAGTATGTTATAAAGTCAAGCTATCAATGTGCATACTTGGCAATAATTTCAATTTTTTTTATTTTTCATAGACTGTTTAAGGTGAAAGCAATTAAATCACTTGAGGCCAGCAAATTGCTTATCAGTAATCACCATATTGCATCATGCTATCATGTCGCTCACATTCTGTTGCTCATGTTGTCACCTCAAACCACAGACTCGTGTTAAAAATGAATGACTTTTGGTACCTTTGTCGCTGACAATCACTGTCACTGTGAACGAGTCATTAATATTCATAGATCAAGCCTCCGCAAGGCTCTCGATTCCTTCTTTTCACAGTTCTATCTAACCCTGAGAACAGCCGTCCCAGAAATACACACTCATGCACAAATGCAGATGTGCACAGATGTGCAAACTCACATAGCTCACTCTGGCTTCAGATTCATCTTCTTGGCAGGTGGAAGGAACGGGATGCTTTGAAGTCGAACACGACTTGAACACGAAGACATACAGACACAGGCACTGAAACAAGCAGTCTGTCACACATGGCAGCACACTGGCAGCCATATTACAGGATTAGAAATGGGTGTGAGACGGGAATAAAAGGGCAAGTGTGTAAAGCGGGGACAGTTGTGACCTGTTTTTGAGTGCGTAGCCTGGGTGTGTGTTTGTGTCTAGATGATCTTGAGATGTCTGGGTAGTATAATGTTGTTGCCTAAGGTCAAAATAGAGTGAGAAAGAGGGTTGCATTGTGATCTGTGCTTTAAAGCTGTAATGAGTGTGTGAAATGTGCTTAGCTTATGGGAGGAGGGTGTGTATGTGTTGTGCTCTTTCTCAGAGTGAGGGTGTTTTTCATGGTGCTCTATTTGTGTCGCCATTGGTTACTCTCCTGTGTCCGTTGCCTTGACGACCCCAGGGCGGGGTTTCAGACTGAATATCAGCAGTCGCCCCTCTCCTTTGCTCTTTCTCTTCTCCGTCTTTCTCTCATATATGAACATACTCACATGCAAATAAATTCCTGAATTTAGTAACAAGAATACTAATGAATTGGTTTGTACGCATGCATGTGTTTACGTCCACTTTACTCACCCACATGAATTTCAGCAATTGTTAAATGTGTTTTTTACTAACTTTAAAATTAAATAGTGTGATACTATATATATATATATATATATATATATATATAAATTTATTTATGATAATAAATATAACTATATATATTATATATATATATATAGAGAGAGAGAGAGAGAGAGAGCGAGAGAGAGAGAGATGTCATTATTTGTCTGATAAAACAGTTTTTTATTAATCAATATGGTCAAAGTTGTTTTGTTTGTAAACTTTCGTTTTTCATATACATAAGAGAAACATGCCAACATAATGTTGCTTGCCACTAGTTTTAGCTGCTAAATTTTAAATTTTGTTAGACATAACTGATATCTAATAAAGCAAACAAATGTAACAAAATTAATTTTTCCCCAAGTTACCATGAAACAGAAATTCTTCTTTCTATTTACCATTTTCAAATTGCATGATTTTTATTTTATTGTAAAAATCCATGCATACATTTCATTTATTGTATTTTTTTTTTAATTATTTAGGTTTTATTTATTTATTTTTGACCCTGTAATCTTTATTAAAATGTCATTAATTGTCACTCCACTGTCCAGTCATTTTGTCCACTTAAAGGAATTGTTCACCCAAAATCAGTTTTTGGTCCCCATTGACTTTCATAGCAGTTAAAGGAATACTATCGAAGTCAATGAGGAGCATCAACTGTTTGATTACAAGAATTATTTAAAATATCTTCTTTTATGTTCAACATAAGAAAGAAACTCATAGAGGTTTGGAACGACATGCATGTACTTTTGTGTCTCTGCACTGACTACAGCAAGTGAAATTAATCCTCTGATCTCTTAAACTGATTAGCGATTAGCACGCTAACAGTGTCTGATCTCGCTCTGATTGCTGTTAACGTGTATGCTAACTCAGGCTCCAGCTGTCAGTGAGTCACTGCCAGTGTGCTTAATTAAGCAAACTAGATTGATCTGTGACACAGCAGAACACAAGATGACAGGATGGTAAGTCTGACTCACGAACTTGTTTAGCTATTCTTATAATTACAGCCTGGAAATATATTTGTGTGTGTTATGCAAGTGTGTTCATTGAAATGTTTTTCAGGATGAGTGGCCATCATAATAAAATTTTAAAATTTCAAGTTGGGACCATTAGGAAACATCAAAGTGATGTTCCAAAAAAATTAAACCCATTATTAGCTAAACAGGCAAATACAAAAGTACTCATTTGAAGCTGGGAAATTACAAAGAATTAAAAGCTAGGAAACAAAGGAACAGTCAGGTATATTCTCACACTTTTTTGTAAATTTGCACTGTAAATCAGTCTGTTTTTAAGATTTTGCATCTTTATTGTACAACAGTTCTGAATTGCGTAACCCGTAGGTGGTTTTCATATTTTGGAATTCAGAATAAATGTGACATATTTATGAACGTTTAAGTAACTTTTAAGAAATACGAACTTTTATGACTTCATGCATATAGAGTTTTAATAGTTCATATATATTGGCATATATATAAGATATATATCCATTATATAGATAGATACATAGATATACATGAATTATTTTGTTTTATAAGTTCTTTTATGATATACATGAATTGTAAGTGGCAAAGAAACTACATTTGTTGTACATTTGCTGTGGCATTAATTAAGCCAATTTTGAAGCAAATTTATTTTTTAATTTGCATATTACTTTTGCAAGGGATTTTTGCTCACTTTTCAATATTTATTTGTCATCTGAAATAAACAGTGAGATAAATTACAAGAGTTTTGTTAATGAAAGACATTTGTGCCCATGAAAATTTTTACAAAAAGCTTAAGCTTGAGTTTTGGGAGCTTGTTTGGGACTTGTGGGACATCAGATTCAACAGGAAGGAGAACTAACTGGTTTTCATATATTTATAATCCACCCTCCCTGGTCATATCTGTGTGTGACATGTCGGAATTCAGAAAATTGGCTGTAAACATTAACTGCCTGAGGTGTATCACTTTCAAGTTGTCGTCTTTGAAGTGGTGAAGGTGATTGACAGCACTAAGCTTAGGGTGTGTGTGTGTGTGTGTGTGTGTGTGTGTGTGTGTGTGTGTGTGTGTGTGTCTTTGTAATGTAATACTGGTTCAGTCCCCAAATGACATATAGAACATAAGTTACAAGTGACCTTACTCAAAACCTACCGAATATACACATATACATGTGCATACAATAACATGGAGCAGAGGTCATTTGTCAAACTTCTCTTAAAGTTTTTGAAGTTCATTTATAAAGCTTAGTCTGTGAAATAGGACCCATGTAAGTGTGTGGATCAAGGCTGTGAAATTGACAGCTTAGTGAAACTCCTGTGCTAGCACAAGCAAGCAGATGGCATACAGACCCACTGATGGGAACACACATATGGTCACACACAAAGATATGTCACATGCACACACACACACAGAAAAACTGCAGAATTGCATTCACAAATTCATTTTTATATTTACTATATACAGCATATATTTAGATTCAACATACTAGGACTGAAGCTGGGTTGCATTATACTTTGATTGTCATCAGCAACACAACTAAGTTCTGAATTTTATGTCATTCGAGTACCTCAGGCTTTTGCATTTCCTCCCTTACTGGATCTTTCCACAGACACTAACCCTTCTGAGTTCATCATTATGCACCGAAATATCCAGCTCCACCGGAGCGTAAAATCATTCCTTTTCCTCCTCCATTTTTCTTTTTGCTATAACAATTGTGGGAACTTTTCTCTTTCCACTTCTTGAGATTTTTTTTATCGGTATGGTCGGTGTGGAAAATTAAATCACAATCACTTTTACATGCCCAGCTGAGGTTGTAAATACTGAAGTAATAGGTTAAAAAAGATTAGGATAATTTTAATCTGTTTTTGTCCATGGGTCATCCTCATTTATATGAATGTTTTTCATGTTGTAAACATGGTTTGGTAGGACCCTCGAGCAAGGCTTTTGAAAGTTTCAAAATAAATAGTTTTGCTTAGCAAGGATGCCATTCTTTTAAACTTTCTATCCATCAAAGAATCCTGTAAAAAAAAATCATATCATATATCATGGTTTTCACAAAAATATTAAGCAGCACACCTGTTTTCAACCTTTATGATAATAATAAATGTTTCTTGAGCACCAAATCAGCTTATTAGAATGATTACAGAAGGATCACGCGATGGCTGCTGAAAAGTCAGATTCGCGATCACAGGAATAAATGACCTATTCAGATGTTTGAAAATAGTAAATCACAATATTACTGTTGTGAACATAAGAGACTTATCTCAAAGGCACTAACTATTTTCAACCCCAAACTTTTTAATGGTTGTGTAAATATGGTTGTTCCAAATTTTGCAGTGTTTACAGACAGTCCTGTCACTTTGACCTTAAGGTTAGCAAAAGTACCATTAGCATTTGAGTGGCATCACTATGGTGACACAAGTGTTTTGATTAACAGCTATGATCTGAAAGCCAGCCATTTGCAAGAATTACAGGGTCCACTTTACGATCGATCTGTTCCTCTTTATGTTGCGTAAGTGTTTTTCAGGAATCAGATTTATTTATACAGGTAACTTGAGCTAAAAGATGAATGCCATGGGCATGGTTACATTTACACAAGAGAGGATGAATTTAACTCACTTATGGATGTCTCTGTATATGGCAAGAAGGCTCTCACTGTCTTTTATGAAGTCACATATAAATGCTATTTAAAAAATTGAGCCTTTTAATTGTGAGGCCATGAAGGGTGTGTTATAATATTGCATGTAGTAACAGTGACATTTACCTTGTGTAACTCACTCTGTCCCCTTGTGGTGAAGTAAGGTAATGCAGTCCAGTTGAAACGTGTGTAAAGTGGGCTAACTAGGTTACTATACAGAGCCAGAGAGTTAATGTCACCTGTCATCTCTTCAGAGAGGAGAGGAAGCAATAGAGTGTGACCTGGATTCATTATTGAGAGAGAAGCATATAAAGAAAAGGAGAAAGAGGAGGAGAATATAAGACATCTCACAGGAGACACAGATTTCATGAATTTATGGATCTATATTTGAAGTGGCTGTCAAGTTCACATTAAATTTTATGAAACCTAAAAGGATATAAAGTCAGGATTTCAACAGGGGTTCCTGTTCCTGCTGACTGTCCTACAGAGTTTAGCTCCAACCCTAATTAAGTTCATATGAACCAGCTAATCATGGTTTTAGTGTTTAATATAAGAATTTGAACTGGCCAGCTCCAGTTACACATTAACACCAGTTGACCATTCACCTTTGAATGGATGGGATCTTAATTATAAAAGCTTGTTCTAGCAGGTTTTCAGATGATTGTCTGTGGGGTTTAGACAAATGCTGTGATTGGCTGGTGAGATTCAAAAGCATGCACACAACATTATATTACATGCTCTGAGAGCATTAGTTCTGTTTTATTTAATGATTTCATGCATTGAACATTACATCTGGGTTTTATCATCTGTCTGAAAGGTGGACATCTTCAAAATGTTTTTAAATATTCACATTAATGTTTTATTCTTTAGTAGGATGCCCAAAGTGCCATTTAGAGTAATTGTTGTCAGTTATTTCAAATAGGCCTTTATTTTCTTGTTATTAATATAAAAAGAGGCTATTGTACATTTGAATAACGCTGTATTGCTGTTGACTGCCTACAGCAACACACACATTTTTTTCTTTCTTTTTTTCATTTAGAGGAATCAGAGTATATTTATTTATATTTTTTCTTTATTCAGAGTAGAGTAAGTCTCATTTTTACATTGCTTCAGATTCTCTTTCAGACCACTAGAGGGCATTAGAGCACCAATTTAAAGTACTAGGATCAGGCGCATATGTGAATATTGCAGTATAAGCAGCTCAGGGAATTAACTTGCATGCATGTATGTGTTGTGCAGCATATAGGCAGTAGATGTATATGTTATTGTTCTCAGTGTTGAGATCTCAATATGAAGCTCTTAGTGAAATTTTTAAAGATCCTTACACTGACACTGCTTCATTGTGTCTAAATGTGGATTGAGGGCAGGATCACCACTGAAATCCACAGCAGCCAGGATAACATTTTATAGAAGGGCCATCTTTTCTCTGGGCCTAGAAAATGGGCAGTGCCATAAAGGACACAAATGCTTTGCAAATGCCAACCAGATGATACAAAAACTCAGGATAACGTTCCCGGATGTCCCCATCGACTGTGGCCCTAAGCCAGGGTTCAAAATAAACATTTTGGCAAGTACATTTGGCTTTGGCAAGTTTCTGACCATTGCCTGGTGGGTTTTTTGTAATTGCATGGTCTTATGTCCATAGCTCTTTAGTAGTGACTGTCCTCAGCTGTGTAGACAGGGAAAACAGTTCCACTAATAAATGAAAAAAACTGTGATTTTACACTACCGTTCAAACGTTTTTTTTTTTTTATTAATTTCTTTTTAGAAGGCATTAATACATTTATTCATCAAGGATGCATTCCATTAACCAAAAATGATGCTAGACACAATTACATTATTACAAAAGGCTTTTGGAGCTGGAGAACACAACTGAATTATCATATTAGAATGATTTTTGATATATCATGAGACACTGAAGACTGTAATGGCTACTGAAAATTCATCTTTGGCATCACAGAAATAATTTACATTTTAAAATACATTCAAGTAGAAAACAGTTAGGCTATTTTAAATTGTAATAATATATCACATCATATTGTGGTTTTTAATGTATTTCTATTTGCATCCTTGGTGAACATAAGTGACTTCTTACAAAAGTATTTAAAAATCTTACTGACCCTAACTTGGATATTAGATATTATATACACATCTGTGTTTGAATGGCCATCAGTGGAGAAAGTTGCTAACCCTTGATTTCAAAACACAACATGCACCTCATTCCTCTTCATAATCTGACAATATTATACTAAAAAAGTTTCATGGGAGTTTCATTACAGTATGTCTGCACTCTGATTAATCAGGACTTCCACACATGTATTGAAATTGATTTCAGTATTTTGTGGAAATAGTTTTTTAGACAGCTACTGTTTTGTCTGGTCTGATGGGTTCAGCTTGGTTATCTGATCTGACTGCTCCGGCTGTTTTGGCTATTATCTCTGGTCAGTTTGAATTGAAGGCTGGACTGGTCACTGTTGGTGGGGATGGAGGGTGTGTTTCTGCGTTTGCATGAATGGAGAGGTCACTGGGTGCAACAACTCAGCACAAATGCATCGTGGGTAATTCCCCAAGGTGTGATGTGGTGGAAATGGTCTCTTTGGTGATACGGGTGAGCTGGGAATGTGCACACTGTCCCGAGGGAGGAAGGAAACCGTGACTACATGAGCACAAGCTTTCCCCCAGTGTGCTAATGAATTATGAATCAGCTTTTCAGGAATCGTTTGGACTCTGATCTGCTGTGATCAGCTCTTTTGGTCTAGTAGTGCTGGCATCTGTACAAACAATCATTTGGTAATTCTCATAGTTTTGATGAATGTTTGGGTGGGATTTTGAAGGGTGGGGTAAAAAAGTTGCTGGGTTTGTGTGTGTGTTTTTAATGTACCTCTTTTGTTTTTATACAGTGTTCCTAGACAGAGGTAGTATATGTGTTTGGCTGTTTGCCCAGTCTGATGGGTAAATGGACCCTTTTGAGCTGTATTTGTGGCAGTAACAGTGGATCCAGAGTAAAGGGAACTGGGCCAGGCTGAAAGTGAGCAAAACAGACCACTCTCTCAGTCTAATTGGGACTTTAAGAAAATGTAGGCAAGTATTATAGACAAAGAGTTTGTCTGCACACCAAGCTTGTTTTTATCCGATGCTTTTTTTAAAAAAAAATATACATAGATCCAAATTAGTACAAATCACTAAATTTAAGATGATCATCACAAAAAATATTATAAATGAAGTACTATTTTTTTTTCAATAAATACCACTTTTAATTAATAGAAAGTTTTATATAAGATTTATGTAAGTTTTATAAATAAAATTATATAGTATATCTGTAATATTATTAATGTGCATGTGCTATTTGACTTTTAATTTATTTGGATTTGGATTTATGGATTGCTTTTTGTAAATTTTTTCATTCTCTGTTTTTGACACACACACACACACACAACATTAAGTACAGAGGTTTTTTTCTTACAGGCATTAACTGAGATAGTCTCAGAATTGCCGAGGACCCTGCTGCACTCAGGTGGCTGATATGCAGGAGAAACCAACATGGCTGCCGTCACTCCATACTACATAATGTCATTGACATGAGAGAGAAGCCGTGAGCTGTTGCGTGTGTGAACCACAATCATTTTTCTCTCCTGTTCATTCACCTCTCATGTTTCCCTATGGGAAACACATTGGGCTTTATGGCCTCACTGATTTTTGGTGTTCTTAAACATGAATTCACCCCAAATCCCAAATCCCCCAAAACATTATCTTAATATAATGATACATGATATATTGTGTTCATATCTAAGTTTGTATGCCCTAAAATATGCGTAAATATACCACCTCCTCTAAGTGTGGGTCAGCTGGTAACATAATGGGATTGGAGTAGTAATGGTACCCTCCCTCACATCAAATTGTGTGTGTGTGTGTGTGTGTGTGTGAACGAGAGATCGCACATGCATGAGCTAAATTGTGCGACACCCCTCCCCTACAACCACCATCCACACACACATGGTGCTAGTGGGGGGGCTACACATATGCGCATATATTCACACTCACACACACACACTGATGTTGGTTGTCGCGACACGTACACGGTTCAGGTAGGACCGTTTGAGGAACAGCTGAGGAGAGAACGTGGTTTCCGTAGTAACCACCCCGGCTGCCCTCCTCCACCCCTCTCTCTTTCTTTCTCTCCTTCAGTCGTTCACTTGTGCCTGGTGAAGATGGTGTCACCATCTATCTCTCTTTCTCTCTTCCACCCTCTTTCTCTGTATCTTCTTCGCTCTGGATATGGTTCCTTGAGCAGCCAATGACAAAGGCTGGAGGAGAGAGTAAGCGGAGTAGTCGATTTTTTTTCTTTTCTGGACGGAATCCCTCTCTTCCACTCTTTCTGGTGGAATTTTTTGGAATCTTTTAAGGAAATTGGAATTCTTGTTGCATATTCTGGACATTTGTCTGAGTGTGTTTGTGTGAGTGTGTGTGTGTGTGTGTGTGTGTGTGTGTGTGTATGGTTGCTGTGGGGACGTGGCTGATGCTTGATAATGGCTCATGCGGCGTCTCAGATTAAGAAGAATAAAGATGTGGATGTTATCGCACTGGAGGATGAAAAGGAAAGGAAAAGGAAGACCAGGAAACACTCAAAGGATCAAAAGAAAAAGGTACATGTGGAAACATACATGTTATTAGAGGGAGAGTGATTGGCTTTGTGGGACAGCAACATCTCGCCTGTTACTGCTAGTGAGTTCAGCGTGTGTGTGTGTGTGTGTGTTAAATCTGTGCTGCAGTGCCAAGGTTACACTTTACATTTACCGCTCTGCATTCTTCTCACATTATCACACACATACGTTCCATAAACAACCAGCCATGATGTGTGTCTGTGTGTCTCTTGTTCTGCGTTCAGGTTAAAAATGAGAGCATCACACTGCAGCATGTTCTGAGAGATTTTACTGTCCTCTGAAATGTGTGTGTGTGTGTGCACGCACGGAGACACTTGTGTATTATACATCACATACTGATTTATTGATGTTTGTTCTGTACTGAGTGATGGAAGGAAGCATGCAGATGTTAGCTGTGCTAACTGTCTATCATTTCATATCATAGAGACACACATACACACAGCCTATATCCACCACACCCAGACAGATCTTCTTCAGCGCTACCTCTGCGGTTCCTGTTTGTTCTTATGTTGCTGCTGTGATATTTTAAACCGGAGTGTGTTATGTGATGTGGTTTAAGATGGGAAGGATCCCTGTGGAAGTGATGGCTGGCTGGTTGGCTGGCTGCCTCCTGCCTCTCATTACATGTGTCTTACCTGTGATCAACACACTGAGCTATGATCATGTCTCTTGACCTTTGCTGTTTTATGATGAGTGTGTGAGAGTGTGTCAGAGAGAGTGAGTTTCACCCACTGCTAATGTACTATAATTTTTTTTATGCCAATAAAACATAAAAACACTTAAAATTTACATTCAGCAATATGAATGTTTTGCTTTGTTAGAAATATTTTTAAGTCTGATATATTTTATAGAAGTACTGACATTTTTTAAGTATTTGATTTTGTTATCTTTTTCGTTATAGTTACTGACACATTATTTTATCTGTTTCTTTTTTCTTTTCTTTCAGTTTTATTTTGTTATTTTGTATTTTATTTAGGGTTGTTAATTTTTGTTTATTTATTTATTTGTTCTTTTCTTTCAGTCTTTTTGTATTTATACTTTGGAAAAACTTATACCTATCAAATGCTTTGAATCCAAAATGACGAGAGAGAGATCATTTTATGGATATGTATGGATTACAGTACATAATGGTACAGGAAGTTTAACATATTTTCTTGAAATAAGAATATAAGAGGAGAAAGTGAGATTAAATGAACTTATGAGAGAAAACAGAGGGCAGGGTCTCTTTATACCTCTGAATGACAAACAGAGAGACATCATAAAAATGGAGGTTAATCTGTGCTGCACTCTTGTATGGAGGAGGTAATTGCCTTGGCATTGTGGGACAGAGACACACATGTTCCTTCTCACACACACACACACACACACACACACACACACCAGTACATCACATGCATCTAATAGGAGAGCAATTAGGAAGTCTCTTTTGCCAAAGAGAGTGTTTGTTTTATGTAGGGTTCTGAGTTGGTCATTTTGTCTGGGTTTCCCATCAGAGTATCCCAGTACTTCTGCTATAAAACATTCTCTTGTAATACCATGCATTTTAGGACATGTATCATGGTAATACCCAAAATTGGGAACCAGTCGTAATAGTTGAAGAACTGACTATTGAAATTCCTACTGATCAAGCTTTAACTTTAATATTCAGGAATACTTGTCCCTTGCGATGTCTATGGTGGATGTAACCCTGTGAATACCATGATATATAAATGTGGTATAATTTAGTTCAGTGGTATCAAAATGGTTCACTTTTTTCCTCATACAATAAGATTCTTTGTTTATGTCAGTGTTTGGCTCCTGTGAATTTTCTTGGTTTATTTTGCTGTACAGATCTCATGGTTTTAAAGCTATGTCACACGATGTAGATTTCTGCATCCCAGGTTACGCTGAGGGTTGCTGTGGGAACAGGGAACCATCTGTTGTGTTTTGGGAGTCAGGCCGTCTGAGTGTCACTGTCCTGATCTCAGATCAGTCCCCTGGGTGTTGTTGTGGTTTAATATTTAATGGCCTAATCTTTTGGGGCCAAAGTTGATGTCGGTTCATGAGGAGCGATAACGACTAATGAGAGTGTTTGTACATTCATTGATTATTCAGGTGTGTTTTGAGTGATTGTAGTAAAAAACAACAACAACAAAAAAAAAAAAAACAATTTGTTACACTTAAGAGACAGACAGGAAAATAAAAAAATCACTGAATTATGAAGCTGTGTCATTGTGGTCTTAGACCTTCATTCTCCTCTTTCACAGCTGGTATAATGTCTACATCTTTTATTACACAAATGGACTGAGCAAAGAAGAAAGTAAAAGAACAGAGAGAGGTAGAGGCAGAGAGACCAGCTGATTGCCATTGGCAGAGGTCATGTGTAGGTTAGCTGGCTTCACTTTTGCGCCTCAGGACAGTGTACAGAGCATGGAGAAGTGAAGCTGCTGGATCCTCCAGGACATTTGAATCAACTTGTTTTGTGAAAGATTTACAAATATATGGTTTGCTATTTCCTTTAAACTACATTATATTATAGTCTCATATATAATACTGTTTTAACATTGTGAGTCATAGTAAAAGCAAAAATATGTGGTCAAATTTAACTTATAATTTTAAATATGTTTAATGCAATCATTTTAATGTTTGTAATTATATTATAAATGTGTGAAAACTATAGTAAAATAATGCAAAATATAATTCATTTCTATTTTTATTTTAATTTACATTTTTCAAAGTTTATCAAAACAATTGTATACATATTTTATTAACTGCTGGTAATCTTGTGAATGGAACAGCCTGGGTTTTCTAATAGTGAACAGTACAAATAATTTTAAAAATATAGCTTGTTTTAGTTTTGATTTACGCTTTGCTTAAGATTATCAAAACTATTTCTTCCTCTTTGTCCCTCTGCCTTTGGATAAAAGTGTAAATGCATAAATGTAAAAATTATTTTTTTATAATTTTCATATCTGTTAACTGGATTTTCTCATACCTCGAACAGACTGGGCTTTCTAATGGTGTCTAACCATAATTTTACAGTTTTTGTGCACTGGGCAGTGAAAGGTCAGAGTGTTAAATGCTTTTTTGGGGTTTGTCCCTGGTGAGCACACATGCACCATGTAGCCCTATAGCAGAATTCACTGTCGCACATGCACGTATGTGATGAATGAGCTTTGCTCCACACCATTAATGAGGGAAGCCGTGTAATAATGTCTCCCTTTCTATTGCTCACACGCACAAACATGAAGAAGGAATGATGTGGGGGAGGGGAAAGGGGTGATGGAGAGAATGAGAGAGACATATCGAGGGGGAGATGAAGAGGGTGATTTTGTTAGAGAGGTGGAGAAGAGCCCATTATCCATCTATTCAGATGCTTTGTTCTGTATATATGTGATCATCATGGGATTGATCATCTCAGTCTTGCTTTCTAATAATATTAGCTTGCCTGCAAAAGCAAGTTTGTGTTCTGCATCTGTGGCAGTTGCAAGATTGTTTTTCATTCATTCAAAGCAGAAGCACATCAGCAAGTAACTGCATTCGTGATTGTAATTGAATAATGAATGATTCCAGGACTTTTGTCTATTATTCAGTGATACATGAGTAGCAGATGTTTAAGGTGTCCATGGTAGGAGAGAACAGGTGTAAACAAGTGTATTTATGTTAATAATTGTCTGTGTGTGTGTGTGTGTGTGTGTGTGTGTGTGTATGTATGCAGATCAGATTTTGCTTACATGCTGGGTACCGATTGTCTCCACAAGCAAGTAAAAACTGAAGTCCCAGTGAGGAAAATGGCCTTTATGAAACACAAATATATGTGAATATACTGGAAAATATAATGCAATATATTACATAATACAGTTTCATATAGGGGGAACTAGTTATATTTTTAGTAGACTGCGTGAACCATGTATGGCTATATATTAATACATATAAAAAAATATATATATATTTATACAAAAAACTGCTTTACATTTTTACATGTAATGTCTGTATTGAAACACTTAATTATTTCATTCACTTTCCTTGCGTAAGGGTGCATAGAGATTTGTGTGAGTGTTATATTTGGGGGATAAAAGTCAACAGAAAGCTCCTAATGTCCTAATGGGTTTTTTATGAAACGTATAGCTCTTTAAAGCTGTAAACAAATATCTTTTACATTTTTAGCATTTGACATTTCTCTGAGTGTGTTTATGAGCTGTATCGGTTGTCAGTTAAAGGTTGATACACGCTTGAGGCTCCATATAGAGCTTCAGTTCCCTGCTGAGAACACTGTGTGTCAGAGGACAGATCACACACTCTCGCACGACCATACCTCCTCACCTACAGCCATATTTCCACAAGAGTCAAATGTAAAGTAAGAATCAGTACACTGTAGGGCAGAGGACAGATCACACATTCAATTACAGCCGTATTTCCACAAGAGTTAAGCGTAAAGTAAAAATGAAAATGAGAATGGCATGGTGTTGATGTTGAATTCTTGACTCATACACCTACTCAGGGTCACAGAATCACAGCTACTGTAATAGCAGGCAGTAAACATGCTTCTATATGCATGTACAGTACATCTATGTCAATAAGTTAGGAGCGCATGGAAGCTTGATTGTGAATGTCTGTGATTATTTGGTCTTTGGTTATGTCCAATTTGCAAACAAATCATTATTTTTTCAAGATTCAGACAGTTGAACTGATTACCAAAAGCATGTGCCACTTTTCTTAAAACTGTGAGGTGGGTGACAGGTTGGAATCATAATGGTAATTTGATGCTATTAAGCAAAGACACATTGATTGAAAGTGTTCTTAAAGACTTTTACATTGTTAAAGAAGATTTTTATTTCAAATAAAAGCTGTTTATTTGAACTTTCAATTCATCAAAGAATCCTGAAAAGATTAATCACATTCCACAAAAATATTAAGCAGCACAACTGCTTGTTAAGTCCCAAATTATTAGAATTATTTCTGAAGGATCATGTGACACTGAAGACTGGAATAATTGCTGCTGACAGTTCAGCTTTAATAAATTACATTTTAACACAAATTATGTTTGTTAAATGTTTTCTTTCTTTCTTTCTTTCTTTCTTTCTTTCTTTCTTTCTTTCTTTCTTTCTTTCTTTCTTTCTTTCTTTCCTTACTCCCTCCCTCCCTCTATACTTCATGTCTATTTCACTGTCTGTTTTTTTTACCTATTATTCAGAAAATTCCCACATTTGCATTTTTTTTTTACTATTAACTGTTATGTCAAGTTCAATATACAGTAGATCATATTAAGGGTGTATGACATGAAGGTGTGTGCAAGTGTGTGTTTTCTTGGAACGTGTGTGTGTGTGTCTGTGCGCGTGCATGAGAGTCATGTGATCAGAAATGAGGTCGCCCTTCTCATAGTATATTATTGCTTCTACTTAGTCAGCAACACCATGAAAGTCTCCCTGTGTGTGTGTCTTTGAAAAGTCCATGACTCCACTTGTAAATGAGTTCACTGCTAATGGAATATGGGCAATATGGAAAAAATATCATATCAAGGTTTTTTATAGAAATATCACAATTCGCGATTTTATCACGATTCTTTTATGTTGGTTTTACTATTTTGCAAGTTGTCTGAGCATTATAGGCAAACTAATTTCCCTATTATAAAGGAAAAGCCTTTCAAGGTAACAAAAAAAAAAATGTCCCATATTTAGGCAAAAGAGGGCGAAGATAAAAATCTTTGTTCTTATTTTTTAATAACAAAGATAAAAGAATGACAAAGATAAACATTACAAATACACATAATATACATATAAAACAAACAGTGCTTTATTTTTAGGTACAATAGGTGTATTTAGCAGGAGCTTTCAAGAAATTGAATGAACAAATATAAAAATAAAACACTATATATACTGATTCCTTCCTAAATTTCTTCAGTCAAGAGCAGTGAGTGATTTTTCTCTTTGTATTTTGTTTTTTTTATATTAACATTTAAAGGAATAGTTCACCCAAAAATAAAAATTCTGTCAGCTGTCTTGTCAATTCTGTCATAGTGTTTTATTTTTACTCACTCAAAAGTTGTTTTAAACCTGAATGAGTTTCTTTCTTCTTCTGAACATAAATGCTATTTTGAGTGGAACGTGGAAAACCAAACAGTTGCTGGTCCAAAGTGACTTCCATAGTATTTTTTGCTTCTATCAAATTTAATGTGGACCAGCAACTGTTTGGTTACCCACATTCTTAAAAATATCTTCTATTGTGTTCTGCACACAAAAGAAATTAATACAGGTGTGGGACAACGTGACAGTGAGTAAATAATGACAAATGAAATTTTTGGGTGTTCTATCCCTTTAATGACAGTCACATGTTTAATAGGGTTACTGTCCCTTTAAGACCTGCATGCATCTAATATACAGGCACTTATACGGTTTTCTCTCAACTGTTTACTTTCATTTTAGACATAACCAACTGAGTCTACATGTAAACCTTGCGTGTTTTGACAGTATTAGCGCAAAAGATAACTTAGTTCAATAATCAGTTTGACAGACTTTAGCGCGCACGCTTCAGGTGTATGCGGCACTCAGAAAAAGCACAGGTCAGACCAGCGCGCGAATGAAACATTTAAAAGCACATGCAAATAATGAAAGAGTAACTCCTGTGAGAGTAACTCTACCACTAAGTCAACACTGATGTGAATGCATGTGGCGTTATACAGAAACAGAACTGCAACTGATAGAATGTGTGCTGTAGCATGATTCTACGATATTTCTTCAAAAGCAGATCGTGGAGACATTTTTATCGTCCATGATCAAAAATCGTCATATCGTACACCCCTGCTAACCTTGGAAATACGTTTCTTATGCACACCAAGGTTGCATTTATTGGATCAAAAATACAGTAAAAATGGAAATTTCATGAAATATTACTATTTAAAATGACTTAAAATGACTGTGTTTTAATATATTTTAAATGCCATTTATTCCTGTTCAGGAGCCAGCACTTTAGTCTTCGATATTACATGATCCTAATATGCTGATTTGATGCTAAAGAAACATTGATTATTTTTATCAGTGTTGAAAACAGTTGTGCTGCTGAACTTTTCATTATACCTTTTTTCAGGATTCTTTGATAAATACAAAGCTTAAAAGAAAAAAAATCCCACTGACCCAAACCATTAGAATTTTAGTCTGTGTAAATTGGCCTAAATGTTTTTATAAGAACTATTAGATTGCTCTATAGTCTTATTATGAACAGTTTATATTTTATCAGTTTTTTTTTAGCAGTCAGGACTGTAGTGAAGCTCTGCTATTCAGGAATCTGTTGATCAAATAACGACAAAGTGTTGCTATATATTTCTCACGCTCTTTCTGTCCGTTTTATTGTGTTCGTTCTTTCTGCACTGTAATTATTTGTGGCTCACATTTACTTCTGTCCTGTAAAAAGTGGTCACACTTTTTTAAATGCCAGTCAAAGGTACTCTGTCTGATAATGGTCTATTACCCAGCAGCTCTCTGTTGATCTTGTTCAGAGTGTTGATGTATCTCTCAGGGTAGCAGCCAGACTGTCTGCCCTTATAAAACTCCTTTACTGTAAACTCAACAGAGATGTGTGTATTTGTGCCTGTAACTTTGAAAGGCTACAATATAATGTCTGTTTAAATTTTGATGGTGTGCTGGCAGGTCCTCATAGCTTTAAGTTGAGCAATATTACTTGGAATGACAATATTGTTTAATAGTTTCTGGTTAGATTTGAAATTAAAGTTGAATTGTTTTTATGAATATAAATAATTATATTATATTATGTTATATTATATGAATAATCTGCATCATCTCTTGCAGTAATTTTGATTTGTCCCTCAGCTCTTTAACACAAAGGAAGAACATGTAAGTTGTGTAGATTCATATTTTACAGATCAGCCGTTAGCTTAAAGATTAAAGTGGATGACTGATGCAATATTTCGTTTCGTGGTCTACAAACAGCATGTGTGTACATTTGAGATATTTTGAGGTGTGTATAATGTGTGCGTGTTTAGGGGGTGTTTGAGGGCACAGGGGGGAGTTATAGAGGCAGATGGCCTTTCCCTCCTCTCTCATCTGCTACAGTCTGAGTGCCAGATAATATCTCACACACACATTTAAACAGAAGAGCATGTGACAGTCATTCATCGAGCATGTGGACTGATTTAATCCTGTATTCTGCATTAGAATTTGTTACAACCCAAGCTTATCTTTAAGTACAAGGCATGAGGTTTTTAGGGATTTTCGTCATAGCGTTTGGCTAAATCTTGGCACACAAACATACTCTGACTCTGCCAGAGCTTTTGTACTAGTTTAATCATTTTTTTTTTTTGGTGGTTGAGGCAGTAGTTCTGATTTTTACCCACATTTTTATCCACTCTGGCCCAACCACAAAAATTAGAGATTTATGTATGTATGTACAGTATGTACTATCGTACAAAAAGTCCTATTGTTCAGAAAGATTTTTAAATGTTTTTATAATACAGTAAGTCTCTCATGTTTAAAAATACAGTGATTAAAAATACATTAATATTGTTAGTATTATAGAATTATACATTACACAATTTAAAATATCTTTTTCTGTTTTAATTGTATTGAGCAGCTAATATGCTGATGTGTTGCTTAAGAAACTTATTATTATTATCAAGATATTTTGATAAATAGAACGTTACAAAAATGTATTTAATAAGTTCTGTCATTTGCATTATCAATTTAATGTGTACTTGCTGGATGGAGAGCATATTAATGTCTAAAAAAAAAAAATCTCTTTCTGATTCCAAAACTGCAAAAAGCTAAAAGATTAATGCAAAAAAAAATTAAAAGAGGCAGTGAACAGCCACCTACAGCTGAATGATCCAGCACCTAAACATTTCTTATGTTTGTTTGTATATGCAGTACTCCCCGTGGAACTGACTCTTATTTAAAATCAGTATTACAGTAAGCATTAAATCATGGCTATTGAATGCTGCACAGTGTTTCTGGACTTTTTCCCGACTTCTTGGACTGTTTGTTGGTATTCTCTTTTAGCCAACTTGTATCTTACAGGACAGTGATTAACTTGCACATGATACAGAAATTACACATGACTCTCTTTCACTGTATTATTCTCACTTGCCTCCTACATCTCTTACTGTCTCACTAATTCACAAATGATTAAACGCACCCTCATTACAGTATGGTCATGGTATTGTCATTATTTGGTTCCTTTATTACCTAAATAAATCCAGATTTACAGCACTTATAGTATGATACCTTAAGATACTTGTAAGCCTGAACAGCTCTTTTACCTCCAGATAACTTGTGGTTTTGCTGTTCTCTGAGACTCTCTCTGTTCTCTCTGACCTAATGACGGAGTTGAGATTATCCTTCTCACCTGTAAATTCTCAGTGAAATTATAATCCAGGAATTTAGCTACTCTTAGCCCCACAGCTGGATGAAGATTGTGCTGAAAATGTCAATCTGTATGTATTTTTAAGGTATCATCTGTATATCATACCATTAAACCAATTACAATTAATTCCAGGTGAAGTATGAATGAAGTATCTACAGAAACATGATAGACATAATAGTATGTTATTAATTATGTGAATGTTCCCAGTCACGTTTTTGTTATGAATATCCATTGAGTTATATAGGCTATTGTAGACAATCTCCTTAACGAAATTACAACATGTAAGATTTAAATATGTGCATGTTTATAATATCACATCCAACATCTGCAGACCGTCTGCACCTGGGTGCTGAGGCCACACACACATTTCAGAAAATTAATTTGTAACTTTTTTTTTCACACTGTGTGTGTCAGATATGGTTTATGGAGGATGGTGTGGGTCTGTAATGATAAATGCCTTGTAGAAGCATGATTCTGGGTCACACGCTGCTGTTCTGCCCCCAGAGATCCATAGACACACACACTCGCAAGTTCATGCATGCCGGCACACATTAACTGCTGCCCCTCAGAGAGAACATGAGAGTTTAAAGTGCTTCCAGCTGCCCAAACTCACATCAACTATTCACAACATGTTTTTTGAACTTTGATTGCTTTATTAATTGAATGATCTGTTGATTGGCTGATTGTAGACTTGGTGAAACATTAATACTACTGCTACTACTACTACTACTACTACTAATGATAATAATAATAATAAATATCATTATTATTAATTTAAATTATTATTAATTAATGAATTCTTGATTATTATTTTCATTTAATTAATAATAATAATAACAATTCTTATTAATTATTATTGTTATTATATACTTATTATTGTTGTTATTATTTAAAATATTATCCATAATTGCTATTATTGATAGTAGTAGTTAAAATATTAATACAAATAATATTAATTATTAATTAGTAGTAGTTGTTTAATAATTTTTATAAATTAAGTGTATTTTTTGATAATTTTTATTAATTATTAATAATATAATAATATAATAAAATAATAATTAATAATAATAATTATTATTATATTATATTATTATTGTTTTTTTTTTTTTTTTTTTTATTATTATTATTATTATATTATTGTTATTTTTTTTTGAGTCTGATTTTATTTTTGTTTTGTTGCATTTTTTATTATTTGGGGTGTTGAGTTTATGTTGTTATGGGGTTTGAATAATAATGTTACATTACATATATATACACAGACACTCTAAAAAATGCTGGGTTAAATACAACCCAGCGCTGGGTAAAATATGGACAAACCTAGCTACTGGGTTGTTTTGACCCAGTGGTTGGGTTACTACCCAGAAGGTTGGGTTAAGCATTTCATCCAACCGCTAGGTCAAAACAATTGTCCATACAATACTTCACCCAGTGCTGGGTTGTATTTAACCCAGAATTTTTATATATACACTGAACAAAATTATAAAACTGGGGGTCCGAAAACCTTGATGAAAGGTTTTGATCCACTTCAAATGTTGACTGGTGTGTGTGTGTGTGTGTGTGTGTGTGTGTGTATGTATACAGAATATATATTATTGCTCACAATATGACCAGTACCATACATTAGGAAAGTAAATAGGGTCAGTTTTGATTTCATGGTGAATAGCATTTTGCCACATCATATGTCACAAAAAAGAAGAGTGTGTGGATGTTTTTGTTGATCTGCTTCTATTACAGTAGGTCAACAGTAGTACTGAATCTCTCCACTAGGGCCCAGTGTGAGTCTGAATATCAGGCATATTCTGACGATGTCATGACTTCGAGGGTTTCTTTGCAGTCACTCTGTGTTTGTAGCACTGTTCATCTGATTTCCTTTGTGTCTGTCAAAGACCTTACATGTTAGAAAACTGTGCCGACGGGCACTAAATTTCACCTTCTCAGCAAACACAGCGAGCGCACACAAACACAACATCAATACAAACGATGCAAACTTAAATACTATGTATCGCTACATCCAGAATCTGTGTTGGTATTTCATCATGTAGGAGCAGAGCTCATTTGTCCTTCTAGAATGTAAAATTCTGCCCTATTTCTGAAAGCCTGGAAATCCTTCAGTGCCCATGAGTTTGAAGGAGGTGTAGACCTTGTGAACATCTCTGTGTGTCTGACTGTATTTGAGAGAGAGATAGAATGATGGCTCTCATACACTCTCCGTGATTGGCTGATGAGGTGGAGGTCATTGAGGGAAACCATCACCACAGTTACCGAACATCTTGAGTTCCTTGAGATCATATTCTCTCTCCCCTCCTCCTCTATTGCCATAGCAACGCCACCATCCCAGAACGAGGAGACCTGTGATGCACCCCAAAGCATCATGGGATGCCTCTCTGCATAATCAAAGCAAGTGTGTGAATGCCTGTATGTTCAAGAGCATCTCTATTTCTACATCTATGTTTTACAGAGCTTAACATGAAGCAGGATCAGTAGCATACATAAATAATTTTAGGGAAAAAGTGTTGCAGATGTGATGTGTATTAGTGTCTAAACATGTCTAAACAATATTTTAGGGGTTTAAAAAAGAAGCTCTTTGGTGAATCATACAAAACTGTTCAAAAACATGTCCAGATCATTTCACACAGAAAAAAAAAAAAAAAATTATCTATTACATGATACTTACTTTTATTACTATTAAGATTTTTAGTTCAGATTATTAATCTATTTTTCATTTTCATTATATTTCATTATATTTTATTATATATTATATTATGAATGACACTATCAATGTGACACTATAATTGGATAGTACGTCTATTGTTCTCAAAAAAATCTGCATTTATTTGATTAATATACAGTAAAAACAGTAATATTTTGAAATATTATTAAAATGTAAATGTAATTTATTCCTGTGATGGCAAAACTAAATTTTCAGCAGCCATTACTCCAGTATTCAGTGTCACATGATCCTTCAGAAAATATTCTAATATGCTGATTTGGTGTTCAAGAAACTTTGTCTCATTATTATCAATAACTCTACTTTCACTTTTAATCAATTTAATGCATCAGTGCTAAATAAAAGTATTATAAAAAAGATAAGTATGGTAGTATGTATTTGAATTAAATAAATATAATTTAAATAATTTAATACTATTATTTAAATTGTAAATGATCCATTCATGATGGTAATATTATTGCATTGCTTATTTGAAATTTTCTTTTTAAGTAATTTTCTTTGTACATTTTTTTTTAATTATCATAAAGAATGTTTTTTATGAGACTGACCTGTATTAGTTCTAAAAAGTTAGCGTCTTTAAAATAAATTTCTATATATTACTGTAAGTCTCTTAATGCAAGCTTTAAAATGTATACTGATAAACTTGCTGTTGAAAAGCAAGAGTTGGATCATTTTATAAATCATTTATTATAAAATCTAATTGTCAATGGCAGTTAGCTCTCCATATGTTCACACAGTATGCGTCTGTCTGACACACAGCTCTAGGCCACTCCCCCTTTCCATAAACACATGGACACAATACTGACGATACACAATGGAGTGAATTTATGACAGGGAGTTGATTTATACTGAACAGTATATTCAAACAGACACAAAGATACACAGAGCATGCACAGTATGTAAACAACACAGCCTTTTGTCACTGTATAATGGGTGACACACTTCATCCCTTTGTCAGAGCTACAGCTGGGGTGTGTTTTTACATGATGGGGCGGTGGCCCTAATACTGGGGGAAATGCCCCTAATCCTTTTTTGAGCTGCACCATGAACCCTGCATTCAACCTAATAAACCAACCCCCAGCAGTCCTAAACACACACACACACACACACACACACACACACACACACACACACACACACACACACTTTTTGTCCAAAAAGGGAGCAGATAAGCACTCAGACAATACAAACGCACACACACACACCCACACACACAAGGGTTTGCAGGGAGGAGGAGACTGCAGAACGGAGGGAAAGAGAGTCCTATTAGCAAATGTATTGGATTCAGCTGCTATATTTGGACCCCCTTGGCACCTCATATCACTATTCAAAAGACCTCCCACCCTCTGTGTTCAGTGTGTATGACAGAAAGAGAGAGAAAATCAGAGAGGAAAGCTCATAAAAGCATGGCAACGATGTAAATGATGCACATTTTCTCTGTGTTAAATGAAGATTGGTGCTGGTTCCTATTGAATAACAGAAAAGAGAGGGAGAATAGTACAAGGAAAGAAAGAGATTCTTTTGGCAGAAGTTATAAATGGCTGTGAACAGAGAAAGAAAACTAAAAAAGCCAATGTAGTTTGATACAGAAGGAGAGGTCAGGTTGTAAAAGGGAACAGACAAGCAGAAAAGGTTGGATTCAAAGTGACTTTGTGTTTACTGTAGTACCGGTGATCATCATATCCTTGTATCTGAACTCGCGCACACGTCAGGTGGAAGCGTGTCTTTGAGCATCCTGCTGCCTGGGCATTTTTTCCACACATCACATGACTGAATGGCACCTTGCTGGCCGCAGAGCTAGAGAAGTAAGTGATCGGGTTTCTGTGGGACTGCAGGAAAAATGGCGGTAGAAGAGACTGCTGACTATTTTTCACCCGTAAGTACTTTACAAACATGAATGGAAATGGTTGGGAATGACTGGGAATGGTGAATGTTGTTTTAAATAGGAGTTTTGGGAATGGTTGGGAAATGAAGGTTTTCGGTTGAGGATGCTTGGGATTATGAGATCCTGAAATGCTCTTGCTCTTCATCTGCTTCAACCTCAGTCAGATTTTGTCCTTCAAACCTTTTATTAACACATTTCTTGAATACATTATATATTTGACACTGCTGGGTAATTTTAAACTTCTCTGCGGGCTAAATGTTGCAAAGTCTGATCTGTTGCCCGTTGGTCTCACTGGGCTCAGATTTCTAGATTTTGTTTGCAGAATCCTGCAGAAATAAAGGTCCTCACAGATATCAGAGAACAACTGTTTATTTGAAGTGCGGCTCTATTGTCAAGGTTGAATCACATGCAAAATTAGATCTGCTTCATGTGTGCTGGTGTAATTACCACCATTTTGACATTCATGCTGGTCAGGCACTCCAACTCTACCTTTGCTCTAGTGCTTTTTTACTGACCTTGGTGTGTGTGTGTGCATGCATGGTAACACAAGTGAAGAGTGTCCTAGTGCTTAAAAGCTCTTTGCCAAGTTCACTGCTGGAGCACTTCATCTAATTTACCTAACAACGCTATATACAATCACGATTGTGTGAATCTACCTCTTGAAGATATTGTGACTATGGGGCTTCAATTTTATTGTGATGCTGAGGCTGGAGAAACTTGGATGTGTGTTTATAGGGTGTTTATCTTAATAACTAACGGTTTAACTTAACTGCAATAATGGCTAGTTTTCAAATTTAAAGGGAAAGCGATAGATTGCGGCAAGAATTTAACCCTTTAAACACTTGAAGAGTGCTTGCCCTTTAAGAATTGCTGTGCTCATGTAATGATTGTGTTTAGTTTCTTTTCTTTTTTTAAACAAAGTAGTATAGATTTATAATACTTATGGATTTGGCATAATTAAGAATTTCAACAACATTGTGGATTTGGCATAATTAAGAATTTCAACACTGTTGCATTTGTACTCTTTGAAGCCTATTGCATAGTGGTGTTTTGTTTTAATAATTTTTGTTTTGGGAATATGGATGTAAATGATTTAAAGGTGGGTATTTTAAAACTAAACAGCTTTTCTTGTCGAAATGAATGAACCAGGCAGTCTGAACTGACCAACTCCTCTGCAAAATCAACCACAGATATCTGTAAATGTTGCGATTTACAGACATTCTGACTGTAAATTTGTAACATGTTGTCGCTTACATCATTTTTAGGACTGTATCTGCATATAGTGGCATTGATGTTCAGAGGACTGGAATGTGTGTGTGTGTGTGTGTGTGTGTGTGTGTGTGTAGTCGCCTTGTCTGCAGCCACACTGACGGGTAGCTTTGTTTTTTTTTTTTTTGCCGATCATGCAGTATTTGAGCTCACTGCTTATCTAGGACCTGAAGAGACACTGAGACAGAGAGGCAGAGACTAGAGTATTATTGGGTCAGCTGTTTAACTGCTCTAATTCTTTTATGAACAACAACTGTACAGACATTAACATTTTGTTTTCATATGTAGTGTCGCATCATTTTTTATCAACTATGACCTTTTCTCTTCCCTTTCCTCATGTCTTTCTTTCAGTCCAGTATCTCTGATGTTTTAATAACAGCTGTACCCTAGAGAATGCCTTATGTAACTCCACTGGGTGTGTGTTTGTGTTTCCATAACTGTGTGTATGAGTTAGCACAGAGTTTTTCCACTCTACTGTGCGTACTGTACATGCATAGTGTTCACAAAATTTCCCACACTGAAATATTGATGCGTACTATTTTAAAACAGAGAGGCCTTTCACATCTCCATGCTTGAGATGAATTATACAGTGTGAGCATTTATAAAGATTCAGAGCTTGAGACTTGACACACAGGTTGTTAGCACTAGGGTTTTTCACAGTTAAAAGATTTTTAAAAATAAAGATGAAGAAACTGTAGGGGGGAAAAAATCCCATAGACAGATTAGGTGGTGGCTGATTGACCTTGGCAAGTGCATAGCAAGATAGAAACAATTGTTCTAAATACCTTATCAATGTCCTGGCAGTGTAGCAAAACTTGTGTTTAGTAAGTGCTCCACTGTGCATGTCTAAAACAGATACCTCAAATTCTCACAACCTCCCACAAAATCCACTTTTATATTTTACTTAGTGAGAAAAAGTTAATCTTCTGTGGTTTCTGAAGGATGTATGGGTTTTGTGTAATACTAAAGAGATACAGATGATAAAGTTGGGAATCTCAGAGTTTGAATGAACAGTGTTCAGGTATGGAGGTTTTTGTGTTCTCTGATACTGTTTTGTAGGTTGTATATGAATGTTTACATGTTGTGGTGTGTGTGCATTGTGTCAGTGCTTTAAGATAGCATTTGTTTAGCAGGTTTAGCATTAGTACATTGTTCAAATGTTTGAGGTCAGTAAGTTTTTTTTTTTTTTAAATAAATTAATGCTTTTATTCAGCAAGGGTGCATTAAAAAAGGCAGTAAAGACATTTAAAATGTTACCAAAGAATACTGTAAAATTTTATCATGGTTTTCACAAAAATATTAAGCAGCACAGCAGTTTCATCAGTGATAATAGTAAGAAATGCTTCTTGAACATTAAATCAGCATACTGTATTAAATCGATTTCTGAAGTATTATTTGACACTGAAGACTGGAGTACTGATGCTGAAAATTCAGCTTTGGAATAAATTACATTTTAAAATATATTTAAATAGAAAACAGTTATTTTAAATTGTAATAATATTTCACAATATGACTGTATTTTTGATCAATTATAACTCGACATAAGAGACTGAGCAGACATTTCATCTAGAGCTTTCATTATACTTATCGTACAGACACTTAATGAGGGGTTAAGAGTCTTGCTCAAGGGCACTATGATAACAGGACAGGAGGTCATTCTTATTCACTGGCAACCCATGCTTTGGATAAACCTACAACGTTTATGGTCGAAATCCAGATCTTATCCATTAGGACACAAACACCCACTTTATTTAATACAGATTTTCTTTGTGATTATATGTATATTTGAGTGGGTGTGGATATGAGTGGGTGTTATTTTCCCAGCTAGAATCCTCCAGGGAAGGAGTTATGGGTGACAAGCTGGAAAAACTCATTAACTCAGAGATAAGAGAGGAAAATCACAAAAAGACCGGCACACACATACAATATCTTTTCTCTCTCAGACTTTTTATTGTGTGTGTGAGGGGCAGAATTTGTTTACTGTACGCATTACCCTCTGAGCAAAGGCGTCTTTTGCCTTTCCTTTTAATCCATCATTTCATACAGCACAGACTGTAAGTGTCTGATGATACAAGCATACACGCACACACACAAAATAAAATGGAGGTTTTCCCAGTGGAACAGGTTGAGTAAATGACTAGCTAATGAGCTTAGAGTTCATTATGAGCCATGAATCTCATACTAAAATATAGAAGCATACACACCATCACAAAAATACACATTTGTCCTTTTCTGTGCGATGTGCTCTGGTCGCTAGATGAATATGCATGTCATTCATCTCCATAATACACCAGCATAGCCTCTTCTTGTCAAACTCAGTCGAGTTAGTTTTGGAAAGTGAGCCTTTCTTTCCAGATCTTCTTGCCAGCGCACACACATTGATGGTAGATATGGGGAGGAGTTTGTCCTGGGTTTAGTGAGGACTAAATATAGCCTCTCATTTAGAGGAATTCCCCATGTGAGCATGTCTCTGAGATAACCCTATCCTATTCTTTATAAAATTGTGTGTGTTTATGTGTGAGTGAGGTAAACTGTATTGAAATTTTGCTGTGTGTCCTCTTATGTCAAGTGCAGTGTCCCCGAATCAAACTGAGGCTGACAAAAGAAGACACATTCACGAGGCACACACACATACACTCGTCGTGTTTTCTCCCAAATCCTGTGCTCTTTCTCATATACGCATGAGAAGAGAAAACTCATTCTGAGTGAGAGACCAAAGGATCATGAGGGAAAGTGGGCGGAAACCTGTGTCAGAATAATAGCTATTATTTAGTGTTCTGTTCCGTATCCGTTGATGAGAGACAAGAGGTGTTTTTGGCTGGATCTTCAGCTGGAACGCTGGGATATCTGCTAAAAGAGATGGATTGCCAATGTTTTTAGGTGTTCTGTGCAGCTTTGATCCCCTGTCACGCTGCGATCGTAGTTTCACTGTTGGACGTCGATTGTTTGTGTGTGTGTGTATGTGTGTGTTTTTGGAGGCAAATGGCACTGAGTAAAGATGGAGTTGGTATGATTTTTTTAAACATTTCTTTGCCTTTTATTGATTTAATGAGCTGAAAGCTGGAAAGCTTTGACCTTGTCAATGGAATAATCGTCTTCTGCATTTTCTCTCATTACTTGCAGTCGGACAGCAATGCCAGTTACCTGCGGGCAGCGAGGGCAGGGAACCTTGAGAAGGTCCTCGACTACCTGAAGACTGGTGTCGACATCAACATCTGTAATCAGGTATGAATCATTTCTCTTACCATGTGACAGGATGTAAAAATATCATCATCATTACTGAGAATGATGGAAGTAAACACTGAAAAAATGTATGGTATGACAAAATGTAATTTTCATCAGTAGCTGTACTGTGTATCTGTACTGTGTTATAATACTGTTAAAAAGTTTGGGGTCATTAAGATTTTTTGGGGGGAAGAAATTAGTACTTTTATTCAGCAAGAATGCATTAAATTGATTAAAAGTGACAGTAAAGAGATTTTACAAATTAATTGTTTTAAATAAATGCTGTTTTTTTTTACATTATATTCAAATAACTTTCCATTCAAATTGTCCTGAGGCAGCACAAGTGTTTTTAACATTAATAATAGTGCTGTCAAACGATTAATCACGATTAATTGCATCCAAAATAAAAGTTTTTGTGTACATAATATATGTGTGTACTGTGTATATTTTTATGTATATATAAATACACACACACATACACAAATATATGTTGAAAATATTTACATTATATATTTTTGTTATATATAAATATATTTAATACATAAATGTAACATATTTTTATTAAATATATACATGCGTGTGTGTATTTATATATACATAATATCTCATAATATATACATAACTCAGTACATACACATTATGTAAACACAAACTTTTATTTTGTATGCGATTAATCGTGATTAATCGTTTGACAGCGCTAATTAATAATAATAAAACAAATCTTTCTTGAACATGAAATCAGCATATTTAAATGATTTCTAAAGGCTGGAAACTGGAATTATTGTAATAATATTACAATATTACTGTTTTTGTTGCATGTTTGATTAAATAAGTGCAGTCTTGGTGAGCCTATAACAGACTTATTTAAAAAGCATTAAAAAACTTACTGACGCCAATTTTTTGAACAGTATTGTATATGATGATTTTGTAATGGGATGTAGTGTTGCTGATATTAAGGATTTGAAAACTTTGATTATTAGAAAAGTAGTTTAAAAATAACTAAAATAATGTTGGAATCAGAGGAATCAGTCTTTCTGAAACCCTTCAACTTTTTGCCGTGGGAAAGTGTCACAGTTGTGTGATATCAGCCAGATCTCATGCTGTTCTGTGAGGTGTAAAAGAAAAGTAAAACGCTTGTGGTTTTATTAAAAACGAAAAAAATAACCTTTAATGAGTAGTTTCATTTAAATTATATTTTTTATATTAATATTAATTTAAAGGAATTGTTTAATATTAATTTTTCAAATATTTTTCCAAAATGTCTCATTTTGTGAAAAAAATAATAATAATTTGATCAAATTCTTTTAGGCGATTATCTGTGACAGTGTTTACATATGATATATGTGTATATATTTCCCTTCTGGTTCAGACTGGTTTATACTAGTCTGCTGCTTTGTAACAGTATGCCTGACAGACAACCACAACCATTCTGTTCACTAGCAGAACCTGCATTTTGTGTTTCAGAATGGGTTGAATGCATTGCACCTGGCATCCAAAGAGGGGCATGTGGACGTGGTGGCCGAGCTGCTCAAATTGGGCGCTAACGTAGATGCAGCAACCAAGGTCAGTTTGACACACACACAGAGCCTCCAGCTTGAGGAGATGTTTGTATCTGTGTCTGATATCACATGGTGTTCTCTGCTCCTGTGAGCATGTTCACACTGGGTATAAAAAGCCTCTAGTGCTGCATTCACTCCGCAGGAATGAAGTGTGTGTGTGTGGAGGTAAACTACAGGCCAGCGGAAACAACACTGCTCTGGCACAGGGGATGGAATGGTTGCTGGGGGGATGCCAGTGGGACAAAAGCGCTCATTAGATGGGGTGACACAAACAGGTGGTGGAGAGATTAATCGAGAGATGCCACTCATTCTCTCTCTCTGTTGTTTCTCCATCTACTCTAATCCAGAAAGGAAACACGGCGCTGCATATCGCCTCACTGGCGGGACAGGAGGAAGTGGTGAGAGAGCTAGTGACCAATGGGGCCAACGTCAATGCACAGAGCCAGGTACACATTTCAGACTCCACAAACTTTTATATACCCACACACACATAATCACTGAGTTGGATCTTCCAGCTTTTCTGCAAGGCAGCTCATGTACACTCTTAATCTGTTTCTATTTTAGATGACCAGCCAATGAACACACAGATATACACACATACACACACATACTGTACACACTGCTTTAAACTTGAGCTCAGTAAGTTATGAAGGCCACCTACATTATTGGAGTGCCAGTAATAAAAGTATTTCCTGCACTGAGCTCAACACAGTACACACAGATGTAAACTCTGGTTAAAAATTTTTTTTGTCTTTTTTTGTGGCAGCTCATATTCTTTTGTGCCAAATAAGTCATAATTGGGTTTTGCTTTAGCAGTCATATGTTAATGTGATCATGGTTGAAATGTCAATATCATGATCATGTCTGATTATGGAAAAAGAGGTATTTTTGCTTGGGAGTTTGTCTACATTATTTTTTTTTGTCAAAGGTGCAAGGAAGTTATGGTTTGCCATTACAGAACTAATGGCATTTGAATGAGACATTTACAAATAAAATGAAAGGAACCAGATTTTGAACTTAAAGATAAAGTGCTAAGAGATAAACATGATGATAAAGGGAGGCTGTGTCTGTCTCTGCTTGATGCTCCATCATCACAAAGTATTGCCGTCTCCTACCTGCACTGTCAGCATCTCTGTGTTGCGATGGGAACTGGGTCACTGAGGTTATGTATGGGGGGTGTAATGGAGGTCTGTCTTCTCTGGGGAAATCTCAGATGATTTCAGAAATATTAAGAATGACAGATTTTCCATGGCAACCTGGCTGTCTGGTTACCACAGCAAGGGTCCGTGCTTCATGCTTATGAAGTAATTCAAATAAAACTTTTCACTTCTGATTGATTTGTCTTTGCTGAGAGGAGGGGATGGGTTGCACAGCAGAGTCGAGCTGTGTCAGGTTAATAGAACAAATGAGACACTTTGAGTTTTGTGCATTTCAAATCAAGTCTCTGGTGTCTGTTTGATGGTTTACAGTTTATATATATTATAGGTCATCTTGAAATAGAACTTTTTCTGTATTAAAAAGGATAAAATGGGGGATGAAAAGGTAGGGGGGAGATCAGTTAATTAGCTGAGATATCCAGTTGTTGTTAACATGTTGTTAACATGTATTAAGTGCATGTTAGACAATTCTGATCAAATTGTGTAGGTCCCAATGTCCCATTTCTCTATCTGTGCAGTAGCAAAATAAAAGATATTATTTAAATGTATATACATTTTAAATGAATTAATGTCAAGTCAAGTCACCTTTGGTTATACAGCGCTTTTAACAATACAGATTGTGTCAAAGCAGCTTTACAGTGTCAAAATAGGAAAATAGTGTGTCAGTGCAAAAGGACAATAGTAAACACTCAATTTTCAGTTAAAGGCAGTTCATCATTGAATTCAGTGATGTCATCATTTAGCTCAGTTCAATTTAAATAGTATCTGTGCAATCAAGTCGACGATATTGCTGGAAATTAATTGTCCCCAACTAAGCAAGCCAGAGGCGACAGCGGCAAGGAACCAAAACTCCAGCGGTGACAGAATGGAGAAATAAACCTTGGGAGAAACCAGGCTCAATCGGGGGCCAGACGAACCAGCAGGTTGATCCATCCTGCAGCATGTATTGTAACATTAATGTAATGTTTGTTTCAGAATGGCTTTACCCCACTCTACATGGCTGCACAGGAAAACCATCTGGATGTGGTGCGCTTCCTCCTGGAGAACAACTCCAGCCAGAGCATAGCCACAGAGGTTTGTGTGTGTGTGCATGTGTGTGTGTGAGAGTATTTTATTGATTACTGAGGTGAGCCGGAGTGACCTTGAGCAGTACACAGATAAGTGCTTCCTACTCCTCACCTCCTTTTTTTCACACAACATACAGATTTATATAATGGTAAAAGTGTTGAGGTTATTAAGATTTTTAATGTTTTTGAATGTAGTCTCTTATGCTTACTTAGGCTGTGTTTATTTTAACAAAAATGAAGTGAAATGCAGTAATACTGTGAAATTTTAAAATCTAATTTATTCTTGTGATGGCAAAGCTGAATTTCAGCAGCCATTACTTCAGTGTTCAGTATTGCATGATCTTTCAGAAATCAATTTAATACAATGATTTGGAGCTCATTTCTTATTATTATCAATGTGGAAAACAGTTGCCCTGCTTAATATTTTTGTGGAAGCCATGATACTTTTTCAGGATTTTTTTTTTTAAAATAAAGGATATGTCTTTACTGGCACTTTTGATCAATTTAATGCATAACTGCTGAATATAAGTAATCTTTCAAAAAAGTCTTACAGACCCCAAACCTTTATTTCAGTTTAGTGTTTACAAATGGAATTTTATATATTGTAAAACAAAATACAGTAATTAATGTAAAATGAGGTATATGAATTAGTAATTAAGCCTGTTTGTCTTCCTCTCTTTAGGATGGCTTTACACCGTTAGCCGTAGCCCTGCAGCAAGGTCATGATCAGGTGGTTTCTCTGTTATTAGAGAATGACACAAAAGGTAAAGTCCGTCTGCCTGCACTCCACATCGCAGCCCGCAAGGATGACACCAAATCTGCAGCTCTGCTTCTTCAGAATGACCACAATGCGGATGTTGAGTCCAAGGTCTGTCTGAAAGTCCATTACTCACAATTTTTTCTCTCTGTCTATCACTAAATCTTACCAAAACAACATTTTGCTTTTCAAATACATGTATAAACACAGAAACACACACACTTTCCTTCGCCCACATCTTTTGACATATTTTAGAATGTAATCAAGAGCAGTTTTTCATATGCTCTATCCATATGTTTTGCTTTTAAATGTGATTTGTGTTATTTTTATCCTCTAACTCACTCACCCACACTTAGTCCTGTCTTTAGTTTCTTTGTTTTGGTTTACCTGTCAGTGTTCACTAACTGCCCATTCTCTCCTTTCCTCACATCTCAACGTAGATGATGGTGAATAGAATTACAGAGGTATACCCACGATAAACATTAAGCTGTTGACCCCCACCTCCACCCCTGCTTTGCCTAGAACACCCCCTTGTGTTGCTCCCACCCTTGTCGTACCATCTCTATTTCTGTATAATTTCCTGTTTTCTCTTCTCTTATTCGCTATGTGCCCTCCCTCTCTGGGGATGGAGGAATGAGACCATGCTTTGGGTGGAGGACTGAAGCATGTTTTGATTTCTGCAGCTACAGGCCGGGGTTCCCCATCTAAACATTCAGCTTTCTGATTGGTGAAAAGAGTTTTGTGTCAGTGGTGGTGTGTGGTTGCTAGCACTGATGTTAATATCGGTAAATAGAAACTATTAGTTTTTAGAGCCCGCTGATGAGATTTTGTTGTTTGTAGAGAGGTTTTCATCTCAACATGTGAAGTAAAATAGCACTAGATCTAGTCTACTTTTGCTGGACAATATGCAGATCAAACATGATTGTTATAGTTCACATTTAAGGGACACCATTATATCAAAACAGGCAATTTAATTTAATTTAATTTTTCTTTAAACAGGCCAAAAATATTTATCTTGTCCAATTAAATGCTCCCTTTCAATTATAATTGCCACCACCTTCATTTTTCACTAATCAATTGGTTGTGAAAGAAGCTAGAATTTAACAATTTGTCTATATCGCAGGAATTAAAATTCCATTTGTCAAACCATTTAATGACTCTAAAATTTTGAGTCTTAAAGACCTATAACAGTTTAAAATATAGTATAAAATATTCACAAACTTTTTGTTTTTGCAACAAAACTATTTACCATTTAACTATTATAAAAATATATGGCTTGATTTTCTTATGCCAAACAGGAATCATTGAAGTACAGTATTTTGGACGGTGTGAAAATGTTTAAAGTGTATGTGAAAGTTAATCTGGCCTTTTGAAGATGAAGAGAAGAGAATTCATTAGAATTAGAGTACTGCATAATGCAAAGGTCACTTCACTGGCACATCCTGCTACTGTAGAAGTGAGCAAATGGTACATTTTAAGTTTGACCTTTTAAACAGCTTTTATTACTAACTGGATGTAGCATGTTGTTCCTTTGAGCATTAGATGTTGTGAGACATCTATTCATTTGGTTTGGCTGTAAAAGAGGAACCCGGCTGGCCAGCTGCAGAGATGAGATGGTCTGGTAGTTTAGTCCTCCCTCTCTGGGGCTTGTGCATGGGCCTTTAGACAAATACCTCCCTCAGTTTCAGTTAAACAGCTGGAAATCTTGCCGTTTAGAATTGTTGCAATGCTACGAAAAGAATCTGCACATGTGCATGGTCGAGATTGCCAACATGGCAAGCAACAGCAGTTTGGCCGTGTAGATTTATAGTTCACACTTTTGCATGAAAGAGAACATTGCTAAATTGCAAACTAACAACCACATGTAAAGAGCAAAGCGCCATGTCCGTGAATTTGAAGCATTTAAAGGGTTTTCTGAGTCAATAGAAATGTGAATGCATTGATCATGATGACTGTATGGTGATAATCTATGAGAATGTTCATTCCGTTCTCCTCATAGGTGACCGTAAGTGTTGTCTCTTGTCTAGAGTTAGTTCTGTAAATATCATAGTCTATTCGTGTGCAGCTGGCAATGTTTTTCCATTCACGCCTGTGGCTAATAATTGCAATAATTCCCCTCAAAATTGGTGGAGCCCCGTTCCCTTGGAGATGAGAGAGCAAACAGAGGCGGGGAAGGGCTATGCTGAGCACCACCTGCTTTGTGTCGGATTATTGGCTAATTGAGATGGAAATCTACCATGACTGGAAGGCCTTTGCTGCAATGCAGCTTACCGGACACCTCCATCTCGCTTTGACAGCTGCCTTTCATATTCAAAATGTTCTTATATTATATAAAGGGTTTGTTTTTTATGTAACACACTCAGATCCATTGTCATTTACTTTTTATGTATTTATTGATGGAATGTAAAGAGTACAAATTAAATTATTTGTGATCATTTTTAATGGGGATATATAATTTTATTTAGCCATTAAAGAGAGGATCATAATTAGTAGCATGAGAACACAGATAATCCCAAGTCTAAGGAAGCACAGGTAGCTAAATGGACTCATAAATAATTGTTTTAACAATTCTGCTCTTTGTCTTTCTTGTCATCAGAGCGGTTTCACTCCTCTCCACATTGCTGCCCACTATGGAAACATCAACGTAGCAACACTGCTGTTAAACAGAGGAGCAGCAGTGGACTTCATGGCAAGGGTGAGATCACAGCACCATCTACTGCTTCATTGGACCAATTTTAACAGATTAAAGGGAAACGATTCTCCAAAATCTGTTAAAATCTTATCTTTGATCTTTTGCTAATTCTTTGTAATACACACTTTTGAATATTCCATTCAGGGGAACTGATTCCCATTCGAAATGCACCAAGTCTTGGTTTCAATATGACTGTGGTCATGCAGTTCCTCTGATTGTCAAATGGGGGCAGTATTGCATTAATGTTGTAGTATTGTCACCAGAACTGGAGCCTGAAATGCTCCATAAGTGTTTTGATGAATGAGCTAAATGATCTGCCTAAGGCTCTTTGTGAGCTCTCGTGTGTGTGTGTGTGTGTGTGTGTGTGTGTGTGTGTGTGTGTGTGTGTGTGTGTGTGTGTGTGTGTGTGTGTGTGTGTGTGTGTGTGTGTGTGTGTGCCAAATGCCCTCTCGGCTGAACTCTCTAAACTGTCATATGGCCGGCTCAGTCCAAACAACCTCATGTATGAATCTGCTGCAGCCTGAGGGTCACATGCACACGGTTGCAATGCATCTCATATGCCATTCAGAATATTTTGTATTTTTTCACAGAAATATATTATTGTTATTTCATACATAATTATTTTGATATAATATCTGTGGAGTGTGATTGTAACCATTTCTCTTGTATTTGCGGTGTGTCCTATGGTGTTTGTGTGGGTTGCATACAGAATGACATCACTCCACTGCATGTGGCGGCTAAGAGAGGGAATGGAAACATGGTTAAGTTGCTGCTGGACCGTGGAGCGAAAATTGATGCCAAGACCAAGGTAACACAGACACACACACACACACAAATGTATGCTATACTACAAATTACCACAAATTACACTATTTTTAAATGTGTGGGGCCATTAAGATTTTTTTAATGTTTTTGAAAGAATGTTGCATGAATTTAATAATAAAAATACAATAAAAACAGTAATATTGCAAAATATTTAAAATAACTGTTTTCTGTTTTAATATATATTTCATACAATGCATGTAATTTATATCTGATGGCAAAGCTTAATGTTCATTACTACAGTCTTCGGTGTCACATGACCCTTCAGATATTATTCAGATATGCTGTTTTGGAGCTTGAGAAACATTGCTTAATATGGTCAATGCTAATATTATTGTGGAAGCTTTTTTTCAGGATTCTTTGATTTTTCTTTTGAAATATAAAAAAAAACAGCATTTATTTGAAATAGAAATCTTTTTAACATTATAAATGTATTTATTGTCATGTCAATGAAACAAATTTCTGTCAATTTAATGCATCTATTTTGAATAAAATAATTAATTTCTTTCAAAAATCTAGTCTTACTGACCACAAACTTTTAAATGTGCAACTATGGAAATGGACATATAAAATATACTATTAGTATAGGAATAACAAGACAAGACTTTTGTCTAAATGAATCTGTGATTCAGCAAGCTTCACCTCTTAAGGAAAATGTCAGGCAGCTTCTTTGGATGTTCCTGCAGTTATACTGTATATAGTAGCTCACCCTTTGACCGTTAACCTCAGTGATATCACAGACGAGCGCAAGCTTCAGAGTACATTATGCACCTTGTAAATACTGTATGTCAACATTAGCTTAGAATTCCTGTAAGGGCACCCAATATAATTTGGTGACTAAAACTGTCAAAATAAAATAAAATTTAATTAATATCAATAAATATAGTTCAATAAATAAATAAAGTGTAGGTGCATTAGTAAAGGTAACTATCAGGCAAAATCCAAAGAAGTATTAACTTCAATACTTTATACTGCCTTAAGTTGAATAGCTTTGCAAGAAATATCAAGCAGGTCAGCATATATTGTCAGTGGAGCATCCGGAGGTGCTGATGTTTGTCTGTGATATCAGCTGGTCTTAAGAGTATGATCTCAGAGGGTACGTTTTTAATATTATGTAACATTTTATCTTTGTTTTTGCCTGTGTGTGTGTGTGTACGTAAAGGATGGTTTAACCCCTCTGCATTGTGGCGCACGCAGTGGACATGAGCAGGTTGTTGAGATGCTGCTGGACAGGGGAGCTCCCATCTTGTCCAAAACGAAAGTAAGACCTCTGCTTCTCTGACCCCAAGAATTACTTTGTGTGAGGGTATGTTTGATCGCTGATTTACCCATACTTTCTGCACATGCCTAAGACTGCCCTCGTGTGGCCATTATTTTTTACAGCTGTGACATGTTTATCAGGCCCTCTTTGCTATCAGATTTTCTCCTGACTGCAGGAATCTGATATGTGACCATAGATTGTGGTTTTAGGTGCCAAAGCATATATATCAGTTTTATTGATTTTTGTGTGTGTGTGTGCCAAATGCCCTCTCGGCTGAACTCTCTAAACTGTCATATGGCCGGCTCAGTCCAAACAACCTCATGTATGAATCTGCTGCAGCCTGAGGGTCACATGCACATGGTTGCAATGCATCTCATATGCCATTCAGAATATTTTGTATTTTTTCACAGAAATATATTATTGTTATTTCATACATAATTATTTTGATATAATATCTGTGGAGTGTGATTGTAACCATTTCTCTTGTATTTGCGGTGTGTCCTATGGTGTTTGTGTGGGTTGCATACAGAATGACATCACTCCACTGCATGTGGCGGCTAAGAGAGGGAATGGAAACATGGTTAAGTTGCTGCTGGACAAAATATTCTGTGGCCATTATTTTTTACAGCTGTGACATGTTTATCAGGCCCTCTTTGCTATCAGATTTTCTCCTGACTGCAGGAATCTGATATGTCACCATAGATTGTGGTTTTAGGTGCCAAAGCATATATATCAGTTTTATTGATTTTTCTCATCTATTAGCATTATTCTTGTTAAATGTCCATTGCTATTTTTTGGTTTGCTATAGAATGGTCTGTCTCCACTGCACATGGCGACCCAAGGGGATCACCTGAACTGTGTACAGCTGCTCCTTCAGCACAATGCTCCCGTGGATGATGTCACCAATGATTACCTGACGGCACTGCACGTGGCCGCTCACTGCGGACATTACAAAGTGGCCAAAGTCATTGTGGATAAGAAGGCCAACCCTAACGCTAAAGCCCTGGTGAGAGCAGAGAGAAAAAGAGAGCCATGCACATTCAAATTTAGAAAATATCCTCTCGCTGTTTCCTTTCTCACTGCATTTCTTTCTTGGAGTGACTGGGTTCATTTTCCTGTGTTGACAGATGCAGCTGTGTGGATGTTAAGCTCTCTCTTTACAATGTGTGAGACAAAAACAAAGTTGAGACATGGAGGATGACATAATGTGAGCATGTTGCCATAGTAATACTAAGACATGCTTATGACAGTTTTAAAATAAACCTGAACCTCAGAAATAACTTGATTGGCGTTTAAAACAGATAAAATGAACAGCAGCACACAGCTTTATTACAGAATACAGTGGGTTTGTTCAACAGCAGGAAGGTTTTTGTGGTTCCCCACTTTTGGTAAAGGTGGGTGTGGTGGCATCTCAGTCTAGCAGAGCATGTTTGTGTCTACATCAACAGAACGGTTTCACACCTCTTCATATTGCCTGTAAGAAGAACCGAATGAAGGTGATGGAACTGCTGCTGAAACATGGGGCATCACTGCAGGCAGTCACTGAGGTATGAGAGAAATTGGATGTTTATTAATAATTTATGTGATATGATATTGTACCAGAAAAGCACTAAAATGAGTTTAATGTTCACAGTTTTAGTGAATATGCTTGGAAAACATAATAGCACAAGCAGTTTTATATATGTTTCAGTGTTTGTTTGTGTTTTGTTTGAATGTTTTAGTCGGGGTTGACACCCATCCATGTTGCTGCATTTATGGGTCATGAGAACATAGTGAAACAGCTCACACATCATGGAGCCTCACCCAACACCACAAACGTGGTACGTTTCCTCTTTAAGTACAGTGTCGCTCACAGATACAGTATCTGTACCATCATTCTGTGAAACTTAACTTTTACTTTTGTAAATGCAGTTCTATCATTATAAACATTCTATCAGACATAGAATATCTTCATTTGTTAATACAGTATATGGCTTTGTGCAACTTAAGCTAAATGAACAAAACTGAAATTATATAAAATGATATATTATGTAAAAAAAATAAACAACATACAAAAATAAACTGATATTTTAAGTGACTGGTTGGACATATTTTTGTTTGATTAATTTTTTCAAACATGATAAAACAACAAATTATGAATGTTGAATGAGAGCCAACCTTTGAACTTGGCCCTGCAGAGACAAATGATTTCACTTCCTCTTCCCCATGTCATTCAAAATAACTGTTCTTTATAATTTTGAGTTGGATATTTTACATTATATTGCTTTAATAATAATAAAAAAAATTCTTAAGAGTGATTGTATTAGAAAATCAATACAAAATTTACTTGTTTTTGGTTAAAATGTATTAAAGAAAATATTATTTTCTTTATATTGAATATAAATTATAATGGCTATACTGAAATAATGAATAATAAAATTATTGTCCTTCTTTATTTTTTTCATTAAAAATATTACATCACAATATTATTATGTAAAATTAATTTTGAATTAATATATTAAAGCTTACAACTCACAAGCACTTCATTAAATATTTTGTTTGTAGAGAGGTGAAACAGCATTGCACATGGCAGCAAGAGCCGGCCAGGCTGATGTTGTCAGATACCTGCTACAGAATGGTGCTAAAGTGGACATCAAAGCCAAGGTGAGTCACACACCTTAGCTCAAATTTGAATAAACCACTGTCCACATCCCATCACACACATGATTAGAACATGACAGATGAGCTTTTCAGTTTTGCCTACCATTGCTCTGTCTCTCTCTTTCACTCTCTATTTCCATAATAACAATTTCTAGGATGACCAAACAGCCCTGCATATAGCTAGCCGGCTGGGAAAATTGGAGATTGTACAGCAGTTGCTGCAGAAGGGGGCGTTACCAAGTGCTGCCACCACCTCTGGCTACACCCCTCTCCACCTCGCCGCCCGTGAGGGTCATCAGGAGATAGCAGCACTCTTGCTGGAGCAGGGAACATCCCTCTCTGCAGCAACTAAGGTGTGTGTGTTTATGTGTGTACTGCGTAATCAGTGGGGGCAAAAGTCTGAGACCACACTGAACATTTAGAATTTAAATGTGGATATTAGTAAAGTTTTAGGACTTTGAAAAAGTAACCAAATAAAGTCACCATGTAAAATGAAGAAAACATACATCACCATTTGGTGTCACTACAAGTTTTTTTGGTAAGAAATGGATACTTTTATTTAGTGAGTATGCATTAAATTGAACAAAAGTAACACTAAAGACATTTGTGACAATGGACCACAAAACCAGTCTTAAGTGTCAATTTTTCAAATTTGAGATTTATACATCATCCAAAAGCTGAATAAATAAGCTTTCCATTGATGTATGGTTTATTAGGATCTGACAATATTTGACCGAGATACAACTATTTGAAAATCTGGAATCTGAGGGTGCAAAAAAAATCAAAATACTTAGAAAATTGCCTTTGAAGTTGTCCAAATGAATTCTTAACAATGCATATTACTAATCAAAAATTTTATTTTGATCTATTTATGGTAGGAAATTTACAAAATATCTTCATGGAACATGATCTTTACTTAATATCCTTATGATTTTTGGCATAAAAGTAAAATCGATAATTTTGACTCATACAATGTTTTTTTGGCTATTGCTACAAATATACCCCAGTGACTTAAGACTGGTTTTGTGGTCCAGGATCACATTTATAATTTTACAAAAGATTTCTGTTTCAAATAAATGACTTTCTATTTATCATATATATATATATTTTTTTTATATTTTTACAAAAGATTTCTGTTTCAAATAAATGACTTTCTCTGTCAAATGATTAATCACGATTAATCACATCCAAAATAAAAGTTTTGGTTTACATAATATATGTATGTGTACAGGGTATATTTATTATGTATATATAAATACACACACATAAATTATATATTTAGAAAATATTTACATGTATATACATTTATATATTTATATTCTTATATTTTATATTATATATAAATATATTTAATATATAAACATAACATATTCTTCTTAAATATATACATGCATGTGTGTGTATTTATATATACATAATAAATATACACAGTATACACACATATATTATGTAAACAAAACTTTTATTTTGGATGTGATTAATCGTGATTAATCATTGACAGCCCTATATATATATATATATATATATATATATATATATATATATATATATATATATTCTGTTTCAAATAAATGACTTTCTATTTATGATTTCTGAAGGATCGTGTGACACGAAAGACTGGCTGCTGATAATTCAGCTTTGCCATCACAGGAACACATTACATTGTAAAATATATTTAAATAGAAAACAGTTATTTTAAATAGTAATAATATTTCACAATATTACTGTTTTTACTGTATTTTTGATTAAATAAATATAGAGAAAAAGACATTACAGACTTCTGTCAAAAACATTTTCTGGACTCCACTATATGTGGTTTGTATGCACAGTGTTTTATTCCCCTTATTCTGTCATAATGAAAATAGCATAAATAAGCATCTTTTCTTTTCCTTTTTTTTCATTACCACATATACATCCACAGAAAGGATTCACTCCCCTGCATGTGGCTGCAAAGTATGGGCAGTTGGAAGTAGCCAATCTTCTGCTGCAGAAGAAAGCTGCGCCGGATGCAGCAGGAAAGGTTGGTGAACAAATGCAAACGTTATGCACACAGTTACATGCACAAGCACATCTAAAAATATGCCCATTTATGCATGGTGGTTTACATTTCTTTACATAACACAGCTTGGTTCTGTCCCAAAATTTGATGTGGACTCATGGTTGTTCGTGTGGTGTCCCATTTGTCATTATGATTCAAAAGTCTGAAAAAAAAATAAAATAGGGCATTGGTAAAACATTTACTATAAAGTAATGAAATACTTGTGTCTACTTAGAAAAACTGGTTGGAGAACATTATTTTATATAAAACAGATATTGTTGAATGGCCTTCGATGAAGAAACCTGATTTAATAGCCAGAGGGTGTAGTTACAACATCGACCAGCAGGGGCTAACTGGGCCAAGCTAACCAGCCAAACCATGACGCCTTAGACCACAAGGGCCAAGGGCATCATTTGGGACAGGGCCTTCATTTGCCGTCTGTTCATCTGTGTCAATCTTTCTCCAAATGGTTCCTCCTCACTGTTCTTGCACTACAAAGTATGACTGTCATAACTAGATTTATTGAGAGATATTTACAGAGCTGACAAATTTTGCAGATTTTCCTGTGTTAAGTCAGTGTTGTAATGAGGGTCTGGTTTCCTTAACATAGATTATGCTTTTTAATAAGTACAACAGTGCAGATATGAAAATACTACATAGAAGCTTAAAGGAATAGGTTACCCCAAAATAAATTTTTGCTGAAAATGTACATACTCTCAGACCTTTTGGCAAAAGATTTGGAGAAATTTAGCATTTGATCACTTGCTCCCCAGTGGATCCTCTGCAGTGAATGGTTGCCGTCAGAATTACAGTAGAGTCCAAACAACTGATAAATACATCATAATAATCTATAATTAATCCACACGACTACAGTCCATCAGTTAATGCCTTGTGAAGTGAAAAGCTTCATGTTTGTAAGAAACGAATCCATCAAAGTGTCTTTTAACTTAAAATTTTTGCTTACGGTTAAAATATGAGTTATTATGGATTATAGACTATTATTATTGTCCAGATCAAGGGTCTAAAGTTAAAATGTTTTAATGATGGATTTGTTACTTACAAACATGCAGCTTTTTGCTTAAGACATTAACTGATGGACTGGAGTTGTTTGGATTATTGTGATGTTTTTATCAGCTGTTTGGACTCTCATTCTGACGGCACCCATTCACTCCAGAGGATCCATTGGTGAGCAAGTGATGATTAAGGCTAAAAAAAACACATCTACATCTTGGATGGTCTGAGAGTGAGTAAATTTTCATAAAATTCATTTTTGGGTGAACTATTCCTTTTATTCTGTATTAAGGAAAGACACACTCATCCCGTGAAAATGTTTTTTCATGTCATACTATGTGTGAACTCATGCAGCTATCTTAATGTGGTTTGCTGGAATTTCTTCCCTCTAACTTTAACATGGTGTGTTTGTGTGTATGTGTGCGTGCTTGTGTGTGTACACCTACCATGTGCACACTCATGTACTGTATGTGCTGACATACATGCATGCGTCCTGTGTTTGTGTTTGTGTGTGTGCATGCTGGTGTTTGTGATCGTGCTTGGGTCTGTGTGTATATTATAGACTGGGTTAACACCGCTGCATGTGGCTGCTCACTATGATAATCAGAGAGTGGCTCTGTTACTGCTGGACCAGGGAGCATCTCCTCATTCTGCTGCGAAGGTACACACACGCTCTCCAACCCATCGAGGCTGGGTTGCTGGATTAACCCTTTCGTGCTGTTTGCCATTGAAATCTAGTGTAGCCATTACTGACCTTACACAATCACATCTCAAGAGTCACAATGTGCTGTTTGTGACTTTGTTGCCATGTACAGTACAAATCACATCTGTGGAGGAAGTCTTAGGCTGAAAAGTTGATGTTAAATTGCAGGAAATCTAATAAACTCGAAGTAAATTAAACTAAATTAACTCAAATTGACGCACAGCAGCACGGAAGAGTTGTTAAACAGGTTGTATTCTAACACTGAGCTCTGCAAAAATAAGTATTTAATCATTATTTTTATTTTGCGGTCCTGTAAAGAATGAATAAAAACAAGAAAATTTTACCTGAGAAACAACATTTTTAAAGAATGTTTCTTGTATAAAGTATGTTTTTCTTACCCTATTTTCAAATAGTTTTTATTCTTATTTTAAGCGAATCTCACTTAATTTCGTTTGGAGTTTGTAAATGGACATTGTAATGGGAAAAAATTGATTGGAGGAAAAACAAAGTTTCAATGATTCTTTTTTTTTTTATTAGTTTTTTTTTCTCAATGAGCCTCAAAAGGACTGCAATACTATTATTCGTGCAATCTCATATTTTTTTTTCCATCTTCGTGTCCTTTTAGTGACTCTGCATGCTTGAAAAAAATCTTGTTTTAGCCTTTTTAGATGTTTTTATAGAAACCAAGAAAAAAATAAGGATTAAGTATATGATTTTGCAATTCCAAAATTTCACGGCTTGCGTTTTCCCAGAGATATCTAGAGTAGTATTAAAATAGTCATCATGGTAACAAGCTAGGAATTTGAGGGGAGTGAAGTGCTTGGTTGCTTCTTACAATCTCTGTTTTGCTAAATTTGAGAAATCCTGATTGGCTTATGTACTCAAGAAAAGTACTAGGAAAAAGAAGAAAAGATTATTACATGCCTGCATAGTATTTCTGTTTAAAAAAATTCTGTATCTTTGCATCTTGTTTCTCTCTCATTCTCTCTAGAATGGCTACACACCTCTTCATATCGCAGCTAAGAAGAATCAGTTGGAGATTGGGACAACGTTGCTGGAATATGGGGCGGAGTGTAACACAGTGACCCGTCAGGGCATCAGCCCACTCCACCTCGCTGCACAGGAGGGCAATGTGGACCTCGTGTCCCTGCTGCTCACCAAACAGGCTAATGTTAATATGGGCAATAAGGTAAACATACTTAAACATGCATATTCCACATACACACAGCACACGGTTGAGAATAAGTATTAGTTTGACTCACAGTGTGTGTTTGTTAAAACAGAATGGTCTCACGCCTCTGCACCTGGCTGCACAGGATGACAGGTCAGGTGTTGTTGAAGTGCTGTTGAACCATGGAGCAGAAATTGATGCCCAAACCAAGGTCAGGGTTCAGGTTTTATGGTGTTTCCATAGATTACAGGTTCATTGTGGACTATACTGTGTGTCTGTATCAGTGTCTGATATTCTCTTGTTTGTCATATTCTCCTAATAGAGTGGTTACACTCCGTTGCATGTGGCTTGTCACTATGGCAACATGAAGATGGCCAACTTCCTGTTAGAGAATCAGGCCAAGCCTAATGCCAAAACAAAGGTGAGTCTGTTTGTAGCTTGTCAAAAGATATTTAGATATATTATCTTGTTTTGCATGTAAATTGACTCACCTTCTCTGTCGTTCTTTGCATAGAACGGTTATACACCTCTACACCAAGCAGCACAGCAAGGCCACACCCACATCATTAATATGCTGCTTCAGTATGGAGCTTCACCCAATGAGCTCACAGTGGTGAGTACTGAGGCATGCTGGGAATATCTGCTTCACTCAGCAAGCTGTCAACCTTGGTCAGCAGTGTATTGTAGCACACACTCACATATACAAACATACACTACTGTTCAAAAGTTTGGGGTGAGTATGCTTTTTTTTTAAGAAATAATACTTTTCTTAAACTAGGATGCATTAAATTAATCAAAAGTCACAGTAAAGGCATTTACAGTAGTGTACCTTTAATATAAACAAATCTCACTCTTTTATGCTTATAATACCTACAGTACATTTACATATGCTAAATATAAAATGCCTCATATACAGATGTAAAGTCTTTGTTTTGTGTTTGTGTGTTGCAGAATGGTAACACAGCTCTCTCCATCGCTCGACGACTGGGGTACATCTCCGTAGTGGACACCCTAAGAGGAGTTACAGATGAAAACCTCACTGCCACGGTAACATATTCAACCTGCGCCACCATCTGCATCCTGACCTACTTCCATCAACATCCTCTACCCTCAATGTCCACAGTTACCATAGAAATTAATACCAGGGAATTTGTATTTCATGCCATTTGCATTCTCAATCAAATCCACACCAACCAGCCACATCATGCTAATCACTTCTGAGCAAAGAATATTATTCTTACATTATTTTATAACTTCATTTCAAAACTGTAAGCCATGCTATGTTTTTTTTTTAAATTACACTTCAAATTGAATTTTGAATATACTATTTCAAGCGTTATTTGATATTTAGTCATTCAGTTTTTTTCTATTAAGATTAGTTTTGCCATCATCTAATGCCAAAGTTAAAGTTAACCTTTAAAAACAGTAATAATTCAATAACACTTTCTAATTTACTGAACATCTAATATAATATGATTGATTATTTTTATTTTTAATGTATTTTAACAAAATAGTATAATGTTTTTTATTGTATTTGTTTTTCAATTTTAATTTTTTTTTGTAATTTTATTTATTTTTATTGTGTCATATTGTTGTTTTTTTTATTGGATGTTTGTTTTTTTCTAATATTTTGCATATTTTCCATTTTTGACCAGCCTGTAACTGAGAAACACAAGATCAATGTCCCGGAGACCATGAATGAGTTCCTGGACATGTCTGATGATGAAGGTAAAGCTGACTAAGTGCTGATCTAAACACACACACATTCACACACAGAGTTTCACTCTTTTTTGGTGAATTATATTGGTTTATACTGAGGTAAAGAACTCTTTACTCTGCTGTGCACACTGAATTAGTGAAGTGGTTGTTAAAATATTATTTATATTTTATATTCTAATGGTTATTTTGACAGCTGTCCGCTAGCTTGCACCATGATCAATGGGCTAACACTATCTGCCTTCATTATTCTGTATGTGTGTGTGTGTGTGGGTGTGGGTGTGGGTGTGGGTGTGGGTGTGTGAGAGTGAGAGAGAGAGCGTGTACATTTAACCTATTGCTGTGTACTGTATGTTTGACAGCTGTGAAAGATCATGAAGCTCAGGCTGATGAGGAAGAAGGTACACACTTCTGCAGTTCTGTTTTTCTCCTCCCCTTTATAATCATCTCCGCTTGATGCATACATTCACTCAGCTTAGATGCGTTCCTCTAGCCTGGCTTTGCAGTGCGCTGTGTGTGTTTCGTCTGTATGCACAGCACATAACCAGAGTGTGATTGCTGTGATTTCCTGTCTAAACCAACTTGACACTCACACACAGTTTTTTTTCATAGTTATAAAAACATATTTACAAATGCTCTCACATAGAAACACAATAACAGATGCCCACAAAAGCCTGTATGTGACTCATACAGTTGCCTGGGATACAGTGAAGCTGGTGTCAGGAGGAGAAGAAAACACTCCACGTGTTGACTATGATGCCAAACTCCCTCTCTTGTCTCCTGGTGCAACGTTGAAATATTCATGAGCTTGATGTCCCTCATTGCACTCCTCTCCATGGTAACTTGGAGGGATGAGGGTATACGGTTACCGTGTATGTCAGCAGATACGCTCACAATGCCACAGGTGACACTGACTTGGCCCACAGGTGTCACCCCTCTACCTGAGAGTGAAAAAGACATGCAAAATGGAGAGGGATAGAGAGATAGTCTTGGAATATGACAAAGCAGTAAAATGCTGAAGTCTAGTGTTGAAACTGCTGTCTTAGCAGTACTGAGAGGTAAAGTGTGCATTAGTGCATGTGTGTGCGTGTATTAACAGCAGACGCCTCTAATAGATCCATAGGTTATCCTGGAAGTTATCTGTGTAATCCCATTAAGCTGTGCATGTAGGTCTTATGTCAGTCAGAAGCAATGAACACTGCACCTTTGATCCCTGATCTGATTTTGTAACTCATACACCTGTTTGTTGTCATATTATGGTGGAGTCTACTTACATGTATTGTTTTTATATTGCGCTAATTGTATTTGCTATAACCTAAACCTAGTCCTTCCTTGCAGAAACTTTTTGCATTTCTAGATTTGAATTAAGATTATTACATTTAAAGTGTTCCTAGACTTTCTTTGTTATTTTAGTATTATTCATATATATACATTTTATTTATATATTAATATTTTTGTTTTCAGTTTTCATTTTAATTTTAAGTTAATTTTTTGTTAATTTATTAGCTTTTGTTGTTTTAAAATATTACTATTTAGCTTTAATTTATCTTTATTTCGATTTGTCTTAGTTTAGTTTTAGTTTTTATTAGTAATTTTTGTGTATTACCTTAAACTTATTTCAGATAGTTTACCAAGACAACATTCTAATTTTCGTTAAATTTTTCAGCCAATGAACTTACATGTTTTTTCCGTGACTTTACCAGTTGTTTGTAATGACTGGATAGTGATAGTTTTCAAATCACTTTTATATAAAATCATAATTATTGAAAAGCTTAGCTTTTTAAATTGCCTATATCATTTTACTGTCATAAATATAACATTTATATTGACAATAGGAATTTTACCTTTTATTTATTTTTCCTTTATTTATTTATTTATTTATTTATTTTTTCAGTTATGTATTAAAATAGTTTTTACATTATTATTCCAGGTCTGGAAATTACACTTTTAAAATTTCGGGGGTGTGGGAACTCTGTATTTAATCTGTTTAGTAAGCTGTTTTCGTTATTTTATCATTTTATCACAGTGTAGTCAGTTTAATATCTTAATGGTGATATTTCATGTATTAAATATCAAAGCCTGATGCGTCCCACAAACATCCAAGAGCACAGTGCCTAGTTCAGCAAATTACACACGTTTAAAAGGAGATGTTGTGTGCATGCACTGTAAGTACAGTACTTAGAAGGGGTGAACTTCCTTACAGTTATGTAATGTTCTTTAGCACTTTTTAATGAGTTTCAGGATTGTTCTATAGTGACTGAGTGTCAGTGTCTGAGGATACCTTGACATTAGCTGATCAAAGACAACATTTATCAGTTTAAAGAACTATCCATACACACACTCTTATGTCTTATGATGCTATATTAAAGGGGACACTTTTTTATCATTTAGATTCAACCCTTACACACAGATTGCTTTTTTGTATACTCTAATTAGGCTATTTATTAATATTATAAATCTCATTTATATTTTCAGTTTTCATTTTAGTATTTTGTTGTATGCCTTTGTATTATTAGTTGTCAGAGTCTGTTAGTTGCCAAGGATGCACTTTAAATTTTGTTTAGATCATGTTTTGTTAACAATAACAACACTGGCACAGACCTGTTAACTTCATAAGATTCAAGCGTGGATTTCAGTCTGAAAGGCTGAATTTAATTAGTGTTTGTCAACACCTATGATTAGACATAATGTAAAGCATAACACGATTCAGATAAGAACATTTCAAACATTGAAGAAAGTGGTCCACACAGGTCAGTTATCAACAGGTTTCTTTGTATTTGTGAGGAGATTTTTTAAATATTTGACCCTCAAAAGTACAGCCAAACCAGAACACGCATATATTAGAAAAGTGCTTGCAGTGACTCCCTTCATTCTCTTGAGAGAACTATGTTGACAGTACTTGGTGTCTTATTACCACCTTGCACTTGCTGCTAGACCTGCAAAATCTTTAGCAACACACACACACACACACTGGAGCTGCTCTGTTTCTGCGCGCGCGCGAGGCTGGATTGGAACGAGAGCAGAGCTCCCCTGACATGTGAGAGTGCAGCTTTGGTAGAGCCCTCCTTCTCTTGACCCAGGCTGCCTGCCTTGTGATTTAACTTTTACCGGGCGAATGAACGGATGTAAATCTCGCACATCCAGTGCTACGAGAGTTCTGGTCGACTCGGGACGACCGACTCTCACATGAGCACCCCGAATAGAGTCCTCATCATCAGTCTTTTTCTCGGAGGATACAGGCTTCATCTGAGAGCTGAACAAATAATCCGAGGAATACGCTAATAACGGATATATCTGTGTCGGAGTGGGATATGGCAGCGCTTTTATGTGAGTGTTGATAGGACTGTCGCTGTGTCAGAATACTGCGGTGTTTTGGGGCTCTGCTGCATACAGCGTTCACCGGCTGGACGCTGCTCGGATATATTATTTTAATGTCCCCTTTTGAAACTCAGAATGGCGTCAAATACAGTGTCTTCTGTTTTTAGACAGGGTGATCTGTTAGTCTTTGTCATGAATGTTCGATGTCAAGTCGTTAATTCGGCACCGGGGTATAAAGGTATTAGCGAGCCGGTTAGGGAAACGGAGGAGTTCAGTAGCGGGAGGGGAGGGGCTGCAGCACGGAGAGAGAGGACAAGCGAGAGTCGCGTTCATGAGAGATACGAAAAAGATGTTGGCTGTGTCTCAAAACCGTCAGAGCTGCCTACCTAGACGTCATTTTATGCAACATAGGCGAGTCCTTAGCTCATAAAAATAACGACTGTCCGAAGCCTATCGAGCTGTCTACCTAGACGGAGGTATTTGTATAATGTCTAGGTGGACAGCTAACGCATCCGTTGCTTTCTATAAGTGTTTTATCGTAAAAACCGTTAAGTTACAACTGAATATTTTATTAAACTAGAAAAACAACAAAACTGTTTTGCTGGATTAAAAAGGTCGTCCAGCCTATCTTAAAAGTGCCCAAAAACCCATTTGTGACCCTGGACTACAAATCCAAACCCATTTGTGACCCTGGACTACAAATCCAATTTTTTTTATGTTTGGGTTTTTTCTGTTTATGTTCTTGTTTTTTAGGGTGTATAAGTAAGAATGAAGTTCTTGGTAATGCATATTACTACTCAGAAATTAAGTTTTGATATATTTACATTAGGAAATTTCCAAAAAAATTTATTGGAACATGATCTTTACTTAATATCCTAATGATTTTTGGCATAAAATAATTTTTTTTAAATTTTGACCTATACAATGTATTTTTTGGCTATTGCTACAAATATACCTGTGCTACTTATGACTGGTTTTCGGGTGATCGAGTCGCATTTTACTTTAACAGACTAGCAAACTGTCTTTGGTGGCTTTTAACTGTTAGTTTGTTATAATTAGACAATAACAACAGATATAGGCAGTCATATTTGTGAAAGTGTTATTTGAAAACGTAATTTATGAAATTCAATTGATATATATTATTTTCATTGTCATATTATTATTATTACATGTTATCTGCTGTGAAAAAACAGATTTAAAAATAATTTGCTGGTCTTACATGGTTTAAGCTGGTGTCCCAGTTTGACCTGCATGAAAGTGTCCCAAACCCCTTTAAAACTACTAAAAAAACAGATTTTTTTTTTTTTTTTGATCAGGTTTAAGAAACTCTTGGGGGTATGATTGAAACTTGCTTTATAGCAGGAGATGCAGTGGTGTCTGATGCAGCAGAACGTTTCCTCTATATGTCAGTGAAATATCGCCACCTAAGTTCCTGTTATTCACGGTGGGACAGAAAAACACCCAGGTGTTACGTGACATTGATTAATAATCTAGAAGCTGTGAGCTGGATGTTGCGTGATGTAAGAAGACCGTGTGGTCCGGTTGGTTCACCCCACAAGAGATGAGCTACAAATTATTACCATTGTGCATTTGAGAAAGACACTTAATCTCTAATTGCTCTAGCAGGACTGTCTTGGCAATAAGTGTACTATAAGTTGCTTTGGGTTTTATTTAATTAGAGCAACGTGGGGGGAACTAATTGCTGCAGCTGCTGATAGGTCACCTTATCAGTTCTCCTTCAAGTGAGCTCACCTTCGGCCTGTCTCATCCCTGCAGGTGAAGATGCAATGACCGGCGAGACTGAGAAGTATCTTCGGCCACAGGACCTGAGGGAGTTAGGGGATGACTCCCTGCCGCAGGAGGGGTACATGGGTTTCAGTATTGGAGCCCGCTCTGCCAGGTAATAGAACTCATTTACATTTTATGATGCTTGCTTGTTTGTGAAGCTGTTTGTACCTTATGCTGGTTCTCCATGAGTAGCAAATTTATATGGAGTTGCAAGTTATTATGGCATGAGCGGATGGCTTTTTGGTGGTGTTTAGATGGATGATCATTTGAATAGGTTTAGCTTGTGGTGTTCGGCTGGTCTTCTCTAAAGGCGTCACTACTTTCTTTGTGTATTGGCTTTTAGTCTGCATTAATAAAAATGCTTTAAGAAGAGAAGGATGGTAGAAAACAGATGAGGAATGAGGGATAGTTAAATCCCAGTGAGATTCATTGTGTATTCAGTGCGGTCAGTCTTCATATCCTCTTGTTTACTGGAAATAAATACTGGGATTTTAGTTCCCTGGAAACTGTTCCCACTACACAAATTCAGCTCACCATGTGTCTTTCAAGTTAAAGTGTGCATGACACAGGTGTTTTTAGGTGACAGATGAAACTATGAGAAATTGTTATGCAAATAATAACAGAAAAACACCTGTTGTACTTTTAGTGCAGACATTAATATTTTACAGTGTTTAATATTTAAAAAGAAGTTAAATCATGCAGCTATTCCACTTCAGCCAAAACTTATGTTCTACAGCTGTGCAACGTTTGCAGAATTTGTACCTCTGATTTTTAGCAAATACAAAACATTGAAATGTTTTAAAGTAACAAAGGAGTACTAAGTTGATGTTGAAACTGAGATATTAATACAATGCACATAATAAAAAATAAATGAAATATATTGTAAGATTATAGACTTTGTAAAAAGGGTTATGTCAATTTATTTTAGCTTTAAGAAAGAAGGCTTAGTCACTATGCTATGCATTTGGGTGTGTGAAAAGGTTGAAAATTTTTTCAAAATTTTACATTTTTATGTAAAGTTTATCCACACTGCGGTCATGTTTGCTGCATTAGAGCACACCTCTATTTGATCTCGTCACGTCATTGTTTGGTACAGTTTATTCTGTCTTTTTTCTTATTGCAATATTCGGAATTATTGAAATATTTTCATTTGCCGAACATTCGGTGCATCCCTAATGTCAACTTTTCAGCATTATTGGCATATGATTATTACTGATGACATCATAGACGCTGGCAGCTTTAATAGACTGCATTCACACTAATGCACAGATCTATTTCCACATATCAGATGTTTTGTCCTGTTCTGAAAACATAACTGACTGTGTTTACATCAATTTCGTATCATAAAAATAGATGCAGGTGCATTTAACTTCAGTCGCGAGCTTCAGGACAAACAAACACAAAGCGCACGTGAAAGTCTTGTCAGTATGTGAGTTTCATGCATCTAATACGTACAGCATTTCAAACGGCAGAAATGAAAAAAAAAGTGACGTGACATACAGCCAAGTATGGTGACCCATACTCAGAATTCGTGCTCTGCATTTAACCCATCCAAAGTGCACACAGCAGTGAACACACACACACACCCGGAGCAGTGAACAGCCATTTATGCTGCGGCGCCCGGGGAGCAGTTGGGGGTGCCTCAGTCGTGGTATTGCCGGCTCGAGACTCGAACCCACAACCTTAGGATTAGGAGTCATAGCCTACTCTGTAACCTCTAGGCCACGACTTCCCACTTTTTTTTTTTTAAGAAAATGAAATGAAAGCATATCTTTAGTAAAAGACTAAAATAACAGCGAGTGGAATCGCTGTCAAGCAATGCGCATGTGTCTCACACTGCATATTCTGTGCAGTGTAGCCTGCCGCATTTGTCTCTATATCACACATATGCGTGAAAAAGCCAAGCTCCGATTTAAAAATAGAGAGTGCGTTTTTAATACTCGCGTGACAAGCGCATATGTGAATGACATCATAGGCTATAATCGATTATGGTCTATCGATGCAACAATAATTTCGACACCCTCACACACATGCATGTATATATTTAAGAAAAATATGTTATGTTTATATATTAAATATATTTATGTATAATATAAATTATATGAATATAAAAATATACATGTAAATATTTTCAAAATAGTGGATCAAAAACTGTCATCAAAATTGTCCTAAAACCTTAGACAAAATGTGTTCTTGTCTTAGGACAACTTTGGTGAACTTTTTTGATCCACTTCAAATGTCGACTACTATACTGTATGTGTGTGTATTTATATAAACATAATAAATATACACAGCACACACACATTTATTATGTAAATATTTTTAATTAGGATGCAGTTAATCGTTTGACAGCACTAGTATTTTCATATCCTCTATTTATGTTCATATAGATATCTGATTAGGAAAAATACAAATGACCAAGTGTAAATACCTGCATAAAATATGCTCGGATGGTCTATTACAGGCTTAATGTATTGTTAATAAATCAGAATCAAATGGACCTTTCATTCATACCGAACATGATGTCCTTTTAAGTTCTATCATCCATATAACCATATGTCAAATCTAGTGCTGTCAAACGATTAATCGCGATTAATCGCATCCAAAATAAATGTTTTTTTACATAATATATGCGTGTGTACTGTGTACACACACATACAGTATATATTGAAAATATTTACATGTATATACATTTATATATTTATATTCTTATATTTTATATTATATATAAATATATTTAATATAGAAAAATAATATATTTTTCTTAAATATTTATTTACATGCATGTGTTTGTATTTATATATACATAATAAATATACACAGTACACCCATATGTAATGTAAACAAAAACTTTTATTTTGGATGCGATTAATCACTATTAATCGTTTGACAGCAATTTTTTTTTTTGTGTTTGTTTTTTTATTATTAATTGTTTGATTGTATTAGTTTGGTCTGAAAAATCTAAAATGCTGTTGTATTCCTAAAGGTACTCCAGTGCTTTTCTAAAATGGTACTCTGTAGTTCCTTATATTATAATTGTAAGTTGTAAGTTTATGAGACGAGTTTAAGGCAGAAGACGCACGTCTGTGGTGTTTTCTGCTGAAGTACATTCCGTTCTCTCATTTATAAGGTCATTATCTGTTTATCGTGGCTGATGGATGATGAGCATAGCAGGTGAGGGAGAGGTAGGACAGGATGGAAAGGTAACACTCTTGTCATGCGAGCATTATGTGGCACAATGGAGCCTGATTTGCTCTTGTTTTTACAGGACAGTGAGGTCTGATTGGCTAGCTTTTGTGTGCCAGTGGTTATGGCGTTTGAGGACAGGGAATAAATGACTGAAAAAAATTACATCATCACCGGGAAGCGAATGCTGAGTGACAAAGTCTGGAAAGTGCGTGACTGTGAAAGTAAAGATGTGATCTGATGGATGCAGACCTTCAGTCTCGTAACGCCTTTAGTTATGATTGATCATTTCAGTTTTGTGCTCAGAACTCTAGTGTAGCTCAAAGGGAAGAATTAGCTTTATGGTTTGCTGCATTTGGATATTGACACTACGGCTTGCTTGCACGAGGCATTAAACAGTCAAATATGAGTCAAATTAGCTGTATAGATTATTGATATAATTACGTCATTTGCAAAATACTCAGTATCCCAGCTGCTTACCCAAGGTAAGACACACTGTTTCATGTCTGAAATTAAGTTTTAATTTCTATAGAAATATTTTTGCTATTTGAATTGTTACTGTTGGAATCTAGATGATCTCATGGATAATATTCTACAGTACAGAGCTTCATATTTTCTGCCTCTTTGTTTTGATAACATCAGCCTGGCATTGTTTGCTCTTACATAGGGCTACTAATGTTGATTGTTATTACCAAACGCACACCCAGTCCTGTCTAGGAGCACAACACATGCTGTGGCAGAGCCTCAGTGCCATGCTTAACTCTCACTGCTTCTGCCACGTCCAGTACATTTTACTCTCTTTTCTCTTTCTTGGCTTCTCTCACTCTCTCTAGCCCCAGGATAAGGTAAGAGTGATGTCTTTCTGTCTGCCTTTCCCTCTCTGTGCCTTTCACCTTCTCTCTCTGTAGCTGTCGTTTCTGTCTCTGCCCCTTTCCATATGTACTACAACTCCCATCATGCCTCGCTCCACTATGTCATCTGGTGCAGTGCGTTTCTGTGGAGTCTCATCCCTATCATACACTGAGGCCTGAGCTCTTCGGCCTGATAGAACAAATTCATGCATCTCAACTGGAGTTTTTCTCTTTGCACTTCTCTTGCGTTGACATTTTATTTGTTCTATCTGGCTCCGAAGCTGAACATGCTTCTTATCGATCACACAAAAGTCATCGAACCTTTTTGAAGGCGGTTTATAAATGCAAAAGATGTGAGGAGTGTTTTAAAACAACAGGAAAAGTGGGCAGTAGTTGTGTGTTGTGAAATATTGTGGTTTTAGATGTTACTGATGTCTGAAATGTTAATGATTAATGTGCTAACTATTATGTTTTGGTTGCTTTGTCAGTTTTTGTTTATTGTGGCATGGATTGTGTTCATATATGTTGTGTTTTGCTGTTGTTTCAGTTGTGTGGTGCTCTATGTAACATCCAGGGACAAAAGCTTCAAGCTGATCAGTCAGCAGTTGAAGCCAATTACTTTGTCACATCAGTGACGGCACATTTAATTGGCCATTACTCACCACATTGATCACAGGGCAATTTTATTGCAAAAATGTAAAATAGATATGGTGTTCTAAGAATGTTTGATTATGATCGCGTCTGCTTTTGATAGAAAAGCACAGAGAGCATAGTTAATCCACATTATGTGTTTAAACACACACATTCACACAGCTTGGTTACAGAATGTTAGGTAGGAGGCACATGATTAGAATATAGCTTAGCCTGTAAGAGAACAAATATTCCTCATAATTTGTTGTTTGCTGTTGCACATGCATGCAAATGCACACAGAGCCATGATACGGCCTTGCTGGCTCTCTTCATAGTGAGATCATTTGAATGAAGTGCATAGCAAAGAAGTAGAATGATGAAGAAGGAAAGGAAAAAGAAATTAAATTAATGCAGAGGAGGGAAATGAGAAGAGTGTGTGTGCTGCAGAGAAGGGCGAGTCACCTGCTTTAATGCTACAGAACCATAAAAACAATGCAGATCAGGACGGATGAAGCTGAAGTGCAAGAAGACAAGAGGAAGGAATGGAAAGAGACTCATTCGTCCAAAAACTAGCTCACAAACCAACACTTTCTTTCATAAACACACTCTCGTGTGCAGTTCTGCTGTGGGTGCCTTCAGTACTGTACCTTTAAATCCTGCTGATTGCTGCAGAATTTTCAATCTCTCATACACACACCGTGCAGCCAACCCAAGACTGCTGTCCTGCAGAGATCCAGGTCTTTCTAATGCCACTGCAGAAGGGTGCACACACTCACACAGTCGTAAATTTGATCTGAGCTGAAAAATACTTATTCAAAGTCTCAGTTAATTAGTGGTCCTTGCTATAACTGTTCCTCACGGATTAGGGGTTTTTCAAAACCAGTCGCAATAGGTGTTAAACCTTGGCACACAGCAAAACCTGAAACTGTTTGTGTTGACATAAATGATACCTCAAATTGTACGATTGTGCGATTGCTATTACTTTTCAAGGAGTTAACAACCACAAATCAATGCATTAAAACACATTTAGAACAGCTTAGCAATCAGATAAGATTTACTCAAAAATGGAGTTACATGGAACTAGCACTGGTTTAACAAGAGAAAAACTTCTGTTCATTTAGATATAAATGAACACTACAGTTCAAATTTCCATTGTTTTGGGTCAGTAAGATTAAAAAAATATATACTAGTAATAAATTACAAAATAATACATTAAAATAATACATTAAAACAGAAAACAGGTATTTGAAATTGTAATATTATTTCACAATATTACTATTTTGCTGTACTTTTGGTAAAATGAATGCTGCCTTGGTGAGTATAAGAGACTTCTTTCCAAAAAAAAAAAAAAATACATTCTTACCGACCCCAAACTTTTGAATGATAATATACTTTTTACATTGTATCAGTAAAACTTTAGAATAGGGATCACATTTTTTACTATTAACTAAGAGTTTTCCCTGAACAAACTCCTTATTCACATTAATGGTTAGTAAGGTAGTGGTTAAGTTTAAGTATGGGGTAGGATAAACATATCTAAAATATTATCATGCAGAATAAGGCATTAAATATGTGCTTTATAAGTACTAATAAACAGCTAATATGCTAGTAATAGGTATGCTAATAAGAAAGTAGTTAATAGTGAGAATTGGTCCGTATCTGATTAAATCATTTAATAAATGTTACTGTTATAGTAATGTTGCCCATACAAAATCTTTTCTGTTTTCTTTGTACCTCCTCTCTGACCATCAGATATTCCCTTCTCCTCTTCTCTTCTCTTCTCTTCTCTTCTCTTCTCTTCTCTTCTCTTCTCTTCTCTTCTCTTCTCTTCTCTTCTCTTCTCTTCTCTTCTCTTCTCTTCTCTTCTCTTCTCTTCTCTTCTCTTCTCTTCTCTGAAGGGTTTAATTTTGTTCTCCCTGGATGTTGCATGTTGTAATATTTGTGTTTTTGTGTTTATGTTTGTTTGTCCTTTTGTGTGCGTCTTTCGCTTTGTGTTTGTGTGTGTCTGCTTGTGCGTGTGCACATGTGTGAACCTCTTACACACTCCAGTCTGCGCTCCTTCAGCTCAGACAGGTCCAACACTCTGAACAGAAGCTCCTTCGCTCGGGACAGCATGATGATTGAAGAGATGCTGGGGCCCACCAAAGACACGGTAAGAGCACCCACTCTGTGGTTTTCCCTGTCTTGTTTTCATTCAGGACTGTAGCCGCTTTTCCACTGTCCGGCCAAACCATTTTTGTAGCTCTACCGTTTTTATAGGCCCATACGGTACAGCAACCTGTCCTCCAACTAATACGCTCGTATAGGTCGTTTGTCCAAATCCCTGAAATACGACCCATCAGAGCGTATACTACAATTGCGCCCCTATCGGCAAAAGGTCGTTTTCATATTAATGTTTTGTACTCTTTTATTTGCACTGTGATTTGCGTTTCGTGTAGCTCAGTTGGTAGATTATTGCGTTATCCCTTGATATGCAATCATGCTATCATGGGTTCGATCCCAGAGAACGGACGTGCACGTAAAATGTATATGCTCAATAAATCATAATTTAGCATGATTTCTGTGAGGGTTAGGTTTAGGGGGGTGGGGTTAGGTGTGGTCATTCAAACGAATAAGCCAGCTAGTAAAATATGTACGAATTACTGTGAGATCGGTGTAAAAAGTCCACACATTGCATTTAAATAAACGTGCGTTTTGATTGGTAATGACGTTATACGTCATTTCATGACAACAGACGCAAGGCGATACTGTCATTATTTTTACGCCCGCTAGAGGCCGCTTAACTTTAATACGTAAATATAGGTCGTAATAAGGTGCTTGCACAAACGACCTATATGGTCGTTTTTTGTTGGAGGACAGGCTCCGGTACAGATACAGTATGATTCATTTTCCACTGTGGGGCTGATAACAGAGCTTGTAATACAAATGCATCAGTCGTTGCCTTGGTAATGCAAGTGTTTACAGATGGTATGAGATGTAAATAGCAGCTGCGTTATGGAGGATGACGTTTCTACAGATATTTCTGTTTACTTCGCTCAAATAGTGCACTTTGCCAGCTAAAGAGAGAAACTGGTAGCCAACAAACAAGTGACCAATCTCGAGTGTCGACGTCTCTGCACTCATTCTACCAATTCAGTTCAGCACTGTTAGCCAACCATACTGAGAATTTTGGGCTGAGAACTGTTTGCAATTTTGCCAGTCAGGACTTTCCACAACAGAGTGAAATGTTTTGGAATATTTGTTTTGGGTCCCATGGGGTTTATGAAAGCCTGGTCCCCTTCCACGCAATCACAAACACACTCTTCTGTGTCACATTCTCATTTCCAAATGTGCCTTTAAATAAATTCTTAGACTTGAGACTGTCAGTCTAATAAGAGTGTATTTAAAGGTACTTTTAGAAATCGAAAATCCTTGACCTCGATCTATCCTTAAACAGTTGGATAGACAGAAGGACAAAGAGAGAGAGAATGATGGAGAGTCAGACTTGGACTCTGTCAGGCTTTTCCATTTTGTGTTTTCCTGCTCTGTTCTGTTGCTCTTTCCAGTATTCAGGCTAGACTCCTGAAATTGTTCAATTCTTAAAGAATACAGAGATGAAGTTACTACTCCACTGATTTTATTTGATTCAATTTTGAATTGTTTTCATTTAGCATGTGTATCAAGCATGAAAGCCATTCCCCTTAACTAAAAATAACTAAGTATAACAAAGTATATGACCATGTTTCCTGTTTATGGGAACATAGAAAGAGAGAGAGTGCAGTACTGCATACTAAAGTGCTTTTATTTTTACTAAAGTGCTTTTTGGGCTTCATTCAAGTGTTCAATTCAGGTTTGATCAGGTAGACAGATCCCTAGGTTTTGAACAACATGAAACACTTCACATTATACCTATTTTCTCTCTTTGGCTTCAGGGTGTATTTAAAGATATTTCCTACATGGTGGACCCTCAGAATAAGGTACAGGTCCTTGATCGTGACCATGTTAGATCATCTCTCTCCATCTTTTCCATCCTTTCATTAGACAAAAATCCAAACACACTAGTTTTTTTCTCATTTATTCACTCATCTGTATTTGTGTGTTATTGTCTGTTTAGAAATACAAGCTCCACCTCCATCTGCAGTGTTTATTTTGTTGTCTTTCACTCATTGTTTTTTCTACTTTTTATTTTTCTTGTTGAGTGTCCTATTTGAAGCCATGTTTCATCCAGATGCATCATCATGATGTTTCCAAAGACATTCTGTTTCGTATATACAGTATATAAGTTTTTTATATATGGATGTGTTTACAGCATCTTGCAGTGACTCGTGAATACAACAGCGAGTGTATTCGGCGGTACAGTTGGACCCCTGATACAGTGGACCACTCACATAACACTGTCTGCAGTCCTGTGCATTCTGGGTAAGAATATGTTTTTGTGTTTAGGTTGTTTAACATTAAGTATGCAAACACATTAGTAACCAAAACATGAATATATTTTGATTATGTATATACAATGTATAAACACTGTTTTTCAAAAGTTTGGGGTTGGTAAGATTTTTGAATGTTTTCTAATATGCTGAAATGTTGCTAAAGGAAAAATTGTTATTATTATCAATGGTGAAAACAGTTGTGCTCCTTAATATTCTTATGAAAACATTGATACATTTATTTAGCATACTTAATAAATAGAACATCAAAAAGAACTTACCATTTTAAATGTCTTTATTATTACTTTTAATCAATAAAATGCATCCTTGCTGAATGAAAGTATTCATTATTTAAAAAAAAACCTTGCTGACCCCAAACTGTTGAATAGTAGTACTCAGTCCTCCTTATTTTACATAATTGACCCATCGGTAAGCCCCGCCCCCCTTAGTTACTGTTGCGAACTTGGACAAACAAACGGAGTTGCTAACTGTTATGTTAAATTTTGGACACAGAAGGACCACCATTCAAGTGGGACTTAAATATGCCATGGAGGGATATATAAAAGATTTTAAAATAAATACTGTGTGGGTATTAATTTTTGAAGCGAGGGTTTACAGATCACAATGCAAGTGGGAGAAGCCTCATGTTACATTCGTCATGATCGCAGATAACAACACCCCGGATCAACACTGTTCATGTATTGCAGGGTATGATTAAATTAGTTTACATTTAACCAGTTTAATATGAAGAGACGGTGAAATGTAGATCTTCGTTTGTGTGTTTTTGCCCTACACTGTACAAGACGTGAGAACAGACTGCTATTTAAGTTTGCTTGGACTCACTAACTTTAGCGTGAGCTAGTTTTATCCAGAGATACCTTGCTAAAGCATAAGATGACATTAACGTTCTGTTTGAGCAGATGAAAATTGTAACTTAATGAGAGTATGACAACCAGAAAACGAACCTTTTTGTCTTCATTGGGATTGGGGGTGAATGCTTTGGGGCATTTTGCTCCATTTTGTTTGGGTTTAGGAAATAGAATAAAATTAATTCCATTGCCTATCCTCTCAGGATACCTGGAATCACTGTTACAAGTACCCCAGGGACATTGTTTTTTCATTTCTGAAGCATAAACCCCATAAAAACAATGCAAGCTTTGGATCATCCAATGTTTCTCTATGGTGCTAAAAAAAGTACAGATGTCCGAGTTCTGCTCCTTTCCTTGTGCAACTGATACTCGACTGCCATTGGCTCATCTGCATTCCAGGGGAATGGCTTACCGATGGGTCAATTGTATTTACAGTTACAATTTTATTTTAGAAGAAAATAAATGTGTTGTTCTGTCTATTAGTTTCACCAAATTAATTGCAATTCTGTTAGAATACCCAATAATCTCAATGCTAGAACATATTGCTTTTAACCACCTAGATCTCCTAAGGGGGATTGAGTACCTCATTAGCACATTATAATGATACCATTTATGATTGGTGGAAGATGATTTAATCCAACAGTCTGCAAACATGATGCTGTTTTGGGCAAGCACGTGAAAAGCTTTTCATTGGCTTCATTGAGTTGTTTACATAAAGCACATTTTGATTTCCTTTAGTTTTCCCTCCACACTTTCTGCTACATTACACAGATCTGATTTTTGACATCAGCTTCATGTTTTTCTTACTTGTATGTCAGCTTTTTTACCATGACAACAACTGTAATAATGAATGTTGTTTATTTTTTTTTTACCTCCTGCTTTCTTCTTTTTTCTTGTCATTAATTTTTTCTTTTGCAGCCCTTCCTCCCCGCTTCCTCAGTATGACTCCAGGTGAAAACTGAGTCCGGTTACATCACTCTTTCTAAAGCTTTCTGTCCTGTCTTCTATTTTTCATCTGTCCTCTCCTGTTTTCTTAAACCCTTTATCTCTATCCTGCTCTCTGGAGTTTTATTCCCTGTTTTATATCCTCATCTGTGTAAGCGCTCCTCCACACTGTGTTTAGCCGGTCTTTGGGAAATGGACCTCATCTCATGCAGAAATCAGCAAATTCAGCACAGTCATAAAATAAATTCCAGATCACTTATTACACACACTAGTCCCACCATCAGCACATTAGGCATTTTGTGATGAAAGGGAGTTTTTTGTAATGTTCTTCATTTCACAGTTAGAAATTACTTGTTAAAGCTTCACCATTTCATCAGTAGGACTGGGCGATATATTGAAAATTAGCAGTATATTGTATTTAAATTGATTCACTACTCTAATTTAAGAAATTGATTATTGTTCGTGCCATCCATCAGTAATGTTCCTGCAAGTCTTGTGAATGGCATATCTGAAATATTTAAAAGTTTTATTAAAAATGTTATATTCTTTAAAAATAGTGTGGAAAAACATGGCATTATTATTTTTAAGATTTTTACCATTTTAGTTATTACATTAAACATTTTAAATGGATATTTTGTCAAAATGGTACCTTGGGGTCAGTATTTGAAAAGAAAATTAATTGATCGAATGACAGTGAAGACTTGGCATACCCAAAACTTCTATTCAAAATGAAAGATGTTATTATTAACTTTTTATTCATCAAAAATAGTACACTTAAAATATCATGCTTCAAATTTTAAGCAACATAACTATTTTCAACATTGATGATAATAATAAGAAATGTTTCTTCAGCACCACAACAGCATATTAGACACGGGAATGAATGACATTTTAAAATATATTAAAATAGAAAACAGATTTTTAAATGATAATATTATGTCTCACAACATTATTTTGGTTTATCGCCCAGCCCTTGTCATCAGTGTTAGGATCTCATGTAGATGAAACAAACACACAATGGCAGTCCACATTCAAATATAAATTGCATTTAGCTCACATTAACAGATAATGGGTGTTTTGGGTTTTCTGTCTACCTGTGGAGGTGTTTTTGGTCACACTGCTGATCACTGATCACTGCTTCGAAACAATTGATCTTGGCAGTAAACTTGATATTATTTTCAGCTTTGCACACCGAGTCATGAGTAAAGTGACTATGGTAATATTTTGGTAAGTCAATAGTGAAGGAATCCCTTGTGTTTCCAGCTGCTGTTGTATGAGGGACTAAATGCTGCCAGGTTTAACAGCTCGAAGCACTGTCACTCTTTTTAATTGTTTTTCCTCTGTTTTAACTAAACTCGCTTACTGTTTCTCCTCCTTTTGGTTTCTGCTTAGACCTTTCCCTACTCCCTCTCTCTCTCTTACCACGTGTGTTGGGTGTACAGTGATCACAGCATGGGAATCGTCTCTCACTCGTTCGTGTCTGTGTAGTGGGTTAGAGTGGTGTCCCTCTTTCTTTCTTCATCTCGGTTCCTCTTTCTCTTCCATTAATCCTTTATTCTCTTCTTAGGTTCCTAGTGAGTTTCATGGTGGACGCTCGGGGTGGGTCGATGAGAGGAAGTCGTCATGATGGGATGCGTATAATCATTCCACCCAGGAAGTGTCCAGCACCGACGCGAATCACCTGCCGCCTAGCAAAGAGGCACCGCCTGGCATACCCACCCCCTATGGTGGAGGGAGAGGGTCTTGTGAGCAGGCTAGTGGAGATGGGGCCAGCCGGGGCACAGTTTTTGGGGTAAGAGTTCCTCTGTGGTGGCTTAAATTATCTGTAGTTTCACAGTAAAAGCAAGTAAATCATGAACAACATAATCTTGGCCTAACTGCATTAGTTTTTAACTTTTTGACAAAAATGTCAATGGGGATTGAGTAATGTCAGGATTTCCTTCTTAAATTCTCAGCAGATTAGTGCTGAACGCAGTATGCATGGTGCACGTTCCCATCTATTTAATGAATTCTCCCCTTATTGTCTTCATTTCATTTTAGGCCTGTGATAGTTGAGATTCCTCATTTCGGCTCCATGCGGGGAAAGGAGAGGGAGCTGATCGTCCTACGCAGTGATAATGGAGAAACCTGGAAAGAACATCATTATGACTGTAAAGTGACAGAGCTCACCTCGATCCTCAATGGCATGGATGAGGGTAATGTACTAATGACATAACTAAAACTTATATGGTTTTCATTAAGTACCTCATGGGTAGTTTTCATTAAATCTTTATAATGTTGTTTGTTTGTATGTTCATATTTAATTACAGAGATGGACAGTCCAGCAGAGCTGGAGAAAAAACGTATTTGCCGCATCACCACAAAAGATTTCCCACAGTACTTTGCGGTGGTGTCACGCATCAAACAAGAAAGTGATTACATGGGACCAGAGGGCGGAGTCCTGAGCAGTGAGGCAGTTCCCATGGTGAAGGCTGCCTTTCCTCAGGGAGCGCTTACGAAGAAGATTCGTGTTGGACTACAGGTAGAAGAACTTATCAAGATGGTTGTTGTCAAATTATGTTTGGTCTAGCTTTTGTATTAAATTAATTTTATTTTTATTTTATTTTATGGAATACCTGGAAATATTAGGGAATTTTAAAATTGTGTTTTCTATAGAAAATTTCTGTTTATGGTTATTATCACTAATTATAAGCTATATATTGATCTTGTTGTAGAGTTTGTATAGATTAAAAACTGCGTGCAAACCATAATGATTTTTGTTTTTTCAGTAATTTCTTTCTTTCAAGTCAGTTTTTTTTTTTTTTTTTTTTTTTTTTTCAATAAATAAGTGTAATTGATTCGTAAGGGGAATTAATTGAAGCAATTTACATAAACCTGACCTGTCTTATCATCTCAAGGGGCTCTGGGAACATTCTTTCTCTCTATCACACACCTACACACACTATAGTCGAGTGTTTTCTCACAGAACACAGACATAATAGCAGAATAGCATCTATTCTTTGGACATTAACTTCCAGCAGTGGTCAGGATACATTTCTTGGTTAAGATATCATGACCATAGCATAGAAACTGAAAGTATATACATGTTACACAAGAAACAAGCCAGAAGACTATGGCTGTATACATTCCAAGGATGATTAATTAGTTGCACATGCCTAGTGGTTATGCAAACTGTCCATGGGACATGAACCAAAAAAAAAAAAAAAAAAAAAAAACAGCATTGGTGCAGAAAAATATGCACTGTAGGTGCTCTTCTGTTTTTTTTTCCTTCTGTTCATCATACCACTGTATTCTGTTTCTCTCTCAGGCTCAGCCTTTGCCAGAAGACATTGTGCGGACTATCACTGGTAACCGTGCATCCTTCAGCCCGATTGTAACCGTGGAACCCAGAAGGAGGAAATTCCACAAGCCCATCACAATGACAATCCCTGTGCCACCCAGAGCCAAAGAGGCTGTTGCTAATGGACGCAAAGGAGAACCTGCCCCCTGCCTTAGACTGCTCTGTAGCATTACAGGCACGTGAATATTTTTTTTTTGTATTTTTAATGAAAATGCAACAACAACTGCACGTTATTTGAGATGCCCAATCTGAATTTTAATTCAACATTTGTGTTTACTTTGGTGTACACAGAGTTAAAAATTCGGAAAATCTGAGATAAAACATGCATTTGCAAGTGACATGAAATTTCCTAAAAAATCATTACGCACCCAAACAAAGTATTGTGATAAAAATTATTTCCAACACCGGTGTTCAAAACTGTTTTGTTTTTAGGTGGAACATCCCCTGCACAGTGGGAAGACATCACTGGGACCACTCCACTCTCCTTTGTCACAGACTGTGTTTCCTTCACCACAAATGTGTCTGCCAGGTTCGTCTCAGCTGATGTTGGAGTCAGATGCAGATTCAAATCATGTGCTTTGGAGTGGGGGACGGTGGATGATCTCTGCCCTCGATTAAATTATATCATTATAATCATGTTGATCTGCACATCCACAATGTCAGATGTTGATTGAACTCAGATATGACTGCAGACTGTGGCTTAGAAAAAAAAGAGTTAGTGAGAAAAGCAAGGTTCACATAGGGTCATTCAAGAACAGACACCTTTTCTATAAACATTTTGAGGAATTTGCTTATGTTTCTGCTCTGTTTGTGAGTGTAAGTTCATTACAAAAATGTTCTTAAAATCAAACATTGAAATTAATGAACTGCATAAGCTCAGAAATATGCTAAAAGTAAACCATGTTTATTCTTGTTGCAAGTAAACAAAGTAAAATGCAATCCAAACTACATTAAATTTATGTGTTGTCTGCTCCATTTTGATAAGCATTTATTTCCTAAATATACATGCTTCTATAGAATTATTTTGCTTTTTGCATTTAACATTTTGTCTATGAACATATCAGAACAGATTTATGGCCCATTTTTGGGTTTCAACCAACCCGCTGAGCACCATTCGTATAAACATTCAGTGTTTGTTTCAGTGTTGAGGACAACTGACTAAAGATATTGTTTCCGTAACTTCTATCATGTAAACATCTTAGAACCAAAGTTTTCTGTCCCATGGAGTTATAACAGAGAAAGTAAATATTTTTGAAAATTTGAGAATTGTACAGGATTTTCCTTATTCAGTGTAAATTCTTTCCACTCCTTTTGTAGATTTTGGTTGGCAGACTGTCAGCAGATCAGCGAGACTGTGGGTTTAGCATCTCAGCTGTACAGAGAGCTGATCTGCGTTCCGTACCTGGCCAAGTTTGTGGTGTTTGCTAAAATGATCGACCACATAGAGACCCGCTTGCGTTGCTTCTGCATGACTGACGACAAAGTCGACAAAACTCTGGAGCAGCAGGAGAATTTTGAGGAGGTGGCAAGGAGCAAAGACATTGAGGTGTGCCACTGTAACTCACACCCTACCCTACACACATGCATGCACTATACACACATTCACATAAATAATTAATGTTGAACACACTCTTAGTGTTTGGAAACATTCACTCATGACTCACTATTCTTGTGTATATACACACAAAGGAAAATCCATTGAAAAAAAACACGACAGAACATTTACCAACAAACTTTTTTTCACTGTAATTCACAGGCCATTTTCATATAAACACCCACACGCTCATATTCTCCAGTAATCAAACACAATAACCTTACTGACATCATAGAGACATAAATATATAAATATGCTAATGATTTGACACTTGTTCCCTTGTCAGATTCTGGAGGGTAAGCCCATTCATGTTGAATGCTATGGCAACATCACTCCTCTGGCAAAGAGTGGTCAGCAACTCGTCTTCAACTTCTATGCCTTCAAAGAGAACCGACTCCCATTCAATGTCAAGGTTTGAGAGACAGTGGCCTAATTTTTACATTTACACATTCCATTTACATTTAGTCATTTAGCAGATGCTTTTATCCACTTACAAATGAGGACAATGGAAGCAATCAAAATCAACAAAAGAGCAATGATATGCAAGTGCTATAAAAAGTCTCAGTTAGCTCAACGCAGTACACATAGCAAGGTTTTTTTAAATTATATAATAAAAATGAAACAGAATAGAAAAAGAATAGTGTAAGCTAGTGTTAGAGGCCTTTTTGCTTTTGTTAATTGTATAATAAATAAAAAGAAAACCAATAGATAGAATACAAAAAGATTAGAAAAGCTAGTGTTAGTTTTTTTTTTTTTTTTTTTTAAAGAAAACAAGCAGTAAATGAATATACAGTAGTGCAAGTCTAAAAGGGACACGTTTTTTTTTTTTTTTTTTTTTTTTGAAGAATATAATTAGAATAGAGAGGCTAGAGTTAGAGGGTCAAATAAGATGGAGAGCTGTTTTTAGCCATTCTTATGGATTGAGTTGGGCAGGTCATTCCACCAGAAGGGAACATTTAATTTAAAAGTCTAAAAAAAGTGATCTAATTTAAAAGTGATTTTGTGCCTCTTTGGCAGGGCCGGCGCCACGGAGGGCGTGAGGGGGCATCATTTTATTTATGAAATATAATGGTTTATTTTAAAAAATACAGTTGCCAAATGCATAGGCTTTAATAGATTAATATGATGCTACTTTCATTTAGGAGTCCATTTCACAATTTTGCATTTTAATTGTTATTGTACATTGCAACTTCCATTCAAGTTGTTCTAAATAAGAGTGCAGCACTACTGATAAGCATATGTGAAATGGGTCTTTAATGTTTAATAGATGATCATCATGTTCATGATGCATCTGTTAAATGGGTCGTAAATTAATGTGTTGTAAAGCAGACAAATGGAAATTGAATTCAGCTTTACTTTACTGTTTATCACAACAAAGGGCTAAGCACCGACACTGACAAGGTATGCGATAGAGTACGAGACAGACGCAACTTCAGCACGTCTCGACACAGTAAGCAAAACAAGCATTTCCTAGCAACGACAACTGTGCTAAACACAAATGAAACAAATTTTTTAACTTTTTCATTTTTAACTTCCGTTGATTGATTGCTTCTCTCAAAGAGTATTTCTTTACACTGTCTTTTGCTAGTGCTTGAACACACTTTACTGTTTATCACAGCAAAGGGCTAAGCAAGCGCACGATACTGACAAGGTACAGCATGCGATAGAGATAGTATTTTTCCAGCTATTAAAGGAATAGTTCACCCAAAAATTCTAATTTTGTCATCAGTAATGCACCCTCATGTCATTCCAAACCTGTATAAGTTTCTTTCCTATGTTGAACACAAAAGAAGATATTTTGAAGAACTTTGAGAACCAAACAGTTGTTGGTCCCTGTTGACTTCCATAGTAGGGAAAGAAATACAAAAGAAGTCAATGGGGACCATCAACTGTTTGATTACCAGCATTCTTCAAAATATATTTTATTTATGGTCAACATAAGAAAGAAACTAATACAGGTTTGGAACGACATTAGGGTGAGTAAATGATGACAAAAATTTTATTTTTGCGTGAACAATTCCTTTAAGTATGCACATACAGCATTTCAGTAAACAGGTGTTTTCGAGTAAACCAGCTGTGAAGTTAAATCTGAATATTGAAATTAAATGCAAAAGTTATATTTACCCTATTGATCGAAGATATAAAGTAAATTATATGTGTTTTTTTTTTTTTTTTTTTTTTTCTGTGTTGCACTGACAGATGTAACAAATGTCTTGAACATTATATTGATACTTAGCAGTGTGGATGCAGCATCACGCAAATGTTTTAGGTTACCAGTGCCACTGAAGAATGCTCTGTTCATAGTCAGCCATAAATTATTTATTCCATGAGCAAAAGTGTCCTATAACAGGTATAGCAAAGGTATAGCAAAAGTGTCCTATAATTTGTATTTGGCTGGTCATGTGACCACAATATAGCAGACCCCATGAGGCAGCCCAGCTCAATGTAAAATAAAGCAGCTTTTATTAGACTACTGATATGACTGGAGATATATGTTAAGACTTTTTGTCGTTCTATGTTGTCTATGTGGATGTGTTTTGTAGGTCAGAGATATGGGCCAAGAGCCATGTGGGAGAATCTCATTCCTCAGAGAACCTAAAATCGCAAAAGGCCTGCCACAGACTGCAATCTGCAACCTTAACTTTTCACTGCCAACACACAGGAAGGTAAGAACAGACAAAAACATGATTGTGTGATATTTTCTCTAGTGTTATCTGGAGTCTGTTAAACATGTCACAGAGCTATTTGTGTTGCTGCTTTAGCTGTAACTTTGTTTTGCCTTGTCTTGCTCTCTTTTAATCTCTCTGCATCTGCATTTATAATCTTTTCTATTCCTTTACTGTCCTCTTTGCACTCTTTTTCTCTTACTCCTCTCTTTCCAATACCATCTTCGCCTACTCACCATCCTCGGCTGCTGCTGCTCCATTATGTATTGCTGCAATGCACCGTGGGAAATTTTAGGAAATGGAGTCGGATCCTGATGATGAGGTACTTATTTCATAACTTGTCCACCTTTGCCTTTAATGTGGTGCTTATGTGATCATTTGCTTATTTATGTGATTGGTCAAAAGCTTTTGTACCAGCTCCTGTCATTGGTCAGGCAAGTGCATGATTTCTTTTTGTGTTTATGAGTATATTTAAAGCGTTGTGTTATTTTGTGGCTTGGTGGAAACATTTTCCACATATCTCTTTTGCAGATTTAAGGTGTATTTAATTTTATTTCAAAGTTAAGCAATTAGGCAGTTTCACTGGAAAATACTAACCTTTCACATTGTTAGCAAATGGGCTGTGCTTGTCTAGTTGGCCTTCTCTCAGGAGACCACATTTCAAAGTAAAATGAAGCACAACATTCCTTGCAGAAACTGAAGCAACTGAAATATTTAACTGATATCCTAAATTAAGTTCACCGCATGAATTAATTTCTTCAAAAGATGCACTGGAAAAATCTGGACGAACATAGATACAGTGCTTTCAAAACAATCAAAAGGAAATTGTAGTAGTTAGTCACTTAAAAGTTCATTGCACTACGATTTTTGTCACTTTGTTCTTACATAGGATTTTTATTTTTGTGTTATTACAGAATGACAAAGATCGACGACATACCTTTGCTTCATTAGCATTGCGAAAGCGCTACAGCTATCTGGCCGATCCAGCATCCAGTGAGTCCTACATTTTCTTTATTCTTGAAACATCAGCATGACATAATCACACAGTCAAAGCTTTCTTGAAACATCAGCATGTCACAATAATCTCATATCTCACCATTTTCAAAAACAGAACTGCCAGTATATAATGTCTGTGTACATTAGTCATAAACAATTTCATTTGTTTGCTTGCTTTTTTGCCTTCTCTGTTTTTCTTTTGTCATGTGTATTGTTTTTTGTTCCATTGTTTCACATTTCATATGATTTGCTACCACATTGTCTATATAGGTTGTGTATTGCTTGATGTGTTTTTAAATAAACTCATTATTATTTCCTATTTGTTGTCGTTATTTGTTTAATTTTCAAAAGAATTTGCTTGGTTTGTAGGCACTTCTTATAATTGCTCATGATGAGAAACTGTGGACTCCATATCAATACTCAGTACTTGCTTTCTTATTCATTTATTAACATTTTATGCCTTGTAATTGGCCAATTTATTTGTTTTTTGCCATTTGAGGGCAAGTGAAAATAGTTTGTCTCAATACCAAAATGTCAGTAGTCAATACCAGTATTACTGAAATTTTGTTATTTCAAAACCACATCTAGAACTAAAAGGCTATTGAACATATTTAATTAAAAAGGTAAATTATTAAGGTAAATATTAATGATAAATTAAAATAACAGCATATAGTCTAACTAAACATTATATATGTTCCATAAATGGGGCTGACATTCAAACAATTTTTCCCTTGTAGGCCTAACTTGGTGTTTATGCTCGATTGTAGATTGTTTATTAAATGTGTTAAAGTTGCCCAGATGTGATCGGTGAGTGTTTTTTCCTTACCATTTTGTTTACCATATAATAGTGGCAGGCCTATTAGGCTACATTTACACTGCAAAACCTAATGCACAGATCTATATTGACAGGAATCTTATTGACTCAATATAAATTCACTCTACTCAGTACTACCAATACTGTAGGATTTCAAACCTAAACACTGGTACTTATGACATGCCTAAGCAGAAATTAATAGACAATTAAAACTTTATTTAAAAAATCATTTTATATTTGAACATATTTTCAGAACATTTTGAGCTTCTTGGCTTATTTAAGTGGCTGATATTTTTCCCATCATTTTGCATCTCCACCCATGTGCCACAGGCATGAGTTATGTTTTGTTTTTTTATTTTATTTGTTTCACTTTTCATTGTCAAAAGCCTCTTCAGTTTCAGTATTTCCAATGCTGTTTGTTTTTGGATGTATCCCCTGACTAAATCTTTTTTGTTTCTCTTTTCTCTCTTATTTAACTATTTCCGTTTACTTTGTTTATTAATTTGATTATGCTAGAAACAGCTGAAAGAGGCCATAACACCACTCCAAAAACCACGCCGCAGCCTTCTGGCTATGCTTACAAGCCTGTCTTTACGACGCGCTCATACCAGGCCTGGGCGACAAGCTCCCCCATCAACGTCCTCAGCCAGACCAAGTCTGGATTTGGCTCCCTCTCCAGCTCCTCATCCAACACCCCCTCAGCCTCCCCACTGAGATCGGTGTGGTCTGTGAACTCTGCTTCTCCTATCAAATCCATTATTGGAGGTTCACCAGCGTCTTCCATCAAATCTGCCAGTGACGTTGCATCACCCATACGATCCTACAGAACCATCTCCTCACCAATAAAAACTGTAGTTCAAGGTGCCCAGTATCCAGTCCAAGCCTCCCCCACCCTTCTGTCCTCTCCAGGCAAGAGTGCCCCTGATCCAGTTTCACTTAAAAGCCTCACAGGGCTCTCAGCCAGGACATCGCCTGTACCATCTGGCGGAACCTTGCTGGAAAGATCCTCCATTGCTATGACTCCTCCAGCCTCACCTAAGTCGTCACTAAACATGTACAGCTCAAGTTTGCCATATAAGTCTGTCGTAACCTCAAACCCTCCAGCAACCTGCTCCCCCATTAAAACTGTCCCGGGCTTCTCGTCTATCAGAACCAGCACTGATGCCTCTGCCAGAGGATTTCTGTCATCCCTCTCCTCACCATTGAAATCTGGCTCAGTCACTACAACCGCTGCGCTGATCAATGGGACAGTTTCCCCAACTAAATATCGCTCCTCCTCCCCAACAACCCATCTTACCAACACTCTGCAGGAAAGAATTCAAGCCACGACAAATGCAGCAACAACAAGTGTAAACGCTGCATTTGATGAAGTGGAAAAAACTTTTAATTCCTGCTCTGCTGGCTATGGCACACTAAAGTCAGTGTCCTCCACTCCCTCATCCTCTTACCAGTCTATCCGTTCATCTGCATCTAGCTCACTGTATGCCTCCCTCAGATCCCCTCCAAATTCTACCACATCTGTAACTTCCAGCACTATTACAGTCCCTGTCTATTCTGTCATAAATGTCTTACCAGAACACCAGTTTAAAAAGCTCCCTGAAGTCTCCATGCCAGCAGCTGCTCTCCTGTCCCCCAGAAAGGCCATTCCCCAAGAGGTTAATGCCCAGACTCAGTCCTCTTTTGCCAGAACTCTGTCTCCTGTCAAAACTCCAATGCACATGTCCCCAGGAACAATAAAAGCTGCCACCTCTTCATCCCATCTGTCCAACAGCCAGGAGATACTAAAAGATGTAGCTGAAATGAAGGAGGACTTGATCAGAATGTCTGCAATTTTGCAAACTGATACAAATTCAAGCTCCAAAGGTTATCATTCTGACTCTAAGGAACATAAAGTTGAAGATGAGGAGCCTTTCAAGATCGTAGAGAAGGTCAAACAGGACCTTGTCAAAGTCAGTGAAATTCTTAGCAAGGATGTTTTGAGAGAGAGTAAGGCGAATATTAAAAACACCAAAACAGAATATGTCCTAGAGGATGACATAGATGATAATGCACAAAATGAATGGAGATGCCCACCTCGATATGAAACATTAGCTCCTCAAGTTAAAACAAAACCAGTATCTGAGAGAGATTTTAATCTTGCTAAAGTTGTTGATTACCTAACCAACGACATTGGCACAAGTTCTCTTTCTAAAATAGCAGAGGCTAAACAAAGAACTGAGGAAGCAAGGAGAGAAGGAGAGGAAAAACAAAAACGTGTTCTGAAACCTGCAATGGCATTACAGGAGCACAAGCTCAAAATGCCTCCAACCAATATGCGCCCTTCACCTTCAGAAAAAGAACTATCAAAGCTTGCCGATGCATTGTTTGGCCCTGAAATAGCACTAGACTCTCCTGATGACGTCTCCCATGACCAAGACAAAAGTCCACTATCAGACAGTGGGTTTGAAACTCGCAGTGAGAGAACTCCCTCTGCCCCCCAAAGTGCAGAAGGAATGGGACCCAAAGGCCTGTTTCAGGAGATTCCTCCTGTCATCACTGAAACACGGACTGAGGTTGTTCATGTCATAAGGAGCTATGAGCCTCCAGAGAATTCCAAGGAGCCAGCACTGGAAGATGCTAGAATGACAAAGCCTCCACTGCGATGTACAGACACTGAGCCCCGATCACCTGGTGGGTCCATCAAAGAAAGAGTTAAAGCTTACCAAGCCAGAGTCAATGCAGAGGATGATGTGATGAGCAAAGGTATGCGGGTCAAAGAGGAAACTCACATAACAACAACTACAAGAATGGTATACCACAAACCCCCCATTAAAGAAGTTGCATCTGAGAGGATGGAGGAGACCGTGTCAGTACGAGACATAATGAAGGCCTTCCAATCTGGCAAGGATCCATCTAGAGAGTTAACAGGCCTGTTTGAGCACAAAACCAGCAGTGAAGGGGCAGATCCATCTATTAGACCTCTAGACCCAATGCCCAAAGTTGAGCGCATCATTGAGGTTCACATTGAGAAAGGCAACAAAGCTGAACCAACTGAAGTAATTATCAGAGAAACAAAAAATCACCCTGAGAAGGAAATGTACATATATCAGGGCAAAAGTGGCATGAAGGAACTGCAAAACAGATTGGGCAGTGAGCAACATGAGAGCATAGAACCTGAAGAATCTCTTCCTTGTTATCTAGACTCCAGAATACACATGCCTGTCTCTGTGGAGGATGATAAAACCTTGAAACTGCTTAGCCAGCAGTCAGTGGAGTACCATGATGATGAATCATCTGAAACAAGGGGAGAATCATACAAATTTGCAGAGAAAATGCTCCTGTCAGATAAATTTGACTCTTCCCATTCAGACTCTGATGAATCTGTGATTGACAGGTCTCGATACTATGGTGAGGGAACACAAGGTGGCTCAATTAGAGAATTCATGCTAAAGCCTGATAGGTCAGGTAGATCATCAGAAGATGACAATTATGACAAACTCACTTTGCTGCAGTATGCTTCTGATCCTGATAGTCCAAAAAAGTCTATTTGGATGAGAGTTTCTGAGGACGGGCAGAGTAAAAGCAGAGAGAATCACAAATATGAGGACAGAGTAGACAGAACTGTCAAAGAGGCTGAGGAAAAACTTAGTGAAGTTTCACAATTCTTTCGTGATAAAACTGAAAAACTGAATGATGAGCTTCAGTCCCCTGAAAAGAAGCATCGCAGACAAGACTCAAGGGAAACTCGTTCTGGGCCCAGCTCAACACGTAGTAGCCCAGAGAGGTCAGTGCACAGGACTGGAGGTACTGGAGAGGACTGGAGTAGAGACAGGTTTAGGGATAAGTATGATTCCCATGACAGAAAATGTGCCAGTCTACCAAGCAGTCCTGAAAGACGAGTCCTGCTTCGATACAATGATGACCCAAAAAAGGGAGACAGCTCATCTGCAAGCAGTGCAAGTGAATCATCTAAATATTTCCAGCCTTCAACATCTAAGGTTAGCTCGGTAAGGATGAAATTTGAATCAGAGGCCCAGAAACAAGATAAAGGTCCACAATGGGGACAAACTTCAGGATCGCCAGTGAGGAAGCTGCAGGAAAGTAAGCTGCCTGTTTATCAAGTTTTTGCAGGGGGTAATCTCCCAAAGTCGACAGAGTCTTCAGAAAGTGAGAGAAGCCCTAAAAAAGATAGTGAGGTTGGGCAGAGTTACAATATTCGAAAGGCTCAAGCATATGTCCAAAATCAGCACAGTGAAAGACAGAGAAATAGGTCAGATAACTCTTCACCAAAACATCACCAAGATGTTTACAGTAAGGAGCAAATTGCCAATGAAGACAGAAAAATATACAAAACATGGGAAAACCATGGCAATGGGCAACTGAAAGGCCAAAAGACAAAGCTTACTCATACTCTAGTGCATGATAGGCAAAAGGACGACTCACAGAATGAGCAGCACTCATTGAGAGATGAAAACACCACGAAAGAAGAAACTACTAAAAAGATCATTTACACAGAGCTTGTAATTCGAGAAGACCCTAGTAATGCTGAAAAATGCAATGGTGCTCTAAAAAAAAACTCGGAATCAAAAATTCCTGTTAGGGTTTCATCTAGTTTTATAGACCACCATCAAAGTAGTACTTTAAAGTTAGATTCCTCCATTAAATCTGAAAGAACAGGGTCTCACATAGCCAGAAATACACAGCACCCTAATTCTGGTGCTAGCAAATCACATAGTGATGTGTCATCTCTAGTGAACTCAGATTCTAGCAGGCAGATTGTTAATATAGTCTGTAATGGTGTGGATGATAACCAAGTTGAGTATATTGAAAAAGTGACCCCGGGTGTCACTGCGGACATTAAACCTCTTCCTGTGTATGTCAGCATTCAAGTAGGTAAACAATATGAGAAGGAAACTGCTACTGGACAGTTAAGTACTTACAAAAAAGTTGTAAGCCATGAGAGCAGGACAGTACATGAAACACGAGGAGCATTTTATTCTGTCAAACAGAAACAGCCGCCATCTCTCCAGGGAAGCCCTGAAGATGACACGTTAGAGCAGGTTACATTTATGGACAGTTCAGGAAAGACTCCGGTAACTCCTGAGATGCCTACCTCGGAGGAGGTCAGCTACGACCTGAACTCCAGAGCTCCTGAGCCTGTCATCGGTTCCATGGCTGGCATGCCTAGCCCAATCCCAGAGGAGTCAGAGGAAGAGGAGCAGCTGAAGACCTTCATTTTCAGAGAAGTATCAGCAGAGAAAGCCAAGTCTGCCACTCAAACATCAGAGCCTTCAAAAAGAAAACAAGACTCAAATGGAAAAAAGTCAAAAGACAAACGCATAGCTTACATCGAGTTCCCACCACCACCACCTTTAGAAACTGAACATGCTGACCCTGAAAAGAGGGGGTCATGTCCTTCCTCAGAAGCAGAAACAGAGATGATGGAGGTGAACCTTCAAGAGGAACATGACAGACATCTCCTCGCAGAGCCAGTAATCAGAGTGCAGCCCCCTTCCCCTCTTCCACCTGGAGCTGATAACAGTGATTCTAGTGATGATGAATCTGTTTTTCAGCCTGCCCCCCTTAAGAAGTACACCTTCAAAATGGCAGAGGAGTGTGAGAAATGTGTTAAGCCGAGGAAACCAGAGAGAAACAGCTCACAACACAAGGAATCAGGTATCAATGGCACTGTCAAAGGAGAAGAGATAGAATGTGAACAGAATGGAAATGATCAGTCTATCACAGATTGCTCAATAGCAACAACTGCTGAATTTTCCCATGATACAGATGCCACTGAGATAGATTCTCTTGATGGGTATGACCTACAAGATGAGGACGATGGACTGAGTGGCCCTAAAACATCCAGCCTGTCGATTGAGGGAAAAGCAGGAGATCGCTCTTTCAGCCAGAGCAAACTTGAAGTGATTGAAGAGGAGAGCACACCAAATGAGGAAACTGGGGAAAAGGCAAAAACAAAAAGGCCATCTGGGAAAAAATCAGACAATGGGAAAGAGGAAACAATCTATTCTTTGGAAGGAAGACACCCAGATAGACAAGGTTTTGCAGACAATTATTTCAAGAACCAACTAGAAGAGTGCATAAACACTACCTTTAAAACAGTGGCTACTAAAGGATTGGATTTTGATCCATGGTCTGGTAAAGTGGGAGAGGAGGGAGCTTTTGATGCTAAGAACAAAGATGAAGATCCGAAGCCCTGTGCTTTGTCAGTGGAAGACAAATCACAAGCAACCACGCCAGATACCACTCCAGCAAGAACCCCAACAGATGAGAGCACCCCAACTAGTGAGCCCAACCCTTTCCCCTTCCACGAGGGCAAGATGTTTGAGATGACCCGCAGTGGTGCTATTGACATGAGCAAGAGGGACTTTGTTGAAGAGAGACTCCAGTTTTTCCAGATTGGTGAGCATACATCAGATGGGCAGTCGGGGGACAAGGGGAAAGGGGGCAGGAATGCGGGGGTAGTCGCCTCTCACTCAAAGGCAGGGGAAAGAGCTGTAGAGGGGAAGGTAGAGGCAACCACAGATTTAACACCATCCAGAGGCAGCACAGTGCAAGGCAGTACTGACTGCCTGGACGCACCTACATTCGCTGACAGCACCTCATGCACTGTCACAGCCTCCAAGGTCGACCCCAAATTACGCACCCCCATTAAGATGGGCATCGCAGCTTCCATTACAATAAAGAAAGACACTGGCTCAGCTGAACTGACTGATGTTAAAACTGAGTCCTCAGACAGTCAGATGCTGGAATACATTAGCTTGGAGTCTCAATTAGCTGAAAGTCACTTTGATAGCAGACGCACTAACTCTTCCCTGGCTGGCAGAAAAGATTACCCATCAGAAAACTACAATAACAACAATAACTTAGAGTCCTCCAATGTACAGGCCAACTACATCCACTGTGGTAGTGTAGTCTTCAATTTACAGTCATCTTCTGAACCCACCTTACAGAAAGCTAGTAGAATAGAAGCTCAGTCCTGTAGGGAGTCTTTGGAGAAAGCAGAGAAAGCCAGTACTGAGAGTCCTCAAGCCAAAATAGTCTCAGAAAACAGGCAGCCCAAGTCTAGGCTCCCAGTCAAGGCAGCAGGGTTCAGTTTTGACACACTCAGTTCAGGGAAGCAGAAGCCTAAACAGGTTGTGAGACCAGAGGCAAGGAAAGTGGATCCTGCATCCATAATGCCTGAGCCCAAGTCTAGAATACCTGTCAAGGACATCAAAAGAAATGGTGCAGCTAACTCAGCTGTCACAGCTCAGGTAGTTCCAAGGTCAAGTAAGCTCCCAGAGTCAGAGAGATCAGTCAGACCAGTGGTTCCCTCTAAGCTGCCTTTCAAAGACAGGTCATGTGGTGTTACCGAGGCAAGTAAAGGCAACTTTAGCGAGGTGTGTAGGCAGTCAATTGAGTTCTTAAAGAATGTAAGCGGAGAAGCAATAAAGGTGGCCGAACGACTTTCAGACGAGGAGAAACAGACACAGGGAGAGCAGTCGCAATCGGAGGAGGACAGCAGCACATCACGAAGCACCTCACTATCGGACCCCTCTCAGTCCCAGCCCTCCCTCTCCGCTGGCTCCTCCCGAGGGGTCACACCCTCAAGGACAAAGGTCACAAGGGCGGCGGGCAGTGAGAGGAGGAGGAGTAAGCGGACTGGAGGAGGGAAGGAGGGCAGTAAGAATGAAGGGGCTCGCAGGTCGCCTCCCGTCGCGGAGATCAAGCCTAGTTTGTAAAACTTTATTGAAAACTTTACTTGATCCTTAGTTGCATGAGCCGTTGTGACTGATTGGATTGCCTGTGGCGTGAACAATAGCTGTCATTCTTGTCATTCTCTCATCACTGTGCTGTGTGACTGTACCGTACTGTATCTGTCCCTGTCAGATCTCCCCTTCTCTCTCCCCTACCTTCCACAAGATAATTTATCCTAATAATGAGGGGTGGGGCACTGAGCAGTCTGTCTGTGCTGGGTTGGTTAAAGGAACGTTGTTGATGAATATTTATCTGCTTCAGTGTTGTGAACTTTGTTAGAAAAACTGTACAGTACTATGTTGTCTGCATGCTTCATCTCAACAAAATCTCTTTTTTGTTAATGTTTTGTTTTCATTTTTTTATACAGTTGTATAAACTCATAGTTATTGCCTGCATAGATTCTGTTAAAAAATTTGTTTCACGTACACAATCAGAGCACCAGCTGTGTAGCTGAAACATTGTAGTTCACTCTGTCGGTTCTTCCTTTTCTAGCCAAACACAGTACTAAATTTCCCTAAGTATCCCTAAGTTTTTCTTTTCATTTTAATAGCTTCTGTAGGAGAAAAATCTTGTTAATTTTCCCTTGTTTTGGCCAGAAAAGGAAGTCATCTGGATTCTTCATTTGAAATGAATGAGTAGCATGTTTGTAATGTTTTTGTATGTCATGTATGTCATGACAGGTCCACAGAGTCCCTGTGAGAGAACAGACCTTCGCATGGCCATCGTTGCTGATCACCTGGGACTGAGCTGGACAGGTTAAGACTCCCTTTGCCCCACATGACTGACAAATTTAGAAGTTACATTTTACATGCCAGGCACTAATTGTTTACTACTGACTAGAGGGTGACACGTGAGTTTTTTTTTTTACCTTTATGTTAGCTATAGTGTAAAAGTGGATTTTTGTGTGTGGTTTTTATAATATGTAAAGTCTGGGGGAAGATAAAGTAACGTCCCAATGCCGCTGACATTTTTTCCTGTCCCGTCCCAATCGTGTGATTTATAGTGATTTTGTTTCCAATCCCGCGGGAATCCCAAAAAAATGTCAGCCTCTACTACTGACCTTCTGAAACCTAAAATATTTAAATACAGCATGCCAAATGTGCCATCTTGTGCCTGTGCTTGGTATTGCAGCACAGAACTGGATTTATTTTTTAAATAAAGAATTTTTTATTTAAATTCAAATTCATAATTCTTCACATGTGACAACACACTATGAAAGACTCACTGTATTTTCCCAAATATCTGATTCTGATTAGATTTTTAAATGTTTACTTAACTCAGAAACAGAAATTCTTAAACTCAGCACAGAGCAAATGATGGAAGGTTTAAAAATGTTGTAGCATTTTAAAATGTAATTGTCTTTACATCTGTTTTCTTTTATTAGCTGACTCTGCAGAAATGATGCTAGTTATAACATGATGTGTTTTTCTGTTTTATAGAACTGGCTCGAGAGATGAATTTTTCTGTGGATGAGATAAACCACATCCGCACAGAGAACCCAAACTCTCTCACAGCCCAGAGCTTTATGCTCCTTAAGAAGTGGGTCAGTCGGGATGGGAAAAACGCCACAAGTGAGAGTCATTTTCTATCCATCTTTCTTTTTTTATTAATATCTTTCTTTTTCTTTATTGCATATACTGTGAAGTTATAATATCTACCCAAAGCAAACAAATGTAAGTCACTTTAATTTATGTTTTCTTAGCGGATGCACTGACGACTGTCCTGACAAAAGTGAACCGGATGGATATTGTGACTCTGCTGGAAGGGCCCATATTTGACTATGGTAACATTTCAGGCACCAGAAGTTTTGCAGATGATAGCGCTGTGTGCCAGGAAAAGGCGGATGGTAAAGTTTAGCCCCATCTAGCTGACCCCCCCACCCCCTCTTCCCCAACTCATTCCTTTTTTATTGTCACCTTTGTTTTTTTCCTCTACAATCTCCCTGTGCAGTTTGCCAAAGTATTATTCACAGATGGGCCACCAATAATTATTATTTTGAACTTGAAGCCTCAGTGAGATTTATAGAAGCCACATTTATAGAAGATTAAGTCACAGGCCCCGATCACACACAGTCTTACTTAATCACTCTCTATTCTCTTATTTTAAATGCATACTGTATTCAAAGACTCTTCATTTCTGTTACCCTTTTCCCTTCCTCCCAACACCATATGCATGGACCTGGTTTGAACATGCATGTATATGGTCATGTGACGTGAAGCAATCACAGCATGATGCTTTGCCTCAACAATTGTAGGAAGGGCCACTCAAAAAAAATTTCCTGTTACACATGCACTTTTCTTTTGGTTTTAATGAAGGCCCTGCAGTATATTGCCAGTGGTACATGAAACAAACACTGTTCTCTACCATGAAATTAATTCTGTTATTGAAAGGTCAAGCAAAACGCATGATATTATCAGCTGTATCCTGATGAAGCTGTTTTGATATTAGTTGGTAGGAGTGTTACAGGCCAGCTGTTTTTTTACATAGTGGACCAGAGCGCATGGCCTCAGCTAAAAGACTCAGCTGTTCTCTGCCTCTCAAGCTGTTGATCTGCTTCCTCCTCCATCTATCCTTCTCTCCTCTCCTCCCCTGCACTGGAGCAAGGGATAAAAAGAGAGAGGGGGAAAAAGAAGAGAAAGAAGGAGATCATCCTTCTCTCCGTAGTCTCCTCCTCCTTACAGTCTCTTGTGCCTCCCTCTGTCAGATGCAAAATGAATTGCCCTCTCCTCTCCTCCAGTACAATCCCTCATTTCCCCTCCCAGACCCTAGAACCACATTCATCTCATTAATAGGTCATTGTCTTGTCTTTCTAACTTGCATGTTCTTTTGTATGTGTGTGTGTTTTTCCCCCAATACTCCACCTCAACACCTCATACAACTTCATCCTGATGTGGCCCAGACTCACTATCCAGTTCTCTATCGTCATCTGCTCCTCTTAAGTCTTCCTTCTCTCTCTCCTCTCTCTCTCCTTCTCCTGCTCTCAGCCTGTCACCTCCTATTTCCGCACGTAGAATTTGTCTCTCTCCCTCACCCTGCCCTTCTTCTCTTACTTCTTTCTCTCCCTGTGCATCACGTTGCATGAGTCCTGCCTCCTTCTCCCCACCGCCCACACCGTTGCCCCCTTGTGCATGCTGTCATTGCCCCTGCATGCCCCCAGGACCGCCCCTCATCACTCCATCCCTCTGTCTCAACTCCTCTACTATTGAGCTCCTCATCTGAACAGACATCATTATCCTCATTTTTATTTTGCCAGATTTTGAATCTCCCCATTCTAGTAGCAGCACACATCTCGACTATGCCTGTAAAATTAAGACTGCTTCTTATTAACATTTGTAATGGTGTCTAACTAACCAACTAAAGTGACCCTTTAGATTAGACAACACTATTCACTATTAACTAAGTGCATATTACTTGAATATTGGCTGTTTATTAGTATGTATAAAGCACATATTAATGCCTTATTCTGCATGACCATATTCTAGATCCCTGAACCTTACCCAATGCCTAAACATAACAACTACAACAGCTGCCTTACTAACAATCAATAAGGAGTAATTAGGAATTTACTGAAGGAAAACTACTAGTTATAAGTGAATATGTGCTCCCAAATCATAAGTGTTATTCTACTTTATTATTATAGACTCAAATGTTAACTCTAATGTAGCACTTTAGTTTTTTAAGTCAAAGTTAGACATGAACACACACAGCTCTTTGACTATAGGGAGATCACACATAGATATACACTACTGTTCAAATGTTTGGGGTTGGTAAGAATTTTGTAATGTTTTTGAAAGAAGTCTTTTATGCTCACCAAGGCTGCATTATTTGATCAAAAATACAGTAATATTGTGAAATATTCTATTTTAAAATAACTGTTTTCTAATATGATATATTTTAAAATGTAATTTATTCCTGTGATGGCAAAGCTGAATTTACACCTGCCATAACTCCAGTCTCCAGCATCACATGATCCTTCAGAAATTATTCTAATATGCTGATTTGGTGTTCAAGACGCATTTTTTTGTGGTAACCATTTTTCATTGATGAATAGTCACTTTTGATCAATTTAATGCATCCTTGCTGAACAAAAGCATTAATTTCTTCAAAAAATCATACTGAACCCAAACTTTTCATATGTATTGTACATGCTATCACAATCTCTCTGTTTTTGGAGATCTGAATCTGTTTCATTGTCATTGTGTATTAACTGTGTGTTTGTTGGCTTGTATGTCTGCTGAATCTCTGGGAAATACTGTCAAATACTGTGCTTTTGCTCTTCAGGGTGGGATTAGGTGATTGTCTGTGTCTATGTTTAAAAAAATTGTTTACCCAGAAATGAAATTGGCATTTACTCACTCTCATGTTGTTTCAAATAACTAAATAAATAAATAATACACTAACAAAATACAGGTTTGAAACTACACGAGGGTGAGTAAACTTTCATGACAGAACTTTTAATTTTTGGGTAAACTGTTTCTTTAAGCATGTATATATGTGTGTGCTTGTTTGTGTGTGATTGTAATTGTGTCCTGTCATGTCCATCCATTTGTGTGTGTATCATCTTACCCAGGTTTCCACAACATCCTGGCTCAACTGCAATCAACTTCCAACCCCACCCCCACCACACACCCTATCTGTCCCTCTATGTCTGATGATATCGAACCCATCTTAGATCTGCCCCTTGACCCTCCCCCATATTGCCCCTCCTGGGGACTAGAGCAGTACAATGAGCACGAGTCTGTCAGAATCACCCCAACCAGAACCTGCAACCTGCCCCTGTCCAAACCTGTAAACCAGCATCACACACTCTCTAAAACAACTGCTGAAATACACACACACATACTCTCCCCTGATTCTCAGCTCCCTTACGACAACCCCAAACTCACAACACAACTCTCAGCTGTCACATGTGACCCTGACTCACACCTTACCCCTGAGCTTTCTCCCCTAGACCATGATGAGCCTCCTCGAAACCCCTCTGTTTGCTCTGTACCACTCCAGTCTGTCCCAAAAACAGACCCACCCACAATGGATCGAAACAGGATCGAACAGAACCACCTTATACAGGGGAACCAGGGGACTCAACAAAAGGAACAGAGAGAAGAAAATGAGGAGAAAAAGTTTTTTCACTCCCAACAGAAAACGTCTCCTTCAGTGAAACCGACAGACCTAACACACGAGGAAAAAGAAGAGCATCCATCATCATCATTACTACCATCACCATTAAAAGAACCAAGCATTAACATGAGGGGACAGGAGAGAGTGATTCTGAAAGAGGTCAAAGATCATGATGAGTCCCCTTTGCGACCCTGGGCAGAGGTCCTGAGGGAGTCTGGCTCAGGAGGAGAGGAGGAGGAGGAGGAGGAGGAGGAGGAGGAAGAAGTCAAGAAAAGACAGGAGCGACCAGAGGTGTCAGGAAGCCACGTCAGAGAGAGGGAGAGGGAGAGGGAAGTGAATGAGGAGATGACTAAGGAGAAAGTGAGAGAGGTAGTGAGAGGTGTTGAACAAATTGAGTCTGAGTTGTGCTTGCTCTCCACAGGCTGGCTCAATGAGACATCGAACACAGAGCCGCCTGCTTCAGGGCGGAGTCACAGGTCAGACTACATGGACCGACAGGACAACAGGTACTGTACATAGTTACAATTATTATGCTGACATTACCCACATTTAGTCATATCATAAGAAATTCAATTTGAAATGTGTTTTTAGTATTAGAAGACATACTTTACATTTTAAAGCAGGGCTCTGAACCGGTTCAAAGAACGGAAACAAACTAAATTTTGACAGGAACAGAAACAGAAACAAAATCAAATTTTGTAGTACTGAACAGAATCGAAAATTTGAAATGGTCATTAACCGCTTAATAATGTTATTTTATCGTTCCATTTAATATTTGAAATTTGCTTTCAACCAATCACAAATTCAAGTAGTACGGCCTATGTAAAAAGGTTTTTTTTTCTACTCAAACCGGTTTTGGAACGATAATAATAGAGAGGAACGCAGGAACAGAAACGTTAAAATATAGATTCTGCTCGGAATGAACCTATTAAAATTTTTGTTTTAAAGCATGTGCCCCTTTACCAGAAATACCATCTACAGAAACTAAGCTGCTAAAACAGCTGAAAACTTTGGGTTTGTAAAGTCAGAAACTCTTAAAACATATTAAGTATGTAAACATAATTATTGTTGCATTTCAGTCATGTATTTCATTTTGATATTGTTACAGCTGGTGTTTCTAACTTCTTATGTATCACAGCTATAATTGCTTATAAATTAACATCCCTTTGAAATGCGCTACCATTCTAAAATTTGGGGTTAGCTTGATTTTTTAAAACAAAATTAGTACTTTTATTAATTAAGGATGCATTCAAATTATTTTTGGTCTATTTATCAATGAATCCTTAAAATATATGAACCCCAGTTTCTATAAAATTATTAAGCGGCACAGCTGTTTTCAACATTGATAATAATAAATGTTTCTTGAGCACCAAATGTGACACTGAAGATTGGAGTTATTCACATTTCACAGTATTACTGTGTTTTACTGTATTTTTATTACTGTATTTTGTCCTTGTTACACGTTACATGTACTTACTATTATAATAAGAATAAATTATGCATAATTACATGCAAGTAACAATAATCCTAACCCTAACCATATTATAAGTACATGTTGTTAAGTCATATTACTCAGAACTTAAATGTATAATTACACTGTAACAAAGACCCATTAAAATAAAGTGTAACCAAAAAATATTACCGACCCAAACCTTTTAACGATAGTGTATTAAAAAAGAAAAATCATGTTGGTGCACTGCCTACTAGGCTATCAGTGCCGACATACTTTTTAATTTTATATACACTGTTAGGGCTGTCAAAATGACTGAAAAACTAAATTCGAATTTTCTATTTAAATATAATTAAAATTATATTCAAATTTAAAAGGCATAATTTCAGTTAGGGGGAAAACAAGAGGGCGCATCGCGCAAAATATTATGCACGTTTCTTCAAAGCGTAATAAAATAACATGACTATCTTTGGGGGAAAAAAGTGCATAATGTTTAAAATAATGTTTATAAACTATATATATTTAATAAAGTTGCTTAAACCATTAAAAAAACAGCACCTTGCATGTATGTATAGTTTAATACAAAGGACCGAAAACCAGTCACAAAAAGTAGGCTACTTTCTTCATTTAAAGCATGAGATACAGTGGGATGGGGAAAAGCCACCATAAAGTCTTGAGACATGTTTTTTAAAAGTTGAACTTATATTAATTTTACATGGCTTTCTAAACATGCCACTCTTGTGAGACGCAAGTGCAACGCTGATAGATGTCCCTCTAGAAAATGTGATAAATATGCCTTCTGTGTGAACGGCTTGGTTTCAGTTTTGACGTGAACAACATTTTCTCCACACTGATGCTCTCGTTTTCCGCAATATTTTGGTTAAATGGTTAAATTTCAACCTCTTGCAGTCAAGAGAACTCCAGTGACTCCATGACATCATCATCCAGAGTGGATTCAGGAAAACCTCGATACAATGGCGAGCACTCCGATACTATGCCCCGCAGCTCAGCGTCTCAGGAATCAGCCAATGGTGTGAAGGCAGGTGCGGGCAAGCAAGAAGGAGCTCTGATCGCTGAGCACAAAGTCCAGGTGAGATAATCGCTAGAATCCCAGCATAAAATAACTGATTAGATAATGCTGCTACTTCCAGTTTAAAAACATCTCTTCTACTCTCCTTTTCTCAGCTCATATCATGACACTCTTAGCTTTTTTCAGTGAATCATTTGCATCCTAATACAGTTTACTTACTCCAGAGGAAGAAAACGGTGATGACCATTTACACTAATTAAATGAGAGAACTGAAATCACACACATTTTAAGAAGTATTTTATATGCATCCATTAGCAGCGGTTATCATCAGAGACCGGCCTGGACGAAGAGCGTACCATCACCACCAAAGTGTTTCGTAGACGTCTCATTCTCAAGGTATCTGCCTGCTAAACTGCAGGGTGGTCAGGTTAAGATCCGATTTTGTTCTGAGTCTGATTTTGGTGTAGCTAGTGAACTGAATCTAAATCATTCAATCAGAAACAGTGTGATCTGATTACATGTTTTTACATCACTTGGTTCTTGCTGTGTACTGTTTCCGGTTCCTTGTGCTTACAGGTGCTTGGTTTGGGGTTATTATGCATTGCTTGTGTGATAGATACACGTGCACATAGAGGAGTGTGTTTCTACTAATGTTTGTGTGATTTCTAAAGGTGGTGATGATGGGCATGAAGGCGTGTTAGCTCATATTTAAAGTTCCAGCTTTGCTTGCAGGTTCACATGACTGCTCTGGGTGTGTGGAAATGTGCTTGTAGGTGTGGTGTCCTGGATCTGTTGTGTTTGCATATTGAACTAAGTGCTGTCTTGCTTTAGGGAGAGGAGGCACGCAACATTCCTGGCGAGTCAGTTTCAGAGGAACAGTTTATTGATGAAGATGGAAACATCATCACCAGAAAAGTAACTCCATTGTTCCCTTTATGTTTTCTTTTTCTCTTACTCTTTTATCCGTTTTTGATTTTCTGACATATTTTACGTCCTTAGGTTGCTTGTAGTTTTGTGGCTTTGTCTTTTCAGAGCTGATTTAGGGACAAAGATTGAATACAACACATTTTCTTGCAGCTCACTCCTCCACTTCCTTAACTGATTCTTCCCAGTCTTTCCTCACTTTTCTTTGATTTCCCATGACAAGCATTCATGGTGACCTCTGACCTTCAATACCCATCTACAGGTCATTCGAAAGGTGATTTGCCGTGTGGACACTCCCACTCCTGAAAACCAGGGCTTGGGGAGTGGCATGGGGTCACAGGGAGACCCTGCCTCCCTGGGGAAGAGCCACGTCCCCCTGGTCCCTGATATCCAAAGCCATCTTGCTACACATGCTGAGGTTTGCACAGTCTGTGTGGAGTTTTTCCTCTTTCCTTAAAGGTCCCCCTGAAGTGCCTTGAAACACGCAGCATTATTCTATGTGGTGACGTAATTTCAACTGAAACAGGAAGAGAGGGCGGGACATATCTAGCAGCCCCGCCCCCTTTTTAAAAAAAAATAGCCAATAGTGTTTTGTTTATATCTGCTCAGGCCAGAACCGTTGAGCTCGGTAAAGCCACATTTGACAGCCACAGTCTATTAGATTACCCCTAGATTCAATATGAAACTCTTAATAAAACAAAATAGTGGTCATAACCATGCTGAGGCTGTGTAGTTATAAAAGTTTTTAATATATTCCGACTCGCGCATATGATCTGTTCCCTATCGCCTACATTGTGCACTACGAGCCATTCACTGTACAGGAAATACTACACTGTGAACAAGTTACCGATCTCAGCTGGCGCTTCAGCGTCTATTTATATCGTAAGGGGGCGGGCACTTCAGTTTCTAGACAATTTTTGGTTGGTCAGAAGATTTGATGAGTAGATGAAGTACAATGTGACGTCAAAAAAATCGTTGAGTCATTTTGGCCGAAGTGACTAACTGCAAGCTTTGAATGCTTATATCTTCTAAATGCAAATTTTGTCTGTTTTGGAGCACACTGCCTTATAGATAACCTTAAGAATACCATATTTATACTAACTAATATGATTTCATGCAGACTTTAAACTTATATTTTTGATTATATATGGGAAAATGGATCCAATGTTTGGCCAATAATTTTTTTTCTAATTAATATGATTTAATGTAGATCTCCCATGATTGTTTAGAAATACTGAAAATAAATATTTAAAATACTGTTAAAATGTTTGGGGTAGATACAATTTTTTTTTCAATGTTTTCGAAAGACGTCTCTTATGCTAACCAAGCCTGCATTTATTTGATCAGTAACACAGTAATATTTTTAAATATTATAATTTAAATAACTGTTTTCTATTTTAATATATTTTATTGAATTTCTGAATTTCTCCAGTCTTCAGTGTCACATGATCCTTCAGAAATCATTCTAATATGCTGATTTGGTGCTTAAGAAAAATCTCTGTTGAAAACAGTTGTTCTGCTTAATATAATTGAGGAAACGGTTCTACATTGTTTTTAGGATGTTTTGATAAATACAAAGTTCAAAACAGCAGCATTTATTTTTGATTTTTTAATAATACTTTTTTTTTTTTTTAAAAAATGTGTTTTTACCAAAGTTTTGAACTGAAGTATATGTTATCATAAAACAATAATGTTGTAGACCAGGGGAGCCCAACCCTGCTCCTGGCGATCGACTGTCCTGCATTGTTTAGCTTCAGCCCTAATCAAACTCACCTGCCTTTAATTTTTAAGTGAGCCTGAAGACCTTTAATTAGTTGCTTCAGGTGTGTTTGATTAGGGTTGGAGCTGAACTTTGCAGGACAGTCGATCGCCAGGAGCAGGGTTGGGCACCCCTGTTGTAGGTTGCTTCATGTTTGTTTGGTTATAGTTGTAAGGTTTTATATTCCAGAAATCCTCATTATATCCTCACAGACTGGAGACCAGAACTACAGTACCTAACATTGTTGTTGTTGTGAATTTCTGGGTTTATTACAATTCTTAAATTATTTATAAATGAAAAAATGTTTAGTAAGAAATCATGTATCACATAGGCATCTTTTCTGTTCATACAGAAGCTAATGTACATAATTCTTCAGCTGTCTTTCCTCTAACCTTCAACTTGTCTTCTCTTTCTTTTCCTCCCCTTTAATCCTTTTTTGTCTTCTTTCCAGTTTTATACACTGTGCCTCCCCTACAGCAACAAATAACATGAACTCAACTATACTTCTTGAACTGTTTAATATTAACTTCCTGTCACTGGTTACTAATAGGCTGTTATATAATGATGTGTCTGGCTATTTTCAGGGTGATGTGTGGATTCTAAACTATAATTCATTCCTTAAAGATTTGTAGAAAAAAAAAGTGTCTCTGATACAGATTGTTCTTCCTCTTTATGTGTAAACAGGGAGAAGTTTCCAAGGTGAGGAAGAAGGAAGAAAAGCGTTCAGAAAGAAAACATTATTCATAAATGTGGCTAAACGACTATAGACAGGTACAGCACTTCAAATAGCTCTCTGTTTATTATTGTTATTATTTATATTAATAATTATTCTCTGTACATTATTCAAAGGTCTGGGGCCAGTATAATGTTACAGAAGGTTTTATTTTATTATTTCGAATAAATGCTATTCTTTTGAACTTTCTGTCTCATCAAAGAATCCTGAAAAAGGATTGAGCATATTAGATTGATTTCTGAAGGATCTTGTAAAAACGTATTACAATAGAAAAGTAATTTTGAATTGTAACAATATTTCACAATATTACTGATTTTAATGAAGTTTCAATCAAATAATGCAGCCTTGGTTAACATAAGACACCCACATTTTAACATTACCATTAGACAATTTCCCAATACATTTTAATAGTTTTAACAATTACTTTCTTACATGGTCTGTTTTGTGTCTGTCAAGGTTTGCAGGTATATTTTCGATCTGTTTCCTGAGCGGCAGGGCCACAAGAGCTGAAAAGAGACATTTGGCCTGGAAAGACATCTACAGCTTCCACTCTGAAACGCATGGTCTTCAAAGAGACAGAACTTTGACCTATCTGCTTGCGCATGAGCATGCATTACACTGCTGTCATACTTCCTGTTCCAAGGGGGTCTTGATGAATTCTACTTCCTGAAATGGGTCCCGGTGAATTCTACTTCCTCTCTGTGTTGGGTCCTGTGTAATTCTACGTACTCTTTCTGGGGGACCTTTGAGATTACACTTCATTCTTCTTGATGGTTAATAACTGCGCTGACCTGGACCATCAGGAATTCAGAAACTGTTTTGTGTGCCATGAATATCAGATGAATAAATGCGAGGGGTATATTCAAAAGACCCCTTTAACTCCAAACCGTATACTCACACAAATTTCCCTATGACCAAAGATGGCACAAAAGCTCTTTTTCGTGTTTTAGGGGGAAAAAAAACAATAGATGCTGTTGAACCACACCTTACATTCGCCTTACACGTTACCGTGGACCCATGACGTCAGGAGGAGGATCCCTGTGTTTTACTTTTTTGAATTTATAAAACTAAAATAAATTATGTGGTGGACTTTTCTGTAAATAAATCACAATATGTAAAAAATTAAATAAAATTTAGTAGTTAGGTTTAGCGAGAGCACTGCAAACATACACTTTACAAGTGCTTTCAACATTTTAAAGACAGTGAAACTTCACGTGCTCTTGTATAATTAATTACTATAGCAGGTATGTTTGTATATGAGAAAAGTTGGTTCGGTTTTCAGGGGACGTTTCCTTAAAATCCTCTGCGAATTTCAACGATTCCCAAAATGGGAATTTATCGAATTCTGTGAAGAAGTCATACAGAGGACTAATATTTTGATGCATGCAGTTCACCTTATTTTAAGAACCTTTTTTCTAAGTTTGCAAAACACTGTATTTAAAGAGACAAATAAGAAAAGACTTTTTCTTGTGTACACATACAACACGTAACATGTCTCAACTTTTATATTCCAAAATGCCACCCTACAAGCATCCATCATGTAGAAATGGTTAAGTGTGACAAGCTCTAACCAGACTGCTTCCTTAGGAGTTCAGTGTAGTGTCTGTTATCTTTCATATGGAAGACATCATCTGCTGATGTTAGCCTGAGCGCTCCAAGTAAGATGTGTTCAGAATGTATATGCTAGTAAATCAGCATTTCTGTTCAACTATCACTGTATCATGTGTATTGGCTGTAAAATGTAGAGGTTTGTATTCATTATAAGAATGTCTTCATTTTTTCTTTGTTTTTGATCGCTGAGGTTTTAAAATAAAATTTTGGCATTTTGTTTTAGGTTAAGTGAACATTTAACATTTTCATCTGGAGTCACACATATTCGTATGGGATGTCTTTAGACCTTTATTACTTGTAGATTTAATAGCTTATGTATTACAAATGACACACACTGGACGGTCATTATAATTTTAAGTATTACAAGAAATCGTTTCCAGTTTCGGAATTGTGTGATATATTTTAGACCAGCGAGTCAATGTGTTGCAGTGTTCTGCATCAGTTTTGATAATATAGAATTTTTCTTTAGCGATTACTTTCTGTTTGTTTGTTTCGTTTTCCTCCAATAGAGTCTTTTTAGCTTGTGGTGTGTACAGTATGGTGTGAAAAATCCTTTAGTGTGCTGAATTTTGCTATGGCAATGAGATCTGAAAGACCTAGGAAACTAGGTCGTGATGGGGTGTGGTTCTGCTTCCCTGTTACATGTCAATCAAACTGTGGGAGGGGCCTGACACGGTCCAATCAGTTGATTTTGTTTAATATAATATGTTTTCACCTGAGCAACATTTTTGATGTACAATTCTTACAATGAGTGAAGCCATTTAAATGTAACTATAATAGCACTTTGGTTATTGGAGGTCTTCTCTTTTAGAAACTAGCAGCTATGATGCCACCATAATGTTTCAAATGTCTTACAAAAATCTGATTTAAAAAATAAAATAAATGCATTGATTTTGCAAACATTATATTTTATTCAGTTATTTCAGTGTGTTTATAATATTCATGTTTTTTTTCAGTTTGTGCATTACATCAGTTCAATGTATTATAAATAATATATCTACAGTATATACATAATGAGGTGTCATGACTATAAGGTGTCATGATTTATTTTTAATTGAATTTGAATATGGCAGCTGAGATATTTTACACTATTTATGTAACACTATAACAACTCTGTTTATAGCTGGATTCCTATCTATATTTTTAGCATCGAGAAAATGCCCTAATGATTTAATTTTCTCTTTTAATGGACTACGTATATGCTTCCTTTGTAGAATGAAGTAAGTTGCTCACTGTTCTTGGAAATTTGTGAAAAAAGGTTTTGCCTTTCTCTTGTAGTGCCTCAAATAGATGCTAACTTCTCTATAAACATTGCTTATATCATTACTGAAAGAAGCCCAGCCATGATTTGTCTGACATTTTGACACCGCATGAATTAAAACTAAAAATACTTACTTGCATACATAAGTTTATTGGTCAATTGTTTCTTTTCTCCTGTGTGACAGTAGGAAATGTGTCACAGTGCAGAACAAACTGTCTCCAAAATGCATTTGGACATTTAATAATGTATGAATTTTACTTCATTGCATTTGATAACAAAATGTAGAATTTGCAAAGAAATTAAGCTAGAACACATTTATAGTTTATCCCTTTAACTGGGCCCATGTCGACTGTTTTACAGCTGATAATTGTCCAAATACCATATTAATTTTGAACAGTATAGCTATTGTTTTATCATTCAATAACAAATGAATTTATGTTAAAAGTTTTGCACTACAAGTGTGCTTGTGTTTTAATTTTTACATACACATTACATTTACTTGGTTTAATATTTTGCTGTATTAAGCAATTACATTTATACATTCGTGTCAGTTTAAATGTCAGAATATTTTTCAGGGTCACTGTATAACACAAACATTACCATATATGTGGATGTGCTCTATATGAATCAAATGAAGCATACAAATAAAAAACATTACCTGAACATGCAAATCTTCACACATATCGTTTTAAAATGATTGACAACCATAAAATCACTGAAGGACATTGTTGAACTCTTCAGTTATTTGGGTTAGTTATTTTGGGTGTGATTTCTACATTTTAACGAGTCACAACGATCCATTAAGAAAACTGCTTGAAATGTGTTGTTATACATGGAGAAAATAATGTAACAATCTTTACAGAGTAGAAGAGGAAGACTTGTTTTGGTGGTGAATGAATTGGTTGAGTGAATTATTCAAACATTCACCTATAACAGGGGTCACCAAATATGATTCTGGAGGACCAGTGTCCTGAGGTGCCTAAAACACACCTGTCTGCAGTTTCAACTATAGCTAGCCAAACCTTGATCAGCTGGTTCAGGTGTGTTTAGTTAGGGCTGGAGCTAAACTCTGTAGGACACTGGACCTCCAGGACCGAGTCTGGTGACCCCGATATAAAACAAACAGGAAAACTCACTTGTCATCAACTGAACGATTCATCAAACGCTTTTGAACAAATCCTTCTGTATTCAAAAGATTCGAGTCACTTGGATGGATAAAAAAAAAAGCCCAAACGCACTATCCTCTCCACCACATGACGGCGCCACCCTCCCCGTTCGCCTGCACTTTCAGCACGCCCAGTCATTTCTTGGACCGTTCCCTCTCCAGCCTAGCCACACTCCATCCCTCTTTCCCCCTAGCCCCCTGAAATCCACGTCCACTCTATTCGAGGACCGTCGCGAGCCCTAGGCATCGAGCGCGGGACACCATGGCGGACAGCGCGAGCGAGAGCGACACGGATGGTGCGGGCAGCAGCAGCAGCTCCGCCACCCCGCAGTCCTCCTGCACCTCGGCGGCCGCCTCCAACACCACCACGACCACGACGAGCGCCGCCACCAAAGCCCAGGGCGTCGTGATCTCGCAGTCGCGCCTGGAGGAGCTGACAAACCGTCTTGCGTCGCTGCAGCAGGAGAACAAAGTGCTGAAGATCGAGCTGGAGACGTTCAAGCTGAAGTGCAAAGCGCTGCAGGAGGAGAACCGCGACCTGCGCAAAGCTAGCGTCACCATCGTGAGTCAGCCCGTGTTTCTATTATCGTTTTAATCCCCGCAGCACACCTGACAACACCATCACACCTTGCAAAGACGTCTGAGGAACATTACAAACCACATCGGGGTGCAACATTAACCCGTTTGGGTGGCAAAAAGAAGCGCTTGAGAGTATTTAGCTTGCTAGCATTGGAGCTAACTGTGATAACAGCCAACAACAAAAGCCTGATGGCACTTTAATAGCATTAGTGCTAATGTATATCTCAGGCCAACTGCGTTAAAATAGTTTAAATTTCCATATAGACTGGTATAACTCCCAACGAATGTGTCTTTCTATATGTTTATTATCTTAACGGTTTTTTACGCTCCGTAGCATTCCGGTGGTGTTGTGTGTGTGTGTGTGTGTGCTGACCACATAAGGCGTTTACTGATTTACCACATGCTTTATCATCATCATGGTTTTTAACGCAGAACGTGTTTTTGCACGTCTGATACTTTGCGTTACGCGAATGGGGTTGTCTTTATTCGTTTATATTTGAGGCCTGTGTCAGGGTGGGAAGTTGGCACTCTGAATATTTGGCTCTAATGCGTCAACATCCTGTACTCAGACCATCTGCATTTAGACCAAGAGCCAACACTCAAGTGTCAGTGGAGAAACACTGACACTGATATCCAGTGCGTTTGCATTTATGACAATCTTTAATGGTGGAAATTGATAATGGCAGTGTTTTGCTAGTTGGTTGTGCAGTTTCTTTACTGGGTAAAATGCATCTAATGCAGGATGTTGACATGCGTTTGAGTACTTCTGGTGGATTTTAAATGTTTTTTATATTGCATAATAGGTTTTTATATTCTCATTGTCAGTAATTAGGTCGTAATTGCCTGCAATTTCTTTGTACTTGGTATTTGTGATCTAAAATATAGTAGTTTCAAAATCATGTTTGAAGATTAAGTGTTAAAATCTCCAAGAATAATTACCTTTTTCAAATGCCAAGGTGTTTTGTTTATTTTTCTACAGCAAGCACGTGCAGAACAAGAAGAGGAGTTCATCTCCAACACTTTATTTAAGAAGATTCAGGCTCTGCAAAAGGAGAAAGAGACACTCGCCGTCAACTATGAGAAAGAAGAGGAGTTCCTTACCAATGACTTGTCCAGGAAGCTCATGCAGGTGAGAAACTCTAGAAGGAAAGATCCCATCAGTCGGTGTTTGAGGTCAGGGGTAGGAAATGTGATAGGCTACTCTTAGAATCATCCCTAAGGGTAACTTTCACATTGACGTACAGTACATATGTCATTACAAAGTTATTGTTCAATGGCTTTCTTATAATGCTGAATTTGGATTGCCACTGGAGGTAAGCAAAAAACAGTAGCTGATTAAAATTTATGAGAGACTGTTTTGGTGATGTGCTCATTACTGATTCTGGCTCTTCTGCTGAGACCAGATGACATTGTTTATGTTGCGTGTGTTTAGTAGGTGTGCTGTATTGTGTGGAGGAGTAGCAAGAGAGATTAGTGTGCATACTAATGAGTCATGCCAACTATATATTTACACTACTGTTCAAAAGTTTGGGGTCGGTAGGATTTTGCAATGGTTTTGAAAGAAGACTTGTCTGCTTACATGTAAAATATATTAATTTCCAGGGTAATTTTTTTAAAATGGCAAAGCTAAATTTTCAGCATCATTACGTAATCTACAGTGTCACATGATCCTTCAAAAATCATTCTGATATGCTGCTCAAGAAACATTTATTTTTGTCAAATTTGAAAACAGTCCTGTTGTGGAATGTTGTCAAAAATTCCTTAATGATTCTTTAATGAATAAAATGTTCTAAGGAACAGAATTTAGGCTATTTGAAATAGAAGTTATTAGTAATGACCCCTAACTTTTAAACAGTAGTGCTAAAATATGATACAGTATATGCAGGCAAAGCTCAACAATTAGTTTGGCCCAGGATAGTAGGGTTTTAGACCATTTGTAAGAATTGTCTCTAATCCTTTTACACTCATCTCTTGCTCATTGACTATATATATAAATATATACTATACTATACTATAAATGTGTATATATATTGTATGGCTTGCAAACATTTGTTTTTCTGTGATTCTGTTGAATTTTGAACATGGTTGCATATTCATCTTGTTAAAATACATTGCTATGGTAATGCGACACATGCAAATATGCATGAGCATTCAAAATGGTTACCATAAAGAATGAATTATCGTTTGTAAGGATACCAGGAAAAAAATGTGACACCAAAACGTTAGTTTGAATCACAGCTCATTTGGGGTGCCCATCGTGTTAAGATTTGGGTGTGTTGCATCTGTTTTACTTTTATTCTCTTATGTGCTTTTTCTTTTCAGCTTCAGCATGAAAAGGCAGAGTTGGAGCAGCATTTGGAGCAAGAGCAGGAATTCCAGGTCAATAAACTGATGAAGAAGATCAAAAAACTGGAGAATGACACTATCTCCAAACAGCTCACTCTGGAGCAGGTACCTTCTTTAAACATCGTGCTGTAGAACAGGATTGTTACTAAACCTCTCATTCTTGAATCAGATTTTCAAAGCAGTTGGTATCTCCAAGTACCTCGTCTTTTGTTTGTTTTGGGCATCTGCCAGTACCTGGCTCTGGAACACAGATTCAGCAAATTTCTCGGATTAGAACAGGTTATTCTTGAGCAAACATAATTTGTATTTGTGGAAACTCCTAGAGTTATTATTATGGCCCAACATTTTTCCCTAAGATCATGCATTATTTTAAAACCATGGCATTGTTTTATTAATTGCACAAAATATATGCAGCTCCGACGTGAGAAGATTGATCTGGAAAACACTCTGGAACAAGAGCAGGAGGCACTAGTCAACCGGCTTTGGAAGCGCATGGACAAACTCGAGGCAGAGAAAAGGTAATGTCCCTTGTGATCTGGTCTGTCTGTCTTAATGTGTTTTATGTCTTCTGCAAATCTTTGTACATGTCTACAAACACTTGATCAGATGTTATTTATCTTTTCGTTCTGATTGGCAGGATTCTGCAGGAGAAGCTTGACCAGCCAGTGTCAGCCCCGCCCTCTCCACGTGAAGTTTCCATGGAGATTGACTCTCCGGAGAACATGGTGCGGCACATCCGCTTCCTCAAGAGTGAAGTAGAGAGGCTCAAACGCAGCCTTCGCACTACAGAGCTCCATCGTGAGTCCTTGTCTCATTACGCAAGCATTCACTCCAGCACAGCACAGCCTCTCTATCATACTTCAGCCAGAGGCAAACAAACTGTACTGCAAATTGGAATACAGCCTTAGTATTTATCTTAACAGTAGCTCATGGTATCCGTACTATATACAATTCCAGATTAGGATTAGTACTTCCCAATTAGTAGTACATTGTACCAAAAGCTAATTTGGCTCCTTGAATAGTAAAGTACATGGTTTTAGCCATAGTTTGTAGCACAGTATAGTGAGTTACACAGTTGTATTCTTAGCTTGAATATTTTAAATTGTCATGGCCACTAGAGGGAGACATCTCCATTTACATTACAGTAAGATAACCACAGCTTTATTCTAGCTCATGGTATCCCTCTCATTAAAGCTTTTATCAGGGATTAACACAGCAGTGCATAAAGTCAGTGATAAGGTAGATATAAAAAGCAAACAAATTTTTTTTTGTAAAAAATGTATATATTTATAGTTATAAAAATCGATTTTTTAAAAAAAAAAAAAGATTTTTCTCAAAATCCTGACACATTGTTTATTTACAGGTTTAAATTACAGTTTATATGTCTTTGTTACATTTCCTGTGTATGTTTTCTAACATCTTTCTCTCCCTCCAGACACCGAGAAGCGGGCTCAATATATTGAGGAGGAGAGGCAGATGAGGGAAGAGAACATTCGTCTTCAGAGGAAACTCCAGAGAGAAATGGAGAGAAGGGAGGCACTGTGTAGACAGCTGTCAGAGAGTGAGAGCAGCCTTGAGATGGACGATGAGAGGTGCATTAATTACACACAAACACAAAAGATGACTGGACTCAGGACTCATGACCTTTTTTTTGTGTGTGTGTGTTTTTTTTTTTTTTTTGTGTGTGATATATATATATATATATATATATATATATATATATATATATATATATATATATATATATATATATATATATATATGATAGACATTGAAAATAACCAGGCACACTCATCTTAACATGATCAATGTAGGACTGACCTGGTTCATTTTACACCCTGGTTATAGCAACAATTATAATGAAAACATGCTTTGCCAGATTTTTTTCATATCTTTCTATCTTTCTCTATCTCTCTAGATATTTTAATGAGATGTCTGCTCAGGGACTGAGAGCTCGTACAGTGTCCAGCCCAATCCCCTACACCCCCTCTCCCTCATCCAGCCGCCCCATCTCCCCTGGTATGTGCCCACGCAGTTTGCTTTGAAGATTTATCACTCTTTTATAGCAGCAACTGTATTTAACAGCTATTTTAAATGGTAATTATTTCACTTTAACACATTTAACAAATGATTTACTGTATTTTTAATCAAAGGTGAGCATGTTTAACATTTCAAAAACCTAAAAATAGCTATAATAACTGTTGGACATTAGCATACATGATTAAAAAATTTGATGTGCTTTGTCTTCGGTTCACATATTCATTTTAACACTCAACACAGCTTTTCGGCACACAGCCTTTGGATCAGTTTATAGGGGGATGATTAGACAAATGTGTTTTTATGGAGTGTTCATTATTATGCAAGCTGTACTGTACAGTGATTTGAAGGTATATTAGGTCAGAGTTTTGTTTTCTCTCTCATTCTGAGATTAAACCGATAAATGAGGGCTAACCTTTGAGGTCTACAAACATAAATCTTCTAGTTTGATGATGATTGTAGATGTTTTATGGTTTTTAAATTAACATTAGGTATTGTAGGTTTTGATAAACACAAAATAGATAAACTAGGTAATAAACTAAAATAATCTTTAAAAAAAAAACTCATGAACAAGTATATTAAGTTATGCAATTCAAAAGTTTATGAAGTTCAAAGATTAATATTGATAAGGAGTGCTTAAATCAGAAAAAAGTCAACATTTTGTTTATGCTGGTTTTTAATAACAGCATTAATGGGTTGCATTATGTTAAAAACCTGTGCTGTCTTTTTTTTAAAATGACCTCAGAGAATTTAGATATGCATGATGAAATGAATAACACTGCACACCTGATGGTGTGAAAGTCACATTTTCTATTGTATTGCTGAGGAAGGCTGATTTATTATTTGTCTGAATTTGTTTTTTTATTTTTATTATTTTTCTGTTTTTTTAATTATTTTTATGTGTTTTGTCCAATTATTATACATTTTCTCATGATCTCAGAGGAGTGTTCTACTGAGCTATTTATTTTTTTTTTTAGTAATGTTATTGTGTTACAAAATAAACAGCATAAAGGACATCAATAAAACTGATTAGCAGATGCTCTGTTTTCATTCCAGGTTTGTCGTACGCTAGTCACACAGTTGGTTTCACCCCTCCAGCCACGCTGAGCCGAGCACCACTCCCCCACTACACATCTCCCGGGCTACACATCCACCCAGGACCCTCACATGCTGTACAGGTGCCAACACACTATACACACACATCCAGCATATATACATATATAACACACTCACTCTCTGCTCAAGCTCAGCTTGATGTTGAGCAAGATGTTTACATGCAGGAAGCAGTGTGTGTCATGGACAGCTTGTTTTCAGTTAAGATGCATTGTAACGCCATTCAGCTGAATTGAAAACAGCACATTTGATGACTCATCTGTGAGTCACCTGGTGACCCTCGACCTCAGAATGCTCTTCTTCATCCCCATTGTGTATCTAAGTTAATATAGACCAGTACTGTGAATCCTCAGCCATTCAAATAAGATAAAGCACAAAAGCTGCATCCTGACTTTCTGTGTACCTTGCAGTGTATTCTGACCTGTTAGATGGAGAGATGCACTCACTCCACCCAAAACAAACACAAAGGTGCCATGACTTGTACTGTGTAATGGAGAAATTAAATTATATTATAATGCAGAAACCCAGATAAGATAAACTCGCTGAACAGAAACATCCATCATGTATTTGTGCATACAGGTGAGGATGGCCAACATTTTTAAATTTAGTTGTAAAAACATGTTGCAAAAGTTTCACACTTTAAATGCACTTTTCCCAAGGAATGGTACTTTTAAAGAAAATTATGCTGATGAATTGACATGGTCTATTTTTTAATCTTGCCACTCTTTTGGGTGAGATTAAAGATTGACTGTTGATTGTAAAAACACACATTTATTTCTCTCACTCAGTATTAGGTAAGAAAAAAGTCAAATGGCAGTAATGGTTAGGAAAGTCAATGACAGTGGTTTAAAATTTACTTTAAGGATGTGTGTCAGGACCAGGTTCATGCCAGCTCAAACAAGACCTGGACAGTCTTTCATCACATTTCCTGTCATTCATGGCAGCTCTAGAGTAGTTGAGGTGACACTGTAGCTATTGATTTCCAAATGAAATTTCTACTTCCTGAATTTAAAGATTTCTTATCAATGTTGAAAACCGTTATGCTGCCTAATATTTTTGGGGGAAACTTGGAAACTTTTTTTTTTCATTCTTTTAGAAGAATGGTCATTTTAAAGGTGTTTTTTTTTTTTTACAAATCTTTTTAAAGCATCAAAAGTCTTTATCACTTTTGATTGATTTAATGAGTTATTTGCTAAATAAGTGTTAGTTTCTTTCTAAAAAGCTTAAAGACCCCAGACTTTTGAGTGGTAGTGTGTATTTCCTTTTCAAGCCATTTAGTACCGTTTGAGATAAATGGCGACTGCAACGTGGATTTAATGTCACATTATCAGGTTAATCTTAGCTAGCAGATAAATAAGTTAGCTATAAATGTACAGCGATGAAGTAATCATTTTCAACTGGTCTCAATTTCAGCGTATGTATGTTCCGCAACACCCTCTGGATATTGTCCAGTTGAGTTAAGGCCAAAAATGTTAAGTCTAGCTATGTTGCAGCAGCGATTAGTCCAGCCTCATGTTTATGTCTGTTGCACAAATATGACCCCTCTTTACCAGCAGAGACTTTTGATGAAGTGACTGACTAGATAAGCACATTACATAACCCTTGCTGGCCCATGGGATGGCTCATTGCATAGCGATCTAAATAACCAAAAACATCATCACAAATTTTGCAGCATCCAGTTGCTTGTTCAATTCACAAGATTGAGTTTGTAAGCAATTGAAATATTCTGTGCACACTTCTAAGGTAGTGTATTGAGACAAAGAAATCCAAATGTGTTTTAGTGTATGTTTTGATGTATGGGCACTAGGGCTGTCACGATATTAGATTTTTCATATCACGGTTATTGTGGCCATACAAATTCATGATATCGATATATCGTGATATCTATAGAAACGTTGGGGGGGAAAAGATATCGGTCAAATTATTTTTTACTTTGTTTATTGAGTAATTATTGAATATAAGAATACTGATAAACGCAGGGCACAAGACTCTGGCTTTCTCCATCTTCTTTGAAGCTCCTATGAAATATCAAGAGAGAAAATACTGTCAAGTTCAACAGTATGATGAATAAATATTAATGGTAACACTTTACAATAAGATTTCATTTGTTAACATTAATGTATTAACTAACATCATGAACGTCGTTCATGTTAGTTCACAGTGCATAAATTTTTTACAAACAGCTTGTGATTTTAATAATGCTTTAGTAAATGCTGAAATTAACATGAACTAAGATTAATAAATGCTGGGGAAATATTGTTCATTATTATTTGTTATTTATATATGTTAACTAATTTAATTAACTTACTCTGAAGAACACGGCTCTCCTCGGAGTAGCTGCGAGCGCTGCGTCGTCGTCTTCTGTGACAGGTGTCAGCGTAAAGGCACAATACTGCCACCTGGGGGCTTAACCAGGTACTGGTGCTGGAGTATTTACATGTGGTGTTCTCATAAGAGAACTGTTCATTTTAAATATTGCGGTATATCGTCACACACTAAATTAACATGATATTGATAATTGTTGCTTTGAATATCATGGTTATCGTCAATACCGGTATATCGCGACACCCCTATGGATCATCAAAGGGAAGTGGTATGACAAAAAAAAAACCTAGGAAATGCTTTTATGATCTTTTGTGGTAGTATTAGCAATTAGCAGATCCAGTGACTTGACCTCCGTTCCATGTACTTTAGGACAGATATGGCCTGATATAGCAGATGCGCTGATTTGATTATGTAATACAGAACTTCACCTTCTTACTACATTGGTGACCACTTCAGGCTTTCAAAGAATAATATTCTATGACAGGTTTGGATTAGTCGCTAATTCATGACACTCATTATTTTTGCCTCTTTTTGGTTTCCTAATACCCGTTTGAACGTTTTTGGATTATATGTTCCTGTTGGGGAGCTGTTGGCTATAGCAACAGTGATCTGTTTGTTTTAGCAAAGAGCTCACTTTCATGTCCCGCAGTGCCTTGAAAAAGTCAGCTTGTTTTGATAAACCAGGAGTGACAGCAGAGCCAGAGTCTTTCAACACACTCAAAGGGGTCACATTTGCACTTTCACACTCAGTTTGCACATGTAAACACACCTGTGTGTCAAATAAACTAGGGGAGATGATACCAATGACCATTTCATTTGTAAATTTTAGCATAGTTTTGTTTAGCAAAAGCATGATCAGTCAGAAAGTACAACTGTTAAATTGTTGAATCTTCTTTCACCAGACATGTCGTATTTGGGATTTCAAAATTGCCTAAAATGTCTGGGGTTTTGGCTTAGTTTTTCTGTTGACCTGTTTTCTACAGTCCTTATACATTACTGATGAAATCAAAACCACATACTAGCAGGCAATTTAGCAGAGGATGTTATAAATTACACATCCATTAAAAGGTTTGGGGTAATTTTTTTTATTAAATTTTTTTTATGTTTTTGAAAGAAATCTCTTATGCTCACCAAGACTAGATGTAATTTTTTTTTAAATGTAATTTATTTATTTGATGGTAAAGCTGAATGTTTTGTGGCTGTAACTTCAGTCTTCAGGGTTTCATGATTCTTTGGAAATCTTTCTAATATGCTGATTTAATGCAAAAAAAAAAAAAGAAACTTAAGCAGCACAAATGATTTCAGCCTCAATAATAACATTTTTGTAGAAACCATGATATTCTTTTATTTCAAAATGTTTTGATAAATAGAATGTTCAAAAGAACACTATTCATTTGAGATAGATGTATAACTTTAGAAGTCATAGCCAGACTCAATTAAAAGTGTAAAAAAAAAGTAAAAGTATAATTAAAAGTATAAAAAAAAAAGTCTTGCTGTCCCTCTATTGTATATCACATCATGAGCTTGTTTTGTATTTCCTCCTGTCATACAGAGGCCATCCCCAAGGAGAAGCACCAGCCCAGATAAGTTTAAGCGTCCGACGCCACCTCCCTCCCCAAACACACACTCTGGAGCACAGCACCCTCCACCACCACCACCACCCGCACAGCCGATGGTGCAGTCTGGCTCCTCCCACTCTGTGACATCACAGAACACCCCCTCTCAGCCTTAATGCATGCACTGTGCGCTACCTTAAGCTAGGCTGCTCCAAGCTAGGCTACACTACTACTACAATGACAACAACTCGGTGATCCTCCACTGGGCAAAGGTTGGAAGGGATTGGAGTGGATTTGGAATTAGAGGACCGTTGACCTGGGGAGTGGATGTGAAAAGGGAGGTGGTGTAGATGCATGGCCTACTGACAAATCCATAACCAGCCCCATGCCGTTAAATTTCGTTATTTTTACTGTTTTTTTTTTTTTTTTTTTTTTTTTTTTTCTGTAAAGTGATCAAGCTGGTTCAGGAAAAGATTAGGAAAGGATAGAAAGGTTGTTCAAGAGGGTTGTCAGCTGCATATGCCTGCTTTTTTTTTTTTTTTTTGGATGTTTTTTCCCTGTCCCCATTTAATCATTTGTTTTAACAGATTGACTGTTAATTGAAATTTTCCATTTAATAAACAACTCAACACTCAATTGGATAAATCTTTATGAGTGCATCTTCACAGAAGTTTAAAAGAAATCCCAACACATTTGTCGTGGGGTTGGAAGTAAAACTTTTTTCTTTGTTTTATTGTCTCTCGGTTCATTTTTGTTTGTAAAACAGACGTGTGTGTGTGTGTGTGTGTGGCTCGTTGGCAGCTTGTAGATGGTAAAGAAGACGGACTGAAATGTACTGAAACTGCACTTGTTGCCTCTCTGCGTGTGAATTATAGTGGGATTATAGTGTTTGTGTGTGCGGGTGTTTGTGTGTGTCTGCACAGCCATAGAGGTTTCCCACGACTGCTGGTCGGGGACCAGTCTCTCCCTGCTCGAATCCAAACATGACCCACTACGAAAACAAAGTCAGTACTGGTTTCTGATCAGCAGCTCAACCTCTCTCAGAGCCCTCACTGTAATGTGAGTGCCCTGAATGCTTATTCAGATGGGAATTTTGCTTAATGCCAGTGTCATATAACACCTAAACATGAACTGACATGTTGATGCAACAAAACAAGGTACTGTTGAACAATTAACTCAACATGATTAAATGCTTGTACAAAAAAACCTTGTGTGTGAGGGTTTTTTTTTTTTTTTTTTTTTTTTTGGTACCCGAAATATGTTATTAAACTTTAGCTAATAATGTTTTCCTCACTGAATATTTTAAGGATTGTTAAAGATACTGTGATTTTTGAAGGTTCTTATATTTTTAGTCTGGTCCTAGGGGAAGGATTCAGAAGTCATGAGTGACAGGTCACATTTCCTGCTCCTTTATTTATTTATTTTTTAAAAAGCAAGAAAAAATCTTATTGTAGTCAGGTCTCCTAAACCGATATCTTTCTGCAAAGTAATACTTCAGTATATTTCTATTTGATTTGTAGTGATTAAAAGGTGATGGGTTTATTTAAAATCTAAAATTTGAGAGATACCAGTGTAGTTAGTATAGCAAAATAAATAGCAGTTTTTATCGCATGCCCACATCCTCAAAAAATACGAACATTACAAACTGACACAGGCTGTTAAATAGTTACAACAAAGATACATTTTAGACCTAGCTAATGTTTTGTCTGACATGATAGTACAACCAAGGTTCAAGAGACATTTATGCATTAATACATTAATACAAATTTTTCCTATTCAGGAATGTCTTGTTAATAATGTTGCATATTATAGGGCGTACAGTTCCCTGAAAGAAAATGATTCATTGAATTTACTAAATTTTTATTAAAGTAAGTGGTTGCGATCCATTTATTTTAGCTACATTAAAATAAATGTATTTGACTAAAAAAAAAAAAAAAAGTTGAAAGTTAGTCAAATACATTTGTTTATTTTAATGTATCTAAAATAAATCGTTTGTAACCACTTACCTTAAAAATTTAGTATCATTTTCTTCAGTGTTCTTGGTAATATTAATGTGTTTCACTGCTTTTTATGTATGATACAAAGCATACGTTTTGGTACTGAGTTGGGTCACTGTCAAATGTGCGACCAAAAATAAATCAAGGTGAGAAACATTAGGCAAGGTGATACAAGAAAATCGAATTTCCCAATTTTTAAACTACCGTTCATGCTGTTCATGTGCTCCCTTGGCTTTTAAATGAAATTAAAAAAAATAAATATGATGATCTATTTCTCAGGGTGTGAAATTTAAAAATATGTCCTTCAGGCTTTAATCATTACCAAGATGTCTTAATTCATATGAAAGATCACATGCACGTGTCATTGTGTCAATATGAGTTATCTGTGAGCAGGATTATGTAATGTTTTACCTCTGTTATCTCTTCACGGAACTACAGAGGTGTGTGAATGGTAACCTGTAAAAAAAAAAAAAAGAAAAGTTTTAATTACATCTTGGCTAAAGCTGTTTTCGTTTGACCTCTTACCTTCCGTTGACATACAGACAGAAATACATTGTACGACCCTTCGTGACATCAGCTCTCTTGAGGTGTCAGTTAACATTACACACCTGTCTGGTACTGTACATCAATCCCCCATCACAGGTTTCCAGTCTAATTAGCAAACACCACTCTTATGTCTTAGCAAGTGCTCTTTCTCACACACACACACACTCATCAAGTCCTGTAGCTGTGTGGTAATCCCTGCACAAGTATTTCAGCATAAGCTGTCCTGTATGGAGTCAATATAATATCACATATATACGCAAAAAAATAAAGTTTTGCAAAGGAAAATAAAGTTTTGCAAACAAAAATTAAAGTATTGAGGAAAATAATTTTGCTTTTTGCAAACAAAAATAAAGAATTGCAAAAACATAAATGAAACCGCGCGAAAGCAATGATTTTGCGATACATATTTTACATGGTCATATCTATTGTTTTATTTGCAACACTGATTTTATTTTGGGTGTTAGTCTAGTTTGAGCTTGCGCTGCAGCTTTTCCTTTGCGCTTCATTTTTCTGCACGTCTCGCTTTGTGGCCCTGTTTTGACGTGGGGGTGGAGTCAAGGGGCAGGGGCGTGTACAAAATGCCTCCCTGGAAGTGACGTCATCGGCCCGAGACGCAGCTCACTGATCCAGGTACTGTCATGATGAGCAGATGCATGCGAGTGGATCGCTTCCTTTTATTCACTAGCATTAAAACATGCATGGTTTCGTTTTATTAACTTTATTAACAAATGTATATGTGTATTAGCAGCGTTTGCTCAAGTTAAAGAAGTTGTTACCATGCACATCTGTTGTTTATTTCTCTCGATGTGCACTCTTTTACTGGCATAAAGTTGGCTTGACGTTGGACGTTCGATATTCGCAAATCTAGGGACCGTCTCTAAAGTTACATGCGAAACTACTATACACTTCTCTAACGTCAATAGCATGCAAGGAGAATGACTAACAGTCATGAAAACAACTGTTAACTGTTCATCCAGGTGTCAACTATAATGCACACCTTTTATATTTTTTGATAATTATTAAAATAAACTGTAAATCATATGTAAAATATTGCTACTTTTCATTACCAAATGGACGTAAACACTAATTTAAAGCTCAAAAGCTCAAATGAAAAATAGCAATATTTTACATATGATTTACAGTTTATTTGAATAATTATTAAAAATATGAACGGTGTGCATTATAGTTGACACGAAGATGAACACTTTACAGTATGTTTTATGAAAGTGAGTCATTCTGTTCAAATGCTATTGAGCTTTAAATTTGTATTTAAGTGCATTCGGTAATGAAAAGTAGCAATATTTTACATATGATTTACAGTTTATTTGAATAATTATGAAAAATATGAATGGTGTGCATTATAGTTGACACCTAGATGAACACTTTATAGTATTTTTTATGAAAGTGAGTCATTCTGTTCAAATGCTATTGAGCTTCAAATTATGGCATATTTTAAATTTGAGCCCATTCGGTAATGAAAAGTAGCAATATTTTACATTTGATTTACAGTTTATTTTAATAATTATCAAAAAATATAAAAGGTGTGCATTATAGTTGACACCTGGATGAACAGTTAAAAGTTGTTTTCATGACTGTTAGTCATTCTCCTTGCATGCTATTGACGTTAGAGAAGTGTATAGTAGTTTCGCATGTAACTTTAGAGACGGTCCCTAGATTTGTGAATATCAAACGTCCAACGTCAAGCCAATTTTATGCCAGTCACACACTTTTATAGCATTAAATGTGTATTGTTTCATTTGGTTAACTGCATGTGTATTAACAGTGTTTGTTTAAGATCTAACCTGTGGGAGGACGCCAGCGCACAGAAGCGTTCTTTGTTCACATTAGTTCAGAGTTACTGCTAGTTTTAATGTAAAATTATGCAATTCACTTCATAAACTATAACGTACATCATTAAAGAGGTATACGACTCAAGTTTTATATCGATCTCGACTTCGTTTTTCATTTACATAACTCCTGGCATAAATTAATAAATGACTGTCTGTAAGATAAAAAAACAAAAATGAAGCTCGAATCTTTTTGGTTTAATTTTGCCACGAGTTTAATGCATAAACAAACCGGCGTGACCATAGCAACCTGAGATTATCAGAGATTGATCAAATATTTTTATCCATCCCACAGTCCGTTGATCGTGTCTTTTTATGTAATATATGTGCATATAAGGCTTTTGTTATTTTTATCATTATATATATATAATATATCCAAGTGGATGCTGCACACTGCTGGTGGTTGAGGAGAGACCCTCCCACATGATCGTACAGCGAATTGGGTGTACAACAATAGATTATAAAACGCTATATAAATGCATCATTCATTTATTCATATAGGCTAACCGTATATAATAATTGATAATAATATTATATTAAATAGGGCTATATTTTTATATTTATTGTTATGCTTATTTCCCCTTTTAATTCGTCTATTGCTTACCTAATTAACGTTCTTTGTTAAATTGGTGTTTTCATTTACAAATGAAACTAGCGAATTATTCATTTATAATTCTAGTATTTTATTATTATAGGGTTATTGTTATTACATCCTCTAAAGTGCACTTTAATGAAAAGTGTAATGAAAAGTAGCAATATTTTTACATATGATTTACAGTTTATTTTAATAATTATCAAAAAATATAAAAGGTGTGCATTATAGTTGACACCTGGATGAACAGTTAACAGTTGTTTTCATGACTGTTAGTCATTCTCCTTGCATGCTATTGACGTTAGAGAAGTGTATAGTAGTTTCGCATGTAACTTTAGAGACGGTCCCTAGATTTGCGAATATCGAACGTCCAACGTCAAGCCAACTTTATGCCAGTAAAAGAGCGCACATTGAGAGAAATAAACAACAGATGTGCATGGTAACAACTTCTTTAACTTGAGCAAACGCTGCTAATACACATATATATTTGTTAATAAAGTTAATAATACGAAACCATGCATGTTTTAATGCTAGTGAATAAAAGGAAGCGATCCACTCGCATGCATCTGCTCATCATGACAGTACCTGGATCAGTGAGCTGCGTCTCGTGCCGATGACGTCACTTCCAGGGAGGCATGTTGTACACGCCCCTGCCCCTTGACTCCACCCCCACGTCAAAACAGCGCCACAAAGCGAGACGTGCAGAAAAATGAAGCGCACAGGAAAAACTGCAGCGCAAGCTCAAACTAGACTGACGCGCAAAATAAAATCAGTGTTGCAAATAAAATTGTAGATATGACCATGGAAAATATGTATTGCAAAATCATTGCTTTCGCGCGGTATCATTTATGTTTTGCAATTCTTTATTTTTGTTTGCAAAAAGCAAAATAATTTTCCTCAATACTTTAATTTTTGTTTGCAAAACTTTATTTTCTTTTGCAAAACTTTATTTTTTTGCGTATATATGTGATATTATATTGACTCCATAGTCCTGTGCTGCTTTCTCTCCGGCAATGGCCACTCTTACCTGGTTCAGACCGGTTCTGTCAGGCTCGGGTGGTCAAAGGGGTAAAACCGACCCTCAAGTTCTAACTTTACGGACAGATTCGAAGAAAAGTTAAAGTCACACAGTTCAGTGTGTGTTCAGGTTCTAAAAAAGCTAACATAGATATACCCATGTGACCTAGCAACAGCTTGGGGTGCTTGTAACAATTTACAATTTCTTTTGGTAGATCTATAAAACAGAAATGACTGTACAATAAAATCAATATAATGATAATAGTAATAATTAGAAATTAGTATTAATAATGAAATGATCATTATTAGTAATAATATTAGGCTGAGAAAATGTCCTGATCTAAGTTTTGACTAGTTAAGTTACACTGATATGATGTTCTGTATATGTGTTGAGTAAGATGAAGCTGCTAAGCTGAAAGTTTCACTGCCCTGCGTCAGTCTTTGTAGAAGGCATGTCTTCTCTTACCTTTCCCTCAGCTGACTTAAGCTTGATTTGCTGCTGACCTGTTTAAAGGTATGAATGGAGTGGCAAAACATGAACATCAGGAGATGCCGTATGTGTAAGCAAGTCATTAACAGAGAACGAGAGGGAAAGGGAAGGGAGTGTCAGGCTATCACAGAGGTCACTCGAGGTCTGTGTTCTCCTGCAATGCTAGTTGAGTCAGCGTTCCTGAAAGAGGAAGCAAAATCTCATAGTAAACACGGAGATCATGTCACACTCACAGCTTTTGTTTTACAGATTTCCTGTAATTCCGCAGGAAAGATCTGATGGTCTGCTCTCATTACACTTCCTCTGAAATGGAATTCATCTTCTTTTTCCAAGAAAAGCTCCAAAAAAGCTCTTAATAAGTATGGTGATTACTTAACATTACAGCAAATCCAACCAAACTAAATTAAACCATAATCTATTTCTGCTAAGACATAACTCAATCTTGTCTCACTCTCACTCAAATTGAACATCAACATAGAGAGAAGATTAAAGCTATAGAGGAGAGATGTACAGTAGCTATCAGTCGAAAGTTTGGAGACATTTGATTAATGTATCTCATGATCTTTGAGACTGTTTATCTTGTTTTGTAGAAACCAACTTTTTAATTAAAATGAAAAAACATGAATTAGAGTGAAGAAAAACAACCAACATGTGCCCAGCATGCATGGGAACTCTAAACTGTTGGAAAAGCATCTGAAGTGGCTACTTGTGAAGTTTTGAGAGATCGCCAAGAGTGTGCAGCAGTGTTAGCAAATCAAACAGCAGCAATGTTTAAAATTTAAAAACATAAAACCATCTTTATTCACTGTTTAATATGCATACTTACTATTTATTTGATGACTGTTATTGTAAAAAAGTATAATAAAGCCTGAGGGTGTTTAAACTCTTGATGAACTTGCTCTGTCCATCATGTCAAGCGCTATGTTTTCTTATTAAGCAGACTTTTTTTAATCCAAATGTAATCTAGAGCCAAGGGTATGTTCCTTCCAGAAGTATCCCATTGGTTTCCCAGATCCCTGCGGGCTGCAGTCACGCCGCATAAGAACAGATGTTGTCCAAAAAGGTGATATGAGGCAAATGCAATTAACTGTTCTTTTCTTTCTGTCTTTCTTTTTATTCACTCTCTTTTCATGTCAGAGGGGATTACAGAGTCAGGGTGGGGGAGACCAAACCTCTTGTTTTATGTGTGTGTGGGAACCAGTACAAGCACAGGGCAGGAACAGGATCTCGGTGGGCTTAGAGCCCAAGCCGTCTGACCCTCATGCACTCAACCAGCACAAAAGTTCAGTCGACCACCCAGACAGAGACGAGAGATGTACAAGGGTGGGAAGAAGTCTACGAGGTTTGTTCTGTTGCAGAGTCTAAAACATGTTCTTCAACATCTTCAGTTCTGGCATTAAACAGATATTTATTTTTTATGCCCACATGCCTTTAATGTCATTTATTTTACTGCCTCCAAATAAGTGAATTATAGTAACATAGAGGTGAAAGCCTATTGTGATGTAAAACTCCAGCAGGTTTCCTTTATTATTTTTTTAATTAGCATATTACTTCAGAGATGCATGACCTGAGACAAACAACAGATTATTGCTTACATTACTGCTTATTGATAACTTATTGCTTTTAGTCATTAATTTGGTAATTTCATTAGACATAACTGTGGAAGCCCATTTCCGCCAAGTAAGAAAAAAAAATCATGCCTTAAAAAGTTTATGAGAAATTATGTCGAAATTATGACTTAAATCATAATTATGACTTAAAAAGTCGAAATTATGACTTGAGTCATTATGACTTTAAAAGTCGAAATTGACTTAATGACTTTATAAACACATTGGTCACATAATAGTGGTCTATGGTGATAAATGGGACATTCTGAAACGAGTTAATTTGGAAAACCAAGTTCAATACGTTAAGTTGCAAGTTAAGCGTTGTCTTGGGGTAGAACGTGAAATAAATAAATATACATATAGATAGGATGTATATGTGTGTGTGTGTGTGTGTGTGTGTGTGTGTGTGTGTGTGTTTGTGTGTGTGTGAAGAGTTGCAAAAGCCTCTAAGTGTCGTTTGAAATTTTCTTCTAAAATTAGCATTTTTATCAGGCTCATATGTGTAGGTTCAGTAATTTCACTTTAATTACTATTAGGTTCTTTTCATTGCAATTTTATTTTATTAAATGTTTATAAGCCAAATTAACTAGTTTCAGAATTTCCCGTTTATCATTAGGCTTTTATTGTGACCAATGTGTTTATAAATTCATTAACTCAATTTCGACTTTTCGTCATAATTATGATACTAATATATATATTAGTTTTAAAGTTTTTTTTTCTCCAGCATTTTAAAGCAACAGTAGGCCTATAGTTTTTCTTGGACGCAATATAAAAACCTAAAGAAACCAAAAGTAACAGAGACTCTTGGTTCTTTGCTTGGCCGGTTGATCTCTCCGTCACTCACAAGTCCGGCCGGTGAGAACAGCTTCAAACTGGTTCTTTATTTCACTTGATAGAGCGCATGCTGAGAAAAGTACATGAACGTGCACTGGCTGCAATGTCCAACCTCACATTGGTGCCTTATCAAATACAGCAGATTACAAATGGCGTTGTAATGTTGAAAACACCTCTCACTTCTCTCTGCTCCTCTTCTGGTAAGGCGCAACTATTAAAAGAAAAAAAATATTATCTAATAAGCATATACACAATAAAGCATTAACGTGAATGTTTTACTATGGAATAAAATAGCTGTTAATTATCAGGTGGCGAACTGCAGTTGAGGAGAAACTTAAGCGCGCTTCCGTTGCACCACTCTGCGCGCGCTGGAGTTGAAGATGCATCCGCGCGCTGCTAATGGCACCGGTTCTTCTCACGACTGCGGAATGTCATACATGAAATGGACAAATTTATATAAAACAGGGCCATAGGAAGGCAATCCGGTCAGCGCTCTCTCCACCTTCGAGGTGTGGTCTCTTTCCAAAAGCGTTCAAAACTAGGCGGCGCGCGATGTTGAGCGCGAGAAGGTATTCAGCAGAGAAGCGCGTGAGACTGGCCTGGTCTACCAGGCACGAGCGGTTCAGCGCACCGCGCTCTCCAAGCAAGAGCAACATCCACCTGCCGTAAGTATCAAAGTTTTTAAGTTTTGTGATTTAAGTTGTAATTTTCACATTTTATTTTGGTAGTTGATAAATACCATGCACGTAACCTATCATAGGTTTAGATTCGTTTAAATAAGAAAAAGTGGCTATTTTAGGTGTGCTAACATTTTAAGTTTTCACCGTTTTTAATCACCTGTTAAACTTTTTTCTAAAGTTTCTATTATATATTGACCTTTATGTATACAATGAAACCTAAAATGTTACTTATTTTTGTATAAAGTTTAAATATGGTATTGCAGATTATATATAAAATTACATATTGAATACATGTAAAAATTACAGTTTTGCATAAATGATAGCATGTCACAATGCCATGAAGTGTACACTATCAAACTGATGTTTCTCCCTTTCTTTCTGAAGGTCTGTGTGTCAAGTGAAGTCAGTGTAAGATCAGTGCTGAGAATGGGTGCTGTAAAGGGTGAAGGTGCTTTAGATGGTGGATGGGGATGGATGATTGTGGTGGCCTCTTTCATGGCCCAGTTCCTGTCCTTTGGATCCCCCCAGTCTGTTGGGGTGTTGTACCCCAAGTGGCTCAGTGCCTTCCAGGAGGGAAAAGGCATGACGGCTTGGGTCGGATCCATGGTGTCTGGTGTGGCGCTCATCACCAGTGAGTACTGATCATTTCTCTTGTGTGTGTGTGTGAGAGAGAGAGATAAAGAGAGTGTGCAGGTTTCCTAAAAAATCAGCCTGTGCAAACAGCAAAAGTTCTGATTATCACACATGCTGACAAATGGGTGTTCAACGTTCTGAAATAGTACAAGACAAAAATAAATAGCACTGAAAAATGTCTTAATCAGTTATAGACATATTGTGAACATGAATAATTAACTTTGCAAGCAAAATTGTATAATGTAAGTTTTACATCCATTGGATTTTGTTCGATTTATGCTATAAACAAGAAAAAAGCAATTGTGGCGACACTTTACAATGTCTCATTTCTTAACATTAGTTAAAATGAACTATGTGCAATATATTTTTTACAGCATTTATTAACCATTGTTCATGGTAATTAATAAAAATAATTGATTTTTTTTTTTTGTTTTTTTTTTTTTTTTGTTTTTGTAAATATTAACATTTACTAAGTTTAATAAATGCTGTAAAAATATGGTTTATCATTAGTTTATGTAAACTAACATAGTTAAACTAATGTTAACAAAGGAAACTTTACTGTAAAGTGTTACCACAATAATGTGCCAGATAAAATAATTTCAAGATAGTAATATCTCATGCAGTTATTTTTCTGAAGTAAAAATGTCCTGTTTTTGGGTGTTTACCTATTTATAATAGACAAAAATTCTAAGACGGACCTGTTTCTTTGTCCTAAGTGTCCTAAACATACTGCTGTTTTTCCCATAGAATGCTGCTGACTCAGTGTTCTCAAGCCCTCTTTTATGAAAAGACATGCTGACAAATAGAGAAATGATCTACTTGTTTACATAACAGTTGTATACTAGTCGGCCATTACTATCTGCATTGCTGGAGTCAAACTGACAAGTCCAAAAGAACATCCTCTAAACTTTACTTACAAGAGAGAGAAAGGGCAGAAATACAGAAACATAGTCACCTTTCATGAACTAGAATAAAGTTCACATAGGCTAAATGTGCGTGTAAACGTGTCTCTGTGTGAGTGTTTGAGTTACAGAGGTATCGGGTTTTGTTTACAGATATAGCTGTATAGTCCATCGTCACAGTAGGGAAAGTCATGACTGGATAGGACTGTCAGGGACATGGGTGTGTATGCGTGAGCATGAGTAGCATGTGTTTGTGTGCCCTGGTCATGCTAATTCAGAAGAAGAGGGATTTACTGAGTTGTTACAGAGCTGGCCTGTGAAACACACACTTATCTTATTCAGTACTGTCTAGAAGGAGATGTCTATAATGCTCCAGTTGATTCCTGGTCAGACACACCCTGTGAAAGGGCAACATAGCAGATAGTTATCTTCTTCACTGATTATATTGGCTACTTTATAAATTATTGTTTCATTTTGCTTGATAGAGTTCTAGTTGTTTTGGGTTGGATGATTTTTGTCAGTATATAGAGCTCTTGTTTGGAATAGTTTATATCGGTGTAGTGTAGTTCAACATTCAATAGGCTGGTGTTGAGTAATAGTAAGTTTGTTTGAGGGCATTTGGCAGTGATGTTAGATATAATGTATCCCATACCAGACAGTACAGAACCTAATGAGCCATCAAAATAAAGACAGTGAAATTATTTAGTCTGGATGGCACAAACACACACTGTTCCCACTAGATGCTCTCCAGAGTCCAGCCATTTAGGCCATATTAGGAGCAACTCAGTGCTGAGTCATTTGTTATTTCTAATGATAGATAGACAAACACATTCTCTTCACCACTATAGTATGACAGGGTCTATTTTTGTATCTGTTAAGACCGAGTTGGATGGAGGGTCCCTTTAATATTACAAAAGGGCTGTTGGTCCTGTGAGGGGACATATAACATGGTACCAATAATTTATTGTGTAATAAATCTTAATATAAGGGTCATCATACTATAGAACAATATGTATACTTAGCCTACATTTATATTATTCAGGATTTCAGGTTATGCTTATTGCCAAGACAAAAAATGTGCATTTTGTGTTGCCTTTGCATTGGTGCTTTAGAGTTCAGCACTGAAAATAACAGTGCAAGGTAAATAAACTAAGACACAATTATTCAGTTATTAAAGATCAAATGAAAAGATTCAAAATGAAAAGCAGCAAAAATTGTACTTAGGTACATAAGCAAAGATAACTTGAATGGGTTTTTTATTGTTTGGTAGGTTGTCAAATTTGTGGTGTGGATTATTTATTTATTTTGCATTCAGTAAAATATGGTTCCTGTTTCTCTCTCTGTAGGTCCGGTGTGCAGTGCTTGTGTGGATAATTTTGGTGCACGGCCAGTTACCGTCTTCAGTGGTGTGATGGTGGCTGGAGGTCTGATGCTGAGTGCTTTTGCTCCAAGCGTCTCTTTCCTCATCTTCTCCTATGGCATTGTTGTTGGTAAGATAATAAAAGCATTATTAGCATTGAATGAATAGCTGTTTTCCGGTAGAAACACATGCATTTTTTTATGAATATGCCTTATATTTATCTTCTCACATCATACTATTCATAGAGAGTGATGGTACTGTATGTGTTTATGTCCAGGATTTTCATTAAGTGCAGGAAGTGCTGAACAGTTTTTATAATTTCAGATTGTGTCAGGGTTGCTATTAATTATGTTTATACAACTTTCAGTGACAGTTTGAAATTTGAAGCCATGGTACCATCACTGTGTACAGTGCTGACCTTTGGTCATACTCACCAACTCTCTGAACACACACAGAAATGTGCTACCTACAAATACGATTGCATGATCAAGTTCAGTGGAGTTACTTTAGATGCACCAGAGTCATCCTAACCATTTCACTTCCTTTGTTGCCTCAATCAGAAGTACATAATATAGGACATTATTTAAAAATTTGCACTATTGAGTCTGGCTCGTCAACTTCATACATACTTCAAGGGACAGTTCACCCAAAAATGAAAATTCTGTCATTAATTACTCACCCTCATGTCGTTTCAAACCCATAAGACCTTCTTTCACCTATAATGTAGCCTATAATTACCTATAATATAATTTACATTAAGGTTTTTCAGACTGACATTAAATTTATAGGTACAGATATTTTAAATGTGTAAATACAGTTGTGAAATGCTACATTCATGTTGCATTCAAGAATATATTCATGTTCTGTGTTTAAGGCATTGGCTGTGGACTTGTTTATGCTGCCACACTGACCATCACCTGCCAGTATTTTGACAAGAGGCGTGGCCTAGCACTGGGCATTGTCACCACAGGTGTGGAATGGAATAAAATGTTTTGTTTTTTTATTTTGTTTTTGTTTTTTTTTTTGTTTTGTTTTTATATCATAAGCATTTTTGGCTTCATGAAAATTAAGTGAAACAAATAAATAAAATTAAAAAAATAATTCCCTTTCATTAGAAAACATAAAAAATAGTGCAGATAGCAAAAAAGCAGTGATTTCTTTTAATTACCTGGTTCTTAAGGTTAATTATGTTCATTCTTCTCAGGTACAAGTGTGGGCGGGTTCACTTATGCCACACTCCAGAATGAGCTAATTGAGATGTTTGGATTGGAGGGCTGCCTGCTTATCATTGGAGCGCTGGCGCTCAACTTGATGGCATGTGCTGGGCCAATGCGACCTTTGAACTTACCTGGTTACTACCTAAAACAGAGAGCTGTTCTACAGCGTACAGAGGAACCAGAAACACTCTACACCAAACCTACTGCCATTATCATTGACTCTGATCTCAAAACCACACCTAGCTCGGCCGATAACACAGCCACCATTAAGCTTTTGATCCTCAAGGAATCCACCGAGCTGCAAGACAGTGAAGGGGAAAGACAAGGTGGGATATTGTCCTGTTCAATAGTAGCACGAGCCATCAAGAAGCGAATGCGTCCCTATGGACGGTACCTGGTCGAGGCTGTAGAGCTCCTACAGGACCGTATCTTCATAGCTTTCTGCATCGCCATATTCCTGTTCAGCTTAGGGGCGTTCCCACCTGTGCTCTTCATGGAGGACGTAGCCCAGAGCGAGGGGCTTATCGACGGGATTGCACTAATACCCCTTGTCTCCATCGTTGCAATGACAGCAGGCATCGGTAAGCTGGTCCTGGGCGTCCTGGCAGACATGCAATGGGTGAACAGCTTGTACCTGTACGCCCTGACGCTGACAGGCACAGGAGCGGCTCTGCTTCTTATTCCTGTGGCTAAAAGCTACATGGGTCTGCAAGTTCTGTCGGCTGTGGTTGGATTTTTCTCAGGGAACTGGTCTCTCACATCCTATATCACTACTAAGATTGTGGGCCTTGAACGACTCAGTCAGGCTCACGGCATTCTCATGTGCTTCGGAGGGTTTGGAATCACCCTCGGGCCACCTGTTGTAGGTAAGAAGGAGCTAATGAACGCAAGCATGGTTTAAATTGAAGACAAAAGCTTGCATGAACAGAAAAGTATTAAAGAAAAAATACAGAAGAAAATATATATATTCCTTGTAGGTTCAGCTAATGGAGTGATGTCTCACTGTGCGGAGTTTTCGAACCCTTTTACTGATGGTGTCCCTGTTTTTCTTTCCTTACAGGTTGGTTCTTTGACTGGACTCAGTCATATGACTTGGCATTCTACTTCAGTGGCACTTGTGTTTTACTGTCTGGTTTGCTTCTGTTCTTGGCCACTCTGCCTTGCTGGAACAGGATGTCAGAGGAGGGAAATTCTGCTGCAAAAGAGGACATCAACACTTCTCAACAGCCCACTCTTGATTGTGACAAAGTAGCCTCTGTGGCTTGAACAATATCTTAAAGTTCTTTAACTGACCTTGGCCTTAACAATCTGGTGAACATGTAGAAGACTGTCTTCCTTTTCTTACGGTTTTCTTACCTGGTACGTTTTGCCAGGGGACTTCTCATGGTGCCAGACCTTTTCTTTTGTTTAATGCGAAAAGGTTTTATACATGGCCCACGAACCTTGATATTTTTGAGAGGGCATATTCATTTTTCTTAGATGCTTATATAAAGACTGCCTCATTTTTGAGGCTTATATATAGCAGAAGTTGTTTGTTAATATTATATTCAGTAGATTGTTTACTGGACACAGAAGCTGTTTTTTTTTCTTTTGTAGATCTTGATCACTTGAATTATGTAAACTTTACTTTCTTAGAGGGTCTCACTGTGTTGCACGTGGATATCACCAACCTGTGAACATATATTTCCATTAATGAGAACATTTCTGACCAAAAGCTTCAGAGAATTATATAATTTTTGAATAGTTTTTTTTTTTTTTTTACTGCACTTACAATGAAAAGCATTTTTAAAAAATCTGGGGTAACAATGACTTTGCATTGCAATAGTTTCCTGTGCATTATCTGCTTTTATTGTCTGTAATACCAAAATGACAACAAATTTCATTTAAGTGGTAGAGAGAGGCCTTGTTTTTAAATTGACTAGCTTTAGTCACATTTCATTTTAGGGGAAGTCGTGGCCTAGTGGTTAGAGAGTTGGACTCCTAATCCTAAGGTTGTGGGTTTGAGTCTTGGCCCGGAAATACCACGATTGAGGTGCCCTTGAGTAAGGCACTGAACCCCCAATTTCTTCCCTGGGCGCCGCAGCATAAATGGCTGCCCACTGCTCCGGGTGTGTGTTCACGGTGTGTGTGTGTTCACTGCTGTGTGTGTGCACTTTGGATGGGTTAAATGCAGAGCACGAATTCTGAGTATAGGTCACCATACTTGGCTGTAGTAACGTCACTTTCACTTTTTTTTTAAAGACATACATTTTTAAAGACATACATAAAGGCATGTTCTGCATCTCTAATTGTTAGTCATTTAGAAATATAAGAATATGCTGATGAAAAAAAGCACCCCCCCCCAAAAAAACAAACAAAAAAAACAAACCTACGGAGAGACAAGAATTTGATTCTGTGACCTGCAATGTGTTTGTATGTGTGCGCCTGATAATAGAGTCATCCTCCCCAGTTTTTCAGCAGGCTGGTCCCTGACAACACTCTTTTATTACTGTATATTTTGAAATGCCAGTGTCATTATTTCATGTCAGTATATGTTGTAGAATTGTAATGTATTATGTATAAATGAATGTTACGAAAAGGCCACTTTTGACCAAAGACTTGCTTTATGTCTTGAGTAAACATTTTGACAGGGTGCAAAATAATTCTATATAAAATGTAACACTGTCCCACTATATGATGTATCTGTCTTGTTCTTTTATTGCAGTGAGTTTGTTTTATACAATACTATGTTAATTTTTAGTGACAATAAAAAGATTTATGACATCCTTTTTGACTTTTTCTCATTGAGTGTCTCATTTACACTTCCTGGGAGATCTGAAAAGTCTGAGTTGTTGGTTTTTCAGCTTTGGAAAAGTGACTGTAATTAATGTCGCCTTATAACTGGACATTTGGTCTTCAGAGTATGAGAAACCCAAATCATCCACTGACAACTTTAAAATATCATTTCATCATTTACCTTTATAACCTTGAACTGTTCATTATTTCTTCTGCAAATGACACATACTGTACGTGTGTGTGAGGGTCAGGTTTTGTCTACATTGTGGAGAACAAATACCTTAAAAACTTGTTTAATAACCCTGCAAATGATTAGAATTGAGAAAAAAAAAAATCTTAATTTTGAAAAGTGCATCAAATTCCCCATAGCCAGCTGAATCTGATGAACTGGTGTAACATGGCAATGGTTTCTGGATTTTTCAGCACGCAGTCAGATATAATACTGTTAATATTAGATAATTTAATGACAGCTTCCTGGTTCCTTTGTTTAATCTGTAAATCTTATTGATAATTTGCATTATAAGACACACAAAAAGCTTGTTATAATCAGTGAAGATCTGTCACAGTAATGTAATATCTTTGAATTATGTTTATTTGTGGGATTTATTTACCAGTCCAAATATTTACCAGCTGTATATGCTGGTGTGTGTGCTGTTAGCGACAGGAAATTTACCTTTTCATGTTGTTGCATACAAGACATTACTATTGGCATGTTCCATTTGGAGCAGTGGAAAAATAACAGGAAGACAGACAGTGAGTGAATGAGCTAGTGTGTGTGTGTGTGTGTGAGAGAGAGAGAGAGAGAGAGAGAGAGAGAGAGAGAGAGAGATGCCCTTATGTATGTTTAATATGGACTGTCTGGTTGCTCAGTAAACAAACCTATAAATACTTCCATGCTATTAATACTGTGGCCTCTAATACACCCTCCCATAGCACAAGGCCAAAAACAGAAATTATTATTGTCTACCAATAACACACAGAAGTACATATACAAACTGATTAAGTTTGAACAGAAATACAGTTGAATTGTAAGGTCTGTTATGAGAAGATTTACAGGAATCATCCTGATACAATGTTCAAAACAAATCTGTATTATTAAATACAACAGAAAACACACCCATGAGAAAATCTGCATACATGTATATGCTATTTAAATAAATTAAAATATAAAAAAAAAAAATTAATTGAGCAATGGCACCCTCTTTAGGATAAATGTAGTATTAATTCAGGAGTGATGCCTAAACTTTAAAATAAAATAAGCCATTTGAAAGTTATTATTCACTTTAGCTGAAAAGTACAATCTTGACACAGACTAGGGCTTTATTATCGAGTGGTATGTTTGTACAGAATCTTGTAAAACGAGCTCAAAGTGTCCCACTGTTCCAATGGTGACCAGAAGAGGGAGACAGAGTGAATCAGTCAGCTCAGAGAGTTTCTAATGCGATTATTTGGGTGTTTTGTAAAGTTTATACGGTCAAAGTTAACATTCAGTAAAAGCATATATTCACATATATTTTTTAATAACTACTGCAATGATACAAAAACAAACATTTCAACTTAGTATGTTTTTACTATATTAAGTTCTTTTTTTTTTTTTTGCTATACTGATTACCATTTGTATAACCACAGTTTTATTACAAATACCATGGTTACAGTATGGTTAGTGTAACATGGTTAATTTGTGGTTACCATGGTTTAACTATTGTAACCATGGATTTTTGGTTTTATTTGTAGTAAAACCATGGTTAGTTTTCGTAAGGGATGTTTATTTAATGCTTTCAATAACAACTTGAGAATTTGAACGGCTTATACTCAGTTTCCTTTCAGTGTCTCTATTTCTATAATCTTATCAAGTAGACCAGGGGGTAGTCTCATTACAGTCTCATTAAAGAGTATTGTGCTTGAGCCTTCCATCACAGATCTCAAGCCAAAAAATGCTTACTTTTGTGTCACTTAAAGGTGCAGTGTGTAAATTTTAGCGTTATATGTGGGTTGTGTTGATTTTAGCGGCATCCAACCAACGGCTCAGTCCCCCGCTCACCCCTCCCTTTAGTAAAGCTACGGTGGCCGACACAGGTAAAGATGTCGTCGGTAAAGACAGCAGAGAGCAATGAGATTTCTTTACAAAGGTAAAGCAAGGAATTATATTTACTTAATTATTCAATAAATTGATGGCATTGTGAATGTTAATATACTTGTTCAGTGTTTTATTCACAAGAACAACAAAGTGACGAAATGTGCTCTGTAGAGCAGTTTGTCCGTTTAGGGCTACTGTAGAAACATGGTGACGACTTTCCACAAGTTGATATGATTCTTTAGGGTCTTAATGAAAAAACTGTAACATAGTTTGGTTAAAATTTCTCAATGGTAGTGTAAAAAACACATTTTCACCATGTCAAAAACAGCTCTTTATAGAGCAAGCCGTTTTGTAGCATTTTCCTTTAAATGTTAATGAGCTCTGCTGACCCCGCCCCTCTCTTACGAGCCACTCATTCATCGTGAAACTTGCTAATTAGCACATTATTAGGAAAGGTGATTTGCAAAGATTCACTTTTCTGTAGGTGAAGCTGGACCACGAATGATTCGCACAAAGAGAGACACATTTAGGTAGATCGGGGGTGCATTCACTTCAAAAACAAACGTAATCCATTGCATCTTCAGCAGCTCAGATGTCAGGAGTAAATGATGACTGCTATGTTCATTATTACATCCAACAACAAAACACCTCAATCGCTTAGGAGACATTCTTGTCTACATCTGCTCCGGCGGTGAAACAATGGCGGACTGATGACAGCTCACTCAGGGCGGGTCTAAGGTAAGAAGCCAGTCCAGTCTGTGCTGAAACGCTACTGTCAATCAAACTATCGTGGGAGGGGCTTGTCTGTGTGACTCACAAAGACAGGCATCTGAGATCGGCTCGATTTGAGAAAGGGGTAAAGATTTTAGTAGATTAAAAAAAAAACACTGGGTGGATTTAAATGTAGCTAAATAAATAAAAAATAAATAAAAACGTAGCTAAATTAAAACAGCCAATATTTTCCTTTCATTTATGTGCTTACTTTCTGACATATTTACAAAAACTAAACAGCATCACAACAATTTAGGTGTAGTGAAGAAATACATATAAACAGATGCATATAAGTGAGAACCTTATAGCATGAGCCATGTGTACAGTTCCAGGAAAATTCATATTAAACTCATCTATCCTCTCTTCTCTTTACTTCTCCCTCTAAATCTCTGCTTTCCTTTTTACAACATTTGGTATCATCCCAGTTGCCCATAAAAGAGATTTATTGATGTTCCACTCATGGATATGACATTACAAAGATATAAAACAGAACAGTAAACATTTATAATGTTTCACAAAACCTGAAAATATATAACACCAAAATAAGATGTAGTCACATTCAATTCAGGCATTACAATCTGTTTAGACGTTTGGGTAATTACAATCTTACTGGCTGCTGAATGAATTCAGATATTAAAAAGAGCATACTTACATATGATAAAAAAGGTAAGATTTTATAATGGAATTCTGTCAATCAGAAGAGTATAAATAAAGTATGACTGTATAAGGGAATAAGAGACTTGTGTTTGAATCTCACTATTACAGATAAAACAAACCATTTCCCAGACAATGACAAGAATAATGGAAAATCATTTTATGATTCTGTCCAAAAGAAAGAAAGAAAGAAAGAAAGAAATAAATAAAGAAAGAAAAAGATTATTGGATATTTTTCTTTTGTCGAAGGATCTGATCTGCCTGCAAGCACTCATTTGAATAATCTTAAAATGTGGATGCTCTTACCATTGATAATGCACTTGAAAAAAAAAAATTAAAATAATGGATTGTACCAGACCCCCATTTATCATACAAACATATTACACGTCTTTATGTAACAGACAGACAAGTCATAAAGCCTGAAATCAGATTAACAATCTTAACAGATTAGTTAACTACATATTTGATAGTACATTTCAGACAGTGTATCTTACAAAAATGCTTTGAGCAAATTTTATGTGTGTGTGTTTGTTTGGAAGGATGAGTCACAAAAAGAAGCCACAGCAGAAAGAAAAAAAAAAAAAAAAAAAAACTCCAGCCCAGTTTTGTTTGCCCAGTGGATGTTGTCAGTTTTCCCCTTTTTAGGCTGCAGCTTGACAATATGAGCTGATAGGTATATTCAGATTTATTGTGGGTTTTAGCTTGCATTATGCTTGGCATTAGGGTTAGCATTACGGCTTAGCTAACTGCAATTTCCAGGCATTTGTGCACTGCCAGTACCTCTAAACTTAACTCTGTGCCTCAAGGAAGAAGAGATAATGTTTCAAATGCAAGCGTTGCCCTCAACTAATTTATTCCTTATAGCTTTCATTGTATTTGAGTGGAAAAAAGTACATAGCTGAGAAATCACCTTCTGCTTCCTTGTCCATATATATTCCATGAGATTTAGCAAAGTAAAATGCTTTTGCAATCTAAAACTGTACAAAGAGACATAATCAGTGTGCATTAAATACTTTGATATTATGACACAGGGATTAGAAGGATTCAGTCCTGAGAAATCAAATGGGTTATAGTCACATCCTCCTGCCTGGACCAATCAGAATCCATACTAAGTAGAAGCTGTTCACATAAATATGTTTACTTTGTTACTTATAATATGTCCTCATAAATGTATATAAGTCTATTGACAATCTAATTAAATTGTCCAAAATATATTTTTAAGATTGCAGATGTATTTTCTTGCCCTTTAAAGAACATTTTGTAATATATTTTGTCATTCGAAGGTTTAGACAAATTATATTTTCAATTTGATGTTTACAACATGTATGTATACCATATATTTTAAATATATTTTGGCCAGAAAAAAAGTATTTTTTTACATATGGGTTAAAAGAGATAAAAGCTGGCATCTGTGTGAAAGTTTTGGCACTGGAGTGGAACGATTGATGTTGATCTAAGCCAGGGTCACCAAACTTGGTCCTGGAGGGCCGATGTCCTGCAGAGTTTAGCTCCAACCCTAATTAAACACCCCTGAACCAGCTAATCAAAGTCTTAACTTCCAGGCAGGTGTGTTGAAGCAAGTTGGAGTGAAGTTTGCAGGACAACGGACCTCCAGCACCAAGGGCCTGTCCACACGGAGACACATTTAGCTGTATACGTAAAAATTTTGCATCGTATCAGCATTTCGTCCAGACGGATCTGCCGTTTTTGGGAGCCTGAAACTGCAATTTTTTGAAACTGGGTCCCAGAGTGCATAAATCTGAAAACGACATCCTTGCGTTTTCGTGTGTACAGACAATCCGTATATTTTGTGATAGCGCTAGACGAACACTGCAGCGGGGAAACAAGACCTTGTGCTCGCACAGGACAATACTGGTGACATTTAGAGACTAGTTAAGGTTTGTCCAAAAAGTCACTAGATTTGTCAAGTTGGCAACTGGCCACATACTGGTCTGGCATGTATACTACATTGTTTTGTGTCAGTTTCAGTGGTTTTGTGTGTATGCAGATATTCTTGAGACGATGCTGTTTGCGGAAGAACGAGGAAAAAAAAGATTGGATAGGGAAAGCTTTGGCTTCGTGTGGATGAGGTCCAAGTTTGGTGACCGCTGATCTAAGCTAAACACTGGTTTTGATGTTAAGATTAATTAACATTAAGCGTTTAGCCTAATTACACAGAATTGTTTCTGAGTCTAAAAGATGTCCTTGACACATCAGTGTTAATTGTGGACATCGGAAAGTGTTCGTAGCTGTCCTCGAGTGACTGAAAATGGCAGTGTAGCACCACGGAGGCCACATCCTTGCGGAAGTTGCTGTTGAGGAAACCATAGATGATGGGGTTGACGCAGGTAGAGCTCATGGCCAGCAGATGGCAGAGTGAAAACAGCAGATTGTGGTAACACACGGGCAGCGCCTCCTGGTGCCAGTCTGCCACCACATTAAAGGCATTTAATGGCAGCCAGCACACAGCAAACACAGCCACCAAAGTGACAAGCATGACATTTATGCGTTTGCTGTGCATCATACGCCGATGTTCGTCCTCTCGGTTGCGGCTGCACTGGTGCTCCAGCATGCGCTGTCTGCGTCGCAGCCGCAGGAAGATGCGAAGATAACAAAGTAGCATGAGGAGCAGTGGGCAGCAGTACTGGAATAGTAACAGGCTGGTGGTGTAGGCTAGTTTGTGTTGCTGAGAGGGCCAGACTTCCAGACAAGCCTGCAGCTTGCTGAGTGGCTCAGGAAGCAGGCTGTATGGCTCACTGCTGAGCAAGTGAAATGCCAGGAAAGGTAATGATGTCACGCAGGCCAGCAGCCACACAATCAAGACGGCTATGTATGCCTGAGGGACGCTCGGCTTCCAGCCAGATGGATGCAGGATGAGCTGGTGCCTTTCAAGTGCGATCAAAACCATAGACAGAACTGAAACGGTCACCGACACACACTGCACGAATGGCATTAGGCGACATAGCAGCGCACCGAAGATCCAGTGGTCCATAAGTGTGTAAACCACTGTGAAGGGAAGGCAGAACACACTCACCAGGATATCAGAAACCGAAAGGTTGGCAATGAGGATGCTTGTGACGTTAGGAGGGTCCCGCTGGTGCATAATAATGCAAATGAGGAGGATGTTACCAAGCAAGCCCAAAATAAGCACCAGGCAGTAGCATAGCACTAATGTAAGCGTCATGGCGCTTGATTGCCAGCAGGGGACATCAAGCAGGAACAAACTACTGTTGCTTTGATTGAGACTGAGGGTGGAGTTTAAGAGCGCCTGCCACCACTGCATGTCAAAGAGACCCGACGACATTGGCCACCTCAGGATAGCGCCAAACAGCAAAGCATCTTGGGAGTCTGAAAATAACAAAGAGGTGCATCTAAATTAGACGTGCACACCCCTGGGGCACTCAGCATGCATTTCAGCAGCTATGACACTATAGAGGCTTTAACAGTTATTTTGGAAATCATGAGGACATAAATTGTGAAAAATTTTAAAGGTGATTTAAAGACAAGGGTTTTACTCAGTCCCAAACAGTGACTCTTATAGAACAATATCATGAGTTCCTCTGAGAACATAGCCCTTTACATCTATGTGCAAGAGAGAGTTGGGTTGACACCTTTGATTAAAAATAAAAAGGCGATCTCTATGTTACTTTTTCTGTGGAAATAATGGGAAAGAGATAAAAGAGAGGTGTGTGGGTGAAATGATACTGTGACCCTGCTGAGGGATTTGAAGTGCATCCAATTATAGATGTTCCTTTGGAGGTGGCCATTGATCAAGACCTGCAATGGCTCAAAATGTGAATGCAATCATTTTGTCTCAGCAACAAACATATCCACAGAGCATATTGGAGACTCTAGTGTTTTATTTGTGTGTCTTGGGTAGCAGGTTTGCAGAACGGTCTCATATTGATCCGAATGTTCTATGGATAATCTATAGATGCTCTGAATACACACGCTAACACACAAAGAGCTCACTGAATTCACTGCACAACAGTTCTTGATTTGTCTGAAAAGCTCCTCACATTCCATCCATCATTAAGAATCTAAATTCTTAAAGGGACAGTTAACCTTGAAAATGAAAAATCTATTATCAGTAACTCACCCTCATTACTTTTTTTTTTCAGTGGAACAAAAGGAGATGTTATACTGTCTTTTTGTGCTATAAAAAAAATACTACTTCCCATTTATAAAGTCAAGTACAAGGAGGACGCCAGGTTCATTCTTGCCTATTTCTTGGAGAAATTGTATATAAAGTGTAGAATAAATAAACAAAACTTAACAGTCACGACAACAATGGTTCTCTCTTCTGTCCACGGCAAATTCAAAACACTCTTATATCATTTTTTTTTTTTTTTTTTTTTTTTTTTTATTATGATGAATTTTTATGCTAATTCTAGCAGCACATGAATTAGGCAGAATGTTCACCCTGCTCTTTTCCATGCAGTGAAAGTGAATGGTGGCCAGGGGTTTTCAAGCTCCAAAAAAGGTTAAAATGTTTCATAACACTAGTCTATATGAATCATGGGCTATATTCCAAGTCCAAACAATAGCTTTCTGGAACAAAGAGAATGCCATTTAAGTTGCTATTCATTATATGGAAAGCAGTAGCATCAACATTCCCCTTTCGTGTTCCACGAAAGACATCATACAGGTTTGGAACAACATGAGGGTGAGTAACTGATTACAGCAGCACAGCCAATCATTACAATTTGCATGACATATCATTATGTGGGCAACAGCGCAAAAAAAATTAAAACAAGATGGCAGAGAGACTGATTGTTGAAGACCTGATGCAAATCATGTGAAAGAGGCATTAGCCTAGTTCATTATATCCAAGCTGATCTTAGAATAGGTTAGTCTTAAGTAAAAAGGCATACCTAGCTTTTGTAGGCTTTTCAGAGCTAGATATGCAACAATGAGCATAATCATCCTTTATTTACACAACAAATTACATTTTCATGCTTGGCTGTAGCCGTATCTATCTCTCTTTATCTCTATCTCTCTCTCTCATTCAGAGGATAGACATAATGAGATAACTTTGGACTTCCTGTTGTAATCAGTGTCCATCATTTAATTATATTATAAAATTAGAATTCTCTCATGACTAAACATATCTGCTACTTGGCAAACACAGAGCCAAGCAGAGTCTAAAATCAGTTTGTTACAGTCAAATGTGTGGTCGTTCACACCACAAACAATTAAACCATATTTTCACACTTTAGCATCATTTGCAAAGCAAAAATAAACTAATGCCTAAAACAGTTTCCAGAAAGTTTTAACATTACATCAGCTTAAAAAAAGTTGAAATCTATTAGTTTGAATTAAAATGACCTGATGTGACATAAAAGTTCCTGTAACACCTACACACGTGTTTTTATGTGACAAAGCAAGGAAAAAAGGAAGAGTGATCTCTACCCTGCCTTACAACTGATATCCTTTTTTTTAACATCATTAAATGTTATTTTTCACCTGTGATGGGACTTAGAGAGAGAAGATCACATTAACCTCCTGCACTCACTCTCTCTCTCTGTCAGTTTCATCCTCTTTCTCTCTCTTTCATAATCATCCCAATCTCACATCATCCACCCATTCTTCTCCTGCAGGTGTGGATATCCCCTAAGGCAGTTTGCATGTCACACTGACCAAACCGTAAAAATACTCACATCTGCTCAAACACACAGACATTCTGACTCAACTATAACACAAACCCTGAGCTCTAGATTACAATTTATATTAAAGCACGGTGCATTCTGGGATTCTAGATGGTTTTAGTCATTTACTTAAATACTACATGAATTTAATTTTCAAAACAATCACTGATGCTGTTGTGCTGACATCTGACCTCCTTTGGGTCAAGGGTAATTGTAAATTCTCTTTGAAAATCCTCTCTACATATAATGTTGTGCTCATATAGCCTACCCTATTTATGTGATGTGATTTAACAGATGCAGAACATCCCTAAAAATATATGAATTGAACCCTGAGCCAGCTTTTCATTCTAAGTCAAATACGGCACAAATAAAGCTATTAGTATCACTAAATCCTGTCGCCATACTGCCCACCTGCACAAACATACTCATCTGAGAAGATGTGCTTGCATTTATGTGTGCAAAGAAGAAAACTGCTTGTGTGTCCTCACTTCATGGCAACACATTAGCGCTGCAGTCTATGTCAACATTGGACCCTCTCCAACAGATGACTGGTTACTACAAGCTTTTTCAACCTTTCTGAACAAGTATGCATGTGTGCATCTATGGCTGATGTGCAATATCAATGTTTCCAAAATGGAAGAGCATTTATTTGGATATTAAATACTGACAAAGCACAACTTTTTATACTTAAAGACACAAAATCATCCACAGAGGCTTAATATCACCCAGTCACAGCGAATCAAACTTTAAAAACACATGAAGATGCTCCACAGAATAATGAAACTGTGTCACTGTTAAATTCATAAATTGTGCAAAGCACCTTGAATTTCAGTCATCTTTTGCAAAAAAGGAGTTTAAACAGTTACATATTCAAATTATTGTATACACATCATTTATTTTATAATCACTGAATATACAATGTAGAAACATGCATATCTGTGTGTGCAGCATTTCAAGAACTCACCTGTGTCTTCTACAGCAGATTGCTGTCAGGCAGTCAGAATTAAACACTCAGATTCAGCCAACTCCAGATGTTCTCTCTCTCTCATCCTGGGCTTCTTCTGAGCCCACATCCTTGCAATGTGCCGTCTCTGTAGTAACTATTGGCTGGGCTTCACACTGCATCAACCCCAATGTATTCCACTGTGTTTACTGCCCACGTGTGATATGAACGATGTACTACATCGGGAGCTTTGGAATACAGGTTATCAAACGCGTTCGGGTCCCTCTAACACATATTTTCTTAAAAACACACTAACAAACGCAAATGCATGCTCATAGAAACGATGTTCTGTACATTTAAGATGCGGAAGATCTGCTAAAGCTCTTTGCTTCGGATTAACAATAGTTGAGATGTAACATAAAGCCTATTTACATAAAAAAAAAAGGTTGGAAGATTTTACGTCGATGTCCTCAAATTAGTCAGTTGCCAAAAGCAGGTGTCATGAAATATGTAGTTACAAGCCAAGGGGATTCAGGTATGCACCAGAACAATTTTGGCGTCCATTGCGTCAGTGTTCCGCGTTCTGATTGGTTGGAATATGGGCGATTTCATGAGCGCGTTTAGCGGAATAATCGACGTAACATTCTGTTGCCATAATTGTTTTACGATTACACCGTGAAACTACTTTTTTTAAAAAATATAAAACTTATACTTTTTATACGTTTTGTTTCGCTTTTATTTTGAATGTTTCTTAATTAAGTTTGAAATATTGAATACGAAAGTCACATTACTTTTTGTGTATCATTAACAGTTCTCATGACAACCAAAAATTACAAATTATAAGATACAAGCTTATTATATGCATAAAAATTACATGATATATGGATAATACTGTAAATGTACGTTGGATGGTTCTGTAATGTTCCAGAAAGCATTAGAATATAACAAAATATCCCAGAATGAAGAGAAAATTCTAGAATGTTCCCATCCTTGCAAAATATCAATATCAATACATTAATATTAATACACCTTATTAATCGTACCTCTTTTTACTTTGAGATTGTTCTGAGGTTAAATACTGATTTAAAATCATATATAGTTTCATAACTATGATACTGTTTTTGAAATCAAATCCTTGCATAGCAGGAAACACTAAAATGTAAAAATAGTCAATCTTAAAAAATAAAGCATACATAAACCCAAATAGGAAATAAAACAGTATTCCAATAGTTCTATTCTGTGTCCTAAACTCCTGAAACATTGGTGTCATGTTTTAGACAAGTCAATGAAATTTGAGAAAAAAATCAATTTAATCTGTGGAAATATTCAGATGTAACCCCCTTTGTAAAACCACTCTGTGCTTCATTATTATTAAACAAAGCCTGCTTCGATTTCACATTTATAGACCAAATGAATTTCATGCATTCACTACTGAATATAACTGTAGCTGTCGCAGATAAAGTGTATTTTCTTACTGAATATTTTGGTCATTTCTTTAAAGATTTTTATTATTATTATTATTATTATTATTGTTATAAATGTTGTGTAATAATAGAATAGCCTACTTATTTGGATATGGTATATTTTATTTGCATGATAGTTGGCAATAGTGACACCTACAGGAGAAAATGAGTAGCGTTATACATACCGGTCATGTGATTTGATTAGTTGCTTGAACATAAAAAACAAAAACAAAAAAAACAACCAAACAACCAAACAAAAAACCTTAAGGTGATGACACGAATTGAGAGGCGTAAGATTGAGAAGAGATTTGATCAGATGTTGTCTCATAATGTCTCCTAAATCCTGATTGGAAAACTCACTCTATGTTTGCCTATATTTTGGTTATCGTGTGTTTATAATTTAAGGTAGCCTACTGTGTGTATTGATATGTGTATTGGTTTAATACGCTATGGGCTTAGTCGTCATGGCAAAATCACCTCAATACGAATTTGATTGTAATTGTTTTTCTTTTTTTTTCACGGACTCCATTTGATTTTTGTGATATTGACTGTCCTTACTCTTGAGAGGAAGACATGAAATATTTAAAGCATCGAAGGCATCAATTGAAGCATGGTTTTTCTGGTGACAGAAAAATTCAGGAGTCCATAATAACCAACACAATGATGACATGGTATTAGTTTTTCTTTGCTTCATTTTATTGCAAAAGCCCTTTAATACACTGCTTGCTGCCCTGTGGCAGGAAAGATGCACTGCACGTCATCTTGAGGTTCTTTTATCATAAAAGAATCGTACAACTGTATCTTTCTTTTATAAATATGATAAAACTAAAGACTTTTTGGAGATATGAAAGATGCAATACTACTCTTTAGGTAGGCTACTCAAGATTAACATGAGATTGGGTGAACCGGGTGTGTGTTATGTCTATTAAGCCTGCTGGAAACCAGGGGCTGGTTGTATAAAAGGTTTACACTAGTCTTAAAAGTTAGTCATATAGGCTACATAAAAACTTAGATTAGCCTAAGTTGAATCCAAAATGTAAGACTGATTACCCTTTGGTTTACTGCTAGTTGGTCAAGATAGTTCTTAAGTCACTGTCTTAACATCAGGGCTGCACAATTAATCGAAATTAAATCGCAAAGGCAATAAATCGCGATTTGGCAGAAGCTGTATCTTTCAGAGAAGCACGGTTCTGTGATCAGCAGTAAATCTCCATCCAAAGGCCAGAGGGAGCTCTCGCGCTGAAAATCCAAATATGCCCCGAAGAAGAAATCCAGGAAATGCCCATCTGCAGCTGAATAAACCCAGAAGATATAACTGCTTTCATTGAGTCAACGTGACTAATAAACACACGACTACCGCAATATACGGTTTATATGAGTTCTTATTATAATTTTCATCATAATAAAGTATATCTATAATGAAATGCTTATCGACATAGCCTTTATCACTGCTTAGAATGCAATGAAATATTGTGTGCCTTAATTATTCTTAACATAGAGGCTTAAGTTTACGCAACTGGCCCCAGGTCTAACATTAACGCACATTACATTGATTACAAATGCACAAACAAGCATAGATGCATGCTGTTAGGTATGTTTATTTAGAATGCTGTTTACATCAGCTCATTCTGCAGGGTTTAGCCTGGTCATTTATTTTAGTTTACTGGTTCAGTTTCGTCAGTAGGACTGTCGTCACCGTCATATCTGTAACACACAAATATACAAATTGAGTTGAATATGTTTTTTGTTAATTTTCTTTTAAAATTTATTCTAGACATTATATCTCATTTACACATGACAGCAAATGCTCTCATTATTATTGAGAAGAGAAAAAGAATGGAACTGACTGCTTATCGGCTCCGATGTCATAATTTTGGGTGTAGCCGTAAATATCCTCCCAACTGTCAGCTCTGTTCCAACAAACAAATACACAAATGGTTTGGTATATGTTTATATTGCTAAATGAAACTTGCTTTGTACAAAATCATCAGCCAAATGTGTAAATGTAAAAAAGAAATAAAGCAACTTATATAACATAATAAAGTCCATAGATGCATGATGTAAGGTATGTTTATTTAAAATGCTGTTTAAATCAGCTCATTCTGCAGGGTATAGCCTGGTCATTTATCTTACATTATTGTTTCAGTCACTTGGCCATCAGCAGTGGGCTGAGCAGTGGTGTCATATCTGTTCCAACACACAAATATACAAACTGAGTTGAATATATGTATTTTTTTAATTTATTGAGAAGAATTTTCTTGAGAAATGAAAAAGGATGGAACTGACAGCTCATTGCCTATGAAGTCATCATTCTGGTTGAAAAACTCATCCCCCGTCACATCTGTTCCAACAAACAAATACACAAATGGTTTGGTATATATTTATATTGCTAAATGTAACTTGATTTAGGCTATATAAAAGCATTTGCCAAATGTGTAAATGTAAAAAAAGAATAACTAAAAATAAAGCAACTTATATAACATAATAAAGCCCATAGAATGTAAATAAGTGGTTATTTTTCAGTTAAAATTTGAGTCAAATGAGCCAGTCCACTCTACAATATTCTGAGATCATGCTGAATGGTTGCTAGGGTACTCTATTTGGTTGCTAGTGGCTTGGCAGCTGCCCATGATGAATTCTAAAAGCTGCTTATCAATATGAATGATTTAAACCAACCCCCATGTAGGGCTGGGTGGTATATCGAGTTTGTATGATATATCTATATTTTCTTTATAAGCGATTCGATATGAGGCAATACCGTTTATATCGATATGATACAAGCGCATATGAAAATATAGCGGAGGACACAGACTGAGCTATTGTGAAGAAAGTGCATAATCCAATTTGTTCTAAACGTGACAAGCTTCATATTAAGGTGTTTAAAAACTGGTAAGACACAGTATAGTTATAGATTCATTTGGCATATTAGTTTAAGCGTCTCGGCCCGTCAGATGCTCTGACAGAAGGAAAGGCTGCATCTGCCGCTGACAGAGACACTAGGCTACTCGCGCTGTTTAATGTTTGAGATGTGCTGTCTTCCTGAATGCATAGCATTTCACAGGTATATTCTCTATCTGTAAATGTTAGAAAGCCATTGAAATATTTCCATTTTTCTGTCAGAAGTGCATGAGTCTTCTGCTTTGGGATTCTCCGCTAAACTTCACAGACTTCAGTGAACGAGCGCTGCCACGCGCATGCGCGCCAAACAACAGAGCTCAATTAAAAAGGAGCGCAATAATTCTGACTAAAATATGCATTTCGCTGAAATATTTGTAGTTGGACAATAAATGTGACGTAGAATTTTAAACCTAAAAGTAAGTCTATCTTTATGATGGCACTGACTCTAAAGTGACTGTAATGGGGTAATCAAAATAGCCTAACACAATCTGTGCTTTTGTTTTCATTTTTTTTTTCAGTTTAGTGAATTTAATTTCTGCTTTAAAAGTCTTATTTTTGTTTTTAGATTGCAATGTTAGAATATCTCTCCATATCACCGTATGCTGTGTATGCTCTTCTGTATCAGCCGTGCCACAAGGATGCGCTGTTTCTTACGTGTATTGGACTTTGATTTGAAAGAAAACAGCGCATCCTTGTGGCACAGATGATACAGAAGAGCATACGCAGCATACGGTGATATGGAGAGACACAGAGGAGACTGTTGGAATTGTTGAATAAAGTTGTTATTTTTGTTTTCTTCGCTTACAAAAAGTGTTCCCATTGCTTCATATAACCCAGATTGCATGTCTAATGGCAGATGGAGTATTCTGACGACGACTTTTATTCCTTTTATGGACCTTGACACTTTTATTTACTTGGTAGTCTATGAGATAGTCACAGGCCTCCCGGTTTTCATCCAACATATCTTAAATTGTGTTCCGAAGATGAACAGAGCTTTTACGGGTTTGGAACCACATGGGGGTAAGTGATTAATGGTGGAGTATCCCTTTAAACACAGATTTTTTATTCCAAATACAAAAACAAAAATAGTGAGATATATAGGCATACCGTTTATCACAAAACGGCCAATAAATACAGAGATATGAATTTTTGCCCCTATCACCCAGCCCTACTCCCGTGCCTGTATAACATTCAAATTCAGATTTTGGTTGCTAAGGCATGGCAAGGAAGTGACAAAGATGTCTTTTTGCTACCCTAAGTCAAATGAGTCCACCCCCATGTCTCTATGACACTGTGATCAAAATATATTCATATGGGTCTTTCATTATGGCAGTCTTTGGAATCATTGCTAGGGTGCTCTAAATTGTTGCTATGGGCGTGGCTTGATAGCTTCATGATTATCCCAAGAGACTGAGTTGACTATTTAAACAGCTGAATACCTTGGTAATTGCAGCACAGCACTACAACAACCCATAATGGCATCATATAGCTTATGCTACACTGAATGCGATCTACTGTAAGAGCTGTGAGAAATAAAATAGGTTAAGTAAGAAATCAGCATCTTTGGGTGGGTTTTAAATCCTTTAGGTTCTTGTCACTAAAAAGCCAAGCAAATGTTGAATATATAGATATATATATAGATATATAGAACGTGTCTGTGCGCGGCTCTGAATTATGCTTTTGTGGACGCGTTTTCACGCAACAACGTGCAGCAACACGGCAACTAAACTATACAAATTCACAGCGTTTTATTATAATAGTGTTCTCATTATAAAGTTATGTATATGACAGTCCCAGTCATTGTTATTAATATTATGCATTGTTGTTTGTCTTGCTCGCGTTGCAGAGATAATCACTGTATAGGTTACTACAATGAAGCGCTTTACTGCAGCGCAACAAGCCAAATGCATCTTATACGAGATAAATAATATACACGATATATATAAACCAGCTAAAATATTTTGAAATCACTTGTACCCAACCTTATCCAAAAAATCCAGTCTTTCACTCTGCTTGCATCAATTTCAGTCTTGTTAAAGATTTAAATCCCTGCCGCCAAGATGCTTCTCTGTCGGTCATGGGTTATGGAAAGTGAAACTTAAATCTATAGGGGTGGTTGGATTTATTCACGTACGCTATAATATTTATTTGAAAGCGTCTTTCTTTTCAGGTTATTATTAACAGCATTATCTTAATTGGCTGTATATTAACTTTGGCATAGTTAAGTTTTCCCAATAGACCAAGTAGCAACATCACCTTGTGGGCTGTCTGTGGTATCTCCAGTGTGCAGTACTTTTCCCCAGGCTTCATTACAGCAGACCACTGCTGTAAGCAACACAAACAGTCTCAGCTGAAAGACAGGACAAATATAAACAAAGACATTAACATGGATTGATTTTACATTACATTTGTTGTAGCCAGAGTACTGTATATGCTGCAAAGTATACATAAAATCAGCATAAAAGGCAATCTAAAAATATAGCATTGCATATAACAATAAAAAATAACTGAAGACATAAGACGTAAATGTAACATAAAAACTCTACCAAAACACATTCCAAGTACAATAAATTGCACCCATTTTGTACCCAATAAATAAAATACTATTTCTGACACGTATAGCCTAGGTTCCTTGCATGTTGTAAAAATACAGAATATTCATTATAAGAAGAGACCCCATAAAACTATTTTAGGATAAAAATTGTACAGTACCATGTCGTGGTGAGATGGTGAGCAATACAAGTTCAATCAAACACCAACAGGCAGTTCTGCAACTCTCTTCAAATGCTACAATAAATACTACCTCTAAATTAACATATGTGACTGATACCTGATACAAATTATTTACATTGGTGGGGTCAGAGTAGATATTAGATATCTGAAGTTTAATTTTATGCTTGAATTTTAAATAAACAGTTGTGTCATATTGCTCATTGGTAAATATTCTTAAGAACTGGCCGAGTTTGTGAATGAAAAATAATTAGTTGATTTTATATATATTTTTTGCTGACTTTAGAAATAATCAAAAGGTTTCTCTTCAGTTGTATTTTGTTTAAAAAAATACTATTGATTTAACCTGAACAGTTGAAGAAACATAAAATAGCAAGTTAAGTTATTCCAGGAACTGAGATTACAAAAATTATAAAAACATCTGTGTTAAATTTTATTATTTTATTTTATTTCAGGAAACTTTCACATTTTAAATATACTTGCAAAGCTTGAAATATATTTTACCAGCTATAAAAATATTCAATAATGTGCACCCCTTAAATAAACATAGATATTTCAGTCTAACATGATTGATAATCTGCATATTTGATTATAAAGGGTTCAGTACCCTTGAATAAATTTTCACTCATCACAGCAATGTTTCCTATTATTTATCTCTCTATTTTCATCAATAACATGTCAAAAAAAGCAAATATTGAACATAATTACCTACATGCATCATTGTAAGTGTGTTAAATTTATCTCACTGAATGGTAGGATAAAACTATGCAACCATCCACAATAAAGATTCAAATGTGCTCGATAAATGAGAAATGTTTGTAAAAGTCTCAACTAAAAGAGAGGAAAAAGAGACATCAGAAACATTCAATATTTAGTGCAAACAATTAGTATGACATGCTGCAAGGTAAAAACCAACATATTTTGACCTGTCCAATACTGCAAAAGAGACCCCAAAACAGCACTGAAGCAATTTCTTCAACCAAAAGTTTATGTGTAGGCTACTAACATTTAAAGGAGTCATCGGATGCCCATTTTTCACAAGCTGATATGATTCTTTAGGGTCTTAATGAAAAGTCTATAATATACTTTGGTTAAAATTTCTCAATGGTAGTGTAAAACAACACCCTTTTTACCTTGTCAAAAAGTACCTGAAAGCCATACTCAAGTAAAAGTACAGATATCTTACCAGATTTTGGTAGAAGTTGAAGTCACCATTTAGAATATCACTTGAGTAAAAGTCTTAAAGTATGTGATATTTATTGTACTTAATTAAGAAAAGTACTTTTTTTAAAAAATATTAAACATACTAAAGTATTGAAAGTAAAATTACAAGTAAATGCAAAATGGAAATAAATATAGGCCTATATAAAAAATGTTTATACACCGTTTGAGTAACAAGATAGGGCTGTGCGATTAATCCAAATCGTCATAAAAAAAAATCACGATTTGAGCGTGTGCAATTTATAAATTGCTACCTTTTTCTTGCGTAAAAATGGGCGTGGACATTTATCAATTCTATGGGTCTTGAAATTTGTGTGATTGTTTTGGTGTATGTATTAATTTATGTTTTTAAGTTTTGTTTTAAATTTATGATTAATTGTGAATGTTTTTTTAAATATACAATTTAGAATGCCTTGGATTTTGAATTTTAATAGACTAATAAATCATGTGCGTGGTTCGAACGACGAAGATGCGACCATGCAGTCGTGACTAACTGGTTTGTTTCCAAAACAATGCATCATGTGCGTGCACTCTCTGTGTGTGACTTGGTGATATACTCAATATTGTCAGATCGCACATCATTACAACAACATTCTGTATATCGCAGACCCCAGCATCGACTTGAGTGGAAAATGAAATCATCTGCGGTTGTGTAAACACTTGTTTTTAGGAGTCTAACTTACAAGCACCAGTACACTGATTCATCAAAACTGCTTTCTTGCAGTCTGTGTTCTTCTGATTTTATTTTGTAGTAAGTAACGAATATGTTTCGGGGAAATGTATCGGAGTAAAAGTATACATTTTAGTTAGGAAATGTAGTGGAGTAAAAGTGAAAGCTGACAGAAATATAAAAACTCAAGTAAAGTACAGATACTCCCAAAAATACTTAAGTACTGTAATGAAGTATTATTACCTCCTTACATTACACCACGTGTTTTGTTGCATGTCTCTTTAAATGCTAATGAGCTCTGCTTACCCCGCCCCTCTCTTCCTTGGGGTAAAAAAAGTCATATTGTTTACTTTAGCTGCATTTAGCCACGAAACTTGCTAACTAGCACATAATCAGGAAAGGCGATTTGCAAAGATTCATAAAAAAACCTTATACTCACTTCTTCTGTAGGTGAGGCTGGAACACGATTGATTTGCGAGAACATAGACACATTTAGATAGATCGGGGCGCATTCACTTCAAAAACAAATGTAAACCACTGCGTCTTCAGCATAGATGTCAGGAGTAAATTATGACTGCTATGTTCATTATTACATCCAACATCAGAACACCTCAGTCGCTTAGGAGCCATTTATGTCTACACCTGCTCTAGCGTCGAAACAAAGGCGGACAGATGACAGCACACTCAGGGCGGGTCTAAGGTAAAACGCCACTGTCAATAAACAATTGTGGGAGCGGTTTTGGTCTGTGTGACGTCACACAGCCAAGCAGCTGAGAACGGCTTGATTTGAGAAAGGGATCAAGATTTGTGTGAATTATATACGTATATAAAAAACACACTGGGTGGATTTTTATCTTTATAAGGTGGATGTGTACACACACTGCCAACACACATTTATGTTCAAACAACATGTAAAAGTGAATTTTGCATCCGATAACCCCTTTAATTATTTGATACAATGTACTTCATGTGTAGATACATGTATTTGCATTGTACTTTGCATTGTACACCTGCATGTAATTACATCTTTAATTAATTTCTGATGTCTTACACTACTCCATAACCCACCCTTAAACCATATCACCAAACGTCTGTATTCCACCTCAACAGCAAGATACACTGAAGTAAAATACAATGCCGTATATAACAGTTTGGATTGATACATTATTTAAGAGATTTAAGTATTGTATAAAATTGGTAGCTCTCAGCCACTTTCATCTGTAAAAAGTAGCTCTCAAATAAAATTAGGTTGCTCCAACTTAGCTCCAACTCAGGCCTCCAAACCCAGGACTCCACCTCAGTTTGTGGACCCATCGGCTCCCCCACGGCTCCTCACTCCCTCATCTACTGGAAGGTCATCCCATGCTCTCCCTAGTCTGGCTCTGCCTTGGTCAGATATCACCCTGGTGTTACCATGGGCTTCCAGGCATCCAGATCCCACACTTGTATTATCCTTTAATAATCAGAAAAACTGCCACAAAGGCATTATTTCTAGCTTATTTGTATTTTTGTATGTTTTTTTTTTATTTACTTTTTTTACATGAAATATTTTTGCACTCCTTTGCAGACTGTACTGTAAATAGAATTTTACATTTTAAATAGGCTACTTATTTTTGTCATTAAACACAACTTTTGAAATGTGACTGAATTTGTTATTTTAAGTGCATTACATTTGATATGTACATACATACATAGGCCACATACATTTGGAAAATGTTATATATTTTCTGGGGAAAAAAAGTTGAATGTTCAAATTTTTTAATGCATCTATGCTGGTGTGTCAGTTGTTATCTGTTCTATTGAAATTATGTGTTGAATTATTTGTTATGACTGTTAAGTATCTGTAAATATTAGAAATGGGCAGGACAGTGCACATTTATTTGTTGTTCTCTTTAATCAGATAGGGATAGGGATTCTGAGAATCTAACGAATTTCAATCACATGGTAATGTGCATGCAGAAGAAAGAGTTCATATTTTTTTTCATATTTCTTTATTCATATATATATATATATATATACACACACACACACACACACACACACACACTGTGTGTATATATATATATGTGTGTGTGTGTGTGTGTGTGTGTGTGTATATATATGTGTGTATTGTTTTTGTGTGGTATATTTTTATTTTTTTATATTTATATTATAGTAATATTAAAATAGTTATTATACATAAATAAAATTATTGTGTCACACCTATGCGGATCGGAGGAGCTTCATAATAAATAAAAAATGCTGTGTTATTTTTTTTTTAACCCAAATGCTGTGTTCAGCCCGTTGGGTCATTTTATTGGGTTGTTTTGAATATTTTTACCCAAGTCCTGGGTAGTTTTTCTGTAACTAAGTTGTTGGGTAATTTTTGACGCTGGGTTATTATTATTATTATTATTTTTTATACCCAGCCACTGGGTTAAGTTTGTCTCCGATGAAACAACCCAGATGCTGAGTTTGCAGCTGTGTCCCAAAGTTGAGTGTGCACACTTCGAAGGCTACGGACTTTGAAGGCCAGGCCTCCAAAGTGCATGAAGGACGCTCCGACACCAGAGGTTCCTGATTAGTGCTCTGTTGCATAGCAACAGTGTGAGAGTAGAAATGAGAAGAGGACCATCCTGCCAGGATAGGTGAAGCCAGAATTGCTAATTTTTGTTTTATGTCATAATGGAGGAGACGGTGATGTACCTCAGGCTTAGCCAAGACCGAGGCCAGGTAAGTTACACTGGTTTGCTGCGTCCAGGACACTTGCTCTCCTGTGCTCTTCTCTCCTCTGTCTCTCTCTGGAGATTGATGTCCTCCCTGAGTAGCTCCACCAGCTTCCACTCACTCCCTCACCTGTCCCAGCACACTTGCAATCCTAAGGCAGAGCAAATAAACCATGCCTGTTAACAACAACAGCACAATGAATTTCAGCAAAACTGTGTCTATTAACTTGCTTACTTTGTAAGTTTTAAGTCCTTTCCCCAGCAGGCTCATTTTCTCCAGAATAGTCTAGTGTAGGGGAGAGCGGATCATCGTAGCCTGTATCTTGGCGACACATTTCTTGCAGAATCCTCTTGCCATTGAGAACATATGGAGCTACAAAGCCTAAAGGATCATATATGGAGGCAACAGTTGACAGTATGCCACGGTGTGTTGTAGGCTGACCTTTTAGTGTAATGTGAAATTTAAAGCTATCACTCTGTATGTTCCAATGAATACCCAACGCTCTCTCAAGTGGCATGCCAATTAAGGTGAGATCTTTTGTTTCAAAGTTTACAGCACGTTCTGATGCTGGTATACTCTGCAAAACAGTGTCGTCATTTGATACGAACTTATGAAGTCGAAGACCACCCTTTGCACACAGATCCCATGCTTCTTTTGTCTCTGCACTTGTAACTCCATCATCGACATAAAAATCTCTCATGATGAACTGAGTGCCTAATGCATTTGACTGACTGTACTCATTGACTAGATATCTTAATCCATAGTTCGCACAACCGGGCGAAGACACTGCACCGAATAGATGCACTTTCATTCAGTAATCTTGAAGCACTGAATTTGGGTCCCCATCTTTCCACCATAAAAAGCGCAGATTATCACGATCCTTTTCTTGGACGTGGAACTGGTGGAACATTTTCTCAATGTCACAATTTACTGCTATAGGATGCCTTCTGAACCTCACAAGTACTCCTGTTAGATTGTTTATCATGTCTGGTCCTGTTAACAAATGTTCATTGAGACTTGTACCTTTAAATTTTGTGGAGCAGTCAAAAACAACCTGTAGCTTATCTGGCTTCTTTGGATGATAGATGCCATGATGTGGTATGTACCACTTTTCACCATTGGTTGCATCATTGTTCACTGTTTCTACGTCACCTCTGTCAATGACGTCATTCATGGAAGTAACGTAGTCTGTCTTGTATTTCTCATCTTTATAGAATTTCTTGTTCAAATGACTGAATCTGACTACTGTAAGTTCTCTGTTGTCAGGCAAGTATGGTCGCTGCTTAAATGGAAGATGCATTTCATAATGTCCTTGAGCATTTTTCTTTATTCCTTCTTTGAGTTTGTCTAGGAACATGATATCCTTTTGAGAGACTGTCTTGTCATCTGCTGTGACGTCCTTAAAGTCTGACTCGAGTATACGAACTGCATTTGGCTAACTGCTTTGTGGCTATTCTGTGAAAAAGACTGAATCCTATTGATTCATTGATACTTGGTGCGGAGCAGCCCACAATACTCCAACCTAAGTCTGTTAGAATAGCATATGGTTCCTCATCCTTACCTAGTATGACTTGCCTCGGCACTAGCACTCTGGGGCAGTTATAGCCGATCAGTAAACCTACTTCACAACTGAGAAGTGGTGGCATTTTGTCTGTGATTACCTTCAGATGATTCCAGGTATCTGCTGTATCCTGCGTTGGTATGTGATCACGATTACCAGGAATACACTCCTTTGTGTAAACTGGAGGAGGACTGATATGTACTGATGAACTGTAACCTCTTACACGAAGATCAGATTCTTTTACATTTACATTTACATTTATGCATTTAGCAGACGCTTTTATCCAAAGCGACTTACACTGCATTCAGGCTATACATTTTTTACCAGTATTTTTTACTCTTAATGATCACATTGTCTCCTATCATGGTGGTTAGTTTGAGTTTTACTGGGTGACTGGCCACTTGCAGTGCATTACTAATTTCTTCGTCAATGAAAGTAGTGTCACTCTGTGTGTCTAGCAAAGCATACACAAGCTGTTCATTGGAAGGATTTTTAACTGACGGCACCCATACAGGTACGATCATAGATGTAATGACTGACTGACCTTTACTTGTGATCTTATATTCAGTCTCTTTTGCAGCCAGCTCTGCTGCAGCATCTGCACATTTGCTTGCTGTACAAGATGATCCAGAATGGCTGCTGACACTAATTTTTGAAGCACTGGAACCATATATAAAGCGAGCATAACTATTTGCTAAAAGTTCATGCAGCCTGCCCCTTTCTGTTTCTGCATCAAACTCGCCATCTACAGCTGCCATTCTTTCAAGCACTATTTTGACGATATCATCGGTAACAGCTTCACATGCATCAATTTAACATCTTAAATCTGCAGTAGGTGTAACATATTCCCTTATGTCACTGAAGAGTTTCAGAAAATAATTCCTTTTGTCCTCAAGAGAGTCAGCCATTTCAGCCAGCTGTTTATCAGTTATGTCAGTTTTTAAGTTCTGTCTTGCTTTACGAGCTTCTAACTTCCATTGCTCATACAAAGTGGTTAATCTTTTTTCTTTCTTACAGCATTCATCTTACTGATAAGCAAGCATTTTCTCTGTGGGCATATGTGGACATTCTGAACGTTGAGGGAGTTCTGTACTGTCTTGCATTTGACGCTGAAATTCAGGTGTATCTTTATCTTTACGTTTAACTGCTCCATTTTTATCCTTTTCACCTTCAATTTCCGTCTGAAGCAGGCTTTCAGATTCTTGTTCGTCCGTATCCATTTCCATAGTGAACTCATTGACTACAGCAATTGAGCATGCATGTGCATCAGGGATCTGAACCAGCAAAGGTGAAGCTCTTACTGTAGCGGACCCCGTCAGAATGATGGCCGAAACTTTACTGATGATTTGAAGTTTTATTACTTCTCCATTTAGTTTAGAATTCACCGTAAGAGCTGAATGAAGCGATAAAAAAATGTATTCAGCGATTTTTACAAATAGACAAAATATATCAAAGGGAACACAAAACAAATAGAGAAATTAAGGATAACTCTTATTAAAGTCTGTTACACAATCTTACAATTAGAAAATATGACACAGCAGGACATGCATACAAAATACTGAAGTACTAAAGTTTGATTAAAACATTTGTAGACGTATCTTGAATGACAGCACTACAAAAACACAACAAAGGGAAAGACTAATGCCTTAGTGGTTGTCTTATTGTTTGTGGACTTTGTGTAAAAAAAAAAAACTCTTTCGCTAGCTATTTGAGTAAATGAATACACAATACTTTAATTTCAATGTGAATTCCCCCACAGAACTCTCACCCGCCATGTTCTTTGAATATAAACACCGTCATCATCTGCACGCAAGTGATTCTGGGATATGGTAGGGTGCGAAGTGTCCATCAGATGTACACTTAATTTTTCTGGGAAATGGAGGGTGCATTTGAAGTAGTGATGGGAAGTCCGGTTTCTTTTTTTGTCAAAGAAACTTAGGTTTGGGGTGGGTGTTGACTTTAATAAAACACAATCTAATAGGCAGAAAAAATATTTATTGTTGGTTTCCTGTAGCCATATCCCTTCTAGCTACAGCCGCGAATATAACACATAATTACTGTATTTGAATTACTGTAAGGGTAGGTTTAGGGTTGTGGTAGGTGTAGACGGTAATAAACCATAACTTTACAGGTAGCATTTTTCGTTGTCGAATTGTACTACCCAGTGTTTTAATGGGAGGTAGCAAAATCTGACAGGGTAGAACAAATCGACAGAGCACCGGGATGAAAATACACATTCAAATATATAAAGTCAGTAATCATAACTTACGTCAGTTAAAACATCATAATCATGATCTGAAAAGTTTACAGTTAAGTTTTGCAACTGTAACGGCACTAGGTGATTGACAGCAGTGTTTACCTATATATTTTTGGTCTGTTATGGGTGGCTTGACCATCTCTTTTCATTTGTATAAGAGATAAAAACTGACCCCTGTCTTTGTTTTTCTTTGATTTAAACCATTTAATCTTTTATGTTTTCTTTTATTCTGTGGAAGTAAAGTTTGTTTGGTTTGGTTGATTTTCTTTTCTTTTCTTTATGCGTGTAAAATGTGTTTAAAGTTTTGTGGTTGTAGTTTCTGTTGCACGTAATCAGCCATCGATTAGTGCAACTGTATTTGTATATGATCATTTACTGAGTTTGAGTGTTTTGTAATAATCTCAGGTTTCTAACTATTCAATTCTAAGGTTTTATTGTTTTCTCTTTAATTCTGTCTTGTATGGATGCCCCTTTTGTGAGGAGTTGCTTCATTAAGTGATGTCCATACTGCATTGTGTCTTACGTCCACTTCTATAGTTTATCCCTTTTTGATTTATTGCAGGAGCTGGGGTCCCACAGGGTGGATTGATCTTCCTTGTGGTGGTGGTGGTTCTTCTTTATCGTAAACAAAGTCACCTACATCTTGGATGCCCTGGGGGTAAGCAGATAAACATAAAATTTTCATTTTTGGGTGAGTTGGGTGAGTTTGTGCCAAACTACTCAACCTGAATGGCACACAAACACCTGGACAGAGTATGAGTGACAACAGGACTTCATATCAGCTTCCGAGTCATCATGTGGTTTACACATCCCACAAGGACCCTGATAACACCATGCAAACAAAACAAGTACTGCTCACGGACACCATCCCGGCTGAGCCCTTCCCACAGAGCTCATCACAGACAGACTGACATATAAGAACAGCTCCAAGACTCAGCGTTCAAGGATGACTTTCTGGAAAACAGCCAGGCAAGCCAGGACAACATATTCAGGCCCACTCACCAGACCCATTATCCTTCTTTCCAGCATCTCCACTTCTAAGCTTCTCACAGAAAATGGAGGAACTGGTTTATGTTGGGACCAAACTCTCCCTCTGCTGTAAGTGAACCAAAAACAACTGATAGCAGCTCTCAGTGATATGTGTCGGGCCCCCGCTAATAGCATCAACATTCACAAATGTTTACAGAACAAGCGGGTACCCAGTGTGCCTGTAGTTTTCTCTATTTCTGTTTTATCATGTGATAGAAAGTCTAAGACCTTCTCAAGCCGTACGGCTGATGCAACTAATCTGTGGCATATTATGCATCAAACAAATATTGCTGTTGAGACAAAAAGACAAAAAAAAAAAAAAAAAAAATTCTAATAAATGACTTTACCACAAACAACCTTGATTTTATGTTTCTAAATGAAACATGGCTGGAAGACAGCCCATTGTGCAATGGTCCTCAATGACAGACAGGCTTTTAATGTGAAACTACAGTAGCCACAGCTAGACAGACCTTCTTCTCAAACCTTATAAACAGTAACTTAAACAACACTCGCACTCTTTTTGCTACTGTTGAGAGACTGACAAACCCCCCAAGTCAGATTGCCAGTGAAATGCTCTCCAACAGCAAATGCAATGAGTTTGCTTCATTTTTTACTGAGAAGATCAATAATATCAGGAAGGCAATTAGCACATCCCCAAGTTATGCAGAGGTCAGTCAGATTTGACCGCAATATCAAAAAGAAGATACTATGTCTGCTTTTGAAGAAATTGAAAGCAACATTTTGGAAGAAATAAAACAGCACCTTATATTGTCAACCTGCTATCTTGACACACTTCCCACATACTTTTTTTTCAAAAGGGTGCTTAACTGTTAAGAAGCAGATTTCTTAGAAGTGGTGAACGCCTCACTTCTTTCTGGTACTTCTGCAGTTGTTAAGCCTACTAAGGTACTACTAGATCTCATTGCTGCGTTTGACACTGTCGATCACAACTACTACTAGAAAGAATGGAAAACTTGTTCGGGCTTTCTGGGATGGTAATCAAATGGTTCAGGTCATACTTACAAGGGAGAGGTTATTATGTATAGGAGTATAGGAGAGCATAAGTCTAAGTGGACATCCATGACATGTGGAGTCCCACAAGGCTCAATTCTTGCACCACTCTTGTTTAGCCTGTATATGCTCCCACTAAGTCAGATAATGAAAAAGAACCAAACTGCCTATCACAGCTATGCTGATGATACCCAGATTTATAGCCTTATCTCCAAATGACTGCAGCCCCAATGCATTGATAAAAATGAACAGTTGGATGTGCCAGAACTTTCTTCAGTTAAACAAGGAAAAACATTTGGAAACAAATATGAAGTTCTCAAGGTGAATGCATACCTTGACTCTAGGGGTCTAACAACTAAAAATCAGGTCAGGAATCTTGGTGTGATTCTGGAGACAGACCTTAGTTTCAGTAGTCATGTCAAAGCAGTAACTAAATCAGCATACTATCATCTAAAAAACATTGCAAGAATTAGATGTTTTGTTTCCAGTTAAGACTTGGAGAAACTTGTTCATGCCTTTATCAACAGCAGGGTGGACTATTGTAATAGTCTTCTCACTGGCCTTCCCAAGAAGACAATTAGACAGCTGCAGCTCATCCAGAATGCTGCTGCCAGGATTCTGACTAGAACCAGAAAATCTGAGCATATCACACCAGTCCTCAGGTCCTTACACTGGCTTCCAGTTATATTTAGGATTTATTTTAAAGTACTTTTACTCTTTTATAAATCACTCAATGGCATAGGACCTAATTAAATATCAGATATGTTCACTGAGTTTATATTTAGGATTTATTTTGGATTGATTTTTTTATTTTTTAAAAGGGTTCACACCAAACAAGGGGAGTCTGCTTTTAGTAATTATGCCACCCACAGTTGGAATCAGCGTCCAGAAGAGATCAAATGTGCTAAAACAATAGTCACATTTAAATGCAGACTCAAAACTCATCTGTTTAGCTGTGCATTTATTGAATGAGCACTGTGCAATGTCAAAACTGATTGCACTATATTTTATGTATAATCATTTTCTATTCTTAACGGTTTTAAATAAATTTTAAACCTCTTAAATAAATTTTTAAATCATTTTCAAAGTTTTTAAATTCCCTGTTTTATTGTTGTGATTATATTTATTATTATTATTATTATTTTTTTTTTTTTTTTATTATTTTTTTTTTTTTTTTTTTTTGATGTTTGGCTTTTTGTTTTGTATTTGTTTTTGTGTTTTGATGTATTTGTATTGTCTTGCCTAAAGAGACATATTTATAACAACACTGTTATTCCACATATGTTTTGTCATAAGGGATTAAATACCCTTAGGCCTACAAGAATTTTAATTTCTGTAATTTCTCTCACAATAAAAAAACCTTACACTGAAAAAATTGGTGTAGAAACAATTTTTACTCAGAAATTGATAGCAAGTTGCACAAGCAATTACAAAGAAACAACAATTTCTTGTAAAACAACAGTGTAATGAATGTTTTACAATGTAATGAATAAGGTTTAATTTAAACCTTTATATATAAGTTAAATTTAAAGTTTAAATACACAAACTACATTCAAAAGAAGAACAATAATAAAATATTACTCCGTGAATATACAAAAAGCAAAGTAAGCATAAGACAGACACCCACTCCTCTTGCACCACTGCAGCCACCTGCAGAAGGCAGTGATGCACAGAAAAAGAGACTGGAAACCCACAGCAAATTAAAAAATCTGTTGTGTGGATCTACAAACTTCTACCAACAAACTAAGACAATTAATTTTAACTATAATTACTTAAGGTTGGTCACATCCTGTGACTGTAGCTCAGATCTTTTCCATGCTTTTGTATGTTCAGACCAGGAAAGTTATTCTCCTTTGAATGGCAGTGTTGCCCGGCCACAACTTCACCCGCACATGCACTGCATGGCATGGAAATCACGCGGCTTTGGCAAAAGTCAAACAATTAAACGCTTTAAATATTAACATTTTTTTTAAGTCACGCAATAGCCCATAGAAACAGCTTGGGAAAATTAGCTACTCTAGTTACTTTCTTTTTAATTTTACTGTGTAGTTTTACTTTATGACTTTCTTTGGAACATAAAAGAAGATAATTTGAGAAATGTTTCAATGTTTTTTTTTTTTTCATACAGTGAAATTCAATGGTAATCAAAACATTTTGGTTACCAACATTCTTCAAAGTACCAAACATTCTTCTTTTATTACCACAAAAGGAAATCACAGGTTTGAAACAACATGAGGGTGATAGCCTATATGATGACAGAATTTTCATTTTGGGGTAAATTATCTCTCTTTTTATATATATATTTTAATTAAAATAGAATAATATAAAAAATTATTTTAATTTAATAAAATGATAGGCCTACTCTAAATAAGAAACTAAAACTGGCAATAGGTGGCAGTAAATGTCTTGTAAGCTTGATTCTTTCGAAAGGCTGATTCTTTCAGGAATTACTGTAAAGCGGATAAATTCAGGACCAAAACACCCTGTGTGCCACTCGGAGAGGCACAATATTTCTGCTGTGAGTTTATAGGTAATATTAATAAAAACAATATTGTGTCACAAATATTAACATTATTAAATTATTTACTAAACTGTTGTATAAAATCAGTATCACTTTGCACTCGTGCTATTAATAAGCTATTTTATCACTAATTATGATTATGATAATGAACTCTTTAGCTTTAATAAAATCCCTTGATTCTAGTTCTCATATCTTATTCACACTTCTGCATGTTCAGATTTGGTGAAAAGGCAACTTCTCTTGAATATGCACTCCATCAAAAATGTGAATCAAGAATCAAGATTTAAAGTAAATAACTAGTTAAATTTCAGTCTCTGTCTAACACAAAACTATTAAATTGCTTTAAAGGACCTCAGAATCAGAAAGTTGCATGGTCTCCATTTATGGTATTTGTATGTCATTTGGAGCTTGACAGACCAAAAATATATTTTTTTGTTGGACAATATAATTACTTCTGAGCTCTGTGGGATTAATAATAATAATAATAATAATAATAATAATAATAATAATAATAATAATAATAACAATAATGTGTTTTAAAACACAAAGGCTTACAGCACCTTTAAGTTGTAGTCTAACAGGTTTCATTAAAAAGAACCACTATTGTAACTCACTTGGAGTGGTGTTGTATTCTTCCAGTATTATATTTTATTTTGTTCTATTCTATATTATTCTAGTCTGCTCTATTCTTTTGAGCCCATATAACAGTGTATTGTCTCTATATAAACCACTCTGTGCTTCATTTTGCTGTATTAGCAAAACCCCTGTAATACACCGTTTGCTGCCCACCTGTGGCAGGAAAGATGCACTACATGTCATCTTGAGGTTCTATTCAGCCTGCTGGAAACCTATTCAAGTCTTACATTAAAACACATTACACTGTTTAGAAATGCACAAACACACATAGATGGATGCTCTTAGGTATGTTTATTTAAACTGCTGTTAAAAGCAGCTCATTCAGCAGGGTTTAGCCTGGTCATTTATTTTACTTTACTGGTTCAGTGTTGTCAGTCACATGGTCATCGGCAGTGGGCTGAGCAGTGGTGTCATATCTGTTCCAACACACAAATATACAAACTGAGTTGAATATATATATATTTGTAATTTATTTTTATTTAATGTGAGTTGATATATATATATATATATATATATATATATATCACACTAACTAGCGGAAGTGTTTGTGCACAGGTCAGAGTGTTCGTATTTCCCAGGAAGGTGGTTGCATATGTTGTTTTTATGTTTTTTGTGTCCGTAAAGATCCTCCCAACTGTCACCTCTGTTCCAACAAACAAATACACAAATGGTTTGGTATATGTTTATATTGCTAAATGTAACTTACTTTGTATAAAAGCATCTGCCAAATGTGTAAATGTAAAAAAGAAATAAAGCAACTTATATACCATAATAAAGCCCACAGACTGTCAATAAGTGGATATTTATAAGTAAAAATTTAACTACTGAATAAGAATTGCTTGCTCTTTCTCATTATACTTCTCTCTTGATAAACTGTAAAAAGTTGCAATGTTAATTTTAAATGGCTTACTGTCCATAATATTCAGCTGGTCCAGAGGGCCCATGACCTCCATCACCTCTACAACACACACAAACACAAAGGCATCACAATGGTCCTATGTCATTTTTAATGACGTTAACAAAATAGTCCAAAAGTCCAAGAATAAACATACTGGAGGAAGTGTTATTATGGACTCATAGTTTGGCCGGAAGAGTCAGTCCAAAGTTAAAACGCCTTAAGGGGCACCTACGGTATTATGTATTATGTACATCTTTCTCTGAATATGACAGCCAGGAACAGTAAAACATTGGCTTGTGTTTCACATATTCTAACTTTATTACACAAAATATAAAGAGCAGATCATATGGTTTTTTATATTAATGTTGTTGCTGTTATTATTATATAATCTACTACTAATACATTGAGAACATTCTACTGTACAGTCCTGATATTCTTGCCAATTTTCTTGCCATATAGCTCACAGGTGGGTCGGGCATGGGGCCTTTTTTTAGGCCTTTTCTTTTAAAAAACACTAAACATGGGGCATGGGGCCTTTTTTTAGGCTTCTCCTTTTAAAAAACACTAAACACTTCTTAGAGTTTAGTGTCCCTGCCAGCGGCAGTAGAAGCGAGCATGCCCTCAGTGCAGCTGGAAGAGTTATAGAAGAAAGGAAAACTGGGGCTGCCCCGTTAATAGATAGCTAGCCTATTCTGCATTTAAGTGCAAGCATAAAGCTTGGCATAAAGCACCAGCAAAATTAATGACTATGAGTGTGTCAGGAAAAAAACAGTAAAGAGATATTTATTATTATTTATTAATAAACTAGTGTTCTACGCTGAGAGTAAGTGTCAGCTTCATCTTTGCAGCCGGCTCTGACTCGCTATCTCAGCAGTACAGACAACAGTGGAAATAGCCTACCTTTTATACAAATTACATAATGATACAGTTTTTGTTTAGATTTTAATTCTTTCTTTTTAAAGTAGACATTTCAATCTTTCTATAGTTATATTTCTCATGTCTGTTAGGCAAGTAGCTCACTGAGTTTAGTTTCAATTTTGTAAAGTGCTCCAGACAAGGAGACCGAGACAGCGCATCCTGTTTGTTTTCTTTATTTTAGAAAAGTACAACATTTTTTTAATATTGTGAGTGTACATAAATAAAAGTAGACCCTTTACAGTGTAGAATGTTATATTACTCCTATCTATCTGAGCAAAAAATGACAGTGTATTTTAAGTTGTTTCCACTGTTATTAAGGGAACAATGCCTTCATGCCCTGCAATAAGCGCGCTTTAGCTTCCATGCTTCGCACAAACACCCGGATATGCACCTAACTGCACACATTTAGGTTAAACGTTTTAACTAACATTGTGATATGCTTTAAGTCTTTTATATCTATGCGTTTGTATTGTAGGCAAGTCAAGTGTTGATTTGGGAAGGCTAAATTCATCAAACATACGGTCAACTTGCTGTTGGCCACTTTAAAAAACAAAAACATGAATTTAAAAAAACAAAAAATGCTCCAAACATTTTTTTTCTTAATTAACTTCCATTTTGACTGGTTTCCCTAAATCCCTCTGCATTTTTGTGCATCACAAAATCATAAGCCTAAATTGACCCCACTTTGAGAACCCCTGATGTAAACACACTAACTAGCGGAAGTGTTTGTGCGCAGGTCAGAGTGTTCATATTTCCCAGGCAGGCGGGGATTATTCAAATGTATTATCTAGTGTAACAGGCAGAGGATTCGAAAATATGACGACTCATTTAGGCAGTTCAGAGTCAACTCTTTCTTTTGAGAGACAATATCTTTATTTATCATGCACTTTTTTGATTAACAACCTTGCAAACTGTTTACATTTAAGGAAAACTACGTTACAAACTGCAAAACAAATATTTTTAAGAGATCATTCATAAACAAATGTTTTATCTTTGTCACCAAATGTTTTATCTTTTTATCACCTTATTAAGTACTGAATAAGCATTGTTCTCTCAAAACATTGTAAACTTTTGCAATGCTAATATTAGAATGACTTACTGTCCATAGGGCCCATAACCTCCATATCTGTTACAACACACACAAACACAAAGGCATCATAATATAATAATAATAATAATAAGAAGAAGAAGAAGAAGAAGAAGAATGAATGAATGCTGTCAGAATTACAGTCCAGGCAGCTAATAAACATGTCATAATAATCCACAAGTAATGCATAAGCAATACTCTCTCTTTCTCACTATCCTTCTCTCTTAATTAACCATAAACTTTTGCAATGTTAATTTTAGAAGGACTTACTGTCCATAGGGCCCATAACCTCCATATCTGTTACAACAAAAGGCACACACACAAACACAAAGGCATCATAAATATACATAGTAATAAAATAATAATAATAATAATATACTTTTGAATATAATAATAATAATAATAATAATTAATAATAATAATAATAATAATAATAATAATAATAATAATAAAAAGAAGAAGAAGAAGAAGAAGAATGAATGAATGCTGTCAGAATTACAGTCCAGGCAGCTAATAAATGTCATAATAATCCAAAAGTAATGCATAAGCAATACTCTCTCTTTCTCACTATCCTTCTCTCTTAATTAACCATAAACTTTTGCAATGTTAATTTTGGAATGACTTACTGTCCATAGGGCCCATAACCTCCATATCTGTTACAACACACACAAACACAAAGGCATCATAATAGAAGAAGAAGAAGAAGAAGAAGAAGAAGAAGAAGAAGAAGAAGAAGAAGAAGAAGAAGAAGGAATGCTGTCAGAATGACAGTCCAGACAACTAATAAACATGTCACAATAATCCACAAGTTATCCATAAGCATTACTCTCTCTTTCTCACTATCCTTCTCTCTTAATTAACCATAAACATTTGCAATGTTTATTTTAGAATGACTTACTTTTGAAAGGGCCCATAACTTCCAAAGCTGTTACAACACACACAAACACAAAGGCATCATAATATAATAAAATAATAATAATAACTAGATATGTAAATTTTCTGAAGAAAATGTGAGTGGTGCTTGCCGTGGCAAAACTCAGCACTAGGCAGTCACTAAACCTGATCATGTTTTAATAGTTAGGTAAGATTTATAGCATGTTTTAGCACTTAGCCATCCATTATTATCATGTATTCACTGCTAGCATGAGTAACATATTGGAATTTTTGTTTGCTAGAATGAGTCAAATGAGCCAATCCACTCAATATTCTGAGATAGTTCCTGCTAAATGGTTGCTAAAGTGCTCTATTTTGTTGCTTGCTAGGGGGTGGCTTGCCCATGATAACATTCTAAAGGCTGCTTACCTATATATGATTTAATCCAACCACATGCCTGTATGACATTCAGATTTCCCTCTTTAGATTTTGGTTGCTAGGGCATGGCTAGGAAGTGACAAAGATGGCTTTTTGCTACCCTGAGTCAAACGAGCACACCCCCATGTCTCTATGACACTGTGATCAAAATATATTCATATGGGTCTTTCATAATGGCAGTCTTTGGAATCATTGCTAGGGTGCTCTAAATGGTTGCTCTGAGCGCAGCTTGATAGCTTCATGATTATCCTGAGAGACTGATTGGTTGCCTAGGTAAAACAAGCCCACCCCCATGTCTCTCTGACACTGTGATCCAGTGAGTGTAATTTCACCAAGTACAACATTTTCCTGTTGATTAACATCCTTGTTGATTCTGGAACAACATTCCAATCAACCAATCAGAATTGAGATATAACTTTTCAGGAAATATCTGTTTTAGGCTTACAATCAGGGTTAAGTGCTTCTACATCCTTGTTAATAATCCATCATTTCCCACTGATTTTAGAAATAAATTATGGGTAGGGAGGGGTTTAGGAGTAGGGATTGGGTTAAGTCTATATTTTTGGACAATAATGTTGATCCAGGATCATCAAAAGATGTTGATCCAGGAACATGTCTTACTTGGCAGAATTATGGTGACCTTGTGATCCAGAGTTATGTTCAATACAAAATTACTATACAAGTTACCACAGTAGGAAAAACATGTGCTCAGATCCTTCACCATAGTATGTCTATAGGAAACTTTAGGGGGCTCTTGCACGTCAGGGGTACAACTTACACCCCACTGTGGGGTATGTTCTCGCACAGCTTGACAGCCTCTTCAAATGTGGTGACCCACATGTTTCTACAAAATTCTTGCTCGGCACTACGACCTGTCAAATTTGGCCGCAATGCAAAGTCTATGGGATTTTTCACCCGCTTTGCAAACATTGTATGTCCGATGAGTTATAAGCTGCTTAGCTGCACAATTTGATGCCTCTTTCAGGGGTCTGTATATAATAATAATATAATAATATGTAATAATAATAATAATAATAATAAATGCTGTGAGAGTGAGAGTCCAGATAGCTGATAAGCATTACTTTCTTTCTCACTATACTTATCCCTTAATTAACTGTAAACTTTTGCAATGTTAATTTTAGAATGACTTACTGTTCATAGGGCCCATAACCTCCAAATCTGTTACAAAACACACAAACACCAAGGCATCATATTATATTTATAATAATAATAAAATATTTATAATAATAATAATATAATAATGGCATCATATTAATTGTAGTAATAATGAGTGTTGTGAGATTTGGTGTAAAGAGTTATGATAATCAAGTAGTAATAATTAAGCATTACGTCTCGGTTACCTATGTAACCCTCGTTCCCTGAAGGAGGGAACGGAGACGTTACGTCAGTGACTTACGAATTGGGATCTCACCTGAGAGCCCAATCACCTTTGAGTGTTAAAACAAGCCAATGAATGTTGGCGTGCAAGCTTTGCATCGCGTACCCCGCCCCGCAGCGTGGGTATATAAGGAGAGCGTGTGCAGTCGCACCTTCAGTTTTTGCTGAGGAGCCGAGACTATGTGCCTCGGCCGTATAGTGGTGGTACAGCAACTGTGGCGATGTAACGGAATGTCTCCATTCCCTCCTTCAGGGAACGAGGGTTACATACATAACCGAGACGTTCCCTTTCAGTCAGTCACGTTCGACGTTATGTCAGTGACGCTACGGAAGCCACATCCTACATAAGGAGGTATAATGCGGAAGTTACACATATGGACTGGCCATAGGGCAGTGCTACATATGGACGTCCCTGCGGTAGACTCAGCCCGCCTGGGGTGAGATCACTACGCAGCAGAGACAGCAGAGAAATCTCTGCCAGGGAAAGACACGTGCTTACCATGAGGGAAGCCATACTGTGGATGAATACACATGTGGGATCACCCGTAGGGGGAATCATTACACACGGGCACCTAGCCCAGCGTAAGCGCTGACCTTGGGCATACACATGAGTGCTGGACCTGGCGTCTGGCGCTCCACCATGCCTGACTGCCGAGGGTGCAGGAGGAACTTCAACAGAGTTCACCAAAAGGGAAACTAAACTGCAGCAAGTGTGATCGACACGAGCGGGTCCAGCATTACGAACCATCTGAGGCAAGTACAAGAGAGGACACAGGCTCTACACAGAGATATAGAATCTCGCAAACGTGTTAGGTGTCGCCCAGCTGGCAGCTCTAAAGATGTCTGCTATCGAGGCAGCCTGCGCCAGTGCCCAGGAAGATGCTACTCCTCTCGCAGAGTGTGCTCTCACTCCGAGGGGGCACAGTAAACGTTTGGCATGGTATGCCAAGACTATAGCCTCCACTATCCAGTGGGCAAGTCTTTGTGTGGAGACAGCCTTTACCTTCTGATGTCCCAAAAGCAGACAAAGAGCTGGTCTGAGGTCCTGAAGCGTGGGCGTTTGGAGTGGTGTAACGGCTGGGTCTGCGTACTTGTGGGTTAGGAATTTGATGTTTGAAAGGTGTTGTGTGAAGTGTATTTTTGGAGTTATAGTTGTAAGGTGTGAGTTCGGGGGGACGTATCGTCGACCGAAAATGCCTGCAGGTCCCCAAACCTCTTGACCAAAGCCAATGCAGTGAGGAGCACTGTCTTTAGTGACAGAACTTAAGCTCTACTGACTGCAGAGGTTCAAAGGGCTACACCTTCAAGGCCGTCAGGGCCGAGGGGAGATCCCAAGAGGGTACCAGATGAGGGCGCAGAGGATTCAGCCTCCTCGTCCCCTAAGGAACTTGATGATCAGGTCATGCTTCCCAACGGACTTGCAATCTACTGCATTGTGATGTGCGGCAATAGCGGCAATATACACTTTGAGAGTGGAGGGAGACAGCCTTCACTCCAGCCCATCTTGCAGAAAGGAGAGCACGACCACGATCGGGCCTCTACGGGGGTCTTTCCAGCGGGAAGAACACCAATCGACGAACAGGTTCCACTTCAGGACGTAGTCCGACTGGGCCAGTATGGCGCTACTAAGAGGACTTGCTCCTCGTCCTCCTTGACCTTGCACAGTGATGTGAACGGCACATAGTGACCTCAGATGCTTCTGACTCCAAAGGAGGAGATGGCGGCCGAGTTGCGACATGCGACGGGAGCATAGACCGCCCTGGTGGTTGATGTACACAACGGTCGCAGTATTGTCCATCCGGACCAGTACGTGTTTGTCGTGTAGCAGCGATTTGAAGCGGATCAGAGAAGCCATACTGCTAGCAACTTGAGGCAATTGATATGCCACTGCAGATGAGGCCCTGTCCAGGTGCCTGATGCTGCATGCCCGTTGCACATGGCACCCCAGCCCGTGGCAGAGGCATCTGTTGAGACAACAACATGCCTGGACACTTGCACTAAGGGAACCCCTGCCCATAGAAAAGCAAGGTCTGACCACGGCCTAAAGGTTTGGCGGCAGGATGGGGTAACTAAGACCCGGTGCATGCCGCATTGCCATGCCCATCTCAGGACTCGATCGTGAAGCCAACGCTGAATCGGTCTCATATGAAGCAATCCGAGCAGCATGACAGTGGCAGCCGATGTCATATGCCCCAGGAGCCTCTGAAATTGTTTCAATGGAACCGCCCTCCTGCCCTGAAATGACTCCAGGCAGTTCAGCATTGACTGAGAGAGTGCTCTATCGAGAAACGCGCTGTCAGGTTGACCGAGTCCAACTCCATACCGAAAAAAAGAGATCCTCTGCACAGGGGAGAGTTTGCTCTTTTCCCAGTTGACCCAAAGCCTCAACCGGCTGAGGTGGCTGAGGACCACGTCCCTGTGTTCACATTACTGAGCTTGGCACTGGGCCAATATGAGCCAGTAGTCAAGGTAGTTGAGAACGCGAATGCCTCCTTCCCTCAATGGGACAAGGGCTGCCTCCACGACCTTGGTGAAGACACGAGGCGACAGGGACAGCCCAAAGGGGAGGACCTTGTACTGATATGAAACGGCCTGTGTCGGGGGAGAATCAAGACATGAAAGTACACGTCCTTCAGGTCGCTCGCTGCAAACCAATCTTGTGGATGAATGCACTGAAAGATATGTTTCTGCATTAATATTCTGAACGGGGGCTTGTGAAGGGCCCGGTTCAGAACACGCAGGTCCAGGATTGGTCGTAACCCACCGCCTTTCTTGGGCACAATGAAGTAGGGGCTGTAAAACCCTGACTTGGATGTAGGGACCGGCTGTATTGCGTCTTTTGCCAGAAGGACTACAATATTTGCCCCGAGGCCAAGAGCTCAAGCCTGGGGGGACGCCAGGCGCCAGTCTGATGGTCCAATGAGCCAGCAAGGTTGCCCGAGAGGCACTCCACTCTACCTGGCTCCACGCTGGGCAGGGGGTGTGTGAGAAGGCATAGCGTCCTCGAACTGGGCCCTGCTGCCCGCTGGCGAAATAAGAGGGGGATGAGAGTGGCAAGGCCTTGCGTCACACACTGTCAACCATGTCCCCTTGCGACTCAGAGATAGAGGAAACCGCTACTACTGCACTTGCCATAAAGTCTGTGGTGGAACAGAAATTAACTTAAAGTTTCCTACCCAGCCCTCCTCCGGGGGAAGAGCAGCTCCCTCCATCTCTGGGTTACCCATCTCAGGAGTGGTTTTGCCCACTGTTTGGAGGATTTAACAGTGGCTGAGATGAGTGCCGTCGTCTCCCTGCGGGGGGCTCGATATTACGGTTGAGCTGGCCGTGCTGGAGCATTTTTTATTTTTTTTTTGCTGCAGAGGACAGACGCCCTTGGCGATGAGCAGGCTGAGGGGCTGCCCCTAACAGCTGGTAGCACACTGGGGCATGCTCTTGATAACCTTAGCCTGCTTCTGAACTGCGAGGAACTGCTGGGCACAGTCCTCAACAGTGTCAGCGAAAAGGCCACCTTGTGAGATGGGAGAATCAAGTAAGCACACTTTGGTGACAACTCACACCTCTGCAAGGTTTAGTCAAGGGGGCTTCTGGACCAAGTGGACATTGTCTGGCCGAAGGCCTGCGCTGTGACTTTCATCATGGTCAGTCATTGTGCACAGTTGCTGCATCAACCCCGGCTCAGAACTACCCTTTTGCATTTTGAGTGCTTTGGCGTGGTAAATAGCAGGGTGGCCACCGCATACAGGGCAGAGACAGCCTGTCCAGTGACACTGCAAGCCTTAGCAACCAGAACTGCTGTTATCTTACAGGTGCTGGACTGCATCCAGAACACACAGACAAAGAGGCATCTTCAAAAAGACGCTCGCTGCCCACTAACTCTTAAGGAAAATGCTCTTTTAGCGCTGAAGCATCCAGGGGAACGGTTGCTGTACGGCGTGCAGGGTTATTGGACAAGCCTGCATCATGCACAATGCAGAAAAAAAGCTCTTTCAGTAGCGACCATCGCTGACGTGCCGTCACACCAACGCTCTCTGGAGAGCTTTCACCTGGTTCGTTGCTTACACTTGAACAACGATTGCAGAGCAGAATCGTGAGAAACGCTCGGCTCCGAAGCAAAAAGCTGAATTTGCGACTGCACACACTGTCCTTATATACCCATGCTGCGGGGCAGGGTGCACAATGCAAAGCTCGCACGGCAATATTCATTGGCTTGTTTTGTTAACACTCGAAGGTGATTGGGCTCTCAGGCGAGATCCCAATTCATCAGTCACTGACGTAACGTTGAACGTGACTGAAAGGGAACTCTATTTCTCACTATACTTCTCCCTTAATTAACTGTAAACATTTGCAATGTTAATTTTAGAATGACTTACTGTCCATAGGGCCCCATAACCTAAATTTTTGTTACAAAACACACAAAGGCATCATATAATAATAATAATAATAATAATAATAATAATAATAATAATAATAATAATAATAATAATAATAATTTCTGTAGGGATGGGAGTCCAGACATCTGATAAAACGCGTCACAATAATCCACAAGTAATCCATAAGCATTACTCTATTTCTCACTATACTTCTCCCTTAATTAACTGTAAACATTTGCAATGTTAATTTTAGAATGACTTACTGTCCATAGGGCCCATAACCTCCATATCTGTTACAAAACACACAAAGACAAAGGCATCATATAATAATAATAATAATAATAATAATAAATGCTGTCAGAATGAGAGTCCAGACATCTGATAAACACGTCACAATAATCCACAAGTAATCCATAAGCATTACTCTATTTCTCACTATACTTCTCTCTTAATTAACTGTAAACTTTTACAGTGTTAATTTTAGAATGACTTACTGTTGTAAGGGCCCATAACCTCCAAATCTGCTACAATACACACAAACACAAAGGCATAATAATAATAATAATAATAATAATAATAATAATAATAATGAATGCTGTCAGCTGATAAAAACATCACAGTAAACTCACATGTAATCCATAAGTATTGCTCTCTTTTTTTCCACTATACTTCTATTTTAATTAACTTAATAAACATGTGCAATGTTAATTTTAGAATCACTTACTGTCCATAGGGGCCATAACCTTCAAGGCTGTTACAACACACACAAACACAGAGATATAATAATGATCCTATGTATTTTTTATAATCATGTCAACACATTACAAGACCTAAAATCAATGTGTCTTTCTCTTATGCTGCATGTGTAATGATGGCAGCTAGTGTTGAAGCGCACTTTTTTAGAAGTGCCCCTATTATGCCATTTCCAATTTTTCCCTTAATGCGGTTTGTAATGTAGCTGTATGTGAATGTAAACGATCTGCAAAGTTGTAAAGCTGAAAGTACACGATAAATAAAGTTATTGTCTCCGAAAATAAAGAATCGACTCTGTGCAGCCTAGACAAGTCATTAGTAATTTGAATCCAACTTCTGTGACGGCTACACATCACGAGGTAACACTTTTGCATAATGCGCGCCTATGTTTTATGTTTTGGAGAGGTGTGAAAATTTTGACCGCGCACAAAAACGTGTTTTTATTGTGGAGTGTTTTTTTTATATTCGTTGGGTTGTTAAGAGGGGTTTTCAAAAAGCTTTTTGTTGAAAGATGGATCAGTATCCTGTTTATTTGGACCAGCTGCTCCACTGAATCACAACCTGTAAGTATGATAAATAATAGATGTTTATATTTCCTATAGAGCATTCAAAATACAGAACTATTGAAACTGATAGTTTTCACGTGATGTCACACCCTTATAGGAACACCCATCTGGAGGCCAAAAAGAAGCTTTGCTCCACTGATTAACAGTTATTTTTATGCAGTTTGCATTAAGTAGTAATGTACATGTAGTAAAATGCAGATATTAAAAGGTGAAATTCAGTAAACACCTTACTGATGATGTACATTTTGTAAAGGCAAGCATATGAACCCAGAATATAAACACAGTGTGCAAAGTTTCACGTTAAATGGTTTCCCATTATAACCATTATAAGGACAACACTGAACCATTAAGCGGATATTCCAACCTCATCTGCTTGCCTATGTAAACTATGCATCATTAATATAGGGATTACTGAATTTGATCTTTTAATTTTACTGTTTCAAATATTAAGGCACTTTAAGTGTTCAATGTTTGTCGCACTTTTTTTTTTTTTTTCCTTTTTTTTTTTTTTTTAATATGGATTGCAAATTACCAAAACTTGCATTTTGTTCACATACCTTTGTTTTATTCTTTTGAGAGGTGATCTAAATATTTGCGGCTGTGAAACAGAGGAAAATTGACAGGCATGTGCTGCAGTTCTATGGATGTTTTGCCCATAGATATGTATGGAAAGGAGGGGTTTAGAGAGACTGAATCTTTGAACTGCTTCGAACGTATCGTTTGAGAATCGCTGGAAAATGAGGTGATATTAAATGCTTATTTTGAGAAAACTAAAGCATTTTTTACCTTGCATGCATGTAATCCTACTGTAGGAGACTCCCAAATCAATATTAGCAACCGTAAAAATGGCATAATAGGGGCACTTTAAATCAATCAGGTTAAGGGTAATAGATCATATAGCATTTGGCATTTTAAGAACTCATTCAATAAGCATTTAGTACATTTAGTCCGATCTGTGCACTTATAATGAATAGTGGATGCGAGGCCCCTTTCAGTCAGTTCATTTCTGCAGAGTATTTCAGGTATATGAGTCCACCAGGAGGCTTTTTAAATTTTAGCTTATATTAATAATACTGTAAAATATAATTTATATCTGCAAATTATAGAAAGTGATCAGTGAAAGTGAACTTGCTGTCCCATCACTTCAAAATACAGTACGCATAACTTTAACAACACAAAGAAGAACATGGATGGAAAATTTCACTAGCATGCACCAAAGTGAAAAAATAAAGCCATGAAGAGGGGGATATATTACATTACAGATATTGGGTGTTTGGGTCAGAATTAATATTTGTGATGTTTCCAGTAACAGAAGGACATAGTATTTATACTAATGTGGACAGCATCAGTGAGGATGCTACAATGTATTTTATTTTTTTGGGCGTCTTGGCCATGTAAAGAATGAGGTTTGTCTATATACAGTAGTGTCTATAAGACTGGTTAAAATTGCAGCTAAGCAATGATCATATTATTCCAATTGTGTTTTTATTATTCCATTTGTTATTCCAAGCTTGTTGCGGTGTTCAGACGCTTTTATATGTTTGCTGTTTCTCTAATTTTACTGCCTTCTGCAATGCAATGTCTTCTTTAAAATAAGAATGGCAACTGTTGTTAAGTATGACGTTTTTGTGATAGAGATTTAAAGTTAACAGTTAAACTGTTGCAATGTTAATTTTACAACGACATAAATATGTTGCAACACAAATACAAAGGCATAATAATGGTCCTTTGTCATTTTTAATAATACCTTTAATAATACCTTCAGATACATGTTTTCATTTAGGCTAAATTTAACCAATCACCCAATCAATCTTAGATTGATAGTTCACCCAAAAATGAAGACAGTACCCAAGAACATTATCAGTGTAATCAGCATTACGATATGAGGGTGAGTAATTAATGACAGAATTTTCATTTTTGGGTGAACTAACCCTTTTATAGTCATATTGACTGTTACCTATTGGCTACAATAAACATCTACAAAATTCATCTTTACACTGCAAAGTTACAAAAAAGGCATTTATGCTTATATTTATTTACACAGACTGTAACGATTGCCTAGTCTAATTAATTTAATGTAATTTCAAAATGGTGTAATTGTAAATATTTATGTAAAACTGACGGATGAGTCAAGTGCAAGTTATGTTCTCGCCAAACACTTCCATTACAGTCACTGAAGCTGTTTACACTGCAGAATAAATGTGACCATGGACCACAAAACCAGTCATAAGGGTCAATTTTTTGAAATTGAGATTTATACATCATTTGAAAGCTGAATAAATAAGCTTTCGATTGATGTATGGTTTGTTAGGATAGGATAATATTTTGATATTACTAATCAAAAATTAAATTTTAATATATTTACAGTAGGAAATTTACAAAATATCTTCATGGAACATGATCTCTACTTAATATCCTACAGTAAGAAATGTACAAAATCTATTCATGGAATTTTACCCATACAATGTATTTTTAGCTATTGCTACAAATATACCCCAGCGACTTAAGACTGGTTTTGTGGTCCAGGGTTACAAATCTCTTATTAGCTTACATCATATCTGCATTTTATTCTTTATGACAAGAGAATTGGCGAGACTTCAGAATTCAGACAGTGCGCGCACACCCACTGAAGTAGTTTTTCAGCACCTCTGATTGGCCATTGCATTCATAAACTCAACAGAAACATGTGTAATTAGTTGTAAAGTCGTCAGTAGCTACACCCATAGTATATTTAGCTAAATGAATTGTGCAAGAGGAAAGATAACACGGGTATAAACAGCCATGTTAATATCACAGCAAAATTCCCACAATCATTACAATAGAATCCTTGATATAAAAAATTAAACAACCAGAAATGAGGTGTGTGCAAAATGGAAATGTTGCTACCTTAAACAACAGATGATTCCAGAATTCCCACAGACACATTTTTCATATCCGTTCACCCATTCAGAGTTAAGTTCATGGAGATCTCCATCAGAACCAGGACAACCTGAATGAATAATAGAAATGTATTTGAAATAGGCAATTATTACTTTGTTTTTACCAGGATTGTAAATTCACACAAACACGTAACATTTTTTTTTATTATTTATCTTGAACTGAGACTGAACTGAGAAAAACGTTATTTAAAAAAAGTAATCTGAGCAGGTAAGTCTTGCTGTTGTTTAATGTAATTGGAAACAACGTTATTAAATTAATGACGTCCCTTAGTCTGCTCTGAACCTCTGTGAATGATACTCAATTTCAAGTTGTGCTCTACAAACCCAAAACACAGGCTCCAGAGATATCAGGGGTTATGCCGAATTCTGACCCCTGCCAGATTATTATCCCCCTATTGATAGGTTTAGGATTAGATGTGTGGGCTTGCACATCCAGGGGGCCCAATTACAATGAAGATAAATAATTATTTATTCTACAGGCTACCTACAACAGCAAGGAACCAAAACTCAAAAAGACGCTGAACAAGCAAATAAATATTACATACAATGGCATAAACATTAAACTATTTCCATGTCTTCTCCCTGAAATTGTTTTATTATTTAAGAAAAGTAAGAATTTTTTTTTTACGTTTTTTTCTGATACAAACACACACACACACACATACAATACAGACTCACAGTCGCACACATGTCCACAGAAACTTTTCATCGCTGCCCTGCGACTTTAACAATAAAGTTGGTAATTGCAGTACAGCACTACAACAACCCATAATGGCATCATATAGCTTATGCTCATTGTGACAACTAATTTTCAGCTTCTTGCTGCTTTCACACCATCCACAATCAGAGCTACTTCTCTGTTTATGGATATGAGGAGACATGAACAGGTAAATGACATGTCCCACACATTAAACATATTAATATTTACAAAATATTAATATATAATATTATTAATATACATTATTTAAACTTCTTTAATTTTAGATAGGGATAATAGAGCGTAGCCATGCACAGGTTTGAACTCAGTGGGCATTTAGGCTTACCCAGTGATCAGAAAAACACATTTACAGCATTATAAAAAATCTGGTAAAAATAAATTAATAAACAAACAGAAGACCATAGTGGAGATGGACAGTTCTGATGCTGAAACACATGTAGTCATGTTGTAGCACCAGTCTTAGGACATTTCACTTGGAAACTGCAGCTATATATTTAACATTTTGCAAAAATATGCATAGTTAAGTTTTTCCCAATAAACCAAGTAGCAACATCACCTTGTGGGCTGTCTGTGGTATCTTGAGTGGGCATTATTTCTTTTCTGCAGGATGCATTACAGCAGACCACTGCTGTAAGCAACACAAACAGTCTCAGCTGAAAGACAGGACAAATATATACAGACATTAACATGGATTGATTTTACACATTTGTTGTAGCCCAAGTACTGTATATGCTGCAAAGTATACATAAAAATCAGCATAAAAGGCAGTCAAAAAATATAGCATTGCATATAACAATATAAAAATAACCGAAGACATAAGACGTAAATGTAACATAAAAACTCTACTAAAACACAATTCAAGTACATATAATAAATACATATAATAAACTGCACCCATTTTGTACCCAATAAATAAAATACTATTTCTGACATATAGCCTTGGTTCCTTGCATGTTATAGAAAATACAGAATATTCAATATAAGAAGAGACCCCATAAAATTGCATTTTAGGATAAAAATTGTATACAGTACCATGTTGTGGTGAGATGTGGTGAGCAATACAAGTTCAATCAAACACCAACAGGCCATTCTGGAACTCTCTTCAAATGCTACAATAAATACTACCTCTAAATTAACATATGTGACTTGATGCCCTTTTTCTGACCCAATACAAATAATTTACATTGGTGGGGTCGGAGTAGATATTAGATATCTGAAGTTTAATTTTATGCTTGAATTTCAAATAACAGGTGTTTCATATTGCTCATTGGTAAATATTCTTAAGAACTGGCAGAGTTTGTGAATGCAAAATAATTAGTTATATATATAATATATATATTTAAATTAGATTTTGTGTTAGTTTTGATAATTTGTAAATTTTGTTTAAAAAAGGAATGGAACAATTTACAAATCTCATAAACTTATATTTTATTCACAATAGAATAAAGATAACATATCAAATATTGAAAGTGAGACATTTTGAAATGTCATGCCAAATATTGGCTCATTTTGGATTTCATGAGCGCTACACATTCCAAAAAAGTTAGGACAGGTAGCAATAAGAGGCCGGAAAAGTTAAATGTACATATAAGGAACAGCTGGAGGACCAATTTGCAACTTATTAGGTCAATTGGCAACATGATTGGGTATAAAAAGAGCCTCTCAGAGTGGCAGTGTCTCTCAGAAGTCAAGATGGGCAGAGGATCACCAATTCCCCCCAATGCTGCGGTGAAAAATAGTGGAGCAATATCAGAAAGGAGTTTCTCAGAGAAAAAATTGCAAAGAGTTTGAAGTTATCATCATCTACAGTGCACAATATCATCCAAAGATTCAGAGAATCTGGAACAATCTCTGTGCGTAAGGGTCAAGGCCGGAAAACCATACTGGATCCCCGTGATCTTTGGGCCCTTAGACGGCACTGCATCACATACAGGAATGCTACTGAAATGGAGACCACAACATGGGCTCAGGAATACTTCCTGAAAACGTTGTCGGTGAACACAATCCACCGTGCCATTCGCCGTTGCCAGCTAAGACTCTATAGGTCAAAAAAGAAGCCATATCTAAACATGAAGTGCAGGCGTTTTCTCTGGGCCAAGGCTCATTTAAAATGGACTGTGGCAAAGTGGAAAACTGTTCTGTGGTCAGACGAATCAAAATTTGAAGTTCTTTTTGGAAAACTGGGACCCATGTCATCCGGGCTAAAGAGGACAAGGACAACCCAGTTTGTTATCACACTCAGTTCAGAAGCCTGCAACTCTGATGGTATGGGGTTTACATGAGTGTGTGTGGCATGGGCAGCTTACACATCTGGAAAGGCACCACCAATGCTGAATAAAGGTATATCCAAGTTCTAGAACAACATATGCTCCCATCCAGACGTCGTCTCTTTCAGGGAAGACCTTGCATTTTCCAACATGACAATGCCAGACCACATACTGCATCAATTACAACATCATGGCTGTGTAGAAGAAGGGTCCGGGTACTGAAATGGCCAGCCTGCAGTCCAGATCTTTCACCCATAGAAAACATTTGGCGCATCATAATGAGGAAGATGCGACAAAGAAGACCTAAGACAGTTGAGCAACTAGAAGCCTGTATTCCTATTCCTAAACTTGAGCAACTTGTCTCCTCAGTCCCCAGACGTTTGCAGACTGTTATAAAAAGAAGAGGGGATGCCACACAGTGGTAAACATGGCCTTGTCCCAACTTTTTTTGAGATGTGTTGATGCCATGAAATTTAAAATCAACTTCATTTTCCCTTAAAATGATACATTTTCTCAGTTTAAACATTTGATAAGTCATCTATGTTGTATTCTGAATAAAATATTGAAATTTGAAAGTTCCACATCATTGCATTCTGTTTTTATTCACAATTTGTACAGTGTCCCAACTTTTTTGGAATCAGGTTTGTATTTCTACGTATATTATATATATATACTATATATATATATATAATATATACTATATATATATATTTGCTGACTTTAAAACATTACATAAGGTTTCTCTTCAGTTGTATTTTGTTTAAAAAAATACTTTTGAGTTAACCTTAACAGTTAACATAAAATAGCATGGTAAATCATTCTAGGAACTGAAATTAGATTACAAAAATTACAAAAACATCTTTGTTAAATGTTATTCTTTTTTTTTTCATTTCAGGAAACTTTTACATTTTAAATATACTTGCAAAGCTTGAAATATATTTTACCAGCTATAAAACTACTTCAATAATGTGCACACCTTAATCATATATTTCATTTTAATCATATATTTCATTGATAATCTGCATATTTGATTATAAAGGGTTCAATACCCTTGAAGAAATTTTCACTCGTCACAGCAATGCTTCCTGTTATTTGTCTCTCTAATTTCATCAATAACATGTCAAAAAAGCTAATATTGAACATAATTACCAATTTGCATCATTGTAAGTGTGTTAAATTTATCTCACTGAAAGGTAGGATAAAATTATGCAACCATCCACAATAAAGAGTCAAATGTGCTCGATAAATGAGAAATGTTTGTAAACGTCTCAACTAAAAGAGAGGACAAAGAGATATCAGAAACAATCAATATTTAGTTCAAATAATTTGTATGACAAAACCAACATATTTTGACCTGTCCAATACTGCAAAAGAAACCCCAAAACAGCACTGAAGCCGTTTCTTCGACCGAAAGTTTCTTTAACTACTGACAAGCACATCTGGTCTCCATCAGATGTAAATAAAAAAATGCAGCAGCTCTCTACAACACCTATTTTTTGTTTAATCCAATATGTGTCGATATGTCAGAAATATTCTGCAGCAGTAACAGTTTGCAAGCTCTGGCGCTAAAGTTAGCATGGAATTCCCGCTTTTTTTTTTTTTTTTCAGAAAATATATAACGTTAACATTAATGCACATCATCAACTCACCAGGAACACCAACAATCTCAGACACCTTGGTCCACGCATCATTTTTTAAAATTTATGTGTCCTGTACTAATGTCCCTGTACGCAAACAGGGACACGTCGTAGATTATTGGGAAACCCGCCACAGCAATAATCAATCTCTCCTCCATTTTGCTTGGGAACTAATGTGGTCGGAACCAAAGTTTACTGGACTGCATTCTCTGGAATCCTCTCTAGCGGTGGACTTCTACGTTCCAATTGGTTGCCGCCCAACCGCGTCATAGCTCATTACCATAAAGTTGCCCTGATTTCAACTCTCCTCAATGCTCTCAACGGCCAAGTCGCGCCTCGCCGCTGCTCGATGCCGGCTCACATTGAAAATGAATGACTTCCGGCCACTTTGACGCTCTCGATGGTGGCGGTGTCATCTTAATTACTGTCCAACTTCCCTGACAAACCCCTTTGGCCTATAAACTAATAGAATCTTCAACTGAACAAAGTACAGATGTAAGGTCCACACACTCGGTCCAAGGAAGGTATCCGGTGCTGGCTGAAGGTTTCCTGCGTGTTTGGTCTTTGCAGCGCATAGAGTTATTCAATTTAGGTTAAACTCAAATCTGACTCCATTTTAGTATCTAATCTGACTCCATTTTAGTATGACCTCGAATCTAGGTCGAAAGGAAAATTGGTTGTTTGCCTGTCTCTAATTATTATTATTCTGAGATTTGATTATTCTATTTATTCTCTCATATTATTATACTCGATCATTCGGAAACCTATAACCTTTTGAGTCTCCCACAAATCGGGAATACGATCTCTTAATCACAAACTTGTCAGTCTTGGTCATTAGACAGAGGCAACTGACTGATACTTTTAGACGCCGCACCATGCTTGCTTATTTCTAAAAGTATGTTATTCAGTCCCCATAGATCTGTACACACTTAATTAAAGTAAGACTATATCTATCCAGAGGTCATGACCATTACCATAGAACCAAGCTGATCAATTTAACTTCCTCTAATGGTAACGTTACATAATCATGCTGTGGTTTCCCACGTACATTTAGTTAGAATAATATTACAATAATCAGAGGTTGAGGCTCACCCTATTCAGATTGATCTAACAACACTCTGTTGTTCTGAACGGAAAACCCATTATTAGCCTCTACAGTCTAAGTACACATGACTTATGCCAATGTGTTAGTCGGAGCTCTAAAACTTCAGTCAACGTGCCCCGATGTTCCACAAACTGAGTTTTATTCCGTTACTAACCTGAGCATAGATTTGTGGTTATTACTGACTTAACGTAATCTACTAGAATCAATAATTACAGAGTAAAACAGAATAGAATAAAATGTAACAATTTATTAACAGTCAGGTAAATATGTATTATGCCAATTACTTAGCCAATTCAAAGATATCAAATCAATACAAATACAAAATCAAATTCTCAAAGATGAATCTAAGTCAAGTCAAGTCAAGACGGTCCGACTCCAGCCTTACACAGATTAGATACATTCATCTTTTTAAAAAAAGTAAAATAAAATATATTTATATTATCACACTGATGTTTAACAAAATACTTGGATAACATGCTTTTCATCCTCTTGAAAAATTCCACGCATGCGCAGTATTATCAGATCATCGGTTTTCAAACCAGGTGTGTCCAAAATAAACGGTTTAATATATGTTGTTTTGGTTATGTGTAATGGTGTTCAGAAGGTTGTTGAATCGGGTTCTTTTTTCGATTATATTTTTGTATTTTCTGTATATGTGTAATGTTTGACAATAAAGCAGACTTGACTTGACTTGACTTGACTTGACATGCTAAGCTACGCAGTGTTGGTGTAATTCTGTTCTCTTTCAGATATCTATCTTCCATGTAAAGTGCTTTGAGTACCTAGGAAAGTGCTATATAAATGTAACAATTAATTATTATTATTATCAATGAAAAAATAGAATATATTTCTATTGCAAAGTTTTTGGTAATATTAAACAATGTTATAATATGTTTTATTGTTTGCAGTGGTTGGGGATTGTTTGACTCACTTGGTACGTTCATGTACTGGTGCACAACAGTTCCTTGTGTGGGCTAAATAACCCTTGACTACTGTTTGCAGTTGTGGGTTTTATTTTGGATCTTCAGAGTACGTTCGCTTACTAGTGAAATGTGTGGATAAACCAACCACTGCTCCACCAACAGAAAGTACAAATGTACATCTTAAGATTCTGACTACTCTTCAGAGTTTATCTCAGAGAATGGACAGATTTGAGGCTCAATATTCCTTTTCCTGATCCATTTCTTCACCCGGCCAGGAAAGCATTCCGCCACCTGTGCCTCAGGGAGAAGAGGCTGTAGATGAAGATGTGCTGCCTATTTTTGCCCCAAACTCACTGTTCAATAGTGGGCATAAATCAGAATCGGGAGACTCCCATTCAGATGCTGCAGAGGTAAGGAATCACCAGGGGCCTCATGTGTAAACATTGCATATGCATAAAATATAAATGTGTGTACGCTGTTTTCCATGCACGTATCTGGATTTATAAAAATACTCGTTAACCAGTAGACACTGGACTTAGGCATATGCCACCAGATGAGCAGGCGATAGCATCATGGACAGCTTTGGGACTGGCCCCTGTCTTTGCTAATCCATGCTGTCCTGGCAAGGAGTGTACGAAGGCTGACTGCCTGATTTCTCACTGTTTATGCTGCTGCACATGCGGCTCATATGGGTAATGCTTTGGCTATTCTCCTGGCGGCCTTATAGAAAACAGTGTGTGTGGAAGATGGTAGCACATTCACAACAAACACGTGATGTAAGTAAGGTAATATCAACAGCTGTCTTATGTCACAGGCAGATATGGCTGGCTCAGACTTCTTTGCCATAAGGAGCAAACTGAATTTACCAGTAATGACTGCACATGTCTTTCATCCAGATTCTCAGGAGTTGTTGGACAGACCTGAACCTTCATTCATTAAAGAACACTGTTCAAAGGGCTTGCGGCAATTCCCTGGCCTTTAAACAAAGGATAAAAAACCCCTCAAAGAACGCAATGGCCTGCTTGATATTGACATGATGTGGTGGCCCTGCTGGTGTCCAAGAACGTAGCTTTCAAGTCAACAGTCAGATTCCCACCTCACTTCCCCCAAGGGTTGTCCATGGTAACTTATGGGTACCAACTGCAGTTTTACCTCCCTTTTCAGGGGTCTAAATGACTATTGTCAAGGATACCCTTTTTTTAGCCAGTATTGGTTGAGGAAGTTCAAAGTGTGTTGAAAAAAAGGAGCCATTTTAGAGGTGCCTCCCAGCACACAGCAAAATGGTGTTACTCCACAATTGGAAAACATGGGTGGTTATCGGCCCATTCCCAACTTCATGAGTCTCAAATAATACTTAAAGGTACTCTCATTCAAAATGATTCACCGAGAGTATTACTCAAATGGTCTCAGGCCTTAGCCCCCCTTCAATTACAGGGTATCAAAATTCTTCCATATCTAGACTATTGGCTGATCTGCATCCCCACTCTAAATCAAGGAGTAATGGACACAGAGAAAGTACTGGCCCATATTCAATCCCTTGGTTCCACTGTAAACTGGAAGAACAGCAGTCTCCAGCCTCAACAACAAGTGAACTTTCTGGGGATCCATTTTGATTCTGTGACAATGAATGCATGTCTCACCTCAGAGGGCCAACAGTTTGGGAAAGTTGTTGAGATGTGGAAGTTGAAGTTGTGGTCAAATCTTGTTTCTTTAAGATCAATAGCAAAGGTTAAACCGTTTCTGTCTACCGATTTTAGCGTCACTTCAATGGTTGCCAGTGCAGTACAGAATTGATTTTAAACTTTTGATTGTTGTATATAAAGCATTGCATAATTTGGCCCCACCATATTTAGTGGATCTCATTCATATATACAAACCACCCAGTTCAATCAGGACCACTTCCGTCAATTATATTTATGACAATTATATTGCATACAGTTAGTGTTGGTGGTATGGTTATGATCTGGGCAACACTCCACACGCCTGTCCATGCAGCCATGCTTGGACAGAACGGGGAGAGCAGCAAGACAAACCCCCCTGGGGTACAGAACAGAACCATTATATGCATACATTATTACAATTCACAATTACATGAGTTGTAAACCAAACGTGATAGAGAATGCTTCCAATGAAGTGACTGTAAAGGAAGAAACAAAAGTTAGATCGGATTACAGGTTCAGTTGGTGGAGTTGGGGTTGGAGGAGGGAGTTAATTGCAAGCAGCGATGCAATGGAAGAGACGCTGAAGAATGGGAATTTAAATAGACCGCATGTGATAGTTGTCAACACTTCACCACCGTGGTACACGTCAGGAAAAGCTGACTGTTGGCTGATGCAAGCTTGACTAACGTGGCCTGCCTGAACTAACGCGATGCTGAATTTCAATCAGGACCACTTCCGTCAAGTATATTTATGACAATTATATTGCATACAGTTAGTGTTGGCGGTATGGTTATGTTCTGGGCAACACTCCACACACCTGTCCATGCAGCCATGGTTGGACAGAGCGGGGAGAGCAGCAAGACAAACCCCCAAAACAATATGCCAAAACTCCCCAACACAACTGATGCAATTTGAATGGCCAGCGATGGGAAATGTTGGCTTAATACTATATTTATGGGGGAAGCATCACCCCAACTCAGAAAGGGAGCATACAACAAGCATGTTGCTTAAGCTTCTTATGCAAATATTTGAATGTACAGGGGGACGCATACACCCCTAGCAGCAGCAGTCTAATACGACGGCAGTTTGTATATTATCCAATTTTAAGTGTCTAACATGCTGTAAAATCACTTTAAGGGGGAAGCGTCACCCCAAGTTAAGCAATCGAGGATGTGCAACAAGCATGTTGCTTAAAATGCTTAAAGCAAATGTGTAATTGTAAAGGGGGAAGCATAATTGTGGGTGGTCGTCCAGCAGGGGAAGCATACGCCCTTCGGAAAAACTTAAAATGACAGTCCAATCTGAATGAAAAACACCATATAAACACCTCAGTCGGAATAAAATTACCAAAACCGAAATGGTAATCGGTTTGAGAGGAGTGGGATAACCTTCTATAAACCGAACAAAATTAAAATCCTGCCATGTAAACGTGTTAAACCGATTACTTTGTATCTATGTAATCACATCAAAAAGTTGTGGTTGTCAGAATGGGAATGTGATGTCGGCAACCCTGTACTTTCTGTGATTTGTAGACACCGACACTACAGTAGAGACTGGGTAATAGTGGATGTAGAAGTTAAAATTTCAATTATACAATTAACACGCATTAGAATGGAGAACACTTGCTGTGTTATGAACTGTCATATCTGCACTCATGACCGGAGCCAGGGGCGTTGCACAAGATAGTGTGTAGCTACTGTATGTGATCGTGTTCTGGTCACATGACTGAGCGCACGAATCAACACTAGGGGTTCAAATATTAGTCTGTTTATTCCAAGCAGTTATTAAAAATATTAGTGCAAATGCGGGGGGGAGGTTCCTCTGTTGATTTGTATTTGATGTCATCGTAGGCCACTTAGCATGTCCCAAAATCGAAAGCACGGGCACATGTAAACACTATATTGGATTAGATAACGTCTCATGTAAACAGTCCACCGAATCTTTAAATCTGACAAAAAAAAGTGTACATGTAAACGTGGCTATTGATATCACGGTCAACCGCACACTCACACAGCTAATGTAACATAAACCTTAGAAATAAACAACCGTGACATTGAGATTACGCCGCTAAATACAGCGAACACCAGTTGAAACGCCTACACGAGAATGCTTGTCTCATGTAACCCTGTTCTCATGGCCTTATCGGTGTGTCCTCAGAGCGATTACATGCTTTAGGCTGCGTATTGCTCCATGTGTATACACAAATCCGCCGCAAACTCTATGGGCGCCGCCATCTTGCCTGCCGCCATTACTGCGTGCCTGCGAAGTGTGACGGTGTGACACTTGCCGGTGCCCTCTAATGACATTTCAATTAAAGCGGATCCTGCTCATTAAAGAAAATGTCTGGTGAAAGGGAAAATTGGGTAGATGATGTCAGTCAGTGGCCAAAACTTACTGATAAAGGTAATTTATTGACAACATAATGTAATAATGTATAAATATGTAATGTATTGTAATTAAGAAGTGTATTAATTGATGACAACAATAAAACCGAACGCTGTCATTACTAGCTGTGTTGTTAATATGTTCACAAGCTTCACAAGTTTCAAATAACTATTAGGCCATCCTTTAAAATATTCTTGTTTGCCATAACTGACCGACCATGTCAATTTAGGACCAACCCAATTAATTATTTTTTTTTTCCCTTTGAGTCCGACTGACTTGCCGATTGTAATTGCGTTAAGACCCACAGATTTTTTTTTACTCTTCAAACTAATACAAATGCAATAAAATGTGAGACACACGCAATTGACGCTTTTCACACGCTCTCACACCACACATCCATGTTCTCACGCACAGAAAAATCGCGAAGCAAAGAGGACACGGAGACCGACAATCTCAGCTCTCAGACTCTGTCAATTTTATTATGAAATTCAAACAATGAATACCGTTTTGGTGCTTGTAAACGTGACGTGACAGATCCCTAGTGGCACCTGAACTGATCATCTCTAGCTAATAGTAAAGAACTCTGTGTAATCCGTATGGCCGTGAACATGGGCAAGTCAATGTGCAACAAAGGTTCGTGGATTTCACAAACGGGTTTATTCCATGCCTGTAGTTTTGTGCTGTTGTTCAAACAGCCAACCACACAACACACTCTTCTCGGCATCACTGGACAGCATACGTACTAAAAAAAACTAAATAAAAATAACTTTTCGTACAGCTATAATCTGCTACCAGCCGCCTACGGGACTAACGCTACTTCTGCTACTTCCTTAGCAGCAAGGCACGCAGTAATGGCGGCGCTGCTTTACTTCCGTGTTTCGCCGGATTTGTCTATAAACACAGATAGAGTCCTGCAACGGGTCGGGTACCCGCATTAAAGTGGCCAAAACGGGTGGATTGTGACATTCCTAACATTCACGGGCGGGGATGCGGACGGATAATTAACTCCTTGCCGGTGTTACGGTTTAACTTTGCGGGTACGGGTGGGGGCGGGTTACCAAAAATGGACCCGTTCAGGACTCTGAACACAGATGTGTAAATGCTGCTCCTGCAACCGATGCAAAACGATGTTACCCAGGCAATATACACAGCGATATGGATTAAAAGAGCATTCACTTATTTTAGATGTGGATTTCGGAGGTTTTGAAACACGCTGCAACAGTTTGATTTGCAAGCAGCGATGCAATGGCAGAGACGCTGAAGAATGGGAATTTAAATAGACCGCATGTGATAGGTGTCAACACTGATGCAAGCACGTGGGCTCACTGAACTAACGCGATGCTTAATGTCTCTCAGATCAGCAAATCAAACGATCTTAGACATTTCAAGGACTAGATTGAAATTGAGTGGTGACTGGGCATTTGCAGTAGCAGCTCCGAAGCACTGGAATAAGATACTTCTACAGAGTAGAGACTGGCTCCATCACTAGGTTATTTTAAAACAAAAATTTAAAGTGCATTAACTTGAACTAGCATTTGGTGCTGCAGACTAATTATCAAAAGGCTTTTTTTTATAACATTTGTGGTCATTGTTAAAGGGATACTCCACCCCAAAATGAACATTTTGTCATTAATCACTTACCCCCATGTTGTTCCAAATCTGTAGTAGTAGTACTTTATTGTTCAGCCTAAGCTGAAAATTGATCTTTGGTCTCGCCATACAATCACAAAGCAATTAACAATACACAACATCCAATAAATACATCCACAATGACAAAATTAAAATATACATTTCCTACCTCTTATTCAAAAGACTTATTGCATTTGGTACGAAGGTTTGTTTATATATTGCTTTCGTTGCTTTTGGTGTTCTATAACGATGGCGTGATGGTAATAATTCAAAAACATGATTCAAGGGGTGTGTTGTGTCTCTCGTTATAATCAAAGCTTTTCTCTGAACAGCAATTTGGTATAACTGAGCGACTGACTTTTGCTTTAATCCTATAATTTTCCCAGCTACTCTTATAATTCTGTCTAATTTAACTTTATTCGCAGAAGTAACTCGTCCGAACCACACAGTTATATTATACCCTAAAACACTCTCAATTAAACCTGCATAAACTCTTTGCAACACAGCTTTGCTCACACAAAATTCTTTCAGTTTCCTTAGCAAGAATAGCCTTTGATTTGCTTACTTACAAATAAAAGCCACATTATCAGAGAAGTTCAATTTACAGTCAATCATGATTCCTAAATACTTAAAAGTCTTCACAATTTCAACAGTTTGATCACATAACATTATTTCTGTTAGAGGCTCTGAATGATTTAAAATCAACTCTTTTGTTTACTTACATTTATCAATAAAGAACTTTCTTCACACCATTTTTCTAGTTTTAAAACCTGCTCCTCGTACTCAAAATGTACACAGTCTTTCCATAAAAGTGCCACAAGTGCCATATCATCTGGATATTTATATAGTTTGTAATTCTCATGCTGCACTCTTATACCCCTTAAACAGAAAATAAAAGAGGTGACAGGACGCATCCTTGGGGTGCCCCCGTGTTTAAAGATATAATATCTGATTTGAACCCCCGAGCTAAATTTTGATGTTTTCGATTTGTTAAAAAATTCTTTATCTAATGAACTATTCCCCCATTCACACCTAGAACCAAGAGACATTCCAAGAGTAAATGTATCTGCATGGTATTAAAGGCAGAGGTGTAATCAATAAAAAGAACACGCACATAAGCCTTTGCTTGTTGTAAATGGCTAGCAATTGTATCGACCAAAGTGAGCGTTGCGTCCTCTGTTCCTCTTTGCGATTTATATGCAAATTGCAGTACATCTAATTGTTCTGATATGTATGGTTTTAGATGATAACTAACTACTCTTTCCATGCATTTATAATATTGAGGTTAACGCCTAAGGACGAAAGTCCTCTAGATCTTTTGCTCTCACTTTTTTCGGAAGGGGTCGTATAAATGATAACTTCTACGTACTAGGTATCGTCTGTAAGTCTAATAAAACCTGAAATAATTTTGTTAGGGGGTCAGTTAGTTCATTTACACATATCTTTAAAACTCTGCCCTTAAGGCCATCTGGACCCGGCGCTTTATAGGGCTTAATGCATTTAAGGGACCTTCTAATTTGGTCCCCTGTCAATCAAATGGGTGGCCCCACTGGAATCTTATCACTTATTTCTTCAATCTTATTCCAGTTGTTGGTTGCATCATATCTTCCATAAAACAAATTCAAATCATTAACCCATTCAAAAACATCCATCTCTATAGTGATATCATTATTTACATTTCTTGAGTCACGCCCCATCATCTTATTCAAGCCTTGGCAAGCACTCCTTACATCTTGATTCGTTAACTGATCCTCTACCTTATGTTTGAAATCAATTTTTGCTTTCAGTATCATAGCTCTCAGTTTCTTCCTTTTAATTTTAACCCCCTCATGATTATTTTCACGAAATGCCCAATTCTTTTCATTAAGGAGTTTCTTTAAATCTTTAGAGAGCCATGGCTTATTATTTGAGTAGATTTTAACCATTTTAGTATCAATAACTGTTTCTTCACAAAATTGAATATAAGAGGTAATACAGTCAGTTAGTTCGTGAGGGTCTCTGCATGAATCAAAAAAGACATCCCAGTTTGTAGTGCAAAAACAGTCCTTTAACATGTCTTCTTTGTCCTTACTCCAAACCTGAATTCTCTTTTCCACTGGTTTATCCCTTCTAACAAGTTGTCTGTATTTTGGCAGTAGAGGAATAACATTGTGATCCAATCTGGCAATCGTGATCGACATACTGCCTTGTATGCATCGTCAATGTTGCCATAACACAAATCCAGTGTGCGTGCGAAACGGGTTGGACAATCAATATATCGTTGCAAGTGTGGAAGAGTCTCTGTTAATAAAAGTGTATTGAAATCCCCTAGTATGAAGACTGGTTGATCTGCCGACTTTGTTAGGATCCTAGTAAAGCACTCTGCAATATGCTCCGCTGCCTCGTTATTATTAGGACCTGGTACATATACTAGGAATATGGTTATTCGACCAAATTCCCGCGGCAGATAGAAGGGTCTAAAAGATACAACCAAAGTCTTATAGTACAGGGTACAAGTCTGTTCAATTATAGTATACTGTGATGCAGGGGCGTCAGTTTGTGTTGAAAAGTGGTGGGGACAAAAAACCCGCCCAATATGGCAACACTGCACAGGATAATCAATTGTAGAAAATGCAGTAACTTAGCTAGCTAAACATTAACCCTTTCACACGTAAGTTTAAAATATTCTGGCTGACCCCCCAGCGTGAGTTTTTCAAGGCAACCTTATTTAGAATGTGTCACTTTATGGTTTCCATGGTGACGCGTCATTGCTTGTCACGTGACACACCGCAGCAACAACAGAGCTGAATGATGATCTGCTTTTATGTCATTTTTCCTTTTTTATTCAAAATATTCACATATTTTTTAGATATGGTATGAAATAACTGATATTCCGATTGTTAAATATATGCAAGCTGAAGTGTTTTGCTGTTTAAACACCTTTATAACGATCGCGTTAGTTGAGCTGTATGCGCAGTTCAGAGAATCGGGTCTGTTGGATTTACAACACGTGAATTCATCCACTTCTCCCGAAATACATAAAAGTAAGTGGCTGGTGAACTGGGAGAAGAATAGAGTAAACTTTAAAGTTACTTACACGATGTGTATCTGATATGAATAAAACGTGTCTAATTATAATTGAAAGGATTATTATTGCCTCTTCCTTTCACATCAGTGTGTATTTTACAAACTCTAAATGTATATTTTTTAGTACTTATATGTCTGAAACCTAAAATAAACATTATGTGGTTGAAAACACTGAAAAGTTGTGATATATGACAGCTCTGAGCGCGCCTGTCTCTGGCTCAGCGCCAGCCAACGCGCGAGAGCACATTTGAATTCAGCAGTTGATCACGTCATGCACTGACCGTTCTGACCGTTCCGGTGTGATCGACTGCAGTAGCCTAATTTACAGCAACCCAAACTCACAATGTCCAAGAGGAAGAAGGGAGGAGACATTAGAAACTACTTTAGCAAACAGCGCTATACTGTAAGTGATGATCTTATTATGGAGGCCTACTGTAAAATCCAGCAATAAGAAATATGTTTGCAAAAGTAGCTATTCTAGCTGGCTAGCTAGTTAATCAGTCCATCTAATCAACGTTACTTTATGATTTACCAGTAGGCCTGCTGATTACCTCTATTATCTAATGAACAATAACAGTTTTCCTAAACACGTTGTAGACTGTTGCTTAGCTGTAGTTGATAGTCAGGGGCGCCCCCAAGGGGTGGCCACCCCTAGGATGATCACCCAATTAAACAGTCTTTAAAATGGACCAGATGCATCCAACCTAGGATGATTTGCAGTGGGTACTATTAATTTAAATGCAGAATGTAAATTCACAATCGTGTAAGAAGTGAAAAAAAAAATAAAAAAAATTGCAGCACCGGCTGCAGCCACCAAAAAATATTGCAGATTGGCGCCACCATAGTTGCTGCCCTTCGCCCTCGCTCTCCCCAGTCAAACAAAACGTTTTGTGGAGTATTTTGTTATGTGTTTGAAGTATATTTGGAGTATATTGCGAGTGTGTCGCGACCCCCCGGGGGGTCGTGGGACCCCGGCGCAGGGGTCGCGAGATGATTTCTAAAAAAAAAAGTGGAAAAAGTTATATAGGCCCTATATATTTTTGTTGCAATTATTTTAACCCCTTTCGCACGTACGATCACACCGGTGTGATCAGTCTAGGCTGGTCCCTGGAGTGTAAAATCACACCGGTCAGTGCATGACGTGAAATTCAAATGTGCTCTCGCGCGTTGGCTGGCGATGAGCCAGAGACAGGCGCGCTCAGAGCTGTCATCAGAACTTTTCAGTGTTTCACAACCACATAATGTTTATTTTAGGTTTCAGACATTATAAGTACTAAAAAAAACAATACATTTATAGTTTGTAAAATACACACTGATGTCAAAGGAAGAGGCAATAATAATCCTTTTCCATTATAATTAGACACGGTTTTATGCATATTAGATACACATTGTGGAAGTAACTTTAAAGTTTACTCTATTATTCTCCCAGTTCACCATCCCCTTACTTTTTTGTATTTCGGGAGAAGTGGATGAATTCACGTGTTGCAAATCCAACAGATCCGATTCTCTGAACTGCGTCTGCGGCACCAAACTAACACGGCGGCGCCCATCGCGCATACAGCTCAACTAACGCGATCGTTATAAAGGCGTTTAAACAACAAAACACTTCCACTTGCATATATTTGAAAATCGTAATATCAGCTATTTCATGCCATATCTAACAAATTTGTGAATATTTTGGAATAAAAAAGGAAAAAATGACATAAAAAAGCAGATCATCATTCATTCAGCTCTGTTGTTTCTGCGGTGTGTCACGTGGACAAGCAATGACGCATCACCATGGAAACCATAAAGTGACACATCTAAATAACGATCGCCTTGAAAAACTCACGCTGGGGGGTCAGCCAGAATATTTTAAACTTACGTGTGAAAGGGTTTATTCAATACTTGTTAAATGGTGTTTGCAGAAAAGTCTGATACAAATAAAAAAATATAATATATTATGTATATAATATATATATAATATATAATATATCGCGGGGCAGCAGGGCATTTATCATGGGGGTCGCGGGCTTAAAAGTTTGGGAACCCCTGTTCTAGATATATAATATATAATATATCGCGTGGAGGGAGAGTGTTTTTCATGGTTTTGGTGGGCTTAAAAGTAAAACACACCTGAACAAGGCAATCAGTGTTTTCGGGATTTACTAGATAGATACAGGCAGGTGAGTTTTTATGAGGGCTGAAGCTAAACTCTGCAGGATAGTGGCCCTCCAGGACCGGAGTTGCCTATCCCTGGTCTAGAGTCTAGCTCGCATATGCATTTTTAGTGCGTTCTTTCACTGGAAATTTAGAATTATCTCATTTTTCAAGATATATGGGGCAGACAATTTATAGATCTATATAATTTCATATAGTTACTATCACACGAAGAGTGACGTTTTTCTCCAAAAGTCAGCATAACTACAAATGTGATAATGATTTTATACAACAGTTAATTAAACAAGAAGTTAATATCAAGAGACTTACGTTTTAGACAACATATTCCATTTTTTTTTGCTCTATTTCTAAGCTGTCAGCACAATTACAAAATAAGATATCAGCACAATGACACACTCAGCAAAATATTGTCTATTTATCGTTATCGATAAAATCCCAGAAATCGCAGAGATATAATTTTTTTGTCAATATTGAAACCCTTAATTTTTTTTGTGTGTGTGTGTGCCACCCCAATATATACTGTGGCCTCATCTGGCCACCCCTATTAAAATTTTCTAGGGGCGCCACTGTTGATAGTGTAGCCTACTGTAAGGATTAGGTCTCGGGTTAACATTTTTTGGCCATGTTCACTGCCAATTACACCTACAAAACCTGCTCAGAAAGTGACTTCTGCGTTTGTTGCTTGTTGCTCCTGCCTCATCTGCTGAAGCAGAGAGAAGCTTCAGTGCCTTGAGACACCTGAAGACCTGGCTCCGCTCTTCAGGTCACAAACCCGACTCAACAGTGTGGCTGTTTGTCATGTTTCACAGAGAGAGAGAATGTATAACTTGGACAGAAGAAGAAGAAACTGTGTCAAGAATTTGTTCAAGTTACTGATCGGCGCATGCATGTTTTTTGGGTCATTTTAGAATCAGTAATAGTTTATTTTGTTTAAGTTTACTTTTTTTGGGACAATGTACATTGTTTTCTTTCTGATTCTAAACTGCATTGCATGTTTTATTTTGTGCAAATAAACCTTTAACATTTCTTGGTTTGCTTGATTTTTTAGAACATTTTAACCAAATGCTTTCAAAAAGTGGTGGGGACAAAATCTGCCATTTCAAAAAGTGGTGGGGACATGTCCCCAGCGTCCCCAGTGTAAATGACACCTATGCTGTGATGACCAGTTCTTATCAACATACAAGCAGAGTCCCCCACCAACAGATTTCCGTGATTTTACCTTGTCTCTGTTGGCTCGTATAATGGTAAATCCCTCGATATCCACACTATGATCTTCATTTAACCATGTTTCCGTAAAACAGATGAGATTACTGCTCCTAAATTCCTCCTCTTGTTTAACTCGAAGCACGACCTCATCCATCTTGTTATTAGGAGATCTCACGTTAGACAGCGTGATCAACTGGAAGGGGGTGACGGCTTTCCTCGCCCTCCGCAATCTGTTGTGACCGTTCCTCCTCTCGACCCTCGCTTCTTAATTCTTGATCTCCTTCTTTTACGAAAACATCCACTTGTTGGAATCTTTAAATCGACGGAGTGATTATCATATCGTAATGATAACAAGAAGTCTCTTGAATAAGTCCGGCTCGACGCCATAGAAGCCAGTTGATCTTCAAAGGCTTCGCCCGCCAGCACCAATCCAACCAGCGCCAAGGCCATGCTGATCATATACACATTCATACTGCTCCCAATTTAAGAAACCAAAATTAAAAACGAATAAAATAACAACTTAGATCCACAAACAAACAAATACCACAAGACAGCGAGACACAGGGTCAGCAGCAGGCTAAACACGCTAAACACAATTTAAGATATTTTGAATGAAAACCTGGAGGCTTGAGACTGTCCCATAGACTGCCAAGTAATTAGCAGTGTCAAGGTCCATAAAAGGTATGAAAGTCATCGTCAGAATACTCCATCTGCCATCAGATGTGCAATCTGGGTTATATGAAGCGATGGGAAATTTTTTTGTAAGCGTAGAAAATAAAAATAATGACTTTTTTCATTAATTCCTTTGTTAACCGGTCTCCTCGCATCCTTTTGGCATGGATGACACAGAAGAGCATACACAGCATACGGTGATATGGAGAGACACAGAGGAGACTATTGACATAAGTCGTTATTTTTGTTTTTTTGTTTTTGTTTTCACATCTGATGGCAGATGGAGTATTCTGACGATGACTTTCATACCTTTTATGGACCTTGACACTGTTATTTACTTGGCAGTCTATGGGACAGTCAAAGGCCTCCCGGTTTTCAACCAAAATATCTTAAATTGTGTTCCAAAGACAAACAGAGGTTTTATGGGTTTGGAACGACATGGGGGTATGTGATTAATGACAAAATTTTCAATTTGGGATGGAGTATCCCTTTAATACTTTAATACTGTTGTAATTTCTATTTCGAGATTATACAGCACAGTGGTCAATGTTACGTTGTTTTAACTGTGCTTTATAAATAAATTAAAAAAAAAGAAGAAAAAGAAAGAAAGCTAATCTTCAGCTATTTTTCTGCTACAGTAAAGTCAGGCAGAGGTTGCCGCTGTCTAAGCAGCATTTGTCACATTGGGTAGTCAATGTTATTTCTTATACCTATGCAGAAAGGGGGTTTCGGTTCCTACAGGAATAAAAGCCCACTCCCATGATGAGCCACAGTCTCACTGCACTAAAAGGAGTTCTGTGGGAGATATTTGTGTGGCAACTTCATGGTCTACTTCATGTACACTTTTGAGATTTATAGAATTGATGTAACTGTGCAGTACATGTGAACACTGCAGTTCTGATGTCTGTTGCCCAGCAAGATTTAGGAAAATCAAATTCTTCTGTTCCTCATGACCCTTTTGGTATAGGTCATCCTATTAAGACTGTAGTGAAGGTCAGAGTGAGGTCGAAAACAGATCGTAAGTTATAAATATAACTGTGGATCTGTGAGACCGAAGGATGACCGTCACTATCCTTGTCGCTCAGAACACTAGGCCTTCAAGGCAATGAAATGAGCTGGAAGTTCATCCCGCTTTTTATAGTGCAAGAAGCTCCGCCTCCAGGGTCATGGGCATGACTTGGTTTACACAAGGTCTCGAGAGAAGGTGGAATGAAGGTTATCATCATATTAAGACTGTAGTGACGGTCATCCTTCGGTCTCACAGATCCATTCATAAATTACGTCCTCAGCGCCGTGCACTCTTCAGCAAAATGAAGGTTTGTATACATTTTATTTAAATTATAAAGTCTTTACTGTGCTGTAAATTGTATTATTTTAAGGAACGCAACATAAGGACGAGATGTCAGTCAGTGGCGGTCACTTCGCATGATGTTTATGTATTTTTTATTTCATTTTATAAATGGATTTTTTTGGTTATGGTGTTGAGTTTAAGTTAATTACACATTAATATAGGTTCTCTAATCTCAGTAACTGTTTGTTTATGGGCAGGTTTTGGAATCACTCGTGGCGTCTTTCAGCTGTGAGTGAAATGCGAGGCGGCAGTCTGAAGTTCACAGTTCCCCCGCGAACAGCAGCCCTTTACCGTCACAGATTTCGACCTCACACCAGCACGACAATTAGCACTATTTTGCTGAAAAGCGATTACAGAGAACAGTTGAATACACTTAAATAAAATGCTACTTTTTTAAATGTTAATTTTTTTATGTCTTAAATGCTTGTTAAAGGAGTTTAAATGTATGTAATACTGTAAACTATGCTGTATTCCCAAATAAATTCAATTTGTCTTTTGTCCGTGTGTTCTTGCTTAATATTAAATGTTCATCTTTTGATTATTGCTGTTTTTTTTTTTTTTTTTTTGTTTTTTTTTCAGCCCATTTTAAGCCAGCAATATAATATTTTTTAAACAATAGATGACTTAAATAAAACAACCCAGCATGGTCGATAAAAACATTTAACCCAACCAGCTGGGTCAAAATAACCCAGCATGTGTTCTGTCTAATATTTACCCAGCACTGGGTTGCCAAATAACCCAAGTTAGGTTGATTTTAACCCAGCCAATTTTAAAGTGTGCATGCATAGTATAGAAAAAACAAAAGAGAAACTGAAAAAACCTTAAGTAATGTGCCCAAATAATGTATATATTTCATATGCCTTCCATGTCATAAATATGTAGAGCATTAATAATACATTGTAGGAAGTAGAGCACAAACAACCTAAAACCAGTGAAAAGAGCCAATTTTGTTACTGAATTCAAGCTGGACATCTGCAATTTGCATGAACAGGCTAAGATGAACAATTCTGCACATTTACAATTGATTAAAATCCAGAAAAAGCCACAAAAAAATCATTTTATTGTATAATTAGATTATACAGTTAAGCCTTTAATTTATTTGTAATGTTTTCTACCCAATCAAAGACATATTCCATAGATGTGTGATTGCGTCCAGTTGTGTTAGGCAAATGGGCATGGTTTGCTGTGGTCTGAAACAAGTGCTAGAGTGAAGGAGCAGGTTGTTTTGTCAACAACCATCTCACATTCATCAGGGTGCTCTATTACTGTTGGGATCCTACAAACACATACACAGACACTTATGTTTATGAGCAAACATCGTACTGAAAACCGAATGGTCATGAAAACATAGTCTAACTATTGTTAAACTTACTTGTTACAGCATCTAATGCCAAATAGTGCACAAAGACAGTTGTAACAGTCCTTCTCCCATTCAGAGTTGAAGTCATGGATTACTCCATCAGAGTCCACACAACCTAAATAAACCAGCACACACACAAAACCATAAATAAAACTGTAAATGCAAAATATTATTTATGATAATTGACAATGATTATTTAAAACAGGACATTAGACAGAGAGCTTACAAAAATATATATTTTATAATAGCTGTGGTTTATCCTTATAAGATAGCATTTAAACAACATATGCTATTTTATTTATAAACATGAAAATACATTTTTTTTGTAGAAATTTATTTCAGAAAGAAAAAGCTTTGGACAGTTTTGCTTACCTTGTAGGTGGTTTGTTATGTTGTCGGCAGATGACAAATCAACTTCAGGTTTTTGAATGTAGCACTCGGCATTACAGGAGACCACCATGAAGAGAAGAATACACACTCTCAGCAAACACACCTGAGAAGATGAAGAGAAGTTACTGGACAGTTTAATATGTCACAATATGATGCCAATAAATAAAATAAAGTTAGATGAAAAGTGTATTAATTTTTTCTTTTTTTTTTTAAATGATTAACTACAGACACTCCCATATTATAATAAAAGACAGAGCTGATACCAAAAGCAGTATTTTGTTGTTGTAAATTCTTCTAAAAGTTTGTATTATAGATTATGATTGAAAAGACTTTTAGACTTGCACTCTATTCATTTGCTGCTTGTTTTCTTAAAAAAAAAAAAAAAACTAGTTTTCTAATCTTTTTAATTCTGTTTTCTTTTCATTATACAATTAACAAAAGCAAAAAAGACCTCAAACACTAGCTTGCTCTATTCTTTTTCTTATCTGTTTTCTTTTTATTTATTATATTATTTAAAAAGAGCTTGCTACAGTATGTGTACTGTGTTAAGCTAAATGAGATTTGTTTTAGCACTTATATATTCATTGCTCTTTTGTTGATTTTGATTGCTTCCATAGTCCTCATTTGTAAGTCGCTTTGGATAAAAGTGTCTGCTAAATGACTAAATGTAAAAGAAATAATAAGCTGTACTGTACCATGTTGTAAAAGTTCCAGCTAAAGCAAGTGCTGATGAGAGATCAGTTCAACCAGTGGCTGAATAGACACTCTCACAACTTTTTATATCATATAATTGCTATGATAAATCAAAAATGACAAGCTTGTCCTCTATTAATTAAACAGGAACTGGCTTTACTCATGACGGGAAAGTAAGGTCTTTTACCCAGAGCAATTAATAAATACACTTAGCCTATGTTTGATCATGTCACTTCATTTTGTATGTGTTGGCACTCAACACAACTGCATAAATACAAAGAGCCTTTTTGTTACCTCTACTGAACCATATATTCAGCCAATACACACACCAAACATAATTAGTTCTTTTTCTAAAAGAATAATAACCTATTTTGCATGACTATATGAACTAATCTTTTAAATAATTTACCTATAAGGGATTAAAAGTATTAAATTAATAAATAGAATAAAACACTTCATATGGGTCCTATAGAATTGATATGACTAAAAATTGACATTTTTAATGTTACTATTAAACATTCATGCTTATTAATATCTTTATGTGATGTTACTTAATACATTTTGCATCAGCATCTACAATATTGCTCACAGGGTTTGGAGTTTTAATATCTTGTCACATTGATCCTCTTGAGTCAAGCATTGGAGTGCAGTAGAAAAAGAAGCAAAAAGGTAAAACTGTCTATAACTGTGTCTACCTGTGCACTTATTTCATGTAATAATTACTGGCACCAAAATGAACGTCATTCTGTGTGACTGAAAACTTTGCAGTCAAATCAGGTTAAACAGTGAAATCATTTAATCTCTAGTCAAACAGCACTGTAAATTCTGAGTAATACTTGTGTATGTATCACACCTAACTCAATAAACAGAAACTGAAATAAGAAGTTAATCTACAACACAATTAACATTTGTCATACTAAAACAAACATAAATGTATTTAGTGAGTCTGTAAACTTTTATTCCAGTTTTCTTCAGGTACCCCAAGTGATAAGACTTTTGTTAGCATCAATGTACATTTAAATAAAACAGAAAAGAAAGAAACAGTTTCATAAATCTGTTACATTCACAAATACCTCATGCACAAACTTAGAAACACACAAATCATACGGGTAAATGAAAATGCTGTATCTCCCTTTAAAGTCCATGTAAAAGTGCTGAACATGTATATGATGCTGATTTTGGCAAAACATTTCATAATCCTTTTCTATTCCTGGAATCATGTAAAAAAACTTAATTTATCTATACAATGGTCACATATTAAAAACAAAGTGTCAAAAACTGTGTTAGCAAAACTTAAGCATTATATCTCTGTGGCTGTAAGACCAAATATGCACCATTACGATGCGTCAAGACCTAGAACAGGAAGCATCATGTAATATTATTTAATAAAGACTAAATGTATATTAGCGCTTTTCCATTTAAACATACTGTATGTCTTTAAGAGTTTAAAAACTACATGCTTAATGGTTAGTGTAACATAAATCTGCAATTGTAAGCTCTCAAAACTGTTTCACCAGTGGATTGAAACGATGATTCTGCATTACAAGTTCTCCAGAGAAAATACATGCGCTTTACAGATTGGTATACTTAGATTTGGTGAAATTATAAGAAGTGTTAGTCAGCAAAACAAAACAATAACAAAGCAGTACAAACAGAATTTTCAAGAAAGTGAACAAATTCAATAAATAAAAATAAATAAATAATTTTCCCAGGACTCCAAACATAAAGACGGTCGAGCCAAAGTCTAAGCTCGACATAAACAGAGATGTCCTATCCTAGAAGCATCCTCATGAAGGCGGGTTTGGAGAACGGCCAGCCATACTCATTTGGAACAGGTCCGGTCACGTTGCACTCAAAGAAAGAAAAGAGAGGGAACCAGATACGCGCTCTGCGGCTGTGCTGATAGGCTTGCGTGTTTGCTAGCGTGTGGTAGTACAGGAACAGTCTGGTGGTGATGTAGAACGCGATGAAGACGTCGATGGAGTAATGTTCATGAGCCGCCAAGATGAAGAAGATTCCAAACAGGTTTAGCACCCAAGACATGGTGTGGATGAAGTTCCAGTTACGTGGCGTGTCTAAAAATCACAAAAAGACATTGATCGCACCACTGACATTCAGCTGATAAAGTACTAGAAGTGCTGGATATTCTCAATGAGTAAAACTCTCCACACCGTTTGCATACTTACATTCAGTGACAAAAAAGTTAAGCATGGTGAGAACAACAGTGTGTCCACTGAACATATAATCACCACATGTATGAACACCAGTTAAAGACATGCCGAGCCCACTCCAGATTTCCAACGCACGCTGCACTTTTGCCCATGCATCACCATACATCTGCAAAATACAGATATGCATATTAATGCTCGCACACTGTATTTGTATAATAATGTAAAAATAAATTAAAATAATATTAATAATAAAAATACAATATTACAAATGATATTATTAATTATATATATATATATACATATATATATATATTTTTATTTTTTTTTATATTACATATACATGTATGTGTGTGCTGATATGGTGGTATATATGCTGGTATATGGTGTGCAGAAAGTCGTTGCCACAATGCTAGAGTGTTCTGGATGGTTGCTAGCCGATGACATTATTAGAGAAAGATGATAAGATCAAGAAGAATTGTTTCTACATATCGATACTTTACACAGGTAACGACTGTCTTTGTACCTTGCAGATCAAATTAAGGGTACATTGTTTGAGTTGGAATTCTTGTGAAGAGATAAATATAGGCTAATTAAACCAGTACATGAAATAAGATCTCCAATTTGAAATTTTCTCAGTACTTCAAATAAGTTCACAGAATTTTTCCACGTCACCCTATTAAGCAAGGTTGCATTAAATTGATAAAAAAAGACAGTAAAGTTATTTTATTATTAAATTGTATTAATATTTCATAATATTTATAAAATATAATAATATAAAATATAATATTATATTTTACTGTATTTCTGATCAAATAAATGCAGCCTCAGTAAGCATAAGAGACATCTTTAAAAAGATTATTGAAAAATCTGAATTTATCCAATTAAAAAAAAATCCTGAAAATTTTTTATTTAGTCCAATCTAATAACTTAATAACTTTTTTTTTATGTTTTATAGGCAAAATCAATTGCCAAGAAGCCTTAGAGTATCACATTTACAATCTTTTTTACCTATTTGCAATCTATTATTAACTCCTTATTGTTGGGAATTGATAATGTCATACAATATGACATAGTTAAACTAATTCTGTTCAAAGAGATGTAGTCACCTGAGAAACAAGATTTGCATGAAATGTAAAAGAATATTGAGGGGGTACCTACAGTAAAATATGTCTTACTTCATTGCCCACCGCAGATGCACCTCCAAAACAAAGAATGAGAAAGACAGATGTGTGTGTGTGTGTGTGTGCACCTCACCTTGCCTGAACACTGCAGATGATGACCAGGTACAGACAGCGAAGTAACAAACATTGTGACACAGCGGAGCAAGAACACACTGCCTGTCAAATTGCAAAGCCTACGAAACAAAATGGACCTACAGTAGCACACACAGAGAAAGATACAGAGAGATGGAAAATGAGCAATGCATAACAGTAATAATATATACAGTGTGTAATTCACTGTTGTACCACACATTTACAAAGGGATTTTTGTAATAATAAAGCATTTTCATTAAGTACCAGCAATTTCTGAAAAGAACTGGACTGACTTTGAGAATATTTTAATTAAACAATATTAACAAAGTCTTGAGACCACAGCAAGCTTTTTAAAATGGCTCTTAGTGCATTTTGACTTTGTTTGTGTGTTTACCTGTGTTTGTGCATCAACAACACCAGCATTAATATGGAACCCAACACCACTGCACATGCTTCAGCCATGGCGAAGGCCCAGGGAATTCTGGGAACACTGACACATAAATAACAAGAGTCATAATTCTTGATTAACACTACAAAACCACAAGAAAAGTCTCATTTTAACTGAATTGTGAACAAAAACAAGCAAAGTTGGGTGGCGCATTTAATATGTAGATATCTGTTGCATTTTCAAAATGTTCACTACAAGGAGTAAAACATTTACATGGGGGAAATTAATATTTAATTATTATTATTATTATTATAAAAAAACTGTTGTATCAGTTCATAGTATATTACATATATTTATGTAAATATTTTTATAACCAAGAAAATGTTATTTTCAATACATCACCCAACTGTATATGAACTGGTGAAGTAATATAACACACCCGTCCTGAAATATTTCCACACCACCCATTCAGATATAACTCACCTGTCTAGAAATATGTCTGGAAGTGGCGGGTATGTCCTCATGTCAGGAACTCGCTCATGCACTAGTACCATGACGAATGATGTCACTCCGCACACCAGCATGGCGTAAAGTGCGCTGAGTGCCGTCTTCCAGTACTCCGGGTCCAACCGAACACAATACTGTTTACGCTTGCCGTTTGAGTAACTATGTTCCCCACCAACTGTAGTGACCGCCCCATTACAGTGTTGATGGTCTCCTGACCCTCGCTCTGCGAAGCCATTAGAGATGACACGGTCTGTTCTTCCAGTGTGTATGAGAGACAATGCACTGACCTCTGACCCTGACTGCGTGAGGGCTGTGTGTTGTCTCTGTAGCCGCCGCACGGCCAGCATCAATCTCTTGATATCACCCAGCACCTTAAGCTCCAGTGGAGGAGACCGCAGGTCAGTCTCAGTAAGACAAAGCAGACTGGCACCGTCCAAACGGTGCTTAGAGCACAGGAGATCCACATATTCACGAAACCCCTGATCTCTGAGCCAGCCAGCGACCTGCTTACTGCTCCAACCCTCCACACCAACATACCTGGAGCCCGGCATACCTGCAGAAACAGACAAGATTACACATGTACATGGGTAAATGTAGAAACACACAGATACATGTTAAAGGGATAGTTCACCCAAAAATGAAAAATTTGTCATTATTTACTCACCCTCATGTTGTTCCAAACCTGTATGAGTTTCTTTCTTATTTTTAACATAAAAGAAGATATTCTGAAGAAAGCTGGTAATCAAACAGTTGATGGTCCACATTGTCTTCCACAATGTAGTAGTATTGCTTTCCCTACTATGGAAGTCAATGGGGACCAAAAACTGTTTGGTTCTTCAGAATATCTTCTTTTGTGTTCAACATAAGAAAGAAACTTATACAGAGAAAAAAAAAATATTTTTGGGGGTGAACTATCTCTTTAAGGAATCCATATAAAATATAAATTCTGACTGTGCACTAAGAATGGGTCATCTTATAAGTTTTAGCTTTATTTAATAGACTTTTAATAGTTTAAATGTGGATTAGTAACAATAGAGTGTTTTAGTAAAAAAAAAAAAATTAATAAAAATAAAAAAAATAAACTGGCCATGGTTCTTATTTTTGTATGGACGTTAAAACCGTTCCCCTCCTTTGTTTTCCATTCTGTTGCAATCCATTGAGCTGTTTGTGATGTAAACACCAAAAACCAACCTAACTACACAGAGCGTCCAGGATAGGCCACCGAAAAATGTCATCATTCACCTATCCTTGAATCATTCCAAACCTGTATGACTTATTTTCTTTTGTGCAAGAAGATATTTTGAGAAATGTCTGTATTTTTGGTCCGTACAATGAAAGTTTCAAAGTAGTTTGATTTCAGTGTTCTTACAGGTTTGAAGCAACATGAGGGTGAGTAAATCATGACTTCATCATTTTTGGGTGGACTATATCTTTAGGAATCATTAATTGACTTGTCAGTCAAGCAAGCTGGTTTTTGAAAATATGTAGTTTTGCATGTCCCTTGTCCAATCAGCGACAATAAATCCAACAGAATAAGCTGACACTCACTTTATACACCCCTGGTCTCCTTGAATCACCGTCTAGAGCTCACCATCTTCAACTTCAAAGGTCTGTGCACAATCAGTAGTACTTGTATCCGAGTACATTCATGTAATCAACAGTTCTAAATTCTGCTGATTCTGGAGCCTTTAGTGCTAAAGTGCAGAGCTTCTAACAAACACACATGGGACGCTTTCTTATCAGTGGCTGTGTGTAACCTCAGTTCAAAGAATATCTGAAATGTGATCAATGTGCAGAGCTGAACAAACCTACTGCGTGCTGACTTGAATTACATTGTGAACTGTAGTCACTTCATTAACATGACCTCACTAAATATTAAAGGGGTCATATGATGTGATTTCAATTTTTCCTTTCTCTTTGGAGTGCTACAAGCTCTTGGTGCATGAAGAATATCTGTAAAGTTATAAAGACTAAAGTCTCAAATCCAAAGAGATAATCTTTATAAAAGTTAAGACTCGTCCACAACCCCCTAAAATGGCTCGTTATAACACACCCCCACATCTCTACGTCACTATGTGGGAAGATTTGCATAATGCCCAGATGTTCACGCAAAGAAAGATTATCATTGTATTATTGTTGTTGCTGCCGCCATGTTGTATAGACGCTGTGTGTTTTACTGTGAAAGCGAAAACACTTTGTTTGGCCTTCCAAAAGAGGACAATATCCACTTCATCATGCCTTCGTCACGCTTCATCATCGTCATCAAATGTGTTTATAAACCGCATAAACACATTTCATTACACCAAATACACAAAATAATGTTCTTTTTAGCAACATCATATGACCCCTTTAACTAGACAAGTAAAGAGAACTTAACATTTAGATCTTGATCTCTAATTCAAGTTCAAATGTTTACAGTTACACCTGTCATCAGGGCAAAGGCCTTGCACTTTGCACACAGACAGGATCTGATAGCACTGATGATTTCTAAAACATTCTAAATTACATTACACACTCAGACCCTTATTATTGCTCTATGTTAGATCTAATGGCACAACAGGATACTAAAAATGAGCAAACATTTCTAACCATGCTGACAAATTCACATACACGTTTGTGTTACACAGAAGGAAGAAAACCTATGGGTTTGAAACAAGTCTAAGTAGATGATGATCACACAATTTTAATTTTTGTGTGAACTATCACGTTAAATGTTCAGGATACAATGCATGTGACTGGTATGTGGTGTGTGTACATGTTTACTGTCTTCATCTACATTACTGATCAGCTACATTTATAATAATAAATATAATGACAGCTTGTCAAACATGTGACAGTCCTGGAACCAGAATAACAGGAAAAAACATTCATGACATTCGGTGGAAGCTTCTTAAATCAATAAACCTCAACTAAAACAGCTCCAGCCTAATTCAATTAACAATAAAGAGATCACAAGCATTGGGTGTGAACACCAATACTGTACACATGTACAATACTGCCACTCCGTACCAAGAGCAATTATTGATTCAGGGACACTACAGAGCGGTTAAAACCAAGCATCTGTCCTCTTGCACAACACTGCATGAACAAACAGCCTGTTGTTACTAAATCCAAAGGCATTTGGATGAGTTTCATCTGATGTACATGCACTGACACACAGCACCGATTTTGGTTTAGTAAAACAAAGTTCTTAGTAAAGTAAAGAAGTAAAATTAAAACGATGAAAAATATATAAACAATATAACATACAATCTGGTCCACAAAGGTGTCCAATAAATGGCTAGCATTAAACACACACACACACACACACACACACACACACACACACACACACACACACACACACACACACACACAGGGCTACAGTTCGAGTGATTTGGGCCAGATAGCTAAAGAAAGGTAGCCAAAAAACTATAGGCTAGAATATAAAGTACACTATAAAATTTACTGTGTATGTGGAGAGTCCTCATTAAACACACACACACACACACACACACACACACACACACACACACACACACACACACACACACACACACACACACAAAACAGTGTCTGTGTATAATTTCATATAATATATATTTAGTTCCAAAATCTTGTTGTTGCTAATTACGAACGCTAGAGGGTCCAAAAGACAAAGGCGATTGCACAACACCACGAACCTCAGATATTGGCGTCATGAAAGTTACTTCTAAAAATTTAAAATTTAAAAGGCCAGCCAGTGATTTCCAGTTTCTGAGCTGTGGTTCCAGTATCCAATGTACCAGAGGAACATGTCTGTGAACATGTCTGACTGTGATAGAACCTGTGAAAATGCACGACCAAGGAAGAGTCTAACATTTCAAAATAACATCTAAATGGTTCTAAAATGGGTTCTAAAATGGAAGCTTCACCCACAAATGAAGACAAAAAGAGATGTTAGGCGGAATTAGTCACCGCTGTATGGATTTCATTGTATGGAAAATGTTAGGAAAGTGAATGGTGACTGAGTTCGTCGGTTCCTAATTCATTTGTATTCCACGGAGGATAAGAAAATCATACAGGTTTGAAACAGCATAGAGGTGAGTAAATGATAACAGTATTTATTTTGGGTGATTTATCTCTGTGGAAACAGAAAATAATCAAAAATAACCCTTATAGAGTAAAGCACTAACTGCTCATTTAGTCTGTCCAAAGGAATTTTAATCCGTACACGCATTTATTCGCATATGACTCCTGTATAGACTTAGACTTAAATAAACACACAAACAATAAGCGCTCAAACAGCTTTACGAGAGAAAGAGAGAAAACACTGACAAATCTGACGTTGGTTCCCTGACAGCGTGGAAGAGTGTCTGTTTTGGGGGTGGGAATTGCTGGTCATTTTAGCTATGCGCCTGGCTTACCCTGTTTGTCCGTATGGTTATTTAAATTATCCAGTTGTGTTAAAAATCCTCGCCAAAGAGCTCGAGATCCCAGCCTTGTGATCTCGAGCCACATCAGCCTTCGGTTTCTGAGTCACTGCCATGCTGCCAGTGACGCCCAAAAGCATGTAAACAGGAATCATCGTCATGCACGACACGCCTCTTGGGTGTGACCACGGAACTCAAAATATGGAATTATTTGAGGAAAGAACTTGTTCAAGTTGAGATTGCTGTAACGATACCGACCGCGCCCTCATTACTGATGAACTTTCTTATCATTAATTATCTTATTTTACGCGCTGTGCCTGAATGTAATGTACTGGAAATTCGCTGAGTACGTGTACTGAGTTTTAAAGAAACCAAAATAGTCAGAAGAACAGTTTTGTTGTGTTTACTGTAGACTTTTGTAGGCAACTATGATGGTTAAGTGCTTTATTCATAAATAGAACAGTTGCCCAGTGCGCATAATAAAAAGAAATGAATACAAAAGGAACAGATTTCCATATTTGTATCTGAGAATCAACAATCAAGCAATCAAACAAATATTTATTATTTAAAGGGATAGTTGAACCCATGATTTACTCACCCTCTATTCAACCTAGGTGTATATGACTTTTTTAAGTTATATTCTCAGCATATTCTCAGCCGTGTGGAGCACTTTTTATGATGGATGTAGGCTACTTTATTTTGCTTTAAATTCTCGTCCATCATTCAGTGTCATTATAAAGCTTGAAATAACCAAGTTTTTTTAAAACAAATATAACTTTGACTGTATTTGTCTGAAAGAAGAAAGTAATATACACCTACTGTAGTATTTCTTGAGGGTAAGTCACAGTAATTTTTTATTTTTGGGTGAACTTTTTCTTTAAATATTTAAATATATATATTAGACTCTTTTAATGTTTTACATTTAAACATTTTACTTCTTTTCCATTCCATGTTAGATAAGTATTAACCAATTAGGCAGTCCATATTTTCTACTGTATGTTACACTTATTGTTTTTATATGTAGCACTTCATATTTCCAAACTGCACTCAACATCCAGATGCAATGTAGCAGTATCAGTCTTGTGTGTTTAGTTGTGGAGTTGAGGAGTGTGGAGCGCTGTGCTGTGGTCACCACAACAACCTAACACTCTCATGCCTGCTTTCTCTCCTTCACACAGTTACTCATTGGTCAGGAATCCTCTGGAACAGCAAGTGTGTGATCTGATTAAGTGGTGAGACTTCATATTGTGACCTCAATTTAGGAAGGTGAATATTACATTACATTTTTGAACCACTTTTGTTAATAAGAGCTCAGTTCTGCTGTACTCAACCATAGTCCTTTGTCAGTAAATCATATAATTCAGTAAATTTCTTTACAGTTTTTTTTTCAGTAACAGAAAAAGTAACATAACAATCTTATTGTAAAACCATGGGCATATTGTTTTCTGTATTCTATTCAATTTTCTATATTCTGTTGAGTTTGAATGTAAAATATACCCCAGTGTACCATGTAAAGGAATGTTCCATATATATTTTGAATTACACATTGCATTGTGTTCTGTTTTAGGGTTTCTGCCAGGATATATGTTTTTTCTATTGATATTTTTCTTACAGTGTTATACAGAGTTGGTCTTTGTACACTAGGTTGTGCTGTTGTACTTAGATTGCAGTTGAGTTAGATCTGGTAAAGATATTCAGTGGTAAAATTTGTCAAATTAATGGTGAATAGTATGAAACACTTCTGTGCATGCTGGTTTTAGGGCAGTAGGACAAAATAATCTTTAACATTCAACATTAGCTGAGTCTCTTGTGAATTTGCAGATATTGTTTGATTGTAGGTTACACTGATTTCTATCTGTGTTAGTTTGGTGTTAGCTGGTTCATCTGTCTTGAACTTTACTGACTAATGTAAAGCCATTTTTCTAAAAATCTGACCAAACTTTTCAGGGTGACCTAGCAGTAGGTGTCCTGCATGTCTGGCAAGAAGTGCTTTCTCGGGAAAAGCTACTTCAACATTACATCATGAAGCACATCTTTTCAACAAAGAAGTAAGAACAGCTGGAGTCAATTTGCACAGAAATATCCTTGTTAAGATCCCCTGGACTGCTGATGTCAAGGGATGTGGGTTACAGCTGCAAGATAATGCAAGATAATATATACAATTACACTGTGAAAAAGCATTATTGGTGCGATTATTACAGTATATCACTGCCTTTGTGTGTGTGTGTGTGTGTGCAACAGAAAGAGGGATAGATCATTTAAACATTACACATGTTGGATTGGTGAATTTGATATTCTAAACACAGAGTGAGATGTAATGATGTTATTATGTGCGTGTTTTGCCTTTCTGCTCGGAGTGTCTGAAATGAGATCTCGGTTCTGCTGTCTTAGTTATGCAACTCTGCATTCCTCCACCATAGTCAAATGGAAACACTAATGTGTGTGTGGATATGATATGTAGGCCAGCACAAAGTCCTCCTCAGGGTTATCGGAAAGAAAGGAACGAAAATTAGTTCTGTTGTTTTCACTGTGCTCTACATAAACTGTCTGTATTCGTGCTGAAATAACATTGTAGGTTTTAAGTTACCAACAATATCAAAACATGTTTTATATATATGTTCGTTTTGAGTTGTCAACCAATTGAAAGTATAATCAAATTAATTACATGAAATGCAAATTAATTGAGTGCTTCAGCCTTTATGTCAGAACCTGGAAGATTAATCTGCCATGGGTTCCCTCGAGATTTTCCTATGGGTTTTTATAATGGGGTTTTTCAGTTTATGATTAAAATAAGGTCTGTGGTAAACATGAATTGAATGTTTTGGTCTACAATGTACATTATGCACTCCTGTACTGCAAACATGAAATGTGAAGCAGTTATTTATTTATTTTTTTAAAAACAAAAACATAAGTTTGTAATAAGTAACCTACATAAGAATGTTTACTCATGAATTAAAAAACCCCATTACAAAAAACCCATAGGGAAACCTTGAGGGAACGCAATCGCAAATTAGTTTTCTGAGCTTTAATGTCATGGCTGTGGCACTCTATTCATATTAAAATTTGCTGAAAAAGCCCCCAAAAGAAGATAATTAAAGACATTTTTGTGAGCATTGAACATACATTACAAAAAGTGGCTTTAGAAGTCAACATATTGTTTGTTTTGTTAATTGAACATATTCCTCACACTGGCGGTACGCAGCAATTCAATTTGCATGGTTCAGTCATATACATGAATTCCTTCTGCGTCTGAAATGTTAATTGTTGGTTTGTGTATGAGACAGACTGATGTCATTGGCCATTGCATCATGTCTTTCTGTTCTTTCAGCGATTGGTGCTATGAGCACTGCATTTTAAGTTGGAGTGTCAAACTAAAAGTAATTAAACCTCAAAAATATATGTTGAGACCCTGATTCTAGTTTGTAATTTTTAATTTTTCAGCAATTCTGTCTCTATTCTAGGTCAGAAACACACATAAACACTGTGTGCAGCATAAAACTACTGAGAGCACATAAATGACTGTATTTTTCCTGAGTTTGTGCTGTAGTCGCAACATTTTTCCTTTCAAACCAAGCAGAGTTGTAACATATTTATGTACTTGATTAAGTGTAATTTAGTGTGCAGTACTGAACGTGCATCTATAATGTAAGATTTACAATGTAAGAAATTACATTGTGCCTGTTTGTTCATGAGCTCAGCTGAATTCCTGCAGAAATAAGCAACAGTGATATGGAGTCCGTGTAAAATATGATATCGGGGTCAGAAAGAGAGTGAGAGAGTAATTGAGAGAAAGGAGGGTCAGAAAATAAAGAAAGGGATTCTGTGATTTTTCAGAAAAAACAGTTCAGAGGGAGGCCGTTGACGTGGCAAATAGGAAGTGGCTTCAGTGTGATGGGGGGAAAGAGGAGTGAGGAGGGGGGAGCCATAGGAGGGAAGGAAAGAGAAAAAAAAATTAAGTGCAAAACGGAGAGAAAGAGGGACTGTAAAAAGGGAATAAAACATCCCTTTATCAGTACACTGGAAATGAAAAGTTTATCAAACTCTGCATGTGCAACTTGAGGACTGGAAAATAGGGCTGAAATACTCAGGATACTTAGAGTATATAAGAATAATCACTCCAAATAACAGCATCTGCAAAAATGCTTTAAATGCAAATGTATTAAGATGAGGGCTTAATCTAGGCCTATTTAAAAAAGGTTCTGACTAGTTAAGCAATATTGCAAACAAGAGTTATGTTGGTTTGAATATCAACATGTGATGTGAGCATAAAAATTTTATAAAAAAAATTCAGTGATAAAATTACAATTACCATATGTGTACAGTAGAAGAATAATTAGACCAGAACAAACGTTAAACACATTGTTTTAAATATATAAAGATTGCATACAAAGAATATTATTTGACTGAAAGAATCGCTTACTAGCCTTTTTGTGCAAAGTTACAATATTTAAAAGTTTGGGGTTGCTAAGGTTTTGCAATGTTTTTAAGAGGTCAAGGCTACATAAATTTTAAACAAAAAATAGAGTAAAAACAGTAGTATTGTTGTTTTTAAATTTATTTGAAATTTTATATATTGGCCTATACCAAACCCAAACTTTTGAATTTGAACAAAAGTGTAATTTTGCACAAAAAGCTATTCTTTCTCTCATATAATATAGTATTTGTGGCTATATACTTAAAACACTGTGTATTTAATGTTTGTTCTGGTGAAATTATTCTTCTACAGTATTGTTCTTGTGAATTTATCAAACTGTCTCAATCTGTCATGACGATGTACTAAAGTGCTGGTAGATGCTGTATTACATTATTATATTTTTCCATTGTTGGCCATTAAAAAGTGTATTGTAACAAATGTTGTTTTTCTTATTTTATTTTTTTTTAAATAAGCATAAATACCAGAAACATCATTATTTATATATATATTTTATTTTTTTTTAAATAAGCATATATATATATATTGATACATTGAATCATTATTTATATATATATATTCTTTTTTCTCTCTGAAAATAGAGGATCAGTGTTTCATGTGACTGTGCTGTTTTTGTTTTGGAGAGCAGTAGGATGCGTTTCAGAGAATGTGAACTAAGTTCAGGAGAATGCGATATGTGCTGAGTGTGTGATTATACTCTATTTTCATAGGCCATATGTTTCTTTTTAAACTGTTTTAAAGGGGTGGAGCATCTTTTGATTGGCATCTGTTTCCCCTTTCTCTATTGCCCGCCCCTTGAGCCCTTAGCTCTTGGTTTATTTTCCTCATCTCATCTTTCACTCCTTTCGTCAGCTACCCCTTTTCCTTTTCTGTCTTTCGTTTACCCCTTGCTCTATTTCTTTATTCAGTCAGGCCTGTGTCCTGCTGCAGAGGGGATCTGAGACTCTTAGAGGAGACGCCAGAGTCCATATGAGTCTTGTTGTTGGTTGGACCCCTGGGCCCAGGGCGGGTAGGATGTGCTTCAGGTTGAACTGTGCTTGCTCAAAAACCTTTACCTTGGAACTTTAAGGCGGGATAAGACTGGATTAAAGTAGGATTTGTTGTACCTGAGACTTTTTGCTTGTTGAGACACTAACTCTACAGATCTGAGCCTCTTTGGGCCAGTGTTCTTGTTGATTCTTGGATGAGCCGTTGATCTGATACCACGTGCTGATTGGCTGGGTCTGTGTTGGTGTTGGTGAATGGCGCGGCGCAGTTCAGGTGGACGCGGGCATGGAGGCAGCTGGCTCACTGCCTGTTTTTTTCCATCATCCTCAGGGAAAGAACGTGGAGAATCCCTGGGTGCAGAGGAGTGTATGCGTGTGTATGTGGTGACGGCAGACTACCAGCGTCAGGAAAATACAGAAATCAGCCTGAAAGCAGGAGAGCGAGTCGAGGTGATCGAAAAGAGTGAGAGTGGTGAGTGGCACACATCCATACACACACAACATAGTCTTGTATGTACAGTGGGGTTAAAAAAAGTCAGAAGTCATTGCTGAAAATGCCTGTACTTAGCATTTTTATAATGTAATTCAACATTTGCATATACAACTTACATTCTAAGTTTTTTTTATTTAAATTGAAAAATGAACATGAATTTCAGAAAGTTCCCCAGCATGCTTTAAGATGATCCAAAGAGCATCTTGTGCTTCTGTCCTTCAGCAAGAACATCTGACTGTCTGAACAAAGAGTCCCATGATCAATGTCACAAATGTACCTATTTGATTATCTTCAGTGGTTTTTTTTCTTATTTTAAATTTTATTTATAAATTAACATTTTCAAAAAATCTTAAATTAGATTTTGTATACCAGATTTTCAATGGTGTCACATTTTTGAACATCCACCCAAACTAACATAGACAAAAAAAAAAAAAAAAAAAAGAAGATCAGGTTGTCATTTTTTTGAATTCAAGTTTTAATAAAAGCTTCTTCATGCCTTATAAATGAAAAATAAATAACTAAAAATCCTTTGATTCGAAAACTCTTAACATTTAACTACGGAGTAAACCTCAAGTCTGTCAGCTGTTCACAGAAAAAAAAACTTAAACCAGTCTAAGGTTTAAGCTACTCTAATAGTTTAAGCTTGTGTTTAGCTTGTAACTTGGTTTAGCTGGTCTCTTAGTTGGACGAGTTGAAAGTTCCCCAAATCCCTCTGGGACCATCAAAACACACCAGTCTAACCATGTTGGCCACACTTGGAGACCAATAAACCAACCTGTTTTTTTAAACAGTGTTTGTTTTTTAGAGTGGTAATCTCTGTTTACAACAAATTCTTTGAAAATATATTCTTAAAAGTGCACATCAAATTTTCTCTAAAACATTCAAACTGTGACAATGATGCAATGCAACTTAAACTACTTATGCTGTCATCATGACTTGTTGTCGATGCATTACTTGACCTTCTGTGACTTGTCTTTCATGGCAGCTGTGCTTATTTTTCAGATGTTGCAGTTGTTATTATTTTTATGACCACTTTAGAAGCTAAATGAGTGAATAATGATATAGCCTATAGCTACCACAAAATTAAATATTTAATTCCAAAGACATGCAAAAAGTAGCAACATTTGCCACAACTACAACTTATATATATGTAAATAGTCAACAAATATTTGGATGTCGGAAAATTTGTACCACAACATGAGTTATTATAAAGCTTTTTAAGTAGACATTGTTTGGTTGGAACATGCAAATACTGAGAATTAAATAATCAGTTCTGAGGAAAGCAATGATATTGAGTCAATTTTAGCAGTAGCAGAGTTTGTGTGTGTATGTGTGTGTGTGTCTGGAAAAAGCCCACCACAGCCAGAGACTTGTATTTGAATGAAGGTCTTTAGACCATCTTAATGGATCCTCCAGAATCTTTCCTCAGCAGAAAAAGTGTGCGTTATATGCGTATGTGAACTTGTTTGTGTGTCTCTGTGTGTGTTGCTGAACTCTTTATGTTAAAGACATTATGAGCTTTAATATTTCAAGACAACCTTCCTAACGATCTTTTCCATGAACTCTTATTTTTTTTCCTCTTCCTCATCAGTATTTAATATCTGTTATCATGTCTCTTTTTAGCTTGGAATGTTCTGATTCTGTCCTTTAACACTTACATACACAAAAAAATTAAGACGTATATAATATATGCTAAGAGAAAGACTACAGATATCTCATTTTCTGTACTTTGTTAGTCAATCTGTCCATTTATTTTCCTTAAGGTATTTATTTACAGAGCATAATAAACGGGGGATCTGGCAACCTAGTGCGTGTGTTTGTTTGTTCTAATGAGCGTCTCACACTGTGAGCACTAACTCATGGTAGGTGTGTGCAACCAGTGACAGTGTGCTTATGCTCAGCGTAAACAGTTTTATGGTTATTAAAAATTTTAGGCTATTTGAAAACATTAGTGAAATATATAGTTAAAAGGGTTAAATATGCAGTGGAAAAGTTAATTGATGCTTTCATGTTTTAATTAATGCTGTCAGTAAAAAAAAAAAAAAAAAAAAAAAAAATATTTTTTTTTTTTTTTTTTTTTTTTAAAAAAAAAAAAAAAAAAAAATTAAGTTAATTAAAAGTGACAGTAAAGACATTTATAATGTTACAAAAATTTCCATTTCAAATAAATGCTGTTTTATTTAACGTCAAATCATCCTAAAAAAATAAATCATCATTTTGTATCATGGTTTCTACAAAAATATTAAGCAGCATAACTGTTTTCAACAATAATAATAAATGTTTCTTGAGCAGCAAATCAGCATATTAGAAAAATTTCTGAAAGGTCATGCGACACTGCAATTTCGAGTAATTGACACTTAAAAATATATTAAAATAGAAAACTGTTATTTTAATTTGTAATAATATTTCACATTATTACTGTTGTTTTTCAAATAAATGCACCATTGGTGAGTATAAGAGACTTGTTTCAAAAACTATGTATGATATTGTTAACTTCCTAAGCTAAAGTTTAGCTAAATGTTTCATCTGTCCCTCCATTAAAATATTATTTAATGTACATAACTTTGCACATCAACAAAGATTATTTAATGGCGTTGCAATGTAACATAAAATAATAATATGATACTACATGTATATGTGTGCTAATTAAGGCAGAGGCATGCATTCATATTTATACAATATGTAACAGGGGGTCTTTTCTGCACCTTTTTATCTACCAAGGGGTCCTTGGCCTGAAAATGGTTGCATTACATAAATCACAGATGCTTTTTGCCATATCCTTTATCCTTAAAAATAACATTTAATGATCTGATTTTTGTTTTTGTTGTTGTATTCAGGACTAGTTAAACTATTAAGACAGAAGGGAAGTGACCCAATTCAAATGAACAGCTGGAATCAGTTACATCAGTGGTATGTGCTCACAGACTCTCTCTCCTTCTCTTCAGGGTGGTGGTTTGTAAGAACAGCTGAAGAACAAGGCTGGGTTCCTGCAACATACCTTGTCTCTCTCACAGGACGTCGAGACAGCCACAAAACACCGAACGGAGAGAGTAAGACAAAGATACACTGCTAAATTACCCATTTAATCAAGAGCTGTTGAACAAACAAGGCACATCTTTCACAACAGATATCAGAGTGCCTGGGTTGTGTAAAACACATGCAGTGGCCAAATGTCCTGTTTTTCTTTGTCTTGCGCAACCCTTAACTCTTAGCAGATTCCATTCATTTGCTTCAAAAGATTTATGCATGAAAACTGTCGGTGAATTCTGTTACGGACGCAAGTTCATGCCATGTCAGCACATAGAGGCTTGCTTGGATGAAAACCATACAGGCATCACATCATAGCCAAGGGACCCCCTCACTCCACAAACACACACACACACACACACACACACACACACACACACACACACACACACACACACACACACACACACACACACACACACACACACACACACACCGTTCTTGGAGCATTTAACAGCCTGGGAGTGGAAATTCCAGCAAAGATTTCAGATTTTCCATCTCCTGGTCCAGAAGAGTTTTACTGTACAACCAGGTCCAACACACACTGACCCATATTACGGAGAGAATGAGACTTGTGGTGGAGTGATTTTGCAGTGCTTGCATGTTTCACTTGGGTTTTCCACTTCCACACCAAAATAGCAAACAGTCTAAACACACAAGCATTACTTAAAGTGGCCCAAAAAGTACTGGGACACTTAAGGCACATTTAAAAATGTATCAACGACCGTCATTGCATTAGATAAAAAAAATATATCAAATGGTGTGGCATGTATTTTAAAGACAATTTCATTTTAAAAACACTTTTTAGCAAAACATTTCACAAAAAGAAATTGTGTTCAGTGTTCAGTGTTAAATGATAAAACAATAGACATTCTGTTTAAAAAATGAGTGTAAAAACATTTTATACCACCTCTGGTCATCAGATGTCACTAATGAATAAATGGAATGACTCAGAAAAGTTTGTTCTGAGAAAATGGTGCTACATGGTTTGATTTTTTTTTTTTAATTCAGTGTAATTTGTTTTATTTTTAAAAAATGTTGCTGTAAGTGTTCATATAATGGAGGGTACTGTACACACACACAGGATAGCTACACGCTCAAATTTACAGTATATTTGTATTATGTTTTTCCTACGCATTGCATTTGTATGTCTATGTAGATTGTATCTTGTAGCAGGACAGTGTACATTGTGCTCTCTCTTTCCTCTTTTGTCTGTAGCAGAGAGGTATATTACAGTTCAGTCCTTCAGCAGTTCAAGTCAGGATGAGCTGGGCTTTGAGAGTGGCGTCATTGTTGAGGTCATCCAGAGGAATCTGGAGGGCTGGTGGTTCATACGGTAAACTCTTCTTCCACATGTTTATTCTTCTCTTTAAACTACTTCAATATGCTTTAAATATCCTTTGCTCTCTTTTGCTGGAATCGTCTCAATATTTAATGGGGTTTAATTCAATTATTGATGACAAACAGGCAGCCCTACAGTCACCCCTAACCTTACACTCTCACTTACTCAGTCCAAAGCTGCTACCCTAAGGCTTAAAAGCCAAAAGGTAAATCTTTGTACCTTTTTTACCCCTATATATATCTAAAGTGTAAGTATTATGTATTAAAGGGTACTGTTTTGTACCTTTCCCCCCTGAGAGTGAAACATCCATGTCCACAAGCACCATTGTGTGTTGAAGATGGGGTTATTGCAGTTTTGTAATTGTGATTTCATATTTTGGTTGGGAATAAATAATTTCATGTAGTTAAACAGTAGTAAAAATACATATGAAAGTAGTATCTCCGGCATACCAAGGCTGCATTTATTTAATTAAAACATAAAGTTATATTGTGAAATATTAATACAGTTTAAAAGAATGTTTTCAATTTTAATATAATTCAAAATGTAATTTATTCCTTTGATGGAAAAACTGAATTTTCAATAGCCATTAGTGTCACATAATCCTTCTAATATGCTTCTAATATGAATTCATTCTCAAATGCTGGTTTGGGGCATGTTGAAAACAGTTGTGCTTCTGAATATTTTTGTGGAAACTGCAATACATATTTTTCAGTTGTCTTTTGTGAATAAAAAGCTCAAAGGAACAGTATTTATTTGAAATATAATAGTTTTTGTAACATTTGACACTTTTGAACAATTTAATGCATATTTGCTGAATAAAAGGAATAATTTCTTTCAAAAATCGAAAAAATGTCTTACTAATCCCAAGCTTATGAATTGTCTTGTTGTATACAGTTACATAGTTTTATTGAGGAAATTCCCTTTGGTTGGTGGTATGTGTTGGCAGTATGTGAAATCTCTCTCTCCTGTTCTCCTCTCAGTTATGGTAGTAAGGAGGGATGGGCTCCAGCTGCCTACCTGAGGAAAATGCAAGATGGTGTCATGGCCGGAAACCAGGCAACAGAGACAAATAAACCAGCTGTGCAGGGTCAGGTGGAAATCATCGGAAACCTTATGGAGATCAGCAACCTCCTGAACAAGAAACCCTCCAACGAACGACACTCACATACACAAACTGACATCATTGCACACCGAAACAGCACCACAAACACATACAGGCACTCACAGACTGACACATATACACAATACAATGGTGATACAGAGCAGACTGATGCTTACAGTAACAATACACACAGTGATAGAAACAGCAGCAGCAGCAGCATTAGCACAGCAGCTAATGCGGTTAGTAGTAGTTTAGACAGAGACTCTGATGATCATGTCACCCAGCACACAGACACGTGTGCGCGTCTGTCTGTCTCAGACAGCAGTGTGTCTGTGTCAGTGTCGGATGCTTGTGTAACTGCATCTGTTTCTGAAGCAAGTGTGTCTCAAACATCATCCGCAATAAAGACCAAAACCGTCCCTCCGTCTCCTGCCATTGCTCGAGTCGCACCTCAGAGATTCCACAGCGTTGAGACCAGTGAGTTAATTTTCACTTTTATTTCCCTTTTTGTGCTTTTACTTTTTACTTCCTTTACGTTGTCCTTGTATTTCTATTTTTCATTCTCCCTCATTTTCTTTTTATTTCATTTTTTTCTTTTTTCCTTTCTTTTTTAATATTTCCCTTCCTTTCTATTTTTATTTCTCTTTCTTCCTGTTTTCTTTCTCTTTTTATCTGTTTTCTGTCTTTTTTCCCCTTCTTTCTTTATGTATTTTCTATGTTTTTCCATCATGTTCTGTGTTAAAGGGATAGTTCACCCAAAAATTTAAATTCTGTCATTAATTACTCACCCTCATGTCATTCCAAACATAAACGTAAGACCTTTGTTCATCTTCAGAAAACAGATTAAGATATTTTTGATGAAATCCATGAGCTTTCTGACCCTTCATAGACAGCAACGCAACTGAAATGTTCCCAGGACCAGAAAGGTAGTAAGGGCATCATTTAAAATAGTCCATGTGAAATCAATGGTTCAACCGTAATTTTATGAAGCAATGAGAATACTTTTTGTGTTCAAAGAAAACAAAAATAATAACTTTATTCAACAGTTGTTCTCTTCTGTGGCACTGTCCTCTGTCGTTATTGAGAGTACCATGACGCAAAAATATCTTTTTTTGTGTTCCAAAGAACAAAGGTCTTAGGAGTTTGGAACAACATGAGGGTGAGTAATTAATGACAGAATTTTCATTTTTGGGTGAACAAACTTTTAAAGATTACAAACACATTTTGATGTTTGATTTTTTTCCCTAGGATCACCATCAAACAATCAAAAACTGCCTCCCCGTCGAGAAAACAGCCTGGTCAGTGTGTGTGTTCTCATTTTCCTGTTCTCTGTTTCTTTTTTCCTCTTTCTCTCAATTGCACAAACACATACACACAAATAGGTCATTTTGTGGTTTTATAATATGCTGAACAGCATATTCTTCCCTACACATTCAGGGATTTCAGTTACCGCAGCCCCCAGATCCCCCTACTGTTGAAGCTGAGTATTACACCATCGCTGAGTTCAGGTCCTGCTTGACAGATGGGATCAGTTTCAGTGGAGGACAGAAAGCTGAGGTAAGACACTGTTCAGTTTCACTGTTCTATCAGTTCTGGGGATTTATTTATATATATATATATAAAGATATAACTAAATGCTGTTATTCAGTAAGGACACAGTAAATTGATTAAAACTGACAGTAAAGGACAGTAAAGACATTTATAATGTTACAATAGATTTCTGTTTCCAGTAAATTTTCCCTTTTGAACTTCCTGTTCCTGTTATCAAAGAATCCTGTAAAACTAATTATTACAATTTACACAAATAGAAGCAGCCCAACTGTTTTCAGCATCAATAATTAAAAGTGTTTCTTGACCACCAAAGCAGCATATTAAAATGATTTCTGAAGGATTGCATTACAATGAAAACTTCAGTAATAGCTATTGAAAATTTAGCATTTCTATCACAGGGATTACATTTTATTCTTTAATTTAATTTTGAAATAAATTCATTCGTTATTTTAAATTGTAATAAAATTTCACAATATTACTGTTGTGTATTTTTGATCAAATAAATATAGCCTTGGTGAGCATAAGAGACTTTTTTCAAAAAGGTTTTTTTTTTCTTACCACATTTTTATAGTTTTAAAAAAGTTACTATTTCCAAATCAGCGAATTGTGATGACTTAGCCTATGTGGTATGACAACTATATTGTTGGTCAAAAATGTGTAGAACTTCTATATATAAACTGATCTAAAATCTTCAGTAAAAGTGTGACAACTCACCCCAATGTTCCCTATTAGCTGCAAATAACATTAAATATAAGTATTTCTATGGATGGTCTGGAAACTGTGTATGTTTACAGGTCATTGAGAAGAACTCCGGAGGCTGGTGGTTCGTCCAGATCGGAGAGAAGGAAGGTTGGGCCCCGTGTTCTTACATCGACAAACGCAAAAAACCCACCTTGAACCGCCAAACCAGTACACTGACCCGGCCCAAGGTACCACCTCCTGCTCCGCCAATCAAAAAGCAGAACTCGCTTCCATGTGTTGAGTCTGAGGTCATGAACCCAACAAGTCCACGAGTGTATGAGGAACCAGAGTATGATGTTCCAACAGTGGGCCTTGAATTCGATCCTGAGCAGGAGTTTTTTCCAGGAGATGCACCAACTAAAGCCCCGCCTCCTTTATGTCAGCGTACCGTTTCTTTTACGTTGGGTGAAGGGGATGAAGAGGATAATGAGGATGTGTATGCCAATGGTGGCTTCAGAGCTGTACCACAGTGCAAGGACAGTCACTATGACACATACTTGTCTTCTTCAGCGCATCGGGCATCTATGTGGGATCCACCGGAATATGACGCCCCAACAATCGAGCCCAACATTGAGACCACTGCGATGCTCTATGCACACTCAAAGCAATCTAAACTCAAACAGCAGGCTGATGAGTCTAAATCAAAACCGTCTGTGCGTCCGAAACCCGCAAATCAAGACTGTAGTACTTATAGAAGACCCCAAAACCAGGAGCAACCAAGCCAGATGCAATTCAGGACCTCACGCTCATCTGAGGACTCTGAGAATGGCTCGTCAGATAAATTCCAGATGTTTAGTGATCCACCTTCCTTTCTGTACCGAACTACTGTGGCGTACCAGCGGAAAGAGCCGTGTGAGCTCAGCTTTCCCGCGGGAGTGCAGGTGGAGGTTCTGGAGAAGCAGGAGAGCGGCTGGTGGTTCGTCCGCTGGGGGAACGAAGAGGGCTGGGCGCCCACTTACTACCTACAGCCAATCAAAAGCTTCGAAACAAGCGGTACAGAAGCCAAAACCACCGAGAAGGTTAATTCTGAGACGTCTTGGTCTGCGTCTCCTGAGTTGGAGTTTTCAGTGCAGGGAGATGTTGGAAAGTTGGGTAAATGCGTAAGTTTGGAGAAGAACGAGCAGCGTGTTAACCAAAGCCTGAAGAGCGGACACAGATCTAACCAGCAGAACTGCCGGGTCGGCGTGAAACAGCTCGCCGTCAGACCTCAGAACGTCCTTAAGGACAACACTAATGTGCACACAACTCCTGCAGGATGGAGGAATGATGCGCTGCCTAGTCTTAGCTACAATGACCAAACCACTTCTTCTTGTGCAGGTAACACCGAGAGCATGAGACGTAATGTACCAGTGTCAATGGTGAAGCCTAAACCTCATCTGATCCACAACAACCTGCGCGAGGAGTACGTTTCTATTGCTGACTATCACGGCGATGCGGAAACCATGAGCTTCCCTGCTGGCACGAGGCTGGAGGTCCTGGAGAGAAACCCTAATGGATGGTGGTTCTGCCGTGTGCTCGACACAGCTAAAACACGAAAAGGATGGGTGCCCTCCAACTTCCTGGAGAGGAGGAGCTAGTGGGTTACCAGATTTAAATACCAGCCTTACGTCTCACACATTTTCACCATGACCCCAATAAAATCATGTTCCCTTTTTAATTCATAGGAGACATTGCTGTCTCTGTTCACAAAATCAAAGGGAACACTAAAGAGTCAGTCACAAGTGAATTCTCTTGTTGACTGACATCTTGTTTATATGCTGTATACTCCTGCTTGTGCCGGATGATGTGATGTTATTGTCACTGAACAGGCTTTTAGTTATTGCTTTTAGCTGGTCTTAATATGCTGCAGAAGGTTTTGGTTAAAATGTGTCTCTGTTTTATTACTAAATAAATATCAGGGTCTGTTTACAGACTAAATGCACTTTCAAATATCTATTTATCCATCCATCCATCCATCCATCCATCCATCCATCCATCCATCCATCTCTCTCTCTCTCTCTTTGTGTAATTAAACATGGTGCTATTCCTATTAAATCACTTCATTTTCAAATCTAGTCTTATAATAAATAGCCAAGTGCTGTTTTGAATCTTCATCACAATAGCTTGATGTTGTTTGTCTGTTTATGTCCATGCATTAATATACGGCATATGCAAGTTAACTAAATAATCATTCAATCATCAGTGGTCAATCATTGCATTATTATAAATGCTTAATATACTTTAAAACATTCATCTATAATTAAATTTTTCTTAGCAGTAATAATGACAGGCTCTGCTGTTGGTTAGCATTACGATTATAGTTGTATTTCACAACAAACATAAATAAAAGTTATTGGCACTTACACTTTTGTGAATGTCTACTTTGGTATGTAGTTTTTCTGTTTAAGGTTTTGCAAAAAATATATTTACCAACACATCAAATCCACAATGTAGTTTTCAGATTCTTATTCTGGATTGATTTAACATATACAAGTTAAAGAACTATTTGTGAACAGTCTTTTAACAGTATGAAGTTAGTAGGATATTATCAAACAAAAATCAGAATTAGTCTCATAGTAGCTTGATTTCCCATTATGCACATCTAGCCATTTGTCCATAGAGATTTATAAGCAATAGAGACTTATTATCTGGGATTATACTGTTGTGGGGAAGTCGTGGCCTAATGGTTAGAGAGTTTGACTCCTAACCCTAAGGTTGTGGGTTTGAGTCTCGGGCCGGCAATACCACGACTGAGGTGCCCTTGAGCAAGGCACCGAATTCCCAACTGCTCCCCGGGCGCCGCAGAATAAATGGCTGCCCACTGCTGTTTGTGTGCACTTTGGATGGGTTAAATGCAGAGCACGAATTCTGAGTATGGGTCACCATACTTGGCTGTATGTCACGTCACTTTTTTTTTTTTTTTTTGCCATTCACTTATGCAGTTACTGTGCTTCTGGGTTTTCTCTGCATTTGTGGTCAGACATTTAGTATATCAAGCAGTCATTTAGTACCACTTCCTTGCTGAGCTTAAACAAGCAGCCTTTTAAACAGACTTGCAGGAATTCCTTTTCATACAGGAAGATAACCTGTGAAGGAGCCTCTTCAGAATCACCCAGTACAGTCATCCTGTTTGTTGGAGAGGTGGTTTCCAGTTTACATGCTGCGGTATATTTTGATGACGTCTCTGATTGGGCTGCGACACATGGGGCAAGATGGGTTTGACATCTCCATTAGCTTCCCACCACAGACAGAGCACACACACATGTGTCCGCATGTGTACAGCACTGAGTCCACTGCCCTCTCACAGCAAATCAAACACTCCTCACCAGTAATCGCATAGCATGATGGGGTACTGGGAGATTCCGAGGACAGTGAGCTGAATGTTGTCCCTGGTGACCACAGCAATCACAAAGAAAACAGCAATGAGAAATATATTTTTGGTTGAAGAATTTAGTAAATCAACAAAGTAAGAGAAAACGAAAGAATAAAGGACAGGAACGTACCTACAGAACTGCTGAGACTCTGTGGGCGGGACTCAAAGCTGTCTGTAAAACCCCTGACTGCTGTGCTGTGAATCTGATTGGCTGAGAGGTGACTGGCATCACTAAAGATGGGTCTCTGTATTTCTGAACAGGATGGAGAGTAACCACAGGAAGTGCCTTGAAAAAAAAACAAAAAAATCTATTAACCCTACACAACTAATAATAAATAAACAAACAAACAAATAATTAACATGATATTGCATTATAATTTCATTGTAATCAGAAATCAATTAAAGTCACTAATAAAAAGTTTGATATGGGAAAAAACAAACAATTGTAAACATCTTCACATTATGTACTGTAAAATTGGATATAAGAAAAAAGACAAAACAATCTTAACACCTTCACATTATACCAGAGACATAATTAAAAATGCATTAACCCTGCACAACTAATATTAAATAAAAATGTCAATCATACCTTTTATTTAGGGGTGTGACGAGATCTCGTGGCACGAGATCCAATGTGTCTCGCGAGATCTGACAGGTCTTGCGAGAAGGTGACGATATTCTTGTGCAGATACCACACCTTTCAGATATATTTGCATTACACTGGCCCTTTCACCTTTCACATTGGTATGTAATGTAAGATATTATGCTCACATCAGGCAAGTGGCCGCATAATAAGCGGGAAAATTATGCAGTGAAGTCTTTATCTAGACATTAAAACAATTCACGGTTTGAAATAACGACAATAAAATGTACACAGCCTACTACTACTACTACTAAAATTAAACAAACGTTGTTTTAAAGGAATAATCACACAACATTTATTCCATGTTTTAATTTTAATAGTAAATCCCCTTTGTTTGCCAAAAAATTAAGTTTGCTTAATTTTCAGTAATTAAATGATAAATGATGAAATTAATGTTTTATGCCTTCATTTGAAAACCAGAAAAATGTAAATACACAGAATTTCTGAGAGAAAAAAATTAATAAGGCTACTTTAAGAAAAAATAAAATGAATAAATTAAGTTGTGTTATGCATTCAAATAGTTAGACATGCTAAAACACAGAATTTGGTAACAATTAAAAATATAAATAATATGGTGAGAAAAAAATATGGGGCATTTCATAGGGCCCTAAACATATATTTTTTGTTAAACTTTTAATAAATTGATGTGAAAATGTATATACTATTAAAAAGGAGTTGAGAAAAATTAAATGGATTTTTTTTTTTTTTTTTATTGAAGTGGAAATCAGTTTGCTAAATAATAAACTTGACTGACTGCTACTTTAAAAGGATATTATGTGTGTTGTTTATTATTTATTTTATGTATACTATATAATTTTGTGCAATTACTTGCTTATCAGTTGAATTTGTGGCAAAACCTTTTCCAGTGTTTACATGTTGTTTATACCTGCATAAAATGTATTAAATTATATGTTTAATTTCATAAGTACAAATTGATTTAAAAATGCATCAGCATTTTTTGCATTTTGTGTTTTTCAGTTGAATAAAATAAATATTTTCCCTATGTATTTCATCATTGAGGATTTCTTTTAAAAAGTTTAAAAATCTCGTCTCGTTCTCGTGAACCCAGTCTCGTGTCTCGTCTCTTCTCATGGGATAAGTGTCTCGTCACACCCCTACTTTTATTATGTAATAAACATGACTGTTCAGTAAAACAATTAATCAAATAATTATTATAGTATATTTTATTATAAATTAATTAATTATGATCAAAATCAATTAAAGTTATGTAAAATTGGCTATAGGAGAAAATAAAACTAAAAATAAATCTAAACACCTTCACATTATCCCAGAGCAATAATTAAAAGTGCATTAATTCTGCATTAACTATTCAGTAATTACAGTATGTCAAACATACATTTTATTATGAATAATCAAAAATAGATTAACTTATGAAGATAATTTTTTCACAAAAAAAGAAGTCACTTATGAAAAGTTAGATAAACAATCATAAATATCTTCACTTTAAGCCAGAGCAATAATTTGTATAATTGTATATTTTACCCAGTATGCTGATTTGCTTGATGTGTGGCTGTAAATGGAAGATCATCCACAGAGGAGTGGAGTTATCCACACACATCTCTCTGCATGCTCTCCCTCCATTATGACTCACAAGCACCTCCCCTTCTGCAGTTGTTCGGAAACCGATGATATCCCTGCCCATAAGCAGTGAAGTCAGGCAGCCAAAAGCCCAGAATTCTTTGCGGTCCAGCAGGTCATCTGGACTGACCGGCAGGTGCTTTGGGTTAATATGGGCTGGGTTACAGGAAGTGAATCCATAAGACAAAAATCCATTCAGAGCAGATGACCTCAATGAGACCTTTAAGAACACACACTCTCCACAGCGCAGCGGCCGATGTGTGAACGCTAGAGCGCAATCCTCACGTCTGTTATAATAACGCACTGCTATGTGTTCAGTCAGCAGACGCAGACCATTGCCATGCACACAGTGGAAATGCAAGTCATCGTTGAGCTGACGTGACAGTACTGAGTTGAGGGCGTTTGGAGAGCTTGAGAAGGATGGCAGATCTTCCTGGAGGTCAAGCTCAGAGCAGTTGCTTGACAGATGCCACTCATCCATGCATTCATGAGTCACAGTAGGACAGAGATATTCAGCTGGCACCATCTTACTGTCTGGAAAACACACATATGCACTGCATTGAAAATCAGGATCCTGCTATTATTTTTCCAAGTGATTGAACTTACAGTTTTCTGTTTGGCAGGTAGTAATTATTTAAGAAGGGAAGACAACTGCCTAGCAACCAACCAAAAAACACTAGCAACCACATCAAAATTATTTGCACATTATTATTATCTCTATTTTTACATTTACGCTACTGTTCAAAAGTTTGGTGTCGTTAAGTATTTTTTATTTTATTTTATATATATGTATTATCTTTATTTTTATTTTTGTGTTAGTGTTTTAAAGTTTGGTGCCAGTTAAAAGTTTGGTGCCAGTAAGTATTTTTTATTTTATATATATATTCATTTATATAAATATTCTGTTATTTAGCAAATTTATTTTTCTATTAAATTTTTTTTTTTTTATACATTGTTATATGATTTATTTTTTTTTTTTAATGCCAAAACAAAAAAAAAAAAAAAAAAAAATAGCAACTGCATAGCAACACCCTCTATTGCTCATGTACCCTGCAATCAGCAGCATCAGTATAATTGTACTGGGTGGTTATTCATTTTTGACCTAAGTCAGTAAAAACGTTGCCACTGGCCATCCACATTGGACAGCCGCTGATGAGAACACCAGAGCTTCAGTGATGGAAATTACTGGTCTGCTATAACTTTCACTGCAGCCGCATCAGCAGAAACATTCTCAGACGTGGTAGATGTTCATCTCTCGGTCGTTTTTAGTTTTTGGTCTTGACGTCATTGTCATCCACTGCCTTTAGCTGACGCTGACTAGTCTGAACAGGAATTCTTGATACATGCAAGCTTCAGTGACACTTGGGTCATGAAACGAAAGATCAAAAGGAAGGAACCACGTGCATTGGTCCAATATTTTAAGTAACTTCTGTGTCATACTGATTTTTGAAGTATAAAAATACTCTATCCATACAAAGCATGAATTTTATTTTTACAAAAAGCAAAGCAGGTAGGTAATATGTGATGACCTACACTTTGACTAAATGCCAGATGTGGTGTGATCTACATTAGTGAGAACAGGAGGAGATTTTAGTTATGGCATCTGGCCATCCAACAATAAACACATTTTGGAGAGCGTGAGAGAGCACAGCATGTGCGGATCACTGGCGGCATGATTAGTGTTCATCTATAAACCAACTATGTACGTGCATTTATACAGAGGCAAGTGCAACTGAAAATAAGCTTGAATACAGATAGTGGATGTTGCTAGCTAGATAAGAACCAAGGGTGTGTATTTGCATAGTAGGTTTGAAAGCTGAGATCAGGTTATATAATGAAGGTTAAAATAGTCTAGATGTCCCAAGGGTTGACTGATGTTACACCAACACTGACCCCTGATATCAGTACACATACATGCTGTCTATGCTTTTGAACACAGCCCGTTCTCACTGCTAAGACATGCTGCTATCTGACACTGGAAACACTGACTATTTTTACTCAAACGTAAGAGAGAGAGAGACCGAGAAAGAGGATCTTTTTAAAATAGAATATAGTAATGCATTCACTAAAATGTATAAAAATTGTACAAAAAAAAATTTATTATACAATATTACTGTAGCTTTGTTTTTTTGTAAGTGTAAGGGAGCAATTAACTAAAAGTAGCAATGCTAAATTAGGTTAATTTTTTTTTTAGTATGACAGTCGCTCAGCTCTTTTCAAAACAATGTAGCTTCTTCAGTAACAAGCTACTTTTTCCAACAAGCAGCAGTGTAATGTTACAAAATGCTTTTTGCATACACAAGCTTATACAGGAGCTGAGACAACTGAGCTACTAAACAAACATGTTTGTCTAAACTTCAGTATTGGGAAGTTTGATTCATTTTAGTAAATCTGTTTGAATCATTTAAATGCACTGGTTTAATAAAACAATTCACTGATTCTTCTAGGTACTGATAAATCTGATGCTACAGTATTGTTCATAAGTGTGGGGTCAGTAATATATATATTTTTTAATAAGTGAGTATTTTTATTTAGCAAAGACCATTAAATTGATCAGAAGTGACGGTAAAGACATTTATAATATTGAAAAATATTTCTATTTCAAATTTATGCTTTTATTATCATAGTTTTCACAAAAATATTAAGCAATGTTCAAATCAACTGAAAATAATGATTTCTAAGAGCGCAAATAAACAAACAAACAAATAAAAATGTAAAAAAAATAAATAATAATTAATAAATCTAAATGGTACCAAAAGTATAGTTTATAATGGTACAATAACTTGATAAAGTTTCAAAAGTTTCATAAATACTGTCAACCTTTGACCATATTACGGCTGCCAAACAATTTTTTAGGTTAAAAATGTTAAATAATAATATCAACTCTATTCTTAATCTGTATGCTTTACCAATGCCTTAACAAATAAACAACGATTAAGGCATGCTTAACTGGCTTAATTAAACTGGGCTTGTTCCTACAGAATATCACTACGACTAAATTATGAATGGAATAACAATTTTTCATTCAGCTGGGTTAATTGATTTTGTTAAGCACAAATTGTTTTTCTCACTTTGCCACCATTCTGGAATTCCCCAGCATATGTTTTTTATTTTAAAAGTGAAAGTGTTGCTAGGCAACTGCTCCAATCTCTCCCATCTTTTTCCATCGGGCAGTTTCTGTAATTAGGATAAATCTAGAATTCTATTTTTAAATGTTGTGAATTTAAATTGTTTAAACGTGCTCAGCACAGCAAAAACACACTGGCCTCTGTGAACTTTACAAGTCATCAAGCGATCAGCACGTGCTCAGTGAAGCGCAGCTCAGATACTGGCCCACATTACATGCCGACCAGAGCTCAGCAATTCCACTCGGAGCAAACTCTGAATGGCATGTCATCTGATCTGGGTAGAGAGTTACTTCAAGAGACGTCCAGCAAACCAGCTTCAGGCAGTTTGATGACTGCTTGGTTTAGAATGTAAAGGGACATTATAAATTTGTAAAATCTGATATTTCATGTGAACTTACCAAGTAGCTGTACTCCACGTGTCAGCCCATAAATGTCAATGATCGCCCAAACCGGCTCTCCAGCTGGTACACCACCGAAGAAGAAGATCGGAGGGCCGCTGTTTACCCGGTAAAACACTCGTCCTGTGTTATCCAACCAGAAAGACAGAATGGTTCCTTCTTCACACTGTTCCTCAGGAAGCGCTCGGGCCCAAAATCCCCTTTCGCTAACTAAATCTGGGCAGGCGAACCGTGGCAGCCATGCTGAACTTAAATCAGATGGATCCACCGAACTGAAACCCACTCGGAGGGCGCCACTCCAACATCCCTGTTTCTTTGTGATCTAAAAGAAGCGACCAAAAGTGAGAGGAACCGAGAGAGTTAGCTAAAATTACATATATTTGCAGAAAATATGATAAATTGAGACCAGCAGACGCATTTATCAGACACAGATTCTTGTTTTTTCATTCGCAAATAACCTCATTCACCAGAACTAGATAACAGCACAACCTCACATGTTAGCATTTCTAGCATTCTCTTTCTGTTTTCCCTTCCTCTGGAAAGTTTGAGATGGAGTGATATGAATGAAGAATATGTTAGGGCTACTTTGGGACCACACAAAGTGGCATGTGGAAATGGGTAAGCGTTGGGTTACCATACCTTAAGCCGGACCTGTTCATAGATTCTGACTGGCCGGTCGGTGAAGGTGATGGCATTGCAGAAGCTGGCAATTCGGCGCACGCTGCGCTGCGTCTTGTCCATCACGATTTGAGAACCTTTCGTGTTGGCATGGAAACAGAGCGGCGGGGGGGCTGGCAACTGTTGGCACATGCTCACCTTTAAGGGGTGGCAGTGAAGGGTTCCTCCATCTGAGAGATGGACAAGAAAAGGAGTTATATATATATTCAACAAGCACTCACAACAGTGTACATTCTGACTAACACCGTTATTCTCTCTAAGAGCTTTGTGCTGTTTTTACGGAACAGAGGGAGGACAGCCGCTACCATCTCTGAATGAAAACCTTTATCAAGAACAGAGACAACAAAAGAGACACAGAGATAGAAAGAGAGAGACAGAATGCAGGTTTCTGCTTTTCAGGCTGCCAAAAATGAGGTTATGTCTCCAAACACTCACACAATGGAAAGTCAACATCTCCACTCAACATCAGACTACTTCATTCGTTGATCATGTGTTTTTATGCAAAACTCTGATTTACTGAACACTTGTTTTATTTACATAGTTTACCAGGGTAAAGTTATCTAGCTGGCTAACCAATGTTCTGTCACAGTTTGAGAATAATTTGCAATAGTTTTGAAATATACATACAGTACATATACATATACATATACATTTTTACATATATTTTAAAAAAAAGAAAACATTTACTGAAATATAAGAATAGATTTCCTTTATATATAACAAAAGTATGTTAAATTAATATGCTAAAAAAAAAAATCATTGCTAAAGTACTTTTTTGTGGTGGAGTTAGGTATAAACCTGAATTATTGGACTGACCAGAACAAAAAAGCAAACAAATAAATAAAGAAATTAGCAAATAAATGACTATTTTAAACTACTGAAATAATGTACTGTTATATAAAACTGCAACATGGTCAATTTCTGGAACTATTTAGTATATATAATACACAATTCCATGATGATGAATGAGACAATAAATGATTGAAAATATAACTGGCCATTAAAGAGTAGCAAATCCAATGTGCACTGATTCTCACAGGCAAAACTGGCTTGTGATCAAACACTCACTCCTCAACTCCCTTTCATATTTCCCAGACCTCTCCGGAGCATTAAGTCAAGGACACGGTCTTATTTCAGAGACATTTCTCTCTTTAATTAACCGCTGTTGACATTTCACTGGGTGTGAGTCAACAATTGAATCTTTAGCCTTTAGTTGCACAAGCGAGAGACTGATTCTGCATACTTCACCTACTTTATCTGCACAATCTCTGTGTGGGCAAATGAGGACATGCAGTTGCAGGTGTGAGTGTATTTGTGTGTGTGTTTATATGGGAATCATGAGACACTGTGTATAAACACGCATACAGCCAAGTGGGACATAAACAGAAATAATATTCCAGCCACAAACCCCTGACCTCTATGTCATGACAAATACATGAAAACCAATAAATGTGTTTGTTTTCATTGTGTTGATTTTCACTACATTCTGTTTGACTGATCGATTACATTTCCTTTCCTATAACCCTAAGCCTAATCCTCAAAGAAAACTCTTTGCATTTTATCTTTTTGTTAAGACATTATTTTGTGGGGGCAGTTGCTGGCCTTCGCAAAAACAAACAGTCTAATCACAAATCACATATTTCAATATCGCTTGTTTTTCCTCGTTATTTAAAGAGATGTTAGAGATGTTCTCTTGATACTTATGTCGCGTCTCATTATATGTTTAGACCCTTTCTCTCAGTGCTGTAGGCAATAGCAGGCCTAAGTGTCAGGTTGACTCAGTGTCAGCTTCGTTTACTGAGTGGGTATAAACCTGAAATGCTCTATTATGCCTACTTTCCTTATTCACAGCAAGAGAGAGCAAAACCTATATAACTGGCATATCTAAAGCTACTGTATGTGTGTTTGTGTGGGGATTTACTATTATAGGGACAAAAATTGCCCCTTTGAGGACATACTCAAAAATCATTCAAAATACTAAATAATTAATGCTAAGTAGGCTAATGATAAATAAAGAAAACAATATTTTTAAAATTTTTATTAATTTAATCATTATGAAACATATGAACATTTTCTTTTTCGTGTAGGATTAACTATTCTGTAGTAATTATAATTAGCTTTATATAAAAACAAGGGATCTCTGAAAGACAAACTGCTGATCAGTGTTAACAGTTGTCCCAGACAAAGCAAACTATCTGAAATGCGTTTATGTTGCAGAAACAGAAGAGAAAATCATTTGTTTGATGATACAGTAGGACTCTGAGCAACAAGTAGGCTAGTTACAACGTCTTTACAACAAAGAGACATTTTTTTTTCATTCAGATAATTTAAGGAAAATGCAAACAAAATAATTATTAGAATAATTCAGACAAATTATATTCATATTAGGTCTTCGAAATTATTATGAAAAGACGCAATTTTACTGACACTCACCTAAAGAGGTAACGTTACGGGTCACCTGGCCACCCATTTCAGCACAGTGATGTTCACACAATAAAATCCGGCAAAAATGTCTTGATTCTGGTCTTCAGTAGCTTTGCATTTCAAATAAATAACTCTCAGTATGTGCCAGATACTCCTCTGGTGTGTGATTGTACAGCACACACGCAAACGCGCTCCCATTCAGCGAGAACCTTCAGCGAGGATTCGCATTAGCATAGGAGGCGGGGCTTGGGAGGTCTCCTGTTCACGGATTGGCTCTTGATGAGAACTAGCTTACGCGACTGGATGCTTTAGGAAGTTACTAAGCAACGTCTGAATGACCTGATTAATATATAGCAGAGACAGTAATATTTAATTTCGCATTTCAGAGGGATCCAGCCGTACATTTATCTGCGCTGCCAAAATGACAGAGATTAAAATAACTCGCACTTAAAGGATCCTTTACTATCCCCGTTGTTTTAGTAGATTGAAAAGGTAAGTGGAAACAGACGACCACTTTGACATATATTTTGATATCGTAAAATGATTTTTTGCTCTATCATGCTTGACCATAAATTTCCAGCATCACTAAATAAATCATTACTTTTTAAATAATAGTAGCCTATTGCGTTGAATAGTTATCACGGTGAGGTCAAGCTGACATACTGTGTCTTGATCAAATCAACTTCACTTCAAGTGATTATCTTATTTCTTATTGATTGAATTCAGTAGACATTTACAGTATTATTCTGTGAGTGGATGTTTGTGTATATTTAACTTAGGCCTATACACAATACCTGCAGACACTTTGTGTTTATATAAAGCATATGAAAGGTTAAAAAGACATGAAACATCCCTAAGCCAATCATGACTGAATGAACAAAGTACACAAACTCAGTGTCCTACTGAATTATGTGTTAGCGCCCTTAGCGCGGGACCCCTTTCATTCACTGCATACTGGCCTATAAAGTTATCACACAAAAAAAAAAAAAAAAGTTCAGTAAGTGATTCAGATTCAGTAACCGCTCTAAATGTCTAAATGATTCATTGAAGGATTCATCAGACATATTCAACCGGTAACTTGGCTTAACAAAAGTCATTTGTTTGTAATAAACGATACTGGCGCGTCGTGTTTGATTCACTCAAACCATCCAATAGTCATTTGTTTGTAAATCGCAGTACAGTGGCCGCGCTTAATGTTTTAGTCCCTTAAAAGAACCACGAGTCATTTATTTATGACTCAGATTCAGATTTCTGATTCAGTAAAAAGAACCGGCTCATAAGAGCCATGAGTTCCAGAATCGTTCTACTGTGGTTACGCTGTACAATTCTGATTCAGTAAAACAATAGTCGTTTATTTACGTATCGGACTACTTTGGCCATGTTGTATGTTGTCAATAAAAACTACGTCTATGTCAATGTGAATAAAATTACGTCTCTTGACATTATTTCGCTATACATTGTATTGGTATTAAACAACAACATTCAAAACACACTGCAAACTCGTATGGTTTATTTGGCCTTGGCGCTGTAGATTCACGCGATGCAGGAAAGTCATTTATATAAAGCTACAAAGAAACAGGAATAATTTTATTCTGACAAGGGAGTGTAGTTTCTCTGTCGTCCACTGAAGGGTGCCCTGCGCTCACTAAACATTTCATATAGCCGTTCACGTTTCAATCTCGCCAGTCCTCACGTTTGGATTATGCATGAACATTCTGTGCATTTTATGCATAATTTTCAACAACGCTGGTAGATGGTTGTTCTACCAAGGACAATCTTTGGAAAAGGATCAGAATTTTATTCATGCAGCTGAGTTGCATTATATGTGTGCATATGGTGTGTGTGTGTGTGTGTGTGTGTGTGTGTGTGTGTGTGTGTGTGCGTGCGCGCGCACAGGTCTTCAGGTGATATTCTGCCCCTATGCTTCCCCTCAGCACCCTCTTAGACAGTCTAATTCTGTGTCCAGTAGTTTGAACAATTTCCTCTGCACGGAAACAAAAGACATACACACATACGTGTGTGTGCGTGTGTGTGTGTGTAAACTAATATGTCCACAGCTGGAGGCTCTGGTGAAGGCCGTTTTGACACTGATTAAGCCTCTGGAGGCCTTGACAGATTCAGAAGCTTAAGAGTGAGAGAGGCTAGAGAAAGAGGAAATAAGTAAAAGGAATGAAAGTCAGACAGAGAGAAAGAAAGGGAGACAGAGAGAAAGACAGTAGTGAAAAGTTGCAGTAGTAGGAGATGGTATTGTAGACTACAGTCCAGACACTGAGTCTCGTGGCTGACCTGAATGAATGTGGAATGAACCAACTTTTGTTTGGAATATAAAGTTTGTTAAAGGATGTAGAAGTTCTTCTAGAATTTATCCATAGATACTGTGGGACAATTTTCTTAAAACTGCATTAATAATAATAATAATAATAACAATAAATAATTTAAACTACTATTAATTTCTTTGTGTAAACTTTTTAAATGAAGGACAAATGACAGAAATACATGTTTATTATTATTTTTTTTTGAAATGCTAATTTAATGAGTATGATTATTATTAATACATTTTAAGAAAATTATAGAAATAGCATTAATAATAACAATAATAGAGTAATATTAATTTCTTTATGTGTAAACATTAAATGAAGGAAAAATGGCAATAATAAATTCATGTTAAATTACTAAAATGTTTATTTAATAATAATAATAATAATAATAATTATTATTATTATTATTAATGCAGTTTTAAGAAAATTCTATTGTATGAATGTATAGAGACAACTCATGAATACAGCTGAATTTGTAAAGTTGAATAAGACATAATATAAAGTATAAATTTCACAGATGAATAACTGTTCTCCCCCAGTAGCATTGCATGCAATCTTTTTCAGGCAATTTAGGAACATCTCCCTCTCTGTCTCACTCTCAGCAAATAACTGTTTAACTGTCTGACAGCAAGCAAAGTGAAAAGAGCATGGGTCAAAAACTCACGCTAAAAAGCCAGAGTTTGATTTTTACAAGTCTAAATGTCACCACCAACAAGCTCCATGAGACTCTCGCTGTAACGTGACTGAGCAGAACTCCAGGATACATTCATAATATACAAATGTTTCAAGAATATAAAGTCTGTTGCATTGTGTCTATCATAAATACACTACAATTCAGACTCCCTGAATCTTTTAGAACATTGTCCACGAGAAGAAGAGTAACATTTGATTTGAATACTGAATAGAGCATTATGTGCTGTTTAGCAGGCAAAAGCAAATTATCTTGTTTCATTTAGAAACAGCTAAATTATATATAATTTGTGTTATTGTGTGAGGCTGTGGATTAGAGAGGACTCTGTGTGTGTGTGTGTGTGTGTGTGTGTGTGTGTGTGTGTGTGTGTGTGTGTGTGTATACATGCTTGTGTGGCCAGTATGACCTTATTAGCAGTTTAGAGAGATGTGTGAACTAAGTCTTAGAAGACCACCAACAGTGAACCCATCAGAGCCCAGCAATCAATATAGACACACACACACACACACACACACACACACACACACACACACACACACACACACACACACACACACACACACACACACACACAGCACTCATGCAGAGTGCCGAATGCTCTCTTTTATCAGCCTACGTCATAAATATCAAAGCTGTCAGTCTCAACCGGGTATGACAGCATCGCATGCATGCACCCACACTGCCACTTTAACAGGGAGAGTGAGGCCATGCCCTTCCGATGCAGACATCAAGATTTCTCCTATCTTTTATAAACTATAATTGGCATTTTTAAGCCAATGGTTCACGAACAGCAGGTTGAAGCGCCAAATCTGTATCCTGAAGCAACACCAGTGGAAAAAACACTCCCCTAATCTTTGATATAAATGCAAAGTGACTGGAAAATATCTGTGTGCTTACAGTATTTTTCAATTGGATACACACTACTGCAGCCATACACCAAGGCATCATTGCTCATGCTAATGTGCTGGAAACAAATACCATTTCTGCAAAACTGTTGACACGTTCTTATTGCCTTCACACAATTTGCAGTTCTTGTGCACTGTTCAAAACTCCATGCACAACTTGTGTTCATTTCTCATTAAGAGTCCTTAAAAGCCAATGAGATAATGCAGATTAAGACATCTCACTTATACAAACATAACCAAAATGATACTAATATCCATTGTCTTAAATATCTATGTTACATTATTACTCAGTGAAATAAAAAAGTTTTTTTAATACAAATTCTTCATTGCTCATTTTAAAATAATAATAATAATAATATGCTAAACAATGGTTCTTTTCAAGTTACACCATCTAGACATTTGTTTTTTTTCTTTAATGCAAACAAATAACCTTTTTAATGTCTTCAAAATAAAATAAAAACGAACAAACATATAAATAATGACCTTGATAGATCAGTCAACTTTTCCCTCTATTGTATGGAATTTTTTTTTGTGTCTTTATTTTACTTTTTACTCTATTCTATTTTTGACACACAAGTAATTCCATAGGAACCAAGGCTGCGAGGAATAGACAAAGTTTTTACAATGTGACACAATATAAAAGTCCTAGATCACATCATTTTCACAACTTTAAAAACTTTTTTTTGAAAGACATTTCATCAGCTGAGTATGTTTTTAAACAACAGCACAATATGACGCTACCCCGACTAAGGTCTATTGCTCTTTGTCGATTTTCGCTATAACTAAAATCTTTTTTTTCCATTTGTTGCTATTTGTCCCTTTTTGTGTGATTATTACTGGATCCTTTGGTTCTGACTGCTGTGTGTAAAGACTCAAAATCTTATGTCACATACAGCATACAATGAAATAAAAATAGTAAAAAAGTAAATACATCCTAAGCAGAGCAACAATAACAGTATATTCTTCTCAGTGTTTTATAAGATTTGTGTGTATTTTGAGGAAACATTATTTTATGTGGGTATCCAATTCAAATATACTTTAAAACACACAAGAATGTCACATTATACTTGAAATCCTTCAGCTGACCATTTGTGTTACAAGTGGTTACTAAACCAGACTAAGTCCAATGAACCTGAACCACAAAAGAACACATCTCTGCTCTCTTCCCCTCCCACTTTCTCACCACCATATTCACTAAATGCCCCTCTGGGGTAACATCAGCACTGTTACTGTGTGCCTGAGCCACATCTTTCTGCTCCAGCGCACATTCTGCTCATAAACCTCATACATAAACAACATCAGTCGTGACTTGTGATGGACCACAAGGCACATTTTTGTTGTGTTCTTGGGCTGGATGAATTTCTTAACATCAGAGAAGTGATGCTTCCAGAGAAGTGATGCTTCCAAATGCACACTAGGAACAGTGTCACATTGTCTGGTTTCATTATGTTATGGTGCATTTTTTAATGTTAAGTGCCTTTCTAGGGTGAAAGTATTTACTCCCAGGGGAAGGTCTCAGGGCCTGCAGTACATGCTTGGCGTCTTACATCAGTGGCATTGATGGAGGTATAATGTGAAAGGTCTAAAAGTGATATGAAATCTCACAACAAACAGGCTGTGTGAAATGCTATGTTCAAGTCTTTCTGAAGAAGTTCAGCGTTCGGAAATCACAGTTACAACATGTTGTGTGTAATATGGTTCGGAATGAAGGGGCCATAACAAAATAAAGAACTAACAATCCACATTAGATGTGCAATTGAGTGTATTTTATCATCTGCCACAGAGAATTATGGAAAATGTAGTTTGGTAGTTTCACACAATGTAATTTCACACAAGCCTACTAGATGAGGAGCAGAAATAATATAGTTAAGTAAAACTAGAACCATAAAAACATTTTCTTTACTTGAAATAAAATCAATGGTAACTAAATAAATAAATGTTACAAATATATTTTTATTTCTGCTGGCTACCAAGGCAACATCTCTAATTTTTACTTGCTGTACTAGGCGTAAAATAAAAATAATAAACACTATATAGAAATATTCCTACTTAAAAAAATCACTATGACAACACAACAAAATTACTAAAACTTTAAGATTAAATTTAAATGGAAAAAGATTAAAAAAAAAAAAATCAACATCCATCAACACTACATGAACTAAAACTTTTCATTCACAATTACAATTAATGTCTTTATGGTGTTCATTTGCATTTCAACAGGATTTTAACAGTGAGCTACCTACACTGTTTTTATGAAAAAAAAAAAAGAATTAATAAATGTTTCATAATGACAGAGAAAGAAACATTTTTGGAGAAGTCTGTCTGTGTTCATCTTTTGCATGGGTTATTGATGCAAACTTCCATTTTCTATTTATTCGTTCACTTTTTTTCCAGAAGCTTTTATGGAAAAAAAAAAACTTTCAATCAAGGTTCATGTTGTATTCAGAGTTTATTTGATCAATATGCCTGTTCCTTGGGAATCAATCACATGACCTTGCCGTTGCTAAAGCCATGCTCTTCAATTGAGCTACAAGAACAATAATCATTTATGTATACTGACATGCAATGGAAATTTCTTCTACTAATAATGAACTAAAAGTGAACTAAAAGTGCTCTACAGAATCATTACGATCCTTCAATAAACTAAGAAAACTCTATAAAATTACCTGATTTTCATGTTTTAAAATGTCGTAATGCCACAATACAAGCACACAGGCAAACAGAAATGAACAAATATAACACGCCATGGGAGTGGAAGACTAATTACAAATAGACATCTTGAGGAAAAATAACTATGAAAATGCATATTCCCACTCCCCCCAAACTGGCTGGCCAACTGGTGTTTTAAAACCTTGCTTTCACACCAAAACAGCTGTCAGTAATTGGCAGCGGTAAAGACAGAAGCTTTCTCATTGGTGGAGGTGGCAGAGTGTGGCCAGGCCAATTAGAGAGTTATCAGTTCTTTCACTGCCAATTGGACACACTCCCAGCTTTCTATCTAGTGGGACAGAGAGCAGTAAAAAACATGCAACAAATGGTTCAGAATAGTACACTGCTATACTCCCAGAAAAAGAGTACAAAGCTGTCACTGGGTTGGTACAAAACCTAAAAGGTACATTTCGTACCTTATTTACACCCAAATAGTACCTTAAACTTACACATTAGTACTTTAGGCTTACATATTAGTTTCTAAAGTGTAAATATTAGCAAGGGTGCCATCCCAGTTTTTCCCTTTTTTTCTAGTGTACACACTTTTTTTGCAGTGTGCAAATATATGCTCAGAATGACATTTGTCAAAATGTGCAGAATATAACCACAGCACATAATCAAACATTCATTATTTATTTTTTCTGGATGCCAGATATTGAATTATAAGAACATGTATGTAATGAGGTCATACAGCAGACTAGCATACTACTGTTTGAAATGTACTCTGTGTTACATCAATGCATAATGCAAGTTGTTTAATATATAATTTACAGTGTTTATAGCCACTGAGTGCTAAATATCCAATTAAATATCCCAGAAGAGATTACCATGTCTGGATATTTATACTTTATAGACATATTTTATGCAGACTCTAAAGGCATACACAATGGCAGCAAGCAAACTGCAGGGTTAAAACTAACAAAATTGCAGTCTGCATGACTGACATTTTGTTTTTAGATATCTGATTTGCATAAAATGTTTTGGGTTAAATATTATTTTCTCCAGTGCTAAATGACAGAACTGTTTTACATGGATCAACAATTAAGAACATACAAAGTCACACTCATCACCCAGACAGGCTGCAGCAGTACAATACTGAAATGAGTGACAGCAGGTAAAGGGCATCTGTGTCTCAGCATCAGAGAAAATGCTTCTGAGACTTTCTATCTGTAATTTGCAGGAATAACATGACACATTTATGACAAAACTGTATGTATGTTAACACAATTCAAATCCTTCAAACAACTGGTTCATTGACTAAACAACTGATTGAATGGGTCACATATACATTACTGTTCAAAAACTTGGGATCAGTAAGATTGTAAAAAGGATCTTATGCTCACCAAGGCTGTATTTATTTGATAATAAATTCAGTCTAAACAGTAATAATGTGAGAAATAATGTTTTTTTTTTGTTGTTGTTGTTTTAATATCTTTTAAGATTAATTTTCAATCATCAATGTCACATGATCATTCAGAAACCATTCAGATATGCTAAATGGTATCAAAGTTTAAAAGATAAAAGTTTAAACAAACAGCATCTGTTGAAATGATGCAGAAGTCTTTACTGTCATATTTGGTTGAATTTAATGCATTTTTGCAAAATAAATAAATAAATACATTTATAAAAGAAAAAAATCACTATTACAAAAGAATTGTTTACCCAAAAATGTAATTTTTCTCTCCTATTCATTTCATTCAAATATTCCTTTAATGTCAGACATAAATGACATAAACCTGTTAAAAATAAACTAATAAACAAAATTAATAATTTTTGATTTGTCTCATATTTGACATTTGCATCTCTTACTCTCCTGTTTAAATGAGATGAAACTGCTTTGAAACAATCTTTATTTTATAAAGTGCTATAAAAAATAAAGGGTACTTGACATGTCTCAAGTGTATTTTTTCATATTTTTTTCAATAAGAAAATGTGATTTCTGATTCAATGACCCCTTTACTGCAGTTCTATGCGTGTGTTCTCTTATTAGCATATGTTCAATGCTTTAATACCTCCAAAGCAGTTTAGGCAACTCAGAATGTCATGTCTCGTTTATGTGCGCGAGTGATTTTCAGTGGTGTGGTGTCAGAGTTTGAACTGTTTCTGGCAGGTGACGTACCCTTTAGGGATTCCTCCTGAAGAGCACGTTTGATGTCGTGGTGTATGAAATTTTGGCATTTTACCTGTAAGCCTTTTTTTTTACCCTGTCATTAAAGTTTCAAGGTAAAAGAACCATAAGTACAAAAGACAGAAAGACTAAGAGAGAGAGCTGTCAGAAAGATACGAGATAAACTATAATCAATCACAACTACTAACCGTCCTGTCTGTACAGCCAAGGTTGGCTCATAAAATACAGGTTTTCATAGCCGCGGACATTGAGCGACTGTGATTCCTTTACATTTTGTTCTCCATAAAACAGAAATTTTACTGGTGCATTTATGCATTAGGACATCAGTCTTTTATTTACACTCTTCACTTCAAGCCATCATCAAAAACTGGCAGGAAATTTGGGTCGATATATAGCAATGCAACTTTAAAGGCTTTAAGTGTTGAGTTCACACACACACACACACGTACACACACATCTCCAGCTTATCTGAAAATACAGAGCAGAGAAATGTTCCATTAGGAAAAATAAACATGTCAGATTTGTACATGAGTCAACACGTACAATGAAATAATATATAAAAAAATTCAAGTTGTCAAGGCTGTTGGAAAGAATGTGTGTCTCTGCACTAATGTGTGTGTGTGTGTGTGTGTGTGTGTGTGTGTGTAAGATTATTTCTGTCAGTTCTTTTATCTCAAAGCCCACAATACTTCTCTAAACTGAGTTTACAGAACAGACAGGTCTGATCCAAGTGAAGGCACAATGGGAAATTCCTGCAAACTCTTAATATGGGATAAATCTCTCATTTTACATGACATAAAACCTTTTTGTAATCTTTTTCTGTTCCTTTATTTTTGCACTCTCTTCCTCTCTCTCCTCTCTTCTTTCTCATAAGCGATGGAGCACGGGTGTGAATTTAGATTTTCTTGTTAAGATCGGCTTGTTTGCAGCTCAGTGATTTCACTGGTGGAGGAAATGAGAATGAGCTCGACTGAGAGATGACAGGACAGACATGGGCATAAACACAGACACCCAAGAAGGAAAAACAAGAAGGCACGAAACAATTATGCACAGTGAGTGATCCGGCGTGGAGCCGTCAGGATGGACAGACAGACAGGCAGGCAGGTGAAATGCACAGTTTAAGAAAGGGCAGAAATACGAGGGCCTACTCTGACAGGAGAGAGTAATTGTCTTTGGAAAAAGAGAGTAAAGAGCGAGGGGAACCGTGAGAAGGTAGGATAGAATGGAAGGAGAAAGCGTTTCTGTAATTCAGAGATGAGATCAGACCCCTGGACCTTAAGCACACACATGGACACACACACACACACACACACACACCTGGAAACCTCACTCAACCTGACGGAGAGTTTTAAGCTCACAGCTCCGAGACTGGACACACGCCAAGCTCATTACAAACAGAGCCCCCTCCCTCAGCTCCCATCTCTTGTCTCTCTCTCTGCTTTTAACAGGTTACACCCTCTCTCTGCAGGAGGAACCTTTGGCCTCCACTGCGATGAGTTCTGTAATGGATAAAACTGGGCTTACACACGCACACACATACATCTTGGTTTCAATGAAACCAAAGGGAATCATGTTCCTATAATACTGCTGGATGTCCCCATGTCCCTGAAGCCCTGATAGATAGATAGATAGATAGATAGATAGATAGATAGATAGATAGATAGATAGATAGATAGATAGATAGATAGATAGATAGATAGATAGATAGATAGATAGATAGATAGCTCAGACACAATTAAATAAAAAAAGTTTATAACTTACTTAATTGAAAAAAAAAACCCATTAAACTTAAGAATGGTCAAAAAGATTTGAATCTTGTTGTACAAACTTTATATAGCATATAAATAAATAAACTGTTTGTACATCAAGACTGAGGCAAACCTTTTTGACCATTCATTTTTAACAATTTTTTGTACTGTTTTTATACCCGTCCAATATATCAGACTGCAGTCAACTAATGAAGACACTCAACTTTAACACCATAATAAAAATAAAATGAAATAACTTCACATTAAGTTACTTTATAAAAGCATTACACAAAATGCATTCTGTGACAGCATTTTCAAGAATTGTGTTGCATTAGCTCATATGAGCAAATTAAACAAGTAAACAACAGGGTATTTTTTAGTATAGATGGATGGCTGGATAAATTAAATACAAAAGTTCTATTAACATACTAAAATATTATTAAATGTAAGAATTATCAAAATGATTTGTGCTTTGGATATTGTTGCACCTTTTAAAATTATGCATCCTAAGATCCTAAAAACAGAGCCCTGGTTAAATGATATCACTCAGGCTGTCAGATGTGAGTGCAGGAGAGCTGAACGTCAGTGGAAGAAAGACAAGCTGCAGGTGTCTTTTGACATTTTAAAGGAGACCTGGAATAGATAACCAAAAAACTCTTAAAGCAGAGTAAACAAAATGGTATTCTTAATAATTCTCATAATCCTAAAGCACTCTTTAGTAAAATTAATGCAGTGCTAAATGCCTCTCAGCCTACTTTTTCTTGTGTCTCCTAAAACCTGCAAAAGCTTTTTACAATTCTTTGTGGATAATGTAGCAGTTGTGGATAATGTAAAGCACACATTATACCTCCTTCTGCAAACCCCTCTATCCCGGCCACTTGCTCTGCTGTTTTTGACCAGTTTGAGCCAGTGTCTCTTTCTTTCTTGAAAGATGTTATTAATCGGATGAAACCCGCTACTTGTCCCACAGATGTAGTTTCTACTCATTTTTTAAAGGAGGTTTTTGATACCATTGGGCATGTAGTTCAAGAAATTATTAATAGCATTTTTACTTTAGGTGTTCCCTTAGATTTTAAACATGCTGTGGTTCAACCTCTGATAAAAGCACTCCTTCCATTTGGAGTCCCTCAATGCTCTGTCCTTGGCCCAATGCTGTTTTCCCTGTATATGCTCCAAGTAGGATCCATTCTCAGGAAATATAACATATTGTTTCACTGTTATGCAGATGACACACAAATGTATCTGCCATTGAAATGGGAACATGCCAGTTCTTTACAACTTCTGTATGATTCCCTCAGAGACATTAAAGATTGGATGGGCCCATTTTTTTTTTTTTTTTTTTTTTTTTTACATTTTAATAATAGTAAGACTGAAATTATGATATTTGGTCCAAATTGTACTAACAAGGTCTCTAACATTGATCTGGGCCCTTTGCTTTCACATGTTAAATCCACTGTTAAAAACTTGGGTGTAATGATGGATATGGATTTTAAACTTGAGAAACAGATAAACTCTGTAGTAAAGTCAAGTTTTTATCAGTTATCTAAAGTTAAGACTTTTCTTTTTCCATTTAATGATTTTGAAAGGCTTATACATGTTTTTATTTAATCTTGTTTAGACTATTGTAATGCCCTCTGTGTTGGTCTCAACCAGGCCTCACGATTGCAGTTAGAATGCTGCAGCTCGACTTTTAACTCGAATGTGCAAACGGGAAAATGTTTCCTCCAATATGGCTTCCCTACACTGGCTTCCGGTCCCTTTAAGAAATGATTTTAAGGTTTTAGTGCTTGCTTATAAATCCTTAAATGGCCTAGCCCCAACCTACCTTTCTGATCTTATACAACTGTATGTTCCATCCAGGTATCTGAGGTCTGCTGACCTTATGTTGCTGGCAGTCCCTAGAGTAAGACTAAAGCACAGGGGAGATCGTGCCTTTGCAGTAGCTACCCCTAAACTCTGGAATTCAGTCTGTGGGGATGGCCCCAACTCTGTCTGCTTTTAAAACCAGTCTTAAAACACATTTTTATTCATTGGCATTTCATTTAGTTTGAGAGCTCTGTTTTTTCATTTTGTCTTTGCTGTTTTGTTTTTCTAATTGGTAATGTACAATACTATGTACAGTATACCTTATTGTTATGACCCAGCACTTTGGTCAACTGTTGTTTTCAAATGTGCTGTAGAAATAAACTAAACCTGAAACTTGATTTGTTTCATAACTTGATAACTTTTTTTTTTTTATCATTTGTTTATATTTATTTAATGCCCACTAAGCAGTAAATCAGACTACGCTCATCTGATGAAGTTACTCTACTCCAACACCACATTAAAAATAAAATGACGTTACATTACCTTAAAAAAAAAGTTTTTATAACTTTGGCTTTTATCAAACAGTGGCTATTATATTTTTTTTCTGACATGCAACAACCTTATTTTAATTTTGTAGAGTACTAAATTAAACAAACTACATGAATGGGTGATGTTAGATGAAAAAGTAATGCTTAAATCAAATGCTGAAGTGTCTGTGCTGTTATGGATCTAAATTTGAATAAATCCGGTTACAGCCAACAAAAATTATTCATGTTGCCCCAATGCAAATGGATTAAGTCGATTTTCAATTTAAAAACTTTAATTGACTGAACTCAATTAAATTTAGTGGCAAAATGTTCAAGAATGGTTGCATTAGCTCATTTTAATTGAGCAAATTAAACAAGAAGCAGCAAGAGGTTTTTGAGTATAGACAGACAGATAGATAGATAGATAGATAGATAGATAGATAGATAGATAGATAGATAGATAGATAGATAGACAGATAGTGTGCATAATGAATTGCACAGTAAGCAGTGTGCATGGTATTCCCTTCCGAACAGCCATGTGTTATAAACTGCAGGCTTGTTGATCTCTATCATAACATGAAGCTGTATGTCTTGTGTCTCTGCAGCTCTGACTGCTGTTAATAACATAATGATAGTGAAGAAAAGTGAAGGGTTGTTTCTTCTGTGTATACTCTCAAAGAGTGATAATCTCCATCCCCCGCTGTCTTTCCCACACAAACTTCTGTATGTGTACACACACTTAGTGTTACTCGTTCATGATGCGCTGTGAGAGTGCACCATTTCATCTGCTTTCTCTTTTGACATCCATTTAAACATCACTTGCCAAATGGAAAACACACATACAGACAGACTCAAAAATAAAAACACTCACAAAAAACACTCACATCTTTTCATTCATAGCACCATCTCAGAAAGCACAGCAGAACAACAATGTATTGTATCTGAGGACGCAAGAAGCCTCCTGTAATAGAAGCTGTATCTGAAGAACAAAAAACTTAGGAAGTCTTTAAAAAACAACTCTGTCTCTCTGTGTGTTAAAGGCAGGAAGTTAATAGTGACTAACTTTCACTACTGTTCAGAATTTTGAGGTCTGTAATATTTTATGTTTTTAAAAGAAGTGTCTTATGCTCACCAAGGCTGCATTTATTTGATCAAAAGCACAGTAAATAAACATTATAAATAAACATTAATAAACATTGTAAAATGTTATTACAATTTAAATGACTGTTTTCTATTTAAATATATTTTAAAATGTAATTTATTCATGTGATGGCAAGCAGTCATTACTCCAGTCTTTAGTGTCACATTATCCTTCAGAAATCATTCTAATATGCTTATTTGTTGCTCATACATTTATTATTAGTGATGTTGAAACTGTTCACTATTTTATTTGCAGGATAGTTTGATGAATAGAAAGTATTATAATGAAAGTAGTGTTATCGATTCAATGCATCCGCGCTGAACAAGTATTATTTTCTAAAGTACTAAAATCTGCTCCCAAACTTTCGAATGGTATTGTACATTTTAGACATAATAGTTCCACTTACTCTGTATATTTTTGGCTCTACTAATGATAATAATTTCAAACAGAATTAATAATGGGCATCCAAGCAAAAAAAAAAAAAGAAGCTTCCTTGTTTAAATCCTTGTTTTGGAAGAATCAGTTGACTGAATAATTCAGTGACTAACTCATAAAGGCAGTCACTTGATTAATTTCTGAACAAATGATTCAATGAGTCAGTGATAAAGAATGTGTAATATCATAAATGTCTGCGTTTTTGAATGAAATGATTAAGTGAATGATATTATGAATCATAATGACAGTCATTTGTTTTGTCCCTGCATGAATCAGTGTGTTTGAATGAATCAGTCGAGAAGTCACCTACTTCTTTCTGGGACACGCAAACACAGATAAGTGGAAACCAACAGTGAAAAGTCCCAGTGCTGCCAATTAAATTTGAGGACTGAAATTAATTGTTGTTCATATATTTTTTTTTAAGTCAGCATTTCTCTTTTATTCAAAATGAACGATGGGTGCTTTGACAGTGCAAATCGTCGTTAGTGTGAACGTTCCATTCGAATCTGGACAAATGAGGTATCTTCAGAAGAAGCATAATTAAACTGCCTTCCTTTGGGAAGAGTTTTCACGACGGGAGCGCACCTAAGATGCCTACAGAGACGGCTCACTGCTTGTGAGAGACAGACAGGGAGAGATCAATAAAAAATGATGGCATTGACGTCTTCAAACATTTACAGCAGGGTAGCTGGATGAAACATTAGTTTTAAAAACGGTTCCCATATTATAAATCATTCATTTAAAGAAAAAGAAGCACAGTTCTAATGACAGTCTAAAGATTGGGTGTCCACACTGTGGAAATGACTGAATATGCATACAACTGATGCACAAAAGCATCTAAAAGCCAGATGTTCACAATGACACAAAATTAACTAAATGAAACGCTTTTTGATGCGACTACACCAGTATGTATGTGTCAGAATAAGCCCATTTGATATTCATGCTTTTAAGCCACTGTCACCGGTTTTTGATATATGCTTTTGGTTCACTGCTTTCAGGGTGAGAATTTGCCACATAAATATATTTGTATGTTGTTATTTTCTCCTTTCCGGAGATGAATGATATGTGAGATGAATTCTAAGAATAAGGTGATGAAATGATTCAGGGATGAGGGAACAGAGTGATACAGAGAGAGAGGGGATGGAGAGGTGTGAGGAATTTCGGCGTCCCAGAAATCAGACCTGCATGTGTTTATTTACCGTCATCGTGATTAGAGTTTCTAATAGCAGAAAGCTCAAATATCAAAGCTCGACCTGACAAGATTGAAAAAAAGTGCCGATACAGACGCAGAATTGATCAGCAAAACTCTTTTTGGGTTTCTTACATCAATAACATACACACGTACTCTCGCAGGTACACAGGAAGACAGACAGACGGACTGATACACCAGTACAAAGATTCACATTCGTGGGTACACAGGCAGGCTCACAATTAAAGGTGCGCTTTATACACGGCAGCGATCCAAAACACGTGTTTACAGGATGTGAGCTAATTGATTTTTGGTTTTGAGCACGTATATGAGAGATATTACAATTCACTGTATGTAAGCCGCCTTATCGGCCTTACCACAGGTCAGCCCGAGGCGATCTGCCGCCTCTAATTTATGCTTCAGTCATACTGCAGATCCATCAGTATACAATCGGTGCAAAGCCAGTCAACCGGAGAAAGTCGAAATTCCTGGGATAAATTAAACCTGTGATCATGGAGTCCTAGAAAATCAAAGGCTCCAGTAATGCTGACCTAGAGTCTATTGCAAAAATTAGTCTCTCTCATGCGCACACACTTAGATGGAAGTCAGATGAGGGTTTAATTGGCTCCGTTGAATTAATTACATATTTGAGTACTGCCGAAGAACATCAGTCAGAATTAGCCACGGCGTGAGGGGCTTAAACACCCAACGAGAACCCGCCGAGCACGTTTGGACGCGGGTTCGCGGTGCATAAAGATAACAAGGGAAAAACAAATAAACATTAGAAGGCTTTATTGCCCTCAAACTCACCTGAACCAGACGATTATAGGGAGCTGAGAAATTGTAACACTGAGCTAAGGTAATTTGATGGAGTCATTATGGAGATAAAACTACGGGAGCATTTCAAACAACACCCAGGGGATGGCGCTTAATATTCAGTAGACATTTAGAGGAAAAACACCCTTTCGCATTCACAAACCTATTGCTAGTTCTCAGCACTGGTCATTTTTCCACTTGGTTTAGAGTTTGTTAATTAGGTGTAATCCTGGGGCAGGTTTACCTTAACGAGCTCCCGCAAGGGCTCTAAACGAGACCTTAACGAGAACCCTTGATTAAAGTTCCCTCATTAGCATATGAAGAGCTATTCAAAGACTATGAGCCTCCTAATGCTACAAAATACCACCAGCTTTAAGGAACCGCAGCTTTCTAAGCATCCTGTTCATCACAGGAGGGTTTTACAGGTTTTACACGTCTCCACACACACATTCAAAGAAAGAAAGAAAGTGTTCATCAAAACAGGGTGCTTCCAAATGACTTTGAGTGGTTCCAGGCATTATCCTATATTAATATCTAATACACATTTCATCTGTAACTTCATTTGTTAAATTATCATGAAATTAGCTAAGTAATCCTAATGACTGACGATATTCTGCAGATGGGTGTTTAATGAGAGGATAAGCTTCTCCATCCCCTCAGGCTCTGAGAGATCAAGACTTTAATGTTTATATCAAAGAGTGAAGAACTGTGATTTACGCATAAACCCATGGAATTTATTCTTGATGGCAAAATAGAAGAATCCTAAAATTGCGGAGCTGCACACATCTGTGTCTTAATAGTGTGTGTATGAGAGTGAAAGATTTCTTTCTTTTTTGGCTGGCCTGAAGGATAGGTCATCATAATATCATTCCCTCTCATTTATACCGCGAAAGATCAATGGAACTCACTTGCTTTCATTTTTTTCTGGATCTTTCAGCACAGACCTCGACTAAACGACAGACCTCGATTTGTTTTGTGCCAGATTTGAACATGTGACATTTTCAGGAAAGGGGAACTATGAGTGTTAGCTTGTGAGCTAAAGGCCAAACTTTTCACTCATTAGATGGGGTTCACAGGAGAGATGTGCCGTGGAAGTATTAATGGTGGTTTTTCAGAAATCATGAACAATATCTATAATTTTAAAGGCATAGTTTACCCCAAAAGGAAAATTTTGTCCTTTGTTACTCATGTCGGAACTGTTTTCAATACAATTACAGTGAATGGAGACTGAAGCTTGCAAGCTTCAAAAAATTGCAATGCAGCAAAATGGTCCAATTGTCTTTTGCATACAATAACTTTGTGTGACAACAGACTGTTACTGTGAACCGAATCAAAGATTCAGTGAAAAGATCTGACTCAAAAGAATGATTCATGAACAAATCATTCAGGAGTGCATTTCCCATACAACGATGTAACTTAGTGATCAACCACCATACGATGGACTGTTGTGGAAACAAACTAGCTAATCACGACATTTTCCCAAACATGGTCGTATCTCTGTCATTTGAACCACAATTGCTTATCAATATAGGGCCGTTGTTAATGACGTCACATGCATGTGGTGGAGTAATAACTACTGCTAATGAATTGATTCGAGATCTCTGAGATGCTGCTTTGTAGAACATGGTACCCTAAGACTAATTTACTATTTTTTAATTTTGGTTTATTTGATGTTTGATTCATTGTGGGTTCACTCTTACGTCATACTCTGGCGTTCCGGGGTAGTAATGCACATGCACACTCTTCAAAAATGGCACTTATTGAGGATGTGCAAATTATTTAGAGTTTAAAATACAGAAATACTTTATTAATCCCCAGAGGGAAATTAGGTATATTTAGATAGAATGGAAGATATAGATTGTACTGTGAACAATTAATTCAGGCTGGTGTCAGAAGTCAGAATTCAGAAAGGGCTTTATTACCAAGTGTGCTTACAAACAAAAGGAATGTGAATTGATGACATCCAGTGCAGAAGAAAGTCTGGACATTCATGATCACAAGTCATGTCATGAACCGAATCAAAGATTCATTGGAAAGAACAGACTCAAAATAATTCATACTGATTTTGTATACCAAATCAATGATTCCAACAAAAAAAAGCGGACTCCCAAAAATTATTGGGTCACAAATAGGACGTGCTACTTACCTCATTAAAGCACGTTTAAAAAGCATGTTAAAAATATTCAGTCTCACACAATGTCATTGTATGCCTTTTAGAAAGTATGCTTTATGAGGACCACATTTATGATTCTTTCATATATATATATATATATATATATATGTGTATATATATATATATATATATATTTTTTTTTTAAAAAGCTTCAGGCATGTTTATTGTTATTGCATGGAAAAGAACATGGAAGCCATCATAAAAATGTACTCTTTCTTAAAGTAAAAGAAGAATGATTTGGAACGGTAGTAAAATAATGAGAGAATATTCATTGCTTATTAATATTCAGAATATATTCATATTAATACTCAGCAAAAGCACCAAAATCTAGATAATAATCAAAATAAAAAATCAACACTTTTTTTCACAATTACGATGTCTTTGTTTCTGTGGAATTTTTGTAAAATTGGCACCATAATGAGTCTGTTATTGATCCGACCAACAGACGTCTCACACTCCTAGATCAGAGCGTCTTTCTCACTGCCCTCAGAGACACATAAAGAGATTCATTTTCACCAGCGTTTGATCTCACAGATCCACTCAGAGACTGAACGAAAGGAGCCGACCAACACACTCTCTCACTCGCACACATGCACACACGCTCACTCATTTTCTCCCTGTCTCTCACAGGCGCACACAACCTCTCCATACTTTCATTCTCTCCTCCAGGGCTGTGAAGTTCCATCAGAGCTACTTCCTCTCTGATTTTCTGTGTTTCCTGTGCCATAGTGTCTGATATTTCTCATGTCCAGCGGCACACCACAGGTTGAAATTGTTGTCAAAAGTCGCACAAGAAAGAGAAGAAGAGAGATATGTGGGAGAAAGAAGATCAAAGTCTGCTCTTTATTTTACTGCCTTTGGACTGGATTTGCAGCTTATCAGGTCTACAATGTGTATGTAGAATATGATAGATTACTTAAGGGTTTAAATATTTTTAAATAATCATTGAAATATGAGTAAGTAAGAGGGAATGAGAGAGACACAGAAACATGAAGGAGTTAAAAGGCACATTCTTCCAGTGAGATTTTGTTGCAACCATAACTCTGAATGGAAAATTTAATTGCATCATTGGAAATATACTTGGATATTTGTCTCAAACACTCAGACAATGTTATTAGAACATACCAGGAAGGTGATGCCAGAAAAAAGAAGTCAGCCAGCAATTAAAGAGAATAAGAACTAAAATCACACTATAGAGCGAAACTTTCTGACAGTCTGATTCTCTTTGGATAATAGCATACTGTCTCATTCAGACCCACACAATTCAATCTAATGTAGTTTCAAGACAACAGTTAAGCCTTCAAACACATCCCTTCTATCAGCCAGTTCTGAGGCCAATTAAAGCAACCATAAGAGAAATATAGTATAATAAAGTCTGAAGTGTTCAAATGTTTTAGAACAGAGAGAACTGAGAGATGGGAAGATTAAAAGAGATTGATAAATACTGCAAACTCATCACACTCATACAAATGCACACATGCTAGTTTTTTCTATTATTTTCAGATCTAATGATATTTTCTATATCCAATAATCGAGGGGTTTTCAAACTTATAGATCATCTCAAACTCTCAGCCAACCCAAAGAACCTCTAGTATGAAAACTAGATTTTCTTAGTAGGTCTGTAGTATTTGTGTATCTTTAATTATGGACATTAATGCTTGAAATAATACTAGTTTTAAAGCTTAATAAATGTGGTCGTTTTTAAAAATGTCATTAAAAAAACTCCATGTTTTATATAGCCTTATGCATCGAAGCCCCTCGGCGTATCTTCAGGACCAGTTTGGGACTGCTGGCTTACTTAATGTTTGTGATTTCAGGTTTTACAATCCATTTGGGGACACACACGGTAACCCACAGAAGGGCAATAATAAAAAGTATTAATAATTATACTATGTCAAAACAAACTACTATAATAAGCATAATGGGTCATAAACATAATTTGTTAAATATAATGTTCAGGGTTATTGTATACAGTACACAAAACTGCATTAAATCAATAATAGTGCATAATAATACATAAGTTAAATTTCTATTTTTGAAATCTAAAAAATGTTAGTTTATTACATTTAGTTTCTACAACAGAATACTGCATTAATATTGTACTATTGTTATTATAGCATTGATATCAGTGTTAGTAAAAAAGTGATATATTTAAAATACATTTATTTAATACTAAGTATAGTTCAAATATATTAACAAATTTAGTAACATTGTTCAAGATGTCTTAAAAATTCTAATTAAACTTTATTTGGAGTACTACTTGTGCACAATGCACATTTCTTAATATTAAGCCTAAAATGTGTTTTAATGTCACTATTAATGAGGACTGTGTGATCTACGAATAAGATCTGTCTTTAAATGCAAGATATTTCAAGTGTACCTGAAGTATACTTCCAATAGTTCCGCATTAGCGCAATCAGATATACTTAGGTATATATTTAGTTGGACTTCAGCACTATACTTCCACACAATTAAAATGCATTAAGTACAAAATTAGCTGTTCCAATTTAGCAGACTTTAAGTACACCAGTTTACCAAAAGTACAATTGCAGGGTATTTTCGTTAAGTACATAAATATATAAATCTATTTGTAGTATACTTAGCATGAAATAAATTTAACTGGTCACTTTATTTTAAGGTCCAATTCTTGCCATTAAAAAACAATTAACTTTTGCCTCAATAAACTCCAAATTTATTTTGTGTTATTCCTATGCATGTATGCACTACCATGTTTGTTTGCACCGTATATCCATACTTTCTTCTGCACTGGAAGCTCCTGTCGTCAAGTCAAATTCCTTGTGTGTGTAAACATAATTGGTAATAAAGCTTTCTGATTCCTGATTTTCTGATTTCTAATTTGCTGCTTATTAACATTTAGTAAAGTAGTTGTTAAGTTTAGGTATTGGGTAGGATTGTGAATGTAGAATATGATCATGCAGAATATGTGCTTTATTAGTATTAATAAACAGCCAATATGTTGATAGTAGGCATGCTAGTAAGCAACTAGTAAATATTGAGAATTGGTCCCTTACTAAAGTGTTACCATGCATTTCAGATACATTTCAGTATATTTATTTTTCACTAGTGTAACTAAAACTAAAAGGAAAACTATTTTAAAAAAATATTTAATTTTTTTTTTATTTAAATAAAGCTGAAATAAAACAAAATACAAATATTAGATGAAAACATAATCTTGAAAAACTTGAAAATCAGAAATATTGCCACGACTACTAACTGAAATAAAATGTTTACTGTACAGTGAAGTACTAAAATTACTAAAACTAAAACTTAAAAAAGAACCAAAGCTAAATAGAATTATATAGAATTAACTAAATTACTGAAGCTAAAAATGTAAAAATAAGAACTCATTCTAAATCCTGATAAACATTAAAGATATATAAATAATACTAATAAATAATACTAATATTTTAATACTTGATATTTTGACTTAAGACACATCATGGATCTGTGATAGTGTTTTAATGAACATATATCGCTAAATGTCCTGACTCATTTGTACAAAGAGTTCAGATGAGGCAAAGGTACTCTGAAATCCCTTGAGAGGTTAAAGTGTGTGTGCTTGCATGTCAAGTCAGATGAGTGTCAGACTGCACTTGAACATTTGGCCATTTAAATGAGGATAATTATATATGATCTGACTCAAGTGCATCTGTATAAGGGCTACATGTTCTCTTATGTGTGTGAATGTGACTGTATGTAATTATGTATGACTGGACTCATCTGCCCCCTGAAAGCATCTAAACATCAATAATTCCTCTAAGAGTCCTAAGACATACTCATTCATGTTCACATTCACACACCCATGTTCATATACACTGTACAGTACATCTATCTCCCTACAAAGAATAGAGTTTCTTATCAAAAGCATATTAAATCTTGACTAGCCAATAGCCCTGCAGAACGGGGGTCACACAGGGTCACAGTAAACATTACAATAACATCACCCACAAAAAGTCTAGTGAAATATTGTGGGACCTGAAATCAACAGATCTTGACCCTCATATAATATCATAAATAAGCAAAATAAACGATCTCCCTCACAGCACACAAGACGCTCCCGTATTCGCTTGTTATCATTCACATATTCACAGAAGTGAGAGAAAAAGACATAAAGTCAGAGGACGGAAATTAAAGAGAATTATTTCTGCACAACATTCTCTCATATAGCTGTTGTAATATTTTAGACATCCTCAAGCAGCAACGTGCCAATCTCCTTTACATGGAGGGAAAAGGAGAGTGAAGGAAAAAGAAAAGCGGAGGGAGGGAGAGAGAGAGAGTAGTATAAGGTGCTTTGGGAATTTAGACGAGAGAACATAACCGCACTCTGCTCCATCTGTTATTCATGTTACTGTCTAATGTTGTCTGTCTGAGGCTGCTATTACATATGCCCTGAACCAAAGCTGCATCTTGCCAGCAGTCGCCTTATATAATGTTGTGCATCCACAGCAGAGAAGTTAAGAAGAACTGTCTGAACGCAAAGACTGGGATGTGGCCATCTGCGGGATGGCACTTTTTGTTCCTGGGTCGGCAACTATTGTTCTTCATGTACACATCATATCGAGCAGTCATTGACCTCTGACTGTTGGGGAAGGGTTAAAGTTAAGATAACGTCAAGGCTATGATGGGTTGATAGGAATGTGGCTCAAAAATAAGCAGTGCAGGTACAAACCCAAGTGTTCCTGACCCTGGAAATGAGTAGTGACTGCTATCACAGTCCAGTTCAATCAACACTGAGCCCCACTTAACCTCTATCTACAGGTTGCTACTCCGCAGTGTATTGCTTAGTTGAAAAAAAAAGTCTTAATCAGAGCTTTTACTTGTGTGTATCTGTCTTGTATTTAGTGTCAAATACTTCAATTTAACCAATAAATTACCAATATAATTGTATCAACATTAACAAAAGCAATCACGCCAAAGGTGGAACAGAAGCTGCATCAAAAAAGGAAATTTTAATCTTAATATACTGTTTAATGCTGCTCAAAGGTGCATACATGTATTTGCACATCAATTTCATAAATAGCCTACATAAAGTACAGAAATTATATATACATATATATATATATATTTTAACAAGAACTCATTATAGGGTAGGGCTGCAATATTGTGTGTGTGTGTGTGTGTGTGTGTGTGTGTTATAAATGTATAAATTAACATATATGTAAACATTAAAGTGTGACAAACATGTTAAAAAATAAGTAATCAGGAAGGGGGCCAACACTGTTTCACACCACTGTAAATGTATGTGTGTGTGTGCATGTGTGTGTATGTGTGCATTATATACATACAGTATATACAGTGTCTGTAACCTATCACATTTCCAAAGTAACCTTCCCAACACTGTATGTACTGTATGTATATACTGCACACACACACACACATACATATACAGTGGTGCGAAAAAGTGTTCCTCATTTCTTATTTTTTTGTATGTTTGTCACACTTTAATATTTCAGATCATCAAACAAATTTAAATATTAGTCAAAGATAACACAAGTAAACACAACATGCAGTTTTTAAATGAAGGTTTTTATTATTAAGAGAAAACAAAATCCAAAGCTACATGGCCCTGTGTGAAGAAGTGTTTGCCCCCCTGTTAAAACTGCGGTTTATCACACCTGAGTTCAATTTCTCTAGCTACACCCAGGCCTGATTACTGCCACACCTGTTCGCAATCAAGAAATCTCTCAAATAGGACCTGCCTGACAAAGTGAAGTAGACCAAAAGATCCTCAAAAGCTAGACATCATGCCGAGATCCAAAGAAATTCAGAAACAAATGAGAAAGAAAGTAACTGAGATCAGTCTGGAAAAGGTTATAAAGCCATTTCTAAAGCTTTGGGACTCCAGCGAACCACAGTGAGAGCCATTATTCACAAATGCCAAAAACATGGAACAGTGGAGAACATTCCCAGGAGTGGCCGGCTGACCAAAATTAGCCCAAGAGCACAGCGACGACTCATCAAAGAGGTCACAAAAGACCCCACAACAACATCCAAAGAACTGCAGGCCTCACTTGCCTCAGTTAAGGTCAGTGTTCATAACTCCACCATAAGAAAGAGACTGGGCAAAAATGGTCTGCATGGCAGAGTTCCAAGACGAAAACCGCTGCTGAGCAAAAAGAACAAAAAGGCTCTTTTCCGTTTTGCCAGAAAACATCTTGATGATCCCCAAGACTTTTGGCAAAATACTCTGTGGACTGATGAGACAAAAGTTGAACTTTTTGGAAGGTGTGTGTCCCATTACTTCTGGAGTAAAAGTAACACCGCATTTCAGAAAAAGAACATCATACCAGCAGTAAAATATGCTGGTGTTAGTGTGATGGTCTGGGGCTGTTTTGCTGCTTCAGGACCTGGAAGACTTGCTGTGATAAATGGAACCATGAATTCTGCTGTTTACCTGAAGAAGAATGTCCGGCCATCCGTTTGTGACCTCACGCTGAAGCGAACTTGGGTTTTGCAGAAGGACGATGATCCAAAACACACCAGCAAGTCCACCTCTGAATGGCTGAAGAAAAACAAAATGAAGACTTTTTTCAGTGGCCTAATCAAAGTCCTGACCTGAATCCTACTGAGATGCTGTGGCATGACCTTAAAAAGGTGGTTCATGCTCGAAAACTCTCCAATGTGTCTGAATTACAACAATTTTGCACAGATGAGTGGACCAAATTCCTCCACAGCGCTGTAATAGACTCATTGCAAGTTATCGCAAACGCTTGATTGCAGTTGTTGCTGCTAAGGGTGGCCCAACAAGTTATTAGGTTTAAGGGGGCAAACACTTTTTCACACAGGGCCATGTAGTTTTGGATTTTGTTTTCCCTTAATAATAAAAACCTTCATTTAAAAACTGCATGTTGTGTTCACTTGTGTTATCTTTTACTAATATTTAAATTAGTTTGATGATCTGAAACATTAAAGTGTGACAAACATGCAAAAAAATAAGAAATCAGGAAGGGGGCCAACACTTTTTCACACCACTGTACATAGGACTCTCAGTTTAGCTTCTCAACTGAATCTAACAACTGACATATTTTGGCATAATCTGCAGAAATATTATTCAGTTCATTATAATAAAATCATATGATTAGGTATTGTGTTTAGGAATATTAGTTTAGATAATTTGTTTTTCTCCCAAGTACATTTTTTTGTGACACTCAATTATTTTGAACCCTTTCTGTGGCATTAATCTTATTTATTTTCCTCTATTTTTACACAAATTATGCATTCAACCTCATCCTAGTATTATTTTAAGAAAAATTATCAGACAAATATTTAATGTAATTATGTGGAAAACATAAATTGATCAATAATTAAAGCTAACATTTTGCTACCAAACTATCTAGCTCCTAATTAGTGACATATTAATTTAAGGTGAATCTAGTTATGCACTCATCTGCTCTCTAAAAGCATCTACACATCAATAACTACTCGAAGAGACCAAAACACACTTTCACTCACATGCGCACATACACATACACAAACATATGCACACCAGTAAGTGTAGTGTCTGTTATCCCATGCATATTAAATCCCGACTGAGCAATAGCCCCGCAGAACATGGCATGGGGTCACAGTAAACATTACCACAACAACATCAGCTGAAATAAAAACCCCATGGAGAAATATTGTGGGATTTTAAATCAACAGATCTTGACCCACATGTAATATGGTCTGTGCAAAATAAATCTCCCCCACAGCACACACATATATACGAGATGCTCTCATATTCACTTGTTATCATTCACATATTCACAGGAGTGAGAAAAAGAGACAAAGTTGAAAAGGAAAATGAAAGAGAATTATTTCTGCACAAGACATTCTCTCATATAGCTGTTGTAAGACCTCAGACATCCTCGAGCAGATCTCAGATCTTCTTACACAAACTCTGTTACCCATTCTGAAGTATTTTTCTTTAATATAGATATATACTTCAGGGCTTAGCTGTAAAACATTTCTCAAAAAAACCTGCAAACCTGTAAAATAAATAGAAAATAAAACAGTGCATATAATATTTTGTGTTCCCAGGGTGAAAATCATCATTTTCTGAAGGCAAACTGTTCACAGACTATTTGTTGGGGGGGGGGACCCATTTACTTCAGTTTTTCAGAGTTCATTTTTAAGAGTTTTAGACCTTTTTTGTACCACATTTGTAAAGCACAAGCTTCCTAATGGACCAGACGGCATTTTAAAATTAATTACTTGTTTGTGATTTGCACAGAATATTGCTAATAAGTCTGACAGCTCACCTGGCCGTGGCATCTCTTTGAGGATAGCAATTTTGGGAAATCTAGCAATAAAGCAAACTCATAATGCAAGATATGGAAGCACAACTGGTTCCTAACAAGCTAAGGAAGCTCTGTGAGAAAGGTTTCTGTCTAGTACATGACAAAATAATCCAGTCTTCTGTGCAACTTAGTTTTGTTCGCTTATGACCTGCAGTAGCTTTTCCTGGAGTCTTTGCTATATTTGCTATTAAAATTGTTTTTCAACTCAACCTCAAGTTTTAAAACTGGATTAAACCGATTTCAAGACTGGATTACACTGATTAAAGACTGATGCAACACAGACGGGTCTGTCTTTTCAACACCCTGTTGTTTTAATAATCATTAGGGTTTTTTACCAGCCTCTCAGGCCCTGTGAAGTCAAAAGACTCTCTGCTATTCATTTTGCTCTGGTATCTAGAGAGTGGAAAAGAGCGACTAAAAGACTGACATTTGCTCTGTACTAGCTCTCTCTCTCCATGCACTGGTTTAAACTGATCTGGGCTCTAGGGCCTGAATTTATCAATTTTTTTTTTCTTTTTATCAGGTCAGGTAGAAAGAGGACTTTTACCAGGACACATTACATGGCCAGGAGCTCTTCCAAAAGATCTTGTGCAGTCCTTTGCTTTGTGTTTTGTGCTAAAATTAAATTTTCACTACTGATCAAATACATTGGGCTTTTACATACATCAAGGATTCAGATTTAAAGGAATATTTTACCCCCCAAAAAACTAAAATCACCATTCACTCACACACATGTATGTCATCAATATGCGTTTCTTTCTTCTGTGGAAAAACTTAGCTACTTAGTGTTTATGTCCATACAGTGAAAGGAAATCAATCAAATGTTCTTTGTAATCTTCAAAATATCTTCTTTTATGTCCTGCAAAAAAAAAAAAAAAAAAAAAGAATAACATAAGGTTGAGGAAATTATGAAAAAAAAAAGTAATTTTTGGGGTAAACTGTCACTTTAAATGTTTTGCATGTTTGCCATTTTTTAAACAGTGACTATCAGTGTTGTGCAATAGCGTCACTACAATTAGTTTAACTACATTTCTGAGCAGGGAGCTTTACTTTATTGATGAAGCACTGGGGTACTGCTGACAAACACCATAGCATTACATTTTCACTGACAATATTTCAGCAGTGAAGTTGCTTGTCCAGCTGTTTTGAATCAGAACCACCAAATGTGAATCATTGAGACAGCTCACACTCACAGTAATGGTATACTTAAAAAAAAAAAAAAAAAAAAACAGAACAAAATGAGCACTGCATGAAGTGGATATTTACCTACAGTCCTTTGAAACCTGCAAACGCATCCTTGTCCTATGGCAGAGATTAAAGGGGTCATATGATGTTGCTAAAAAGATCATTATTTTGTGTATTTGGTGTAATGAAATGTGTTTATTCGGTTTAAGGTTAAAAAACACATTATTTTCCACATACTGTACATTATTGTTTCTCCACTATGCCCCGCCTTTCTGAAAAGTGTCGATTTTCACAAAGCTCATTGGTCTGAAAAGCGAGGTGTGCTCTGATTAGCCAGCTATCCAGTGCGTTGTGATTGGCCGAATACCTCAAGCGTGTGACAGAAATGTTACACCCTTGCCATACTGTGATGCGTGCCCCGGTCAGAACAACGGTGTGACAAGACAATAACAATAAAACCAATTACAAACGAGCAATTTGTTGCATCCAGTGGGGACATAATTATGGATTATAATGACTTATACTGTCTTTTTACGCGTTGCATCGCATCGCGCTGCATAAACATAAAACCATGTCTGCATTTGTGATCGGAGAAACGATAATCAACAAGCGCTACTCTACACTGCTCAAAACTAGCATTTGAATCATCAGTGGCAAATCTTTTAAATATGTAAACGTACTTACAGTGATTTTTTAAATATGGAATTTTTTTATATATGTGGTTCAGGAAACAGTCCTCCATAAAATGCGCTGGACATATCTGAATATTTGAGTTGAACTGTTCTAGAACAGTGTTGTAAATACAACTTAACCACTGATTTCTAGTTGTGTCCTCTTTTGGAAGGCCAAACAAAGTATTTTCGCTTTTGCAACGAAACACACAGTGTCAAGGCGGCGGTGGTGGCAGCAACAATAAAGTTACGTAGCCTTTCTTTGTGTGAACATTTGGGGCGGCGTTATGCAAATCTTCCCACATCGTGAAGTAGACATGTGGGAGCGTGTTTAAACGAGGCATTTTATGAGGCTGTGGACGAGTCTTAACTTTTATAAAGAATATCTCTTTGGGTTTGAGACTTTAGTCTTTGCAACTTTAGGGATCTTATCTATTCACAAACAGCTTGTAACACTCCAAAGAGAAAGGAAAACCTGAAATCGCATCATATGACCCCTTTAAGATCGTCTTCATTAGGTTCAACACCTGCATGTACAGCTCGTGAAAAATGACTCTGTACTGCAAGTAAAAACATTTTTTTTCAACCAATCAAAAACACAAAAACACCTGAAGTAACAAAAATAACATTGCCATGTGCCCTATCCACCTTATTTTGCAATGCGGAATAAAGCTGTTTTCTGTGAATGTGTGAGACTTCCAGTTGATTAGCCACAATATATCTACAAGAATAACAAAGTGCAGCAAAAGGCAAAACTACTTGCAGTACAAACCAGTGTACTTGAATACAAAGATAAATTAAAATAAAATGATAAGAAATACTAGTTTGTAATATCAAGCTGCATAAAAGGTTGTTTTTGAGGCCACGCCTGATATTACATTTAAAATAAGGTAACTAGATTGACATCCAAATACCATGATACGTAAATATGAATCTGATCTGATTTTACATCTGGTATTTGCATCTGATACCATCCGTGTACTATGGTACTGCCACAGTAGGCTGCTTTTTGAAAGCCAATTTTGAGAGACTTCTGCTGAGTCATATGAATAGGTTTTTTAGATGTGGTTGTGTTTGACAGTATGCACCTGGCAACTGGTTCATTTTTAACCACTCACTTTCTCTCCTCATTAACACACATCAACTGTCAACATATATATTTTTTTAACTTCTTTGGAGATTTTTTTTTGTTATAAATATTATATCAAATTACAGTGAACTATTTTTAACATTTTATAAAAAATATACATAAAATATTAATCTGAAATATCTTGCCATGTAGCTTATAGTGTAAACGTATCTTCCAGCTTATCTTAATTACCTTTTTTTTCTTTTTTTTTTTTTTACTTTTAAGTCATTACCTTCTGCAAGTATGAAAACAAACAAAACCATAACCTGGACATTTTAGGCAATTTACAAATCTCGGCCAGGACAGCTCAGGGAAAAAGAGGATGTATAGCCACCTTACCCAAAATTGTTAAGTAAATACAGTATAACCTGAGGCACAATGCATTTAGTCTACTTGTCATTATTTGAATGTATGGTTATGGTGTGAATATAGACTTATGGATCTTACACATATTGTTTTAGCCTTTCAATAACGGAGAGGCAGACATCACTCTCTCTTTCTCTCTCTCGCGCTCTCTTTTAATCCATTGCACATCTCATAGGCTCTTCTTTTGATTTATGTCTATTAAGGTACTCATATAGAAAACAACTTATTTATTGATTTGTTTTCCCAAAGAGCCAAAGTCAATCTGATAGTATTGATTCATGCTGTGCCTTGAAAAAACATTAGAAGGCACAAACTGATTCAGTTTATTCTGTGTATCTGAAGAATAGTATTCTTTTTCCATCTCAAATGACACATTTATGAACCTCTGTCTGTCCGGAGCATGTGCATGTATAAGGCTAAGACAGAGTGAATGAAACTAAGTGGGTCAGAGAGTTTGTTCATTAACAGATGGTGTTTGCTTTCCAGTGGCAATAAACAAATGCACTCGGCAGAGCCATAAAGACCTGTGAATATTTGTGTGTCTGCATGTGTTTGTATTGCTAATATGCATGGATGCCCGTATATAAATGAATAGGCTGCTCTCTGATTAAGATTTTGAATGGCGAAGCTGCAGCGGTAATTGGAGAGCGAGGGAAAGGAGCGAGAGAGAGAAAGAGAGTCAACATTAAAACACAGAGAGAATGATTCCAAAACCCCATTAAAGACAAACCATCTTGTGTGCAGTGGTCTTCATTATTCATTAATAGTTCATTTGCCAGCGTAATTGTAACTGATAGTTTGGTCTCAGACTGATTGTGTTTATTGCCCTCAAGATGTGTGTCATTGTTTTTATATTTAGCATGTTTAACAGATTTATTGTAAGAGGTACCAATGAGTTACTCTTATTCCTAATCCTGTAGACTATAATTTTGTTGTGTAAAAAAAAGACATTTTATTCATTAATCACATAATTGCCATGATGATGTGTCAATAAGGCAATCAAAACAATGTGTAAATGCAGCATCTTCAGCTTGGTGACCTGACCTCTAACCACTGGGAAACATCTGAATGAAATCGATCACATTGTTTGAGTAATTTGTACTTGGCTGCTATTCAGAACATCTTCATGCGTTTGATTGTGACATTTTTTTTATTTGAACTTTTTTGATGTTTTGATTTTAAAAGAGCAAAACTGAATACAAAACCTCCAAATTCACATCTGATAGACTCTTATAGAAAACTTCTTAATTGTTTCTCTTCACATTTATGTCTAGGTAAAGCACTTTGATGGGATAGTTTACCAAAAATGAACAATTTGTCATCATTTACTCATGTTGTTTCAAAACAGTTTTACTTTTACACATCACAGCTGTTCCAAAATATATTTTGCAGCGATTTGCTTTGTCTCGTGTTTTCACTACTGCTTTGTGACCTTATACATTGGTCAGAAAAACTTTTACATGCAGTAAATGAATTATTCCGTAATAGTTCAAGGAATAGTTCAACCAAAAATAAAAATTCAGACATCATTCACTCACCCTCATGTAATTCCAAACCAAAATACATTCCTTTCTTCTGTGGATCAGAAAAATGCAAGGTGTTAGGGAGCATGTTCAAACTGACTCATCTTCTGAAGCTTTGTGAATGGCTTTTTGATGTATTATTTAAATCATTATTCACTGAAAAATCATTCAGCATATTAAAACTTCTCACACAACAACTGGTTACGAAACACGTGAGTTTCACTGACGTCAAACTATGCAAATAATGTTGTTTATTTCTGTCCATTCATCAATGGCTTCAGAAGACATGACATATAGCACAGGATTTGTATGGACATACTTTATGAGATTTTTATCATGGATTTTAGAACTTGATAGCATCCATTCCCACTGTATGGAAAATAATTGTTTGAAAATGTGTCAAAACTCCTTTCGTGTAGCACAGAAGAAAAAAGTCATATGGCTGGAATAACATGAGGGTGAGTAAATAATGACATGTGGGTGAACTAACACTTTAAGCTTCAGACTTTCACTTGAGCCCTACCATAACAGCCAAAAGAAAATGCTTTTAAAAGTTCAGTCTATAATGTTGCCACTGACACGCTATTTTCAGTTCTGCAACAACAAAAGCTTTTGTTGTTCAGGGTAGACCTTTGCTGACCTTATTGGAGACTCATGCCCATGTGTTTACCAACAAAAATCCAGGCTCTGCAGTTTAAAAATGCATCACGTCAGTAGTTTAAGATTGTCTTTAAATTGTTTTTGAAATCCAGAGATTTGTTCTGACTGTGAGCATTGCCCAGATAATGAGCCATAATGAAGAGGAAAAAACACTGCACAGATAATGAGCCGTAATGAACAAAAGAACATTGTCTTCGTAAAAACAATTAATCTAATAAGGACTATTCAGTTTTAGGACAGTCAGGAATTTCATTGCTCTTCTCTTCCCTTCCTTTGTTCATTTTTTTAAATAAATCCAACCAGTGTGAGTGCAGCTGCTTCATTATGTCAGTTTCTGGTATTTCTCTCTTTCTGTCAGTTGACTGTTTCTGCGCAACATAGAAACCCATCCACTAGGACCAATGAATGAGCGCTTATGTGTGTGTGTGTGTGTGTGTGTGTGTGTGTGTGTTTTCCTCTACACACAATGGCAACTGCAGTGATAAAAGCTCTGCAGCACTCTCTTTCTCATGTCTGCATAAGTGTGTGTGTGTGTGTGTGTGTGTGTGTGTGTGTGTGCGCAGGAGGCCATTTCAGTGTCTGTCAGATCTCATACCGGAGTGTCAGAGCTAACAAGCTCCTGCATGGACTGAGAACACTACAAATGGGACACTGCCTGGAGGCTGCGAGTCTTCGCACATGCATGTGTTTGAATGTGCATGAACATACGTCAGTCTGAAGAATGTGACATTAAGTGTCTATATTTTGCAGCAGTATATCGTAAAATCCAGAGAAGACTGTCTGTTTGTGTTTGAGTATGACAGAAGCGTGATATACTGGGGGATGTAAGTGGACTAAGTGCCATGAGCCGCATGTATATTTTGTGTTTTTTTTAAAGTCATACTATTGCTGCCGGCCAACTGGTGGAGTATTCAAAGCTGGAATCATAGGGAAATCCTGACAGAGTCTGCCCTAAAGTAAAAATGTCACAGAGGAAGAGGTTATTGATTTATTACCCTTGAAACTGTCAGAAATTCTGACAAAGCATTGACACAGCAATAAGTGATTAGTGAAATGCCAATTATCCGATACATGCAAACCATTCCCGTCAGTCACCTTAACATTGCAACTACACCAGGCATTCCGCCAGGAAAAAGCTTCCTTTCAAAACACAAACAAATGATTTATGAACGCAACAAGGGGAAGGAATCCCATTGAAAAAGCTGATGCTGCAATTACTCATGTAAAATGACACACCTTTAGTGCATTTAAAAGGTTCTGTCTTTGTTGAGAGGTATGCGGTCATATTCAGATGGTGAAACAGGGTGGAAATCATATTGAAAACTCACATACATATAAACACAGACAAATTATCATTAATATATAGTCCCATTCCTCTTCACATGTGTGAAAAGCTTTAAGCTCGGATGGAAGGATGGATAGATAGATGTGCTATTACCTTAAAGGGATAGTGCACCCAAAAATGAAACAATTTACTCATCCTCATATCGTTCCAAACCTTTATGCATTTCTTTGTTCTGCTGAACACAAAAGAAGATATTTTTAAGCATGATGATAACCAAATTCAATTCCCATTGACCCCCTTTTGTCTAATGCAACCAAAACTGTTAGTTTCTAACATTCTTCAAAATATCTTATTTTGTGTTTAGCAGAACAAAGAAATGCATAAAGGTTTGGAACGACATGAGGGTGAGTAAATGACGACAGTATTTTGATTTTTGGGTAGGGTGAACTTTCCCTTTAAGCATCGCACACTTATTGCGTGAAGTGTTTATTCAACTTGACTGTTCTAATAAATTAAATCAGGTCAACTTAACAGGTAGGTCAGCTGATGAGTTAAGACAGTGACTGTGATACAGTTCAATAAATCATTCTAGCTGTTAGCAAGGGTTAGAGTTCAGCTGAGAGTGCTGGAAAATAAAGATATCTATGGCGCTTATGTAAATCCTCTGGGTTTTCTGTGATGGACAGAGCTAGGGTAATTTCCAGATCACCTTAATGGTGGCAAAAAAGGAGACCAGATATTTCTGACCTTCCTCATGTCAGGCTGAACATGCATGTTTATATGTGTGTCTGTGTGTGAAAGTGTTCCAGTTCATACAGAGTCAGTTGTAACTGTGCATATTTTAACTCTGCTGCATAAAGAGTTTTCCTTGCCCCCTCCTGCTTCAAACACACTCCACTTCCTTCCCAAAGGAGAGGAAAGACATCTCTTGCCCTCTCTCTCTTAATGTCTGTTTCTCTCTCTAATCATGCAATCGACAGGTTGTTTTAAATTAATCATAAATGCAAATCTCCTTCATGCTTGCTTTCCTTTTTTTATCTTTTCCAAATTGCAGTTCACTACAGAGATGGTTAGGATGTTTATACAGAGAATTTAGATGTTTTTAACTTATATATAGATTACTGTTTATTGTGTCTTGCAGCGGTTCAATACCAAACCTCTTATTTTCAGGTTTTAACTTTGAAAAGAAAGGAATAGCTCATGCAAAATGAAAATTATGTCATTATTTACTTACTCTGATGTCATCCGAACGTACATGAAAGGAAAAGTAAATTTTTGCATTATTGACACACTGTTTTCCTAATTAATGTTGTTCAGTTGCTTTGACGCAATCTTTTTTGTTTAAAGCGCTATATAAATAAATAAAAGAAAAAAAAAAAAGCCCATTAAAATAGGGCCTAGTGTACTTTGTTAAGATTAAGGAATTAACGGTATTGGTTTTTCACTGTGTTTTAACTGTATTTTGAAATGCATAGCATGAATTGCATTGTGTTTGAGTTTTAGGGTAATGGAAATGTCTGTAAACTCAACAGATAATGTCCTGGCAGAAAATTACCAGTACCTTTTTTATTTATTTACCTTTTTTTCTTACAGTGAACGGAAGCCAGACACAATAGCGACCTTATTTATCACAGTTGTGACATTATGGCGCACAATTGCAAATTTATTTCTAACAATGTGACTTTAATTCTTATTTTAAACTTATCTTTATTTTTTAATCTGAGGCAAAAACTGGCTTCCGTACAAACCTGTATAGTGTTATTTATTCAGTGAAACACAAAAAGAGAATTTTTCAAGAATCTTTTCTATACTCCAAGAGTTTTCATAATGACCAAAAGCTCCACGGAACTACTCCACACTACTTACAGATTCTGATGTGACTCATTGTGCTTCTTAGATCCTTATGTCGTCACTCGTCAATCGATCTATTGTAGAAATGAATTTGGGCAATAGCAAGTGCCTTGATAAACTTTAAAACTGGGACACAGATGACTCAATTTCCTACAACAATTATGCAGTCACACATTAAAACATCACTGGTATTTATGAACAATATTGTGGTATAACACACCATGCAGCGCCAATATCTTTCTGGTATCATGTTGAATATTCTTTGTAAGATCTTCTTTGTTCATAATATCTGTCAGTTTAAGAAAGTGAAGAAACCTGACAACAATTCTAACTAAACATATTAAGCAAACAAATTTTGATTTAAAATAGCAAACTGTTTATATTTTGGTACATTGTGTAAATGTTGATTGTGAGCTGATTGAGACACCCCAAATCTTTTAAACATCTATAGCTTTGTGTAAGGAATGAACTAAAATGTAAGGTGTTAAAAATTCCCTCCTTCCCCTCCCTCCACTGGAGCTCTGAAATCTCATTCACATTCGAATTTAGATTTATAAGATTCCATGTCAATCTACCTTGCTATCTTTGACACCATTTACGCCGAATACCATTTCTTATCATGTGTTTTCAAAGCATCTCACCAGTTTGAATCTGCAGAACTGATAGTGAAATTAGATAGCTAGAGTATAAGGCAATAACAATCCAAATTTTCATAACCATGTTCTACAGTGCTTTTATGACATTTCAGATGTGGTCACAATGTAATGCCAGTATATGGAAAAGCAATGCATACATATTCTTTACGATATATGTGTCAATATGTTTAGAAGGACAACAGGAAGAGTATATGGAAAAAGTTTAAGGAGCCTCAGTCACTGTTAAATTAATTTCTTAAGATTAAGACTTATCAGTGGTTATCATTTTGTTTCTGTATTTAAAATCTGTCTCTCACTGATGTGACGGCAGACGGGCTTATCTGTTTTCCTGCTTACATATTAATATGAAAAGGTGCAGTCTCGACTGCTCCAGATGTCTCTGCTCGCGGATACCCTCGGGGCCATCGCTATACCCCGCGCGCGCACCTGTCACACACTCTGCTACCGAGCTCGATCCAAGCCGGAGTGAGTGAGTGAGAGCGTGTCACTCAGCGGCTCCACCCCTCCGGTAACTACACCCCGCTCAGAACCGACCGAACCAGCACATCAGACACATTCACCGTTATACAGGTATCCCCCCAACGTCCCTACCGTGGCGAAAAGTTATTTTAGGTGTTTATGTTGGGATTTTAAGGGAACTTACGTGGACTTGGCAGGGTCTAAAAGGTAAAAATGAGAGGGAGGATGATGAAGATGAAGGATGTCTTGGGGTTCGAGTCGTGCTGGACGCTGTTTTTTGTCTGCGCTCTCGTGCCGCTCCCAGCGCGCTCAGATATTACTTGCACCTCGTGCTTCGCACCAATACGCCGGAATGAAGCGCACGCGAAGCCAACAGCCTTTATCAGCCGTGATTTTGGAAGTGCACCGGACGGCAGCACTTATAAAAACTGGAAATGGAGACTTGATGGAGCTCAACTTTCCTCCGAAGCGCACAAAAAGTCTTCTTTTGTGTCCTGGAGAGAGAAACTGCAGAACGCGCACATATCCAGAGCAGAACGGACGAGCCCAGCAGAAGAAAAAGACGAAAAAGTTTATCCAACAAAGGACACCCAAATGAACAAGAGAGAAAAGCGCAGTCTGTTTCCGCCTGACAGTGCGGCCGGTTCTCGGTTCGAGTTCAGGCGTACCGGAGGGGTTGAAGGTACCGGAAAGAGCCCGAGGCAGAATGAGCCACACCTGATCACGTCCAGCTTTGCGCTGTCCGGAGATTCGGCTCATAATCAGGCCATGGTGCTGTGGTCCGGACACAACAGCAGCGTGAGTGTAAACTTTAGCCAACGTAGTTCACTTGAAAGAGCCATACTTTGCTAATTGTTTCTTATATACACTTGTAAAGTTAAAATGGAACAAGTGGGTCATCTTATCTGTAGTTTTGCATTGTGATGGCTCTGATATTCTGGAGTAGTTCACACGCAGGACTGGTGCGCGGCAGCTGCAAAACCAGCGCGCGCACGCGTGCGTCACCTTTTTTGTGTTTATGAACAGAGACTCTGCAGCCAAGGCGTACCATCCAAACAGAGGTGAAAAAGCGCACTTGCTCAAGCATTTGAGCAATTATAAGCCGCTTTGGATAAAAATGTCTGCTAAACGAATAAAAGTAAATGTAAATTTGACAGACCACAAATTAGGCAGTGAGAACATAATCCATAAATCAAAAGAAAAATCAGTCTGCCTCATCTTAATATTAACGTTTCTTTCATGAATGTGTACTTTCCAGAAAGGATTATATTGTTGTTGAAAGCCATCAGTTCTCATAACACCCATACAATTATTACTCTGTTATTCTGATGATTTCAAAGTATGTGTGAGCATAATAGTCTTTCATTTTTATTGTCACTGTTGTGCTCATACTCAACTTACTCTCAAAAATCTCTTCAACTCTTTATTTATATGGCAGATTTGAAGATTTATATGTAAATACTGTATGAAAGATTTTGTATGGAGATTTGTTACTGTTCCTTTATTTGTATGTATTTTATGAGCAACACATTTCATAGAAGAATTCTTGTTTCTAGTGTCTCATAACTCAGACATTTGCCCTCATATCTGAATATGTGCACTTATATTTGTGCTTCCTTACCACAGACTATGTAAAAAGAGTAGGATGTCAAAATATGTAGTATTTATGAAACTGTAGGCAAGCAATACCCGGATGACCTACTGCATCTGCTGAGATAATGAAGTAAGCAGCTAGTGGACACTTTTCTGTCCCATAAGGCCATGGTAGCTGAGAGAAGTGGGAAAAAATGGTTCAGAATTGTGAGCTTTTGAATTGAGAATAGCTTTTGGTCAGAAAGTACTTTCTTGTAAATATTGAATGCACTATTTTGCAGTTATTGTCTGTAAATCATATGTCGAAAGACAATGTCAATGAGATGCAGTTTGTTCGAATCCATTGCATATTAAGTACGGACAGGATTTTGGACACAGTTTCCATCTCATCACCTGTGGTTTGATGCATACTTCATTAGGGCATCTGTTCTGGGATGCAGATGTTTCCGAAGAACCTGCCAATAAGAGCACAGTTCAGAAGAATGAATTGATATTACTTTAATATGACTGTCAATTATCTGCCTGCATCACTTTACTTCATAAACAATCAATTTCTTTCATCAATAATCTACTTGCTGCATCTGCTAGATATCTACATCTCTAGCGCCCAGGGTGCTCTGTTTGTATTTCTCCATATGCTGCTGTGTTTTGAGTGTGAATGACGCCTATTTTTTGTTACCCAAACTCATTCCTTTTCCTTCACAATTTCTGTGCCTCATCTGAAATATAAATGACTGACTCTGTCAGCAGACTTTTAGATTGGCAGGGTAATACCTGCAGAATTTATGTGTGCGTGCGTGTTTCTGCAGTGCTGCTGATGCCATTGGAGTATCTTTCACCAAACCGCATGAGTGATGTTTTGCGATGCCACAGATGCAAACTGAACGTCAGAGAACAGATAGCATTCACGTAAACTCTTTCTGTCTCTATCTCGCCTTGGCATACACAAATTTATTGCATTGCACACAAACATTCGCTGAATTGATTTGACACATTTGACACTGCTATACATAACGAAGCACCAAATTGTTTAAAGAATAGCATTCAATAAAATATTAAAAAAGCATCACACACAATTGTGACGTTAAATGAAAAATGAGGCCCATATGGTATTTTCTAAAGATCCGTTTAGGAAATGATGTTAGCACGAGAAGAGATGACACCGGTATGATATCGGTGGCATGCTAAGAATGAAGCCCTCTGTCATGCCAGTTTTCATCAAATGCGAAACCTTTCCCATTGCTTCCTGTAGACACTCTGTCTTATTACCACACAAGTGATAAAGCTAATGTCTGGCCTTTTGCACCTCTGTTGTACCTCTCTCAATCACTGACACGCACACATACAAGTGCTATTTACGCACTAAGACGCATAGGCAATAATGGTGCTGCTAATTTTTACTGTTATTATAGTGCAGCCTGTGATAAATACCCTTGTTTGCTCCAGAAGGTGAGAGCAGATGGACAGATACCTGTAGAGTAGGATACAGCTACACTCAAAGGTGTCATAGAGAGCATGTTGCAGCCGTGCATGTGTGTGTGATGACATCACGGAAGAATTAGAGACTTTACAGGTTATTACACCATCTTAAAGGGATAGATCAGCTAAAAATGAAAATTGTGTCATAATGTCAATCCACACACACACACACAACACTTTTGTTTATCTTTGAAAAACAAATATTTAGAGGCCCCTTTAATAAAAGTATATGTAATCAAAACTTCCATAAAGGTTAAAAAGTAATCCATATTAATTGAGTTGTTTAATCTGACTAATGAACTATTGTCTTAACAATTGTACTACATAATATTACTTTTTGTCAATTTGAATGTGAATGCAAAATAACTAATTTAGCCAATACATTTGTCAGTAAAACAGATTTCTTCTTTAGCAATTTTTTTAAATTAGTTACAAAATACATTTTTATAATAGCCATATATATATAGTCTTATAGGACACTTAAAATGTTAAAAGCATATCCAGGATATAGTTTTTAATGGTTGTACATACTGTAGGCCTCAACTCTTGACACAAAAACCCCAAGAATGGTGACAATTCAGAAATGTAAAAATGTAAGCTCTTTACCTCACAACACAACAAAACAACAAAACTCATTAAAAAAAAGCAGACAGAAAACGATATTCTTATGTAACCACATAATTTATGCATGCTGCAATGCATGCTGGGACCTCACAAACCCATAACATTTCATCAATATGAAATTCCTCGTTCCGATAACTGTGTTAAATCTGTTGGTCTGACAGTGTAGTTATAGGTTCAAGAAAATGATATTTCTTAGTATTTGAGATGCAAAAGGTTTCGTAAACTGTAAAATATGTAGTTGCTTTTATTACAGTGCACATGATGGAATGGATTTATTTCAGTTTTAATATAACTAAATTACACTGTCAAGTTTCATATTAGACAATCCAACAGACATTACTTGTTTTAATGCTTTAAAATAATAGATTCACATTTATATAAATATTTACAATAATATACATTTTGTTTATTTGTGATGACGTTGCAGGGTTTTGAATTAATTATTTTTGTTGAGTTATGTGTTTTTTGAATTTAGGTGAAGTTAGGTTGTAGTTATTTAAAGAGAACATTATTTAAAAACTACCAATTGGAACACAGCTACAGTTTACATTTTATGATGATACTTGTTTGGCTCATGCTGTACGGCTTTCAGCTAGAGTAACGTTTGCATGTTTGAAGCATTTGCTATATTTTGATGTTAGTGGCTTTGGCGACCAAATTGATCTGTAGCGTTCAGCAGTTTTCCTGAAGCAGAGTGAGTGTGAGTGTGTGTGTGCAAGAGAGAGCAAGAAACTGTGTGTTCTGCTGAAAGCGTACTCTCTTAGGCCTAATGTCTCTGAAAGCTGAAAGCTTTCACTTTTGATTCACGGCAATGGAGAGGCTGTTTGGCAGCTTTCTCAATTGTAAAAACAATCAATGAAAATCCATAAAGATGATGGAAATGCAAGAGAATCATTTTGTGGCCCCTGCTACGCTTGCCCTTGGGTCCTGATCCATAGTTTGCCCTCCAAAGTCTACGATGACATTTTCTCTGAGAGGAGCCCCCACTGAGCTAGAAATCATTGTGAAGTTGGGGTGTGTGTGTTTTGTTGTCTAGACAAAACAGATCTTATGCAAATGTGGCTAAGGAAGCACATCTCCAGGGGAAGTCGCTCCACAGGAGTTTGATTGTGATCGAGCAGTGATTTTAGCGTTCTAAAAACTCTCTGACCTGCTGTGAGAGAATCGCAGATTATGGCTGTACAATCATAGGTTGCGCAGGGTTTATTCTGGTTGCCTGTCTGTTGCGCTGGAGTTTCATGCTGATGCTCTGCTGATGCCCTACAGGAAGATGGCAGTCAACTATGTCCAAGTGAGGACTCGTGCATGTGTTCATGTGAAACTTTCAAGGGTGTGTGCGTGCATGTTTGTGTGGGTATTCAAGGCCTGCGGAGAGCATGAGGGATGTCCTTGAAGAGTTTGGCTGTCCATCCAAATGTCTACACATCCTCCAACAGTTTCACTCTGGAGTGACAGCCAAAGTGGTTGTGTGTTTGAGCGAGTGTATGTTCATTTGTGTGTATGTGTGCGTGTCCTCTCTCTATCTCGGGGCAGCAGAGTGGCTGAGCTTGTAGCAGTAAACACTCTGACTCGGGGACACATCAAGCCTGGTTAGTTTTAAAGGACTTTTCGATATTAGGGCAGTTTTAGAGGATGCCAATGTTTTGGTTTTGTCACTTTTTATAAAAGTTTCCTCAAAGAAAGTGAGTTTTATTCAAAGAGTATGCATCTTAAATGTTTTTGTACAGTTTAAAAATATGGAGAACATTACGATGGAGCGAATTAATCATAGGTTAACTGCTACCCACCTATAGATAATAAGGATTAAAAAAAGAATGTTATATGATATAATTTAAAAGAACTTTTCTAGTATCTTTTAATATTTCATTTATTCCTGTGATGTCAGCTGAATTTTCATTTTAAATTACTCCAGTCTTGAGTGTCACATGATTCTTTAGAAATCATTTTAATATGCCGACTTGGTGGTCAAGAAACATGCACAATATTTTTGAAGAAACTGTGATAGAATTTTTTTCAGGATACTTTGATGAATAGAAGGTTCAAAGGAACAGCATTTATTAGAATGGCAGAAATCTTTTGTAACATTAGAACTTTACTGTCACTTTTGATCAATTTAATGCATCCTTGCTGAATAAAAGTATTAATTTCTTAAAAGATTTTAATATTTTTTCAAAGTAATAGTATATTTTTGTATATTAATCATGTCTTTTTAGTTCCTTTCAACCTTTTGCTGTAATTTGTGTAAAGATGATGAAAGGTGTAAAAAGTTTCAGCAAACTATGCTTTAATAAAAAAATGAAGTTCTCTGAAGTTCATGTAATCTAAAGTAGAGTAGTCAACCTGTATTTCTGATATTAACTATACAATAACCAACTTCCTAAAATTTACTAAAGTAGTGTAGGGGCCATTTAAGAGCTTCAGTCCCTCTGTTATGGACAGCAAGTCATATCCGTTTACCTGCATTACTCTTAAGAATGATATGTTCAAGTGAATCTATGCACATTCTGTCTTGTATAATTTGTCACTTAACGTGCAGAGCTGCTTGCATAACCTCAGGATTTATTCTCTCAAACCCTGAAATCTCATAATCATTATTAGAATCTACCAGAGCAATGTGAATATATTTTGTTAAACTCCATGTTTTACAGATTCATGTATTGTGCCACTAACTAATCATTTTAAAATCATATGATTTATGAGACAGCCATTCTCAAAGTATAAGAATATCCAGTACCAATAAAAGTTTGAAACTGAAATAATTTGTCATTTGCTCAGCACAGGGATTTATGTACAAAGTGGAGGGAAAGTGAAACAAACAGCCCTACTCTCAGCATTTCCACAGCAGAGGATTATAAATATCTGGAATTAAAAAAATCCTGTCTCCTGTCATTGTAAAAAAAAATGTTATATTAGAGGATTACATGTACAAATCTAGTAGTGGTTCCTTGAATTTATCCTTAAACCTAAATAATTAGACTTCTTTTTATATCCCTGATCTTCTTTTCAGGTTATTCTGCTATATGTGCACATTTCCAAAGCTCCATCACTCAAATATTTGCTGAAACTCACAAATGTGATAGAGATGGTATGTTCAGTCAAGTTAAAATTTCTGACTGTCACTTCTGTAAAGGAGACTGCAATTTTTTGTTTTTTTGTGCATCACTAAATATTGCTCTTTTGAATTAAAGAGGTCAACCAGTAATACATTTTACCAATGCCAAGGTGGGAAAACTAAACTGGCTACAGCTCATCATTATATTGAATGCATTAAAAATGTCCTTGGTCTTTCTATAGCCCTTTATGTCTGAAGCAGGCCATGCAAAATGTATGAAATCTCAGGTGCAGTTTATTGTACAACCAAAATCCCAATAACATCCAGAAAAAAAAAAAGAAAAAATGTAGAACTAGGAAAAAGCCCATAAATTAGACATAATCAGTTTAAATGACATCCATTAATGCACAGTGTACTACTGGGTGTCATTTAAGCTGCTTATGCTTAATTTTCCATCTTCAATTTCCTTTTTTTAGTCTGTCAATGTGAATGTGAGCAACCCAATGGTAATATGAATCATATCCATGCATCATGTCTTTTTTATATCATTTTATATTAATATATATATATATACTATATTCTGCAGTACTAATAATATTGGACTATAAAGACTGATGGAGATTTATGTACTACGTGTAAGATTTATGATTTCTTTTTCCCAGATGAAGTTGTATGTGCTGACAGGGCACATCTCCACATACTTGCATTTTTCTGGCATGCAAAATATGCATTAAGTATTAAATAAGTATATGCATAGGGTCGGCGTGGTTAGTGTGCCGACATATACAGTGCAAATGCGCTCATGGTGACCCAAGTTTGATTCCCGTCTCGAGGTCCTATGCCAGTCCTGCTTCCCTCTCTCTACCCAATACTTTGCTGTCATCTCTCCACTGTCTTGTCTAAATGATAAAGGAATAAATAGCTCAAAAAATATAACTGAAAAAAAAGTATATGCATAAGTAACAGTAAAAATAGGACCATAGTTAATAATGATAGATATAGATACATTCACTTGAACTTGTGGAAAAGAAATATTGTAACTAATTTAAGTTGTTTAATATACTCTTGAGTTAAATTTTCAGTATGTCCTTTAATTACTTTGTGGTCAGTTTTAGTTGATTTAGCCATTCTGTTAACTATATAACTACGTCAACTACCAGTTATTAGAGTATTAGTAAATTGTCTGCTCAATATCTACTAACTTTATTTTGATGGTCCCCCAACAGACATTCAACTTATTCTACTAACCCTAACCCAACAGGCTACTGATACTCTACTAATACTCTACTAATGACTAATGAGAGTTAGTGGTCACTTTATTTTAAGGTACATTTCTCGCTACTAACAAACTATTAACTACGACTTTTGCCTCAGTACTCCTAATTTGCTCGTTAATCGTTAGTAGGTAGTTAAGTTTAAGTTAAGTTTAGTTAAGTTTAGATATTGGGTAGGATTAGGAATGTAGAATATGGTCATGCAGAATATAAGTACTTATAAACAGCCAATATGTTAATAATAGGCATGCTAATAAGCAACTAGTTAATAGTGAGAATTGATCCCTATACTGACGTGTTACCAGGTTAGTAGTTGCAAAGTTACTTACAGTCAACAGGATTTCGACCAATAAAATAAATTGTCACAGGGGAAATCAGTTCCCCTCAAATTTACAGTGGTGTCCTTCAGGTGTAGATCATCACACTAATATTGTAATGTTATGTTAGAAAGTGTAGTTTTAATTTATTTTTCTTCTTCATTTTGAATGATATATTTATTGTTTTAAATTTGAAATTTAACAAACATATTTTTTTGTGGAATTTTTTGCCTATAATAAAAGCAAAAAATTAAAGTAACATTATATGAAATATTTTTTTCCCCTCTTTTTTATATAATACAGAAATTTTGTAGAGGATAAAGTGTCCAAATATTTTTGAGGCCACTGTATTTCTCACTAATAAATTGTGCTCAGTAATAATAAGATATGTGAAAGCGGCCGTGTACCCTTCACATTCAAATATATGCAGACCAGTGACCTGTTTTTCCTTCCAGTGGGATTTGCAGTGACGGATTTATTCATTATGAGCTGCTATCCATGCTTTGTCACAGTACTGAATATTAATGAGCTTGCAGATTAATTGTGGATATTGTACTCTTTCCCGGGATGTAGAGAGCAAGTGTCAGAAGTGACCTGCAGATGGGAGATGAGAGCATTTGTCATTGGTCTTTAGAGAGAGAGAGAGAGTGTGTGTGTGTGTGTGTGTGTGCTTGGCACTGATGTGTGTGTATTCCTGTGAATGTCTTTGAGACCTGTGTGTGTCCGTGTGTGTGTCTAATTATTGGTCTGTAGAGAGTCAGCTTGTCTCTCTGTCTTTTTAATTAAAGGCAGAGGCAGCGGAGGTCGAGTGGGTATCCAGACTCTAGAGAACCGCGGTGAAAGACATAGAGAAGAGCAAAGGAAGCCAGGGAACAAGAAACAAAGGAAGTCAGATCAAAATAAAATAGCATAACATAGAGGTCACACGAAATTTAGAGAGCAAGCTATTATAACCCAGTTCTGCCACAGAAAGGAAGTGACATCACAGAATCTGTGTTTACAGGGAGCAGTGATACGTTCAAGTCAAAGTTAAATCCCTTGAGTGTCTTTAATGTTAATGATGCAACCTTTTTGTTTCAGGCTGACTCTCTTTATTTTGACTTTGTTCAGATGACAGCTCAGTTCAATCTATTTTTATCTCAATGGCAAAACTTTCTCTCATATTTCTAGCCCTTTAACCCCAGTGACAGCTTGCGTTAATGTTCTGTGGCAGGTCTGAAAAATAAATCTCCTCTAAAAGGCTACATCCTTTTAAAAATGACTAACACCTCTGTTTAACATTGTGTGGAGAAGGGCCATGAAAATTTACCGCTTTATATGGGCCAATAATCTCACAGCAGGTTTTCCAGGGAGCTAAACAGCTTATTGTTCATCTAATACTTTTAACATCTACTTTTTCTTTCAAAGACAAAAAAACAAAGCTCTTCTCTTTTTCTTCACATTTGTTTCTGTTCATTCTTCACATGATGTGCTGCGAGGATTTCAGTTTCTCCTCAACAGCCATTATAAAATAAATGGACTGTCTTTCTCTTTGCTTATTTTTAAATTGTTGTTGTTTCAATTAAAATAAAATGTCATAGACAAACATTACATTTCGGTTCTGTTAATCTAGTTTACACAGCCAGGGGGTGCAGTTTCCTTTGCTTTTCCATAAAATAAATAATTTCAGTTGATTAAAAAAATGCCAGTGGTCTGCAGTTAGGAGAATTATAATAATAACATATATTGTTCAACTTAGGCTTTTAAAATATGAAAAGCTAAGCTTAACCTTTAAGTTAAAGTGGTTTCCATTTATTATGCATTCACGGGTTCACTAGTTCATGTAAGTTTGGAACACAATTGAGATTAAATATCTTGCATAATCTTTGGTTAATATAATATAGAATAACTACACTATAGTTTAATATCACTATAATTTGATTATCTAGGCTCATGTGTCAGGTTTGTTCATCTGAGAATGTTATGTATACTTTTTATGTTTTAGTCACTAGAAAGTTTACAGATTTTTTTGTAGACACTGAAGACAGCACCACCTGTTTGTGTGGAGGTACAGCACTGGCTTTCTCCAGGTGAATAGTTGAGATCTGTATCTCATTGGGTTCTTTAGAGGTTTTATTGTCTTTGAGGCAACCTGGATTCACAGGACAGACAGTCCTATTCTTATAGACAAAGAAACACTGAAAGCACATTGATTTTCTGAAGGAGAAAAGGCTCCTTTCTTTAATGGTAGGCTCTATTTACTGGTTGTTGTTTTTTTTTTTTTTTTTGACATACAGATACACCCATACATCACATGTACACACCTGCTCCCTGAAGGCATAAGTCTGAAGCTGTTTATTCACTCCTGTGTAAAACATGCCTGACACCAGTGAGACTCAGTAGGACTAAAATTTGATTGTTTTAAGAAAATAATGATTTTATTTTTTAAGGAAAACAAAATGAGTGTTTAATAATGCGCTTACAATGAAAGGGGTTATTATACTAAAGTGTGAAGCAAGTATTCTTAAAGACCTTACACTTGTAAAAACTGCATGATGAATTGTATGTTTCTTATGTTCCAAATTAAATTCAAAGATTGTATGATTGCACAGATATAAGTATATAAGGGCATTAGTGTTTGGCTATTGTAACCGAGGAATAAATCTCCCCAGAAAATCTCTGAAAGTCCAAATTAATTTCTCTGGTAATCAGCAGAATGTCACAGTTGTCCAGAATATTTCTTTAGGAGGAAACAGAGCACTTTTAACTGCATGTAATCATTACATGGGGTGAGATAAAGTCATCAGGAAGACATGCACTCATTTATCATGTGTATGTTAAGCTAATTTGTATACTTGAAAATTAATTGTCATTGTTACTTGTGAAGACCTACCTCTGTTATTGTAAAAATATGTATTCCTACACCTTAACATTTTCAGATTTTAATTAAGATATTATTTGGTTATGTACCTTTATTTCAATTGAGACCATTCTCAAAAATGTGTTTCTAAGAGGACATAGCAAAACAAGCACCCAAAGTACTAGCTGATGACTTTATGACTCGTTTGTGTATGTATGTTGGCAGAAGCTCATGTGCCAGTGATTCGTCAGAAAAATGGAGCGTGGAACATGACTGAAGATTCAAGGATTTTCGCAGCCAGAATTCTGGAATTCCTGCCCAGTTCTCTAAGCTGTAGAAAAGCTACAGAAAGAATCAAAATAAACAATAGAAAAAGTAAAAAAAACAAGCATTTTATATATAAACCCAAAAAAGAGGAGCTGAAAATATGCACAAGATATCTAAGTTTGGTTACACGTAAAGATTTATATGTGTTTGTTCGTGTGTATGCTTACATGAAGGTTTCTTTTTATATCATGCAGTAAAATAAACCTCCCAGCTGTTGGCAGTGTTATGAAGGCTGCTGCTCTCAGCAGAAACTTTATGCACTGTGTGTGTATGTGTGTTGTGTATATATGTGTGTAGCAGCAGCATATGTGCACCTGCTTGCGCTCTAACTGGGGATCATCTCAGAGCGATGCCCATGAAGGTCATTTATATTCACATATGTATATTCATATGCAGATGTGTACTGGAGGATTATGTTTAAGGAGCTGGATAATGTACAGAGTTTTTATTATGGCCCTGCGTGGCCCCCAGGCTTTCTGGTGAATAAACACAAAATAAGATCCAGAAGTGTGTGAAAATGATTGAAATTTTCAGCGAGGCAGAATCGAGCAATGCAATGATTTGTGGATTTTCCTAAGGCAAAGCAGTGAGCATTAATAAAACATAAATATGAATAAGTATTCTCCTTTTCTAGGTGTGTGTATGTGTGTGAGAGCGCATATCTTTTGCTTATTTGACTGATGAGAAAACGCCTCTCGCCCCAAAGCACAAACTCATTCTTGAAATTCATCTATTGTGTGTATTATCTCCATAAACTCTATTTCATGCTATGAGTGTCTGCATTTCAAATCACTTTGTGAGAACTCTGACATACTTGCAAACACAAAAAACAGAGGGTCTTTCATTTACCTTGATGGTTTATCATTAGAGTGTAAAGCGGTACGATACCCTACAGCCCCAAATAAAGCACCGGACACAAACAGGCAAATATAATAGTATAAATGTATCTAAGATTTGATTACTACCGCAGAATTTATGATACCATGAATGCAGGCCTTCCATTCAACCTCCATTTTTGCCCTACCTCGTTATACTATTCAGACATGCAAAGCATATGATAATACAGCTGTATTTTATTAAAATGAACCACTTTAAAAAATCAATTCTACTTTTTCATCCCATCCCCTCCCCCAATTTTGTAACATATTTTAATGCCTTGAGGTTTATTGATTCATACGGCAGCGTCTAAACATGATACTCAGAGAGCACTAGAAGACAGATCGAGGAGGAAACACTATAAAAGGGAATGAAAAGGGGGGAAAATGAAAAAGTGAGGAATGTTGGATTAATATTCCACACACTCCAAGCACACATCGAAACTGATTGTTTCAATTCCACCAGAGTTAAACTGATATATTATTCCCAGTCTGTTCATGATCACTGGATTTATGAGAGAATAAAGATTCCTCCGTCCTTTGTATTTTATTCAAATTGTGAGCATAAATTTCAGTTTGGCGCTAACTCAAGGAGTGTATTACAGTACACAGAAACAAATTAGTGCCAAAAACACTGAGATATGAGCTGCGAAGTCCACCAGAGAGAAACAAAAGTCACAATGTGCTACGCGACTCCTTTGAGAGCAGAATCACAATGAACGTGTTTCTCTGCTCTCATAGAAACAGTATTGCAATGGAAAATTCAGTGCTTTACTCTGACTGCATTTTGCTGTTGGAATGCCAGTGGAACAATGAGCAGGTAGTTCCATTTCATTTCACCATTTTAATTGAATTCATCTTTGTGTTTGAAAACAAAGTCTCTGACCGAAAAACTGACACAGAACATACAGACTTTTTAATCACCTCGCCATGTTAATGTGATTTTGTTGTGTAGGGTTTCGGAAACAGTTTTAATTATGGCCTTCATCATTTGCAGTAAAATTACCACTTAAAATGGGTCTTCTTGTTTTCTTGATTGTTTGTGCTTGCGGTCCCAGATTGCCGCTGTTTGCTTTCAGGTACGAGCATGGTTTGCTAGGTTATTTTTGCCTCAGACAACCTGCTGGGGAATCATGAGCCTCTAGTCTGTTTTACTCTCCAATAGGGTTGATTGCTATACCAACACTAAAAAAAGTAATTTGGCAAATATCGTTACTTGGCCTAGTCAATAATGTTCCGCTCTTTAGCATATAGTTTGGCATTTCAGGCACTGTGATTTGAAGCATGAAAGTGAATGTGTTGATGTGTGAGATTCATTAAATGTGTTATGTTTTTCAACACATTTATCGTTTGATGTTACAGCTGTTTTGTTGTGTACTTAAACATTTTTTTTTACAAATAAAATCCAGATGGAATTAACAAATCTAAAGTCATATGCACTTTTTGTATGGTGTGATTTGTCATCAAAGCTCAATAAATATTGTATTATTGTAAAAACATTACTTAAGACAATCAACAAAGAACATTTTTCATATAATTGTATGTAAAATTATGTTATTTACTTACTGCAGCTTTGTATTGGTTTAGAATTTGTATTTTTTGTGCATTTTGAGAAACACATACATCCAACACATACACATTATTAAGTGTTAACGTGTTAGTGATGAGATGAGATAATCATGAATTATTGACACTATTTGACAGTCCTACAGTAGTTTCATTTCATTTTGCCTGAGGCTGTTTATTTGTTGCTCAAAATGTCGATTTAGTTGAGGTGCCAGAGGCTGGTATTCTACTGAAACCAAAATCCCCAGTTCAAGTTGCATTTAGTTAAGCCAAGAACGGTATTGTTTATGTTCTGTGGCTAGGAAACTAGAAAACCCTCACAGGCCTTATTCTTCTCTTAGAAAAAAAAAAAAAGAATACCACATTCTATAATGGCTTCAAAAGAAAAATGGAGAAAGTAAGACTTTCAGTCAACAAATTGATTTAAAATGTCAACCTGTCCCACTCCATATATTATTTCATTTTTAAAAAGTTATGGCTTAAAAGCTGAAGTTTACAGGTGTATCATGATTTCCCATGAGTGGATTTTAAAAGGCTTATGGTCCTCTTTGAGAATAGCCTTGAGTCTTCTTCAAAATGTCATGGTCCACAACAACATAAAAAAATAAAAAAAAAACACAAAGATTTTTAGTTGGGTAGTAACTTGGAAAATAGTAATCAGTGGGGGGGGGGGTGGGGGGGTATTCAAATATTTTTTTGGTCCTTGTTTGTGCAAAAAAGGTGATTACTATGAATAGTTAGAACATTATTGTAAGAATTGGTCAAACGTTGAAATCTGCTAAATTTTTAATGTATTCTGTATTTTTTCGGGGGGTAAACATGCAGATTGCTGACCTTTAATGAGTTTATAGCAATATGGCAAAACATGTTAAATGTGCTTAGAGTACTTCACTTTTATTAGTTTCTAAAAGCGTCATCAGATTAGCCTAGCCAGAGTCTTGTAATAAATGAGCATGCAATGTGTGTTGTAATTCTGCAGACATCTGCAAAGGTTTCTGTGGAATTCTGCAGGCACAGATGCTATACTGATATACTTATGATTAAGAAGACTAATAAACTAAACTATTGTTATTCAAGCCACTGGGTACATATTACTTTGGCTAAATTAAAATGACTTAAACAGAACTGATTTCAGATCTTATTGAAGATGGATGAAACACATACTGTACACTGTAAAAGAAATTCTGTAGTTTTTACAAAATGTGACCCTGGACCACAAAGGTCTTAAGTCACTGGGGTATATTTGTAGCAATAGCCAAAAAAAAAAAAAAAAAAAAACCTTGTATGGGTCAATATTATCGTTTTTTCTTTTAAGTAAAGATCATGTTCCATGAAGATATTTTGTAGCTTTTTGCACCCTCAGATTCCAGATTTTCAAATAGTTGTATCTCAGCCAAATATTGTCCGATCCTAATAAACCATACATCAATGGAAAGCTTATTTATTCATAAATGTATAAATATCAATTTCAAAAAAATTGACACTTAAGACTGGTTTTGTGGTCAAGGGTCACAAATAATCTTGGCTGCTGTGGTTGCCAGAATAATTTTGTAAAAAAAAAAATAAAAAAAAAATACAGAAAACTGTAAACACATTTATGGTATTTTTACAGTATAAAACTGTCATTTACAAACAAGAAATTTTGAATTTAAACCAATTCAACAACACACACTACTATTAAAATTTGTTTTGTACCTTTAACATACTGTGAACCACCATAATAATGCAGGTGGTAAAAGAGAAAGCCACATGAAGAATCAAAGCTCATCACAAGAAGCTTTGCCACAAGCAGAAGTATATATTAATATATAGAAGGTGCACAGAGTCATTCATGCAAACACAAAACACCATCATGGTAACACACGACACTTAAATAATGCAATAAACACTCATTAAACAACAGAAGATGTAACATAATGCCCAGATGTACATAACTGTTAACTATTAAAAAACTATTAAAAAACATGATTATTTAAACAAAATACTTTCAAATGTGGAGTGTCACGCATGGAATTCTGGGAATATCAGTTTACAGTTTTTGACTGTAAATTATACATTTATTTGTTCTTTTTTACTTCTAAAATCTGTACCTAAATTAACAGCATTTTACTGTAAAATTACATGAAATGTCTGGTTAGATCTTTTACAATTTTTACTGTAACTTACTGTTAACCTATTAACAGTTTTTTTTTCTGTAGCGTTTTTACTAAATTTTACAGTTAAAATTACACTTGTTTTTTTTTTTACAGTGTACATTAATGTTGGAATATTCTGAATTAGTAAATTATAGTTTAATGTAATCAAAAGTTTAATTGCATTCTAACATTGTTAAATATTGGGCCACAGAATAAAGGTTCAGTAGACATTGTTTATGTCATTTTAACATTGGAAAAATACTTATAGGCAAAAACTGGTTGCTTATATTGCATGTGCATTTTTTACTGTGTACACCTGATGTCTTTTTGTGTAATACGAAAATATACACACATACAATACACTTTTAGTCAATCCTACTGTTTTTTTAAAGCTTGTAGGCACTAGAGTAAACATCCAGTTTGAGAAAAAAAAAGGGGTTCCTAAAGTGATGTCTTGCCGTTTCCGTCTCAAAAGCTGTAAAAAGTATTCTCATTTTCCTCTGGAAGACACATCAGCTATGTTAGTAGTACTATACCATCTGTTCTTACTCCGGTTATTGTTTTTGATTTCACTGCTACTTGTTGTCACTGTCAAGTGAGCAGCCTTCAGTGGATACTGATTGGTCTTAGCAGGACTTGTTTCCATGGTATCACGCAGAGCACAACAAAATGGCCATACACAGCACTATAAGCTGCAATTTAGATAATCATATTTCATGGGCAAATGCAATAAAGTAAATGAAATAGATATGGGAATTATGGAAATGGAAATGTTCAGTTGTAGGATTCGGCGTGTAATACGGATTTTATGACATACCGGCTCCAGCTGAAAAAGACAGGAATGTTGAGTCTTCAACAATGTTGACATGTTTCGCATGTAATGAAACATTTATTTCAGAGAGAACAAAAGGTAGAGGAACAAAAAGATGAATGTAATGGCAAAGCTTTTTCATGTATTTGAGGTTAGAAGAATAAAGCGACTGAACAGACCTCAGCGTATTGACTGTAATATGACAGTAAGTCATTCATGTTTAAACTGAATCTGATCTTAGCTTGAACATGAACTGATCAAACCCACATTCATATGCAAATGTAATTAAATCTGCATAAGATCCCTGCACATATTATTGACCTCATAGAAACGGACAATAGAAACCTCAACTTTGATATTAATATTCATTTTCAGTCCCATGGACACCGGTCTCTCTCTCTTTGGCTCTTTCAGGAGATGTAATTAGTTCTAGTATCACGGTGGTTTCGCTGGTTCAGGAAGCTGAGTGAGTTTGACTGGGGTCCTGCTCTTTCAGATATGCTGTATTTGGATATGCTAATAGTTTGTCCTCCTCTGATTGGTTAATTAACCTCAGATGAAAACGTCCCGTCACAGGTGGGGCCGTGAGGAGTGAAGGTTGCGCACACACGCATACGCAAACACAGGACCTGGTATAGCGGCGTTAGTAAAGTCACAGTCTGCTGGAATAGGTTTTCCTATAACGGCTGTGTTTGCATCCGCATCCGTTTTGTGAATTATTGCTCGATTTTCTTTTAGGTTAATGATAATACTCCTGTTGACTGAACTCTCATTAGGGAACAATCATGGAGTGTGAAATGAAATATTGGACCTTTTAGACTAATATTAATTAGTGTGTGGACGCGATACTGAAGACTGTGTTCTCACACAGGCATGGTCGCAAAGGGACCACTTACTGTCTGCTTTTGATTCAAAGTCTCTCTCTATCCCTTTCTTTTTTTGTGGTAAAAACTTGCAGTGGAAAGACAGATGCTCGTTTGTTCGCTGTTGTTTATGAGTGTGTGCTCAGAATGTTTTGTCAGGTGGGAAGAGCAAAGCATTTTACCTGCCACGTTTCAGCGTGACATTTGACAGCTTGAGCGTGTTTGTGTTTTAGCGTATGTGTGTACAGCGTCATGTTTTTTTTCTCTCTCTCCTCTTCCCCTGATCATCATTACCTCCATCAGGCTGTCCTGGCTCTGAGTGCATTGCCTCTTATTCTGCTGTCATCTCAAGATAATAAAATTCACACCTGATATTTACTCTCATCCATCACTGCGAGGCTAGCTGACAGACATTTTATCATTTAGCGTAGCACATTAAGAGCGCTGTAGCTGGGGAAATGTGTAAATGGAGATTTCTGGGTGATTTGTTAAATGTCTGCGTGTTTTTCTTTCAGGTGATCCTGATTTTGACAAAACTGTTCGACTTTAACCTGGGAACCGTGACGGAGAGTTCGCTATGGAGGTAAACCTACTTCTGTGAATGGAAACTCTGAGTTTATTCAGTTATATGAGCATCAGTGCTCTGGCACCCCTTGTGAAAATAAAGTACTCTTTAGTTTGTTTTAAAAAATGAACTTATAGGTTTATCATATGTTCTCTTTTTCCTGGACATGTCCTGTTTGGAATTTCTAAATTGCCTGAAGTATCTGGGATTTGGCTTGGTTTTCCTATCATTTGGAAGTTTGCTGAAATTAATGACAGAAAAGTAGTTTGACCAGTTGTGTGCAGACATTGTACATAACTGACCAATCAAGAAGGTGGGATGGTGACTGCATGATAATGCAATTCAATGAAAAGGTATTATAGTTTAAAATTATATGCAAATAGTTTAACTTAAACTGCTTTTTAAAAGGTAGGATTTAATTATATCTTTATATGAAATTTCATAATTCCTCCTATTGTTTTAGAAATATGGTTAAAGTCTACTGCTGAAAGTACTGACACATTTATGGTAAGCTAAAATATACATTTATGTCATTTGTTGACAAACTTTTTTGGTATGTTTTTATATTTTCTATTTTTGATTGTTGTTTTGTATTTATTTAGTTGTATTTTTGTTTGTAATTTTTTAATGATATGGAATATTTGATATTTAGTATGTAGTTTTAACAAATTATATTGCAATTATAATACAATAAAATTGTATGTAATTATAATCAAAGTCCTTTACATGTGCTTTAGTATGTTAGTCAACACATCAAGTGGAATTCAGCCAAGTATGACAAATGGCTATTTAAACAGTTATTAAAATTTACTTTAAAACATTTCATTTGACATTATTACAGTGCCCTTTTTTAAAAATGTACAAATGTGTAGTAAGAAACTGTTTTTTAAATATACTTTTAAGATTTGAAGCACACTATAGCAAACGTTCATTAGAATTAAGCTCACTTCTTTTTCACAAGGGGCAGCTCATCATAAATTAATGTAAATACAGAATCGGCTGTTGTACGACTTCTGTATGTAAAGTTTGCCGTTCCACATGGGTGTGTGTTACGGACTCTATATTTTTTACTCAGTATTTTATAGTGAGAGCACAGGGACCATTTTGTTACAGTGCTAGGAAAAGGGCAGGGACATTAAGCTTGCATTCTTCTGATAGTAACTGGTGTGAACCTTGTAACTACTGCAGCATTGCTGAACCAGCCTGAATGAAATGATCTGATAATGCTGTGGTATTAGTATTACGCTTCCAGCTCATTACAAATCAACACACATTTATACATTAGCCACAAGTGCCTACAGTAAGTGGCAAGTACAGCAGACTATATGAATGGCAAAGATCTGGGATGAAATTCTGCTCGGAAGCACTTTCACTGACCATTGCTGATATGCCCCTGGGTGAAGTACTTAATCCCTGTCTTCTCCTGGGACGCTCTGTACCATGACCCGACTCTCTCTCTCTGTCTCTCTCTCTGTCATAGTGCGTAGACAATGGAAAGAAAAGAATTGCAAGGTAGCTGTGTAAGCCAGGCTTGTACATAAAGAAAGAAAGCACTGACTATACATTCTGTCACCTCACTTTTTGAATTTTTCCCCCCATTAATTTCGACTTCATATCACAGAGAACAATCATTTACTCATTTATAAACCCTCACTATTCACAAAACACTTTTTTTCTGGCTTTTTACAAGTTTCTGAGAAGCTTGTCGTACTTTAGTATGCTTTTTTAAGTTTCAGATTAGACTACTGCGGTGCATTTCTCTCTGGCTGTCTGAAAGGGTCTTTTTAAAAATTCCCCGCTCAACTGGGGCGCTTCTCACTTGAGCATTTCCAAACTATTTTATCCATTAAAATGGCTCCCAGTGAAATCTAGAGTTCACTGCAATTAAAGTACCTTTAATTTAAATTTTTTAATGGGTAACTGGTTCTGTCTGAACTTGTATAGCCCGTTTACTTTTATGCTTCATACTGTTGAAGTAATGCTTCTGTTCAATGTTGAACTGAAAATTTTTTGTCCTTAATTTAATTTAAATATTTATTTTTAAAGTTTTTAGGACAAAACTAAAATGATAAGTGCTTTATTTAAATCAGCCTAATAATACAACATAACCACCTCTCTGCACCTTAAATTTAATTACTCTATTTATTATAGTTATGTGCTTGATTTTTCCACTTATTAAAATTATGATTCACACAAAAACTCCATAAATAACACCTGGATGTAAATGGAATTGAACTAAAGAGTAATTGTAGCCACAAGCGCAACGTGATCTTCATCGTCAGTACAGCTGATAGTTGGATGGACTTTTGTTCATTTTAATTAAAAGAATAATGAAAACAATAATTGTTTGCAATAATTAAACGGACTACTTGATATGTTTTGGGAGATATGTAATATGACATCATCCTTAATCAACATGCCATCACTGCAAACGCGTGCATAGACACAAATGCTCGCGCTCGCACACACATACACACTGCAATCACCTTGAAGGGAGGCTTTGTTTAATTTCTTTTTGGCTGCAAGCCCTGATGAGATTTCTTCTCCTGGTGTGTGTCACTCAGAGAGGGAGGTGAGCTGGGGGGTTTACAGAGAGAAAAAACAGAAAGCCATTATCAAACTTCCACAAACAGAAATGGCATAAACAGGAAATGAGGAAAAGGAAAGTGGAGGAATGGGAGAGAAGGAGGAACAAAGAGAGAGCGAATGGAAGAAAGAAAGAAAGAGAGAGAGAGAGTAGCGGGGGGAGGGATGTGGCATCGTGTTATTAAAAGAGGTGAATGTTAAAGCTCAGCTTGCAGGCTGTAGTAAATGATGTCGGTAATAACAGTATGAATGATTAATGAATGTTGCTGTTGGCGGCATAAAAAGAGAAAAAAAATATGAAGACAAATCACGGCTCATTCAGAGGAGCTAGTTAATCACACTCTCCTGTGTTTTAAAATAAAGATACACGCTCTAAAAAGTATCCATCCTGCCTATGCAATTGTTAAATCACACACACGTACCCAGGCGTATTTGTCCTGAGAGGAGGAGTAATGTCCTCTTGAGTACAGTGCAGATCTGCTGGAGGAGAGAGAGAGAGAGAGAGAGTGAGAGGGAAGCTTGACCGGACCAAAAACGTCAGAGGAGCTTTTTAGGGCAGGCACTCAGCACCGTTCGAGGGCGCTCAGAGAACCATCTTCCTCTTCACCTGTGCTGCTACAGCTTACACAACCCAAATAACCTCAACAGCTTTGAATGGCCGTGTAATTGTATCCGATGGTAAAAGTGTCAGAGTATGAGCACTCTCAGCGCATTCAGAGATGAGCACTCGAGGAGATAATGCTTCAGACGGCACATACACGTGTGCTTCTCCAGCAACTGTCTGGCCTAAAACCATTAGCGTTATTATACTTGTAAGAGTTCGGCAGACTCTCCCGTCTGCTGTCGTACCTGCTGGAGAAGAGACGGTGTTAATGAGTTCCGATGGAAAGGAGATGTGCGCATACACAACAGCTTCAGTTAATTACGCCAATGACTTCTGAAAATCTCAGCTTCGCTGCAGATGTGGCGCGCCGTGCTCCTGACACATCGAGTTATAGAGCTCGCGTGGGGGATGTGGGTTCTAACATGGCCCATGATGTTTCCTGTCACCTTTTATTGTGCCTGTCTAATAAAAAGGCAAAAGACTGTGTCCACATGTCCATGTTATTTTGAGTTTTTGTACTAACCAGCTGTGATGGCAACAAGACATTTTGGTATTTTGGTTTCTGTCCTTCCTAGTGATAGTTTGTGAAATCGAACTGGTCCAAAATCCTGATCCACACAGCTGTATGTTCAACATGTTCTTAAAGACTCTTTTGTCGCTTTTGTCCTTTCAATGAGGACAGAAAAATCATATGATTCAGGAAATGTCTTGTGTCGCCCGGTTTGGACAAGCTGAATAGCTTAAAAAAATCCTCAGCTCTTCTTTTGTGTTTTTACTTTGCTTTGTTTGAAATCAATGACACACGAGCGTCTATACTAAAGAAAAGGAAACATCTTAAAAGTAAGGAAAATCTAAAGATATGTTTCAGTTGCCTAGAAATACTCTTTATATTGCTTTTATATTGTTTTGAAAAACTTCTACGCTGAAAAACTTCTACGCTGAAAAAAGTTTCAGTTTAATGGCTCGTGCAGTGAAATCATCAAGTAACATTTTTCTTGTGTCAGTGAACAGTGTACTCATTTTTTTTTGGTATATATACATTTTTATTCATTTTTCTTTCAAACATGAATAACTAACCTATAAATGTCATAGTTTTGGATTTTTATAGTTTACCATAGAAGAGGTGTATTCAAGTTATTGTATGAATTGGATTTTAATTTTAAACTAATAAGGTTCCATTACTTGTTAACTATGTTAATTAAAATGAACTAGCAGAGACAAATACTTCTGAAATATTTATTAATTTAAAGTTATTTTAAACATTTGCTACTACATTATTATAAAAATCAAAAGTTGAATTTGTTAATATTATTAATACTTCACAAAAAGATTACTTTTATTACATTAAACATATACAGTAGATTACTCATCCTCATGACGTTTCAAACCAGTAAGATCTTCGCTCATCTTCGGAACAAAAAATTAAGATATTTTGGATGAAATCTGAGAGCTTTATTTTTGGTTGAACTGTCCCTTTAAATAATAATAAGCAATACATTTATAACAGTATTTATTCATCTTTGTAAACTTAATTTAATAAAAATACAGCTGTTCATTATTGGTTCATGTTAGCTAAGTTCCATTAAATAATATTAACAGATAAATCTTTTAAAAATGTCTTCATAAATGTTGAAATTAACATTAATAAATGATTTAGAAATATTTTTTACTAATGCAGTTAACTAATATTAACAAATATAAAGTGTTTCCATATTTAAAATAAATTAACAGATAAAAAATGGGCATCACATCAGTGACCTTTGTTTGTATTTGTAGGTCAGTAGATTTTGGGACAACATACGAGAAGCTGACAGATAAAGTGATGATCAGAACGATGCTGAGCTATCTGTACGTCTGTCCGACCAATAAGAGGAAGGTGAGTGTGTTCTTATGCATCAGAGATACGGACGTATTAAACTGTCAGATAGAAAATATCTAGCTAATATAATTCTTCTTCTTCCTCAGATCCTGATTTTATCTGATCCGGAGGTGGAGAGTAGTTTACTTATCAGTTCTGATGAAGGAGCCACTTTTCAAAAGTTCAATATTAACTTCTATATCATGAGTCTTCTGTTTCACCCTACTCAGGAGAATTGGATACTGGCCTATAGCCATGATCAGAGGGTATACACACACACACACACACACACACATACACTTGCACAGCCTCAAGAGGTTTTACTTCTACTGAACAATTAAAAGCAGATAATGTGGATAATTAAGTGTGAGCAAGATAATTACCTTTGTTGGCTGCAGTTAGGGATCTTACAGTGAATGTGTCTATTTCTCTTTTGGCTGCAGCTGTATAGCTCGGTGGACTTTGGTAAAAAGTGGATTCTTGTTCATGAGAGAGTAACTCCGGGGCGATTCTACTGGTACGATACACACACACACAGACGGAGTAATTTTTTTACTGATCATCAATCTCATATAACACGCCTACAGTGCAATTTCACACTGAAAATTAATCTGACTGCAAGAATATACCTGCATGCGCACACACACTATCACAGACTGAAAATTAATCCAATATTAAACCCACTCTCTACATCCAAAACACTGACACTGATAAACTTACATATATACACTTTGTATGTCTCTTTCCCTTCTATCTTTCTCTATCTACCTCCATCTATCTCACTGTCATGTCACTTTTCTCTCCCCTGTGCTTCATATTAGCGTATGTTTGGAATTTTGATCAGGCTTTATATTTTAATCCCATCAGTGTGAGTTTTCTGTGTTTGTGTGAGGTGTAGTCAAAATAACTGGTTGCCTGTCACATGCTCGATGAGCTGTGGAGACAACCAACAACATGTCTTCACCCCTGGGTTTAACATCCCTATGCATGCACACACACATTTCTCTACATCCTTTCAAAAATATATACAATACAGCTTTTCTTTGCTGCTTTGTACTGCGACACACACACACACACACACACACACACACACATATACTGTTCTGATTGTGTTTGTGTCACTGAAGCCCTGCTTCGTCAGGTTTGGTGTCTACAGAAAGGGAAAATGGAAAAGTTTAACCTCAGACTATAATAGGTCTCGGTATCAGACTGGGTTTGAGAGGAATGTTTAACCCCCCTTCAATTATCCAAGTCTAAGTTTAAAGTCTGAATGGGATTGAGAGAGATGTTGAACCTCAGACAGATCATTGAAAGATGGGTTATTTTCAGACCGAGATTTTGAGAAGTGCTTTAATCTTAGACTGGGACTCTGACTGAGAATATTGAATGTAGTATTATTTTGGTAAAACTTTCAATAAGGTTTGATTTGTTAATGCATTAGGTATCATGAACTAACAATGAACAATACATTTACACAATTTATAAATCTCTATTAATATCAATTTCTACATATACTAAAACATTTTTGACATTTCAGGTTCAAGAAAATTATACATTTTATATTATATTTTATATATATTTATAAATAACAATAATCAATAATAATAATAAATGCTAATAAATACAAGATACATTTTAAAAAATATATTTTTTTAGGATTCTTTGATGAATACAAAGTTTATTTAAAAAATGTATACTTTTCTAAAATTTTAAATATCTTTACTGCCACTTTTGATCAATTTAATGCATCGTTGCATTAAAATAAAATATGGTAGTGAACATATACAAATGCGTCGTAGATGAGCAAATTGGTTTTACTTCCATCAGGAACCCACTCCAGCTGATATATCTCACTGTCTGTCAGTGATGGACCACTTCCAAATCACAGTCTGACACTTGAGATTGAGGCTACAACTTTATCTTTAATTTCATTGCCTGCCAACTCGAGGGACCGGGACTTCTGCAGTTTGCAGCTGACCATAGAAATGCTGAGCAGCATGCAGTTCCCAAATCAAGATCACATGAAAACCTTTATATTGAGATGACAAGAAAATTACATTGTGATCTCAAGAAAACAGCCTTTTAAGGGCTTTTAATGTCACACTAGAACTGATAGAGATGTTTAGAAGAAGGGGTTTAATATCAGACATCCAATAAGAGAGATGCTCAAATTCAGATTGAGATTAATATTAATTTGAGATTGAGACTGTAAATAGGACTTAATATCAAACCTGTAGAGGTGGAATATCAGATTTTTACTGAAAGGTTTAATTTTGGATTGTAAGATATCAGATTGTGATTGTGTTCAAACTGTCTCAGAAGAAAATATGGATAACAAAAGACAAGCCGTTAAGATGATTAAAAACCTCAGAAAGAGGATATGATGGTGAGTGTGTGAAAATAGGTAAGATATGAAAGTGTGTATGCGACGGAGAATGGTTTGTGGGAGCGAGCTCTGTGTGTGTTTGTGTGTGTGATTAATTGCTATCAGAGCAACAATAAGGATTCACTGGAGACAGACTGTCTCCTACTGGAGCAGTGGAATTATGCTGTCCATCACTACCCCTCCATCCTTCCCCTCTCCTCTTCCATCACTCCATCACTCTCATGCTATTACCGTACTCATCCGTCCGTCCCCTGCTGGCACCTCCTTCTCTTTCCTTCCTTCTTCATCTCCTCTCCACTGGAGCCCTTCCTGATTGTTTTCTTCTCTTCTGTCCTTTTTTGTTTTCTGTCTTTTTCTTTTTTCATTTTCAGGGCGCTGAGTGGTCTGGATAAAGAGGCAGACCTGGTGCACATCGAGGCTCGAACTGACAGTGGACGTTAGTCTCTTTCTTTTCCTTCTTTTGCCCCTTAAATCCTGTCTGTCTTTCTTCTGCTTTTTTCAGTTTCTCTCTTCCTCCCCTCCTCGCACTCTCGCCTATGCTTTTTTTTCAGTGTCGCAGTGAAAAATGAACAGGTGAATTGTGGACAACAGTAAATTCAATAGTAAATGGTTCTGGCTTCGTTCTGTGAGACTGTTGTGCTTGTGTTTTATCCTTGTGGGACAGTGTTGTGCATTAAACTCTATTGATATGAGCCTGACACAACACAACAGGCCCTAAGCTACGGACAATCTAACAACAGCAATACATTTAAATGTGTTATGAGTGATGCAGTGGTTACACCAAACTAAATTTGAAGCACTGGGAAATGGAGAAGGTGGCAAAAGCTTCTTTAGTTTTCAGGCGGTAATAATCAAACCCCTTCTAAAAGAAGGATTTGAACAAGTTCTTTCAGTCCATTCTATTTAATAGGCTATCTTATCTGTCCATGCTTTCACAGTAGAGCAGGCATGTGGAATCAGAGTTGGGCAAAATTCTGAATTGAAGAATTGGCTGCTTTTCAATTCATGAGCTGCAAATTGGCCACACCCTGAAGGAAGCTGAACTGGAATGACAGGAATAGGAATTTAGTGAGCTGCACTTCAAAGACATTTACACAAGCATTGGTATTGCTAGACCCTTTTTACAGTAAAATACCACGGTAAAATCCTCATGTCATGTGTGTTTTCTATCAGTGGTTTAGAATCAGAGCTAGTGATGCCAGATTTGCCAGTTAATCACTCCTTTGATCTAATTGGTCAAATGGGTTTGCAAAAAGACCAGTGCCTCATATAAATGTTGCGTACACACAAAATGGGCATAGTAAATATGCAAATATGTTCAGATGCTCTTGAGAGTGCGTACGCACTCTTTTTCCTGGAGTGAGAAAAGTAATGAAGTAAACAAGGACTTTAAACTCTGTTTTCATTTTGGTATACACATTTACATGAAATATTCCACTCTCATTAATGGAGATAAGCACTGAAATTACATAAAGTCATTACTCAGAAGTTAAACCGAAATTAGGCTATGTGAATTTAGACATATTTGTAGCTGATGCGCTTAATGCGCTTAATCACTCGTTTTTTTGGGTCGACAGATTATAAAAACACAGTTCTGGGTTTTTAGCTTGTTTACTGTACACCTTGTCACACAGCAGCTTTAAAGCATTTCTGTTTTTTGTTATAAGTCAGAAATGACAAGGAGGCAGCTTCCAGCAATATTTAGTCAATGGAGAGTGTTGGATTGTTTTCCCCCCGGTGGGCGTGGTTTTCAGATTATGACGAGTGTCACTCTGTCTCTAAAGGCTTATCTGTTTCCACTAAAAATTGCTAAAAGATGTTCACCTTTTCAGCAAATCTGCATACATTTTAATTGATTTGAATTGTTTAAAACAATTGTAATAATATGTGGCCAGTGGAAAAGAATGAGGTCAAGTATATTCTAAAATAGGCTTATCTGAGAACTAAACAGTTTTGTTTTTATGGATATTTTGATATATTCTAAAACATTCTGGATGATTTTGGCAATAAAAAATAATGTGGCACTAATGGCATTTAGTCCATATCTCATATTTCCTTAACGTCTTGAACCTTTGACGTTAAACATGGTGTCACGTGGATGGGAATATGCAAGGAAATTATATGCAGATGTGGTTATGCATAGTAAAACAAGGAGTTGTAAGCTCCATATACAGTATGGTTATTTCGAGGAGGAGACAGGGTGGAGATGCATGTATGCACAATCTTTCCTTGACTGGGATTTATAAAGGGATTTTCTAGCTTTTGTGCATACGTACACTCAGTTTTGCTGAAAAGGTGAAAGCATTCTGAAACATACTTGACATCAGTGTCTTTTAATCAAACATGATGTGCTGCGTTGGAAGGTGAAAGTACAACTGATTTGAGAGGTTTTTTGAGATAAAGTAATAGATCTGGAATATATGGGGAAGTAAATGTCATTTTTTTAATTTTTGTGTGAACTATGTCCTAAATCGTCACAGAGGATGGTGTTTGTAGATAAAAGAATACTGATGTTCAAGTAGAGATTTGAAATGAAGTTCTTAATGAACATTGTAAAGATCAGTGAGAAACTTCTAAACCAGGTTTAAATCCATAAATGTCATTTAAAAAGAAATCCTTGCTTAAAATTGATCTGAAAACGTATTTAAATATATATATATATATATATCTAAAATGAAAGACATTATATCTCCTATATTATATCAGAGATACCGTAAAAAAAAAATAAAAAAGTTATTCCTAATCTGTTGTTTATTTTGTTGGGCTCTTATTTTCTTTCTGTCTTTGCTTTCTCCCTTTGTCTTTCTCTGTACTTTTACTCTCACCCCCTCTTTCTCTCCCTTCTGAGTGAGGATGGATAGCTAGTAGAGAGACTGATAATGGAGAGCACTGATTAATTTGGCTAGACATAGAGATGTGTGGGAAGTTTGTGTGTAAGTTCTAGATTGTGTTTGTTGTGTGGGTGTGTGTGTGTGCCAGCGAGAGTGAGAGAGATATTGATCATCTGTTTTTTGTTTGGTGTAGATCAAGGCGTTCTTGTGCACAAGCGTATCCTGTGTTGATAAATCTCTGTGTGTGTGTCTCACAGAAATGCAGTATATTACCTGCCGAGCACAAAAGTGTTCAGAGGAGGGTAGGCAGTATCCATTCAGCGGCCGAATTGACACCAACTCACTCGTGGTGCAGGACCAATACATCTTCTTACAGGTACAGATGTGTGTGTGTTTCATAAAGTGCATAAGCGTTTGTGATTTAGATTGGTGTGGGAGATACCAAAAAAGTGTGTGTATGTGTGTGTGTTTCACGATAATCTCTGTTTGACTCTTTTTATAGCCCTCCTTTTATCTCTGTCAGTGGCGTGTAAGTGAGTGATAACCATTGAAACCAGCCTCTCCATCTTTAATAGCAGGCCAGGGGAGGAGAGGAAAAGGTTTTGAGTGAGAATTCCAAATCTGGACCCTCCTCTGTCAATACAAGCAACTTTCTTTTGACTTTTGTTGCTTGAAGCTGTTGGATTTGAGTTAACAGAGAATAATGAGGTTATTGATTCAAAAAGCGCAGGAGAACAAGAGACTGTCTGACACCCCACACCTCTCGCAGGAAAAACACAGTGTAGCACCATCCTCACCCTGTAAAAGTGGACACACACACACACACACACTGCCTCATTCTTTGGACATCCAAGCTCTATTGACACTGGATCAATCGAAGCATTAGAGCTTTAATGCACTATGTTTACAGCCTAATAGCTACATTCTACTTGATAAGAGTGTGTACAACATGTGCGTGTGTGTGGGTCAGGTCTTGCAAACGTTCAATACATTTACACTGCGCTTTAAAAGTTCGATTTCAGTCTGACCAAAACAATAGTTTGCTACCAAAATGCTTTTTTTGGAGTTTTGTGAAGTCGGACTGTGAGAACTAGATAATGTGTTTGCATCTTGGCTTCATTCAACATGTGTACATGTTTATCAGATTGCAATTGGTCTTGACATTGTGTGTTTGACTCAAAAGGAAGATATGGATTTAATCCTTCAAATATTTGATTTAGCATTGTGTACTTATACAAAATCATATATATATATATTTACAGTATATCATATATATAAATTCTCACAGCACATGCAGAGATGGAGTTCACTGCATTTACTGTGAACCAAGCTGCTCTGAGATGCTGAAACAGCGGATCATGAGCAATGGAAAGCCTCTATAATAGACAAGCAAACATGAGTTCTGATTGGTGTGAAGTGCTGATCTGTTGTAAATTCTTGTAACTGTGCTTTCTCTGACTTATGTGTGTGTGTGTGTATCAGTTAACCACAGCAGGAAGAACTACATACTTTGTGTCCTATCAGCGAGGGCCCTTCAGGACCATACAGCTCCCTAAATACTGTCTACCCAAAGTAAGATACATGACACAGCACTAGCTGTCACAAATAAGTTGTCAGATGAAATTTATGTGGCTCTAACAGCTGTTCTACGTGCAGGACATGCACATTGTCAGTACAGATGAGGGGCAAGTGCTGGCAGCAGTGCAGGAGTGGAACGAAAATGACACCTACAGTCTGTACATCTCTGACACACCTGGAGTCTACTTCACTCGCTCGCTCCCAAACCTCCGTACCTCCCGTGGTCTCGCTGGAAACCTCATTGTGGATGTCTACAAGGTCTGCGAATATGACTGTATGGCCTGATGCTGCTCACCAATTAAGTTTAAGAAGTCGACCATCTTGAATGTTCACAAATACACGTTATGTGCAATTAGGAAAACTTCAGTAATTAGCATGGATTTCTCCAGGAATGTTTGAAAGTAGAACAGGGAACAGTGCAATGCAGCACAAAACAGCAGTGTTTGAAGTTATGCTATTAAACACTAAGAATGCAAAGAGAAGAAGAAAATCTGATAATGAGAACAACTGATAACATCCAGAAAATGAAGTGTAAGCAAAAATGCAAAGAGAAATGAGGCTTATCTGCAGTAATGTAAAACCTGATATCCTTTCGTTCTCCTCTTTTCCATCGCTTCTAGGCAAAGAACACAAATATCTGTAATTGTAAAAAAAAAATAAAAAAAATATAATAATAATAATAATAATAAAAGTAATATTCATACTAAGAATATTATTATTATTATTATATAGAATATACTAATGAATAATAATAAATTGTATATAATTATAAATAAAATTATAAGTACATTTTAATAGTAATAACAATAGTAATAAAATATAATTAATAATAATAGTAATAGAAATAATAACAATAACATGATAAGAATAATGTACTGATTTAAAATTTTTATTATTATATTTATATAATTGTTATATAATAATAATTTAGCAGAACACAAACTAATATATATAATTAAAAAACAATTATAATATTTTTATTATGATAATCTGTATAATAGTAATAATAATGAAGCATTAGTAAATAATCAATAATAAATTAATTATTATTATTATTATTATTATTATTATTATTATTATTATTTATTATGAACACACAAAACAAGGAAATTCAAGTATTTGAGTTCATATCACTTTTGTCTTGTCAAGGTGGCGGGTGTCAGTGGACTGATTATAGCCAATAAGAAAGAAGACGCACAGATGACAACGTATATAACCTACAACAAAGGCCAGACATGGAGCTTACTACAGCCTCCGACAAAAGACACCACAGGACATGACATCAACTGCAACCTGGTGAGAGCCACTGGAATGAACTCAACCAGATATATGTTTGCTTCTAATCATGAGCACGTTGCCATAAAAGCATAGATCACCAACATCAAAGTAGATGAAATACTATTTAAAATAAAACAGCTATTAATAATATTGATCCAATTACAGTGACACACCCACTTCAACCACAGCCACGCCCACTTTTCTTGAAAACAAGCACTCCATCAGAGCCAGGCACATCCACAATATACATTACATTACACTCAGAAACACCTTCTTAACTGTGGTCAGACGAAAACAAGACATTAAAGTGTTGACACGCTTTTCGTTTGATGCATTTTTAGAGTGGAGCCCTGCAGAGAGGAACTCCTTTAGTCTCACAGTGAAATGAGGGTGAACCGCCAGCCACCAAACAATAGCTCTGAATTCAGTGCTTTCTGATGGTTTGATTAAGACACAGTACCTTCTCTGTATCTTTGTAATGACTTTCACTGATGTTTTACACTGTTCTGGAAGATTGGTGATTTCAATTAAAACATACATTGAACAACTGGGGTCATTTATCAGCAGATCTCAGAAAGTCTTAATTACTTTTTTTCTGCTACACCAAAAGACAGTGAGTTCAGTGTTTGCACACGTGTTGTCATTCTTTAGAAAGACAAGATGAAACAAGTTATTTTTTTTCCAGTCCTTGTGCTTTGGGTATTTTGGGACTTATTACCAACTTTAAACAACCGTTGGTACAAGAATTCAGATGCTTGTACACACAGAACAAAAGTTTGCTGCTTAATTGCATATGCAATTAGTTTTGAATCACTAGGTGGTTGATTACATTTAACTGTACTGATTTTTGACACTGTATTGACAATGAATTCTAATTGCCATAATTACATTATGATTTTCTGAAGCTCTGAAATCAAAGATTAGATTTTTTCGTTTCCAAAAAATTGGGTCACACTAATTGTAAGGGATACTAAAAATACGGACAAAAGCCGCAGAGATCCGAAGCAGATTCATTTGCACGGCTTTTGAAAGCTGATGCTACAGTCAGCTGATGTAGAGGAGATTATGTAGATAGATGTAAATGTATTGAAATATAATTTAATACTGTGTAATGTTCTCATTTTCAGCCGTCGTGCTCCCTGCACCTTCACCTGCAGATGTCTGAAAACCCCTACACACCTGACACTATCTCCACCAAACACTCCGCTCCAGGGATTATAGTGGCCACAGGTGTGTGTGTGTAACTGTGCCACTTCTTTATTGTTTTTATGCTTGTGGTGTCTTGAGTCCCCCAGGAGTTTCTGATAAATTAGAGTGTAGAAAGGATATAAATGTGCATGCTTTTAAATGCAGATGGAGTTTGAGTGGCCAAATCACGGCTTTCAAGTTGTTACATCTTTGTGTTTTTCAGCTGCAGAGTTTGGCATGATTGGAACAAAAACTCATTTCACTCTGTTCTTTTGCTTGTCAGACTCATTATAAAGTTATCTTCAAAACTCAAGCCCAAATAGCTTCCTGCATGAGACTAGATAAATGCACGCTCAAAAAGTTAGCCATGCAGAGCACGCAAAAAATATGACCGCTGTCTTCCACATTCATAATTGCCTGTCATGTCCGACAGCTGTTCCGCAATCACTTTCCCATGCTCAGAGTGTATAAATATGGGATTTGAAAAATATGTTTTTTTTTTTCGCTGACAGCAGCTTTACCAAACGTTCTTCATCAGGCATCATGATGATTGTGGTCTTTGAGGGCACTCGTATACACCAGACAATGTGCACCAGGAATTGATCAGGAAATCATAGATTATAGATTTGAAATTATATTGCTGTGCCGTCACAAAATATAAATACACAATTGTGTTAACCTAAATGACTTAAATCAGGTCTTGTAGACCAGGGGTTTTCAAACTGGACCCCCTTAATTAACTGATTAATAGAAATCCAAGAACCCCCTAAGGGGTCTCCAAAGGGGGCACAAAATATTATTATTATAATTTTTTTTTTCAATTAAAATATTAATGAAATACATAATTTTTTATATTCACCAAAGTTTATAATTCTGTCATTTCATTTTGCTGTCTACAGAGTGGTCCTATATCTGAAATAACTAATTAAATAAAAATAATTTTGTTATAATATTTAACAGCACATACCTTTTTTTTTTTTTTTTTTTTACCAGTAGGCATTATTTTCTGTTTTATTCTATTGTAATAAACTGTGATAGAATCAAATCTCATCCACCAATATATCTCCAGCATATGCATGGGGAATAATAATATGTCTGTGAGAGTTAAAGTAGTGTTTTCTCTCTCAGGAAACATTGGGCCAGAGCTTTCCTTCTCTAATACAGGAATGTTCATCTCCTCTGATGCCGGTAACACATGGAGACAGGTAAACCACTCACCTGCTCACATCTTAAGCATGTTAAGCATGGACTGTAGTGTAGTCTTAAAAGGTTAGTTCACTTTCAGCATAAAAATGTACTGAAAATGTACTCACACCCATATCAACCATGATGTTCAATTCATTCTTTTCAGTCAAAAAGAAAATATATTTTTTGAGGAAAACATTCCAGGATTTTTCTCTATATAATGGACTTCAATGGGGTAGTTTCAATGCAGCTTCAAAGGACTCTGCCTGATCCCAACGAGCAATAAGAGTCTTTTCTAGCGAAATGATCTGTCATTTTCTAAAAAAAGTATATACTTTTTTAACAACAAATGCTCGCCTTACACTATTTTGACCAGTATGTTTTCCTCAAAAACCTGGATTTCTTTTTGACTGAAGAAAGAAAGACATGAACATCTTGGATGACATGGGACTGACTAAATTATCAAAAATTGTTTATTCTGGAAGTGAACAAATCCTTTACAATTACAAGCACCCTGTTCCTGATCACCACTCAAAAGAACTGAAACTAAAATAAACATGAGAAACACAAAGAGACAGGATGTTAAAGTACCTTGTAGGTTTTTGACTCTGTAAACACTTTTTAGATTTTTGAGGAGGAGCACAGTGTCTGGTTTTTGGACCATGGAGGGGCTTTATTAGCGGTTACACAATCTGCTGTACCAACACGCCATTTATGGTAAGACAAAATGCATTTTTTTTTTTTCAGAAACGCATATTCATAAATGCACTGCCTTACAGATTTTATTGAATAACATCAACCCACAAATCTGATTTGTGATGCAGTTTGGAATCAATATTACATTCTATTCATCTATTTAGGCCAGAGGAGAACTAGTCCCCTGACTGAGCCTGGTTTCTCACAAGATTTGTTTCTTCATTTCTGTCACCTTGCCACTGTTGCCTTTTGCTTGCTTAGTAGTGGTTTAAAAGACACTTAATATACAAACATAGTATACAGGATAGAACTAACCCAGACAAGAACGAAACGTGAACCGAACTGAGCTAAATAATGCCACTTTTGTCTTCTGCAGAGCTGCTTTATAGCTGAAATGAATCTATTCATAATTTATGTACGTATTTTGCAACACTGACACTTATTAAAATGAGCTGAATCACCATTTACTTACTCGAGTTGAATAACTACACTAAATTTGAGCAGAGCTGCCTGTCACTGAATTGAACTTTTACCCAGCTATTTTTATTTGTGTATTTGTTTACTTTTGCTTTTTTAATACTATGAAGCTTCTTTGAAGCAATCTCTGTTGTATAAAGTGCTCTAAAAATAAAGGTGACTTGACAGAACAGATTATGCATGTTTGAGTTTACTGCAGTTTAACTTTTTGGATATTTTTTATTCAGCCTAAGTTTTTGAAGTTCCCTCATGCTTAAACGTCAGCTTTGATTTGAGGACTGGCAGATATAAACAGTAATAGGTCTTATCATATCAAACATTTGGAATCCTTTCAGCGAAAGTGCCTGTCATGGCTTTGTAGTGCAGGTGGCTGTGTTTGCCAGGGCTTTTATGCTCATGTTGGGGGGGTTAAGGTTTGAAGCAGAGGTGGGATTCGGTGGGCTTCCGTTAACATGTTGTTCCTGCCACGTCACACACGCGGCTTTGATGTGCTAAGCTCTGAAATGTTGTCAGGATCAATTAGGCTGTGGAAGATAATTTGTATCCCCCTGTGGGTTGCTGTTAGAACAGGAGTCAGATGTGTGTGCGGGTGCTCAGCCATCAATTTGGGTGACTTTGACCCATATCTACAACAACAGAAACACCAAACCAGAAATTCTTTGCTCTCTGCATGAAAAGATTCCATGAAGAGACTGTTATGTGTGTTAGAAACAATAATACAGAGAAGAGACACACACTACCATTCAAAAGTTTTAGGTCAGTTTTTAAGATTTTTCATGATTTTGAAAGAAGTCTAATATGCTTACCAAGGCTGCATTAACTTGATCAAAATAGAGTAAAAACATTAATGTCAAATATACTGTGTAAAATAATAGGTTTCTGTTTTAATGTATTTTTCAATTGTAAATTTGATCCTTCAGAAATAACACTTTATCCTTTAGAAATTATTCTAATATGCTGATTTGGTGCCCATAAATGTTTTTTATTAAAAAATTTTTTTATTATTATCAATGGTGAAGACAGTTGTGATGCTTAACATTTTTTGTGGACATTTTTTTAAACAGGATTAATAGAAAGTTCAAAAGAACAGCATTTATAAAAAATAAAAATAAAAACTTTTATAACATAAAAAATGACTTTACTGTTACTGTTGATCAATTTATTGCATCCTTGGTGAATAAAAGTATTGATTTATATTATATAAAAAAAATCACACTGTTCCCAAAGTGTATAGAATAAAAAAATGATATACTGTAAGTTGTGTACTATTAAAACCATACCAATATCCAGACAGAATCTGTGTACTTGATGTGTGCTGATTTAGGCAAAAATCTGCAGACTCAGCAATGTGAGAGAGTTGCAGTTGGTTACTGAAAGTAAGTATAACAAAATAATGACCAAATGTTGCTGAAATGATCTTAATCTAAATGAAGATCCCCAAAAACACAACTATGACTAACCAGTAAGTTCAGGTTAAACATTCAGTGCTCACAGAACAAGGCAAACAGGAGGGCTCTAAATACACAAGAATAAATGTCATGGACACACACAGGTGCTTTAAAATATAAGACATCCATAGAAAGAACAAAATCTAAAAACAAAAAAAAACCACTGAGGGGCCACTTACTTCAGGCAAAATAATAAAAATAATGCAAAGGACAGAAAGAAAGTAGAACAAAGAAATGCAACAAAAGAACAATGAAATGCAAAATAGACTGAATGTGTAATAAGACATAATATGCATTTTACATGACTAATAATGATTAGAGGGTAATGTAAACACAAGTGGGGTATGGTGAATAACTTTGTCTTGATATTTTTCAATGAGCATATATTAGATTTGATTTTAATGTAATTATGCAGATGTAGCCCACACTAAATGTTAATGCAGTGACTCCACAGTGACTTGTTTTTTGTGGATCTGCTAAATATTCTCAGATGACTGAACAGATGCATCTTCTATTTTTATGTCTTTGTAAAATGTGCACTGTACAGGATATTAATCAGAATATGAACCTAATTTGCTTTGCCAGTGAAATGATTTGTGAAATGTATGTGTGTCTAGGATTAGTTTGGATGAAGGCCGGCAGTGGGACAAACTCAGCTTTTCGTCTACACCCCTATTTGTCGACGGGGTTTTGATGACTCCAGAGACAGAGAATCGCATCATTACGTAAGAATCATTTCACCTCGTCTTCTCAGCCACACTGATCCAAATGGTCCAGGAGGTGTCAGTAATGAACCTTCACTTACTGGGATCATTATTATCACATTAAATCTTTTCATTTGCATGTCTGCATGCCTGGACTATGATCCTCACACTTACTTGTACTGATAGCACTGACACTTCCTTCTCGTAATATGTGTCCTTTAAGACTCTTTGATCAGCAATGGTAAAGAATGTAAAAGCAAACTCATCCTGTTGTGCTTAAGCATCTCTATCCTCCTAGATTCTTCGGGCACTTTAGCTACCACTCTGACTGGCAGCTGATAAAGATTGACTACAGCTCCCTGTTTGGGCGGAAATGCACAGACGGAGACTTTCAGACGTGGCACCTGCATAACAAGGTTGTCACCTCACATTTATCAGCACGCCTTACTGTTCGGTCTCAACAGCAAAGTACTAATTCACTCACTCAACATTCAACATGAGTTTCTTTTGCCACTGAATTCGCTAGTAATTAGGGCGGCACGGGAGATTATTTTCACCTCTGGGGAAACATGCCCGAGCAGAATGGAAATTAATGGAGTCGTAATGGATTTTGCAACAGATCTCAGCACATAATATTGGTGACATGTTGTCCGTCAGCCTTGACTTGTGGTTTTACGGAGTTTAAGAGTCAGCATCTATTGCATGTCAAATCTGTTTCCTGGGAAGCAGGATATGTTTCCTAAAATTCATACTAACTACTTTTTCCATCCTCAGCTAAGCAGAAGTAACTAGTTTTTTGGGGGGAAACATGTCAATACTTGAGTTCTTGTCACTATTCTCATGGAAATTTCACTGTTGTCGTGGTTGTTTTTATTCTGCGGGTTAACACAAAAGCTATTTTGACAGAGGAGACTGCCAACGGAGTGGAAAACCACATTAAAAAATGTGTTTTGGCTAGTTTTGAATAGTAATTGACACTTTGCTGGGAGTTTGATTGACAGGCGATCTGACCAATCATAACGCCAAATCTGCCATTTTGTCTGACAAAAAAACCAGACAGGAGAGTAGATTAAAGGGTTAGTTCACCCAAAAATGAAAATTAGCCTATAATTTACTCACCCTCGAGGCATCCTAGGTGTATATGACTTTCTTCATTTGGACGAATCCAGTCAAAGTTATATTAAAAATTATCCTGGCTATTCCAAGCATTATCATTGCAGTGGGTGGGGTGGGGGGTTTTGTTCAGCAGTCCAAAAGATGTCAAATAAAGTGCGCGCATCCATAATAAACGTGCCTCACATGGCTCCGGGGTGGGTGAATAAAAATCTCCTGTAGCAAATCCAAGCGTTTTTTTCAAGAAAAATATTCATATTTCAAACGTAATAAACACTTCCCTCTCATTTCATCTACTGTAATTAGTGAGGAACACGGAGAGAGAACAAAACAAAATGCCAGTCAAGAATTAGAGGTATAAACCGAGGATTTGTAAAGAAAAATGTTGGAGGATTTCGATATAAGCCAAAGGGAGACTGGTTTTCCTTTGCTAAAGTAAGAAAATTTTGCTTCCTTTGCTCCTGTGAACAAACTTGCGAGACTAGCATATCTCAGAGGCGCACGCGACGCATACATCCTGCGTCATCTGCTGGAATGGCGTCCGCATATAACAGATAGCAGAGGTGAGAGAAAAGTGTTGATTACATTTGAAATATGGATATTTTTCTTACAAAAATGCATGGATTCGCTAAAGGAGACCTTTATTCACTCCCCGGAGTCATGTGAGGCATGTTTTATTATGGATGCATGCACTTTATTTGATGTCTGGTAGACTGATGAACAGAAACACCCACCCACTGCAATGATAATGTTTGGAAGAGCCAAGACAATTTTTAATATAACCCCGATTGGATTCGTCTGAAAGAAGAACATCATATACACCTAGGATGCCTCGAGGGTGAGTAAATCACAGGCTTATTTTCATTTTTGGGTGAACTAACCCTTTAACATCGATGGACTTGAACTTGAAAATGGTTTGTACTGACATCTTTCCACAGTTCAAAAAAGATATCTTCTGATGTTCATTCATGTTTATTTCATGCTATAACTATCAAAGAGGAAGAGAAGATCGGTTCACGTGCTGCTTGAACTGATGTGCTACAGTGATTTGTAACGACACATTAAAGAGCCATAAAACGGTATTTATTGTTTGAATTTCTTAAAAAATTACCATTTGAAAGCTTAGACTTTATTTCATACCAGAAGTCACCTGCTCTGTCTTGTCTGTCAGCACGTTGTCAGTTTCCTCTTTGCTCCACAATGTATTTTTCACTGCATTAGAACATGATATGTGGCGTTTGAGTGCCATGGCTTGTCAGATATAGCAACAGTAACTAAGGGTACTAAGGGCATTTTTGAATATGTAAGTATCTTTCATCGCAACACATTTCCCATATTCTACACTTTATTTATGTTATGGCTTTAATAAAAAAAAAAGACAGAAATATTTGGCAGCCTGATTCCAAACAACATTGTTATCGGTAAATAAAACTAATAAATACAATTTTGTTAATTGAAAATAATAATAGCTGCAATAAAATAAAACATAATGTACTGTAAACCTTAAAACCTAAAAAAAACCTAATGGAATCAAGAAATGCTACTGAAACAAAAGTTGAAGTAGTAAAATTACTAAAACTGAAATATATTAAGGCTAAATACAAACTAAAAAAATAAAATACAAAATAATGGAAACATTTTAGTATAGGGACCAACTCTCACTATTAACTAGTTAGTGGGATAACTAGTGCCTTTTATTAACATATTGGCTGTTTATTTGTACTTATAAAGCACATATTCTGCATGACCATATTCTATATCCCTAACCCTACCTGAACTGAACAACTATTAATAAGCAGCAAATTAGGAGTTTATTGAGGAAAAAATTGTAGTTAATGGTTTGCCAATAATGAGAATTGGACCTTAAAATAAAGTGTGGCCAAAAAAAATAAATAAATAAATAATAATAATAATAAAACTAACTAATAAAATATACAATTTAAATGAAAATTTTAAATATAAAATAAAAGCTAGTTCAAAATATTTATAAATTTTATAAGAGTGTAATAATACTGTACTAACACTGTTCCATGTGACTTTGACTGAAGTGATTTAACTAAGTATTTAACTATGTGCATTTCAGGGTGAGGTGTGTGTGATGGGAGAGAGACAGGTGTATATGAAAAGGAAGCCTGGCACACGCTGCACTCTGGGTCGGGAATATTCTCGAGTTGTTTCAGCTGAGCCCTGCATCTGCACCCTCTATGACTTTGAGTGGTGAGTCACACGCACGCATACGCATACGTGCACACACACACACGGAAACGCAGAGCAGCTGCTTTTCCAATGGAGGAAATGAGTGACAGTAACTCTTGCGGATCAAAGGACTCAGTGTTGCATGCAGAGAACAAAAGCTGCAGGGATCCAACCAATTATACAGATTAATTAAGTGGCATTTGAATGAAAAAAAAAAACAAGGTTTTTCCCTTCATTTCTCAGGGTTTTTTTTCAGAGCAGTTTATGATACTGTTGCAGTCGCTACATTAAATTAGCTTGCACTTGAGGCGGCAAGGTAAAAACCTGGTTTTACATCAGTCTGTCGTAATCATATCGCTATACTGATGGAGATGTCTTTACAAGCCCACTCCGGTGCACATGGAGACACACTCCTGCGCTGATCATAACGACGACATAAATCTCCCTTGTACCGCGCACAGGCTCCATTAGAGTCGTCTGCTCTTCTGCAAATTACACGTATGAATAAGAGGCGCGCAAAATTAGCATAATGTCAAATGATTAATTATCTCCAAATGAATAAGTAATGAATATTTAAATGGATGATAAATGAGGCAGTGATCTGATTAGCCTGAAGGAGCTAGTGTTACTGAGTTTAGCCCTGATCCCCTGCAGCAGTTTATACCTTTTCACTAAATTCACTAACCAATCACAACTTAAGGCTACTGTGCTGCTAAAATGTTTGCTCAACAGGGTTCCACCAAGATATGAATAGAACATTGGCTCTTGAAAATGTTCTACACTATGTTTACTATAATATCTTCGATTAAAAACAAAGAGGTTTGACAGACTGATTTCAAGTCAGCAACTTCAGAAAACTTCAGAAAAGACATGCAAATAGAAGAAGCACCAGCAAATTAAGAAAACATCATGAGTTTGACAGCACATGTGCTGCAAATGCTCACAACACAAACAAATAGCCTAAAGTTTACCCCAACAAAACAAATTTATTTATTTATTTATTTATTTTGGCGTATTGATTGCCATTTGTATAACCACAGTTGTACAAATACCATGAAGTAAATCCATGGATAATTTGTGCATACCATGGTTTAACTATAGTAAACATTTTTTTGTTTTTATTTATTTTTTATATAATAAATGTATTAATTAATTGATTGATTTTAATAGTAAAACCATTTGTAGCGCGTTGAGCTCTCTCGGCCACCGTACTCATCAGATGTAGCAAGTTGTACTAATCTTTACAAGACAGATAATGGAGTAAGCTTTAAAAAATTAAATAAATAAAATTAAAAAAAATATATGAATTTAAATTATTGAATTTAAAATATTTCTTAGGCTGGAAGTTACTCTTGTAGATGCAATCTCTAGAAAACAATTTTTCAATGACTCCTTATAGCAAATATCTGTAAAGGTCAAGGACAAATCAGATAAATATATTTGTCAGAAAGCATGGGAACTTTTCATATAGCCAACACAAGAGCAATACAGTGAAAATATAAAAAGTGGTTCCCAAGGTGCATGAGAAAACCATAAAAAAATAAAATAAATTACAGTGCATGCAAAGTGCAGTCTATACAGCATATATCCAATCCACTTCTCTCTATAGACTGCTATTGCATCATAGAGAGTAGCTTAACCAAACTGAATAATTGATGTGTTTTTATGATTTCCCCTGCAGTGATTATGGGTTTGAGAGACAGGCCAGTGGAAAATGTGCACCTGCATTCTGGTATAATGTCAATTTACCAGCACACACCTGCAGCCATGGACAGCACTACCGTAACAGCACAGGGTAACACACACTCACAGATACACAGATGCACACGCAATGCAGTATGATCCATACATGCAAAATTAGTCTGTTTGTGACAGCCTTCATAAGAGTGTTTGGGTGTTTGTGTATTAAATACATGTCACTTTTGTGTTTCTGCTGCTAACAGAGGGTGTTTTCTAATGCTATTGTGTATGTCGGTGCAGATACAGGAAAGTGCTCTTGAATAACTGTAGAGAGGGTCTGAAGGATACACTGAGTCCCAGAATGCAACAGTGTAAACCCATAGCACCCAGTGGCCTACAGCTGAGCACCATCAACTCTCAGCTCACTGCTGTACTGGGAACCAATATCACCTTCAGAGTAGCATTGCAAAATGTAAGTCAGCAGGTGCAGAGACACACAAATTCATTTATATTATAAGGTGTTCTGCTTTAGATTAGTGGTCCTCAAACTTTTTAAGATGGCAGACCAAGTATGAGAGTAAAAAAATGTTCCAAACCACAATAAGGGGGTCTCATTCGATGTTCTTTTCATTAATCTTCCCTTTTGCCACCAATCTATAATTTTATAGGTAATGAAATTAGCTTGACTCACTAACTAGGTTAGAAAAGAACTTGCAAAAACTATCTTTCAAAAGTTTGGGGCCAGTAAGATTTTTTATTTTTTTTTTCAATTAAAACAGCACAAAGGCATTAAATTTTAGTTTATAAATGGGTTTGAAAAGAATTTGTTATTAAATTGATTAAAAGTTACAGTATTGACATTTATTTTGTTACAAATGGTTTCCATTTCAAATAAATGCTGTTCTTTTGAACTTTTTGTTCATCAAAGAATCAGGAAAAAATGCAAAATGGTTTCTGCAAAAATATTAAGCAGCACAACTGTTTTCAACATTGATCATAGTAAGAAATATTTCTTAGGCACCAAATCAACATATTAGACTGATCACATGAGACTGAAGACTGGAGTAATGACGCTGATTGAAATTCAGCTTTGCCATAACAGGAATATATTGCATTTTAAAATATATTAAAATAGAAAACTTTACTGTAATAATATTTCATAATATTACTGTTTTTACTGTATTTTTTATCAAATAAATGCAGCATTTCCGACCCCAAATTTTTGAACAGTAATGTACACTGACACATAACTGTGAGTATTTTTTATTATAAAATTGAAGTTAACAGTAAATCAGTTTAATTCATTGTTATCATTTTATGTTTTAAGATATATTCTTTTTTACTCAGACCTCCTGCCATCTGTGGACCACAGTTTGAGAACCAGTTTCAAAGCCTTTACATGCAAAACCATGGAATATACCTGTCTTTTTTGCCTTTTTTCTGTAGGGTGACTCACTGTCTACAAGTCTCCATGTGGACTTTGGAGATGGCATTTCGGTGTCATACTCCAATATAAGTCGCCTTGGTGACAGCATCACACACACGTACAGGGTCGCTGGGATATTCAGGGTCACCGCACGTGCTCAGAACAGTCATGGGTCTGACAGCAGCTCTCTCTATCTGCACATCACTAGTATGTACATGAGCACACGCATATATTTCTAAGAATTTGAATTCTCTATAAGAAGCCACTGCCGTCACTATAAAAAACTGTGCCCTGTCAGACTAAATTACCTCTATGCCACTGACTGCACATCTACACAATCTATTTCAGAACCAGCTCTCAATGAAAGATGTGTAGAAGAAGAAATTGCTGTTGTGTTCGGTGCTAAATGTGATCGTTATTGACTTCATATTGTGTCTGATGAGATATCACGTCCGATGTGTCATGTTAGGTCCCGTGGAGCGCATCTTTCTTTCGGCACCGGTGGTCGTCATCAGAGGAAAAGAGGCCAACTTGACAGCAGTGCTGTGGCCCAGTCAGCCCAGGACTGCTACCTTCTACTGGTGGTTCAATAACAGCACAGAGGTTCAAACGCCGAGTATATAATATATATATATTTATATACACACATGTGGCCCAAAGGCCCAGATCGGTTAGGCAGCTATTCCAGTATTACTTTTGACCTCTAACAAAACAAGAGCTCTGCCAAATATATTGTGGTTGCCAGGGTCAGATTGGTAAACCTGTGATTAAGATGGATCTGGATTGGGGTCAAATAAGTAGAAAGCAAAGCCACGTTTTGGCAGGGAAGATACTGTGACACTGTGTTTTCCCTATTTGCAGTATGAACACCTGCTACCAAAAGAAAAAGAATAAATGAATTCTAACTCTGTCAAAATGGTTTTTGATGAATGACAGGCATAGCTGGGAAAACACAAGGGGAAAATGCTGCCAGCTTAGAAATTCGGCCAAGTTAAAAAGCCCAGATACAATTTTAATTATAGATAGCTTGTCACAAGGTAGGAATTTATTGGGCCGTTGAAATGTTTGGGGTCATTATGATTTTATTTAATTTTTTTCAAAGCAATTGATACTTTAGTCTGCAAGGACAAATCTTTTCTAAATAATGCTACAAAATACTTCAAAGAAGTGTTGTAATTTCTAACTTGTTCATCAAAGAATCTTGGAAAAAAAATATTGTGGTTTCCATATTGAATTAAGCTATACAAGCATTTTCAGCTCTGATAATAATAAATGTAGGATGTGACACTGAAGACTGGAGGGCTTTGCACCACAGGAATAAATGACTAAAATATATTCAAATAGAAAACAGATCATTTAAACTGTAATAATATTTCACAACATGATTGGTTTTACTGTATTTTTGATCAAATAAAACCATGGTGAACATAGGAAACTTTTTTCAAAGTTATTAAAAAACTTGAACAGCAGTCTATATTGTTAATATTGCTGACATATTTTGTTTTTACATTTGTTTCATCTCAAGATAGGCACAGACTTCATTTTGACTGATTTCTTCATTATACTGATTTCTTGTGTCATGAAGGATTAGGATGGATTTAAACTACAGCCATATGAATCACTATTTTATGATGCTTTCAAACATCCCTGAATTATGAGGTCATTCAGTTCAGGTCTGTTTAACATTTCTGAGGTGAAACACATAAAAAGTGGCAGAGCAGCTTTTAATGATTATGCATCTAAATTCTAGAGCGTTTTCCTGCTGGAAACCTGCCATAGAGCATTTAAAAACGCACTTATACAGAAGCTATGCATTATAATTGAATGTCTAGTTTAGATTATCTCTGAAATAATTGTAATAATATTATCTGTTCATTTCACTCTGTGTACCTTCCTCCTTTATATATAATACAGGCTTTTAGGATTATTTTAGGGTGAGGCAAACAGCAAAAATGTTGCCCAGTTTAGCAGTCCAGGTTTGTTTATAAGCCAGCTGTATTTGTTTGTGGTTGCTTTTAATGTTTAATAAAGTAATAATATACAACAAAGAGCACAACCAGGCAAAACGCAGACCCTCCAGTGTGTTAGCAATATTAGAAAATCTGCTTGTAAATAATTCAAGACAAGTAAATACATTAACTTAACCCATTATACACTGAAAGTACAATGTTTTCATATCCACTACTTTAATTTCCACGGAAAACAAGGCAGCATTAAAATGTAACCGCATTGTTTTGAAGGAATATTAATGTTAAAATGTCATTTACAAACATCAGTCCATTTTAGCGCTGCTGCCCAACATGCCCATCTTGTGCTAGAACAAAACACAAAAGGACCACAAAAATTACATCAGCAAGCCCTCCGTAAATTACAAGTAAATCTCACGAACAGAGCGGCTTGTTAAGAAATACTAGGAAAAAGCATGAAGATCCTTAAGACCAATATATCTACGAAAAGCCCCGAGATCAAAAACATGACAACTGAACCGTGAAACACAGCGGGAGATTGGCCTTATAGGGCTGTAACTGGTTTCTGCTATAAATGATTCTGCCACTCACACATCAGTCAGAGCTGTGATTTGCTTTCCTGTTTCTGAACGTCTCATATGTGTGTGTTTTTAGCCGCTGATCACACTGGAAGGAAGCGTTTCGCACACGTTCACGCAAGAGGGACCCAACTCTGTCACGGTTCAGGTGTCGGCGGGAGGCACAGTCCTACAGGATGTGAAAATCATCACTGTCAAAGGTGAAGACTTCCCGCTGTTCCTGCTCTTTGAGATACAAAATGTGGTATTTTTAGTTTCACAGAGACTTATTCAGAATTAAGAGGAATTTTTGGCATCTCTGTTTCTATCGTTCCCAGACTTCTTCCGTTCTTTACTGCTGTCGTTCTCTCCCAACCTGGATGAGCACAACCCGTCCGTTGCCGAATGGAGACAGGACGTGGGGCGCGTTGTCAGGGCAACGCTCTCTCAGGTATACCGACCTTAAAGTCCATCATCATCTCCTGTTGGAGTGCTCTGTTCATGTCAGTGAACTGCTGAAAAGAACTCATGAAATTTCTTGAAAGGCTGCTGATAGCTCACCACGCTTCCTCTCTCTTCAGCTATTCTCTTTCCTCTCTCAAATGCTGCTGGTTTAAAGCCTGATGGCTCTTTCTGGGCTCTCCGGCGAGGTTCGTGTTTGGCTGAGAGGCTTTACGTGCTCTCACGCATCCATCTGATTTCCCCTCAGTCTGAGAGCGAGAGATAGGGTAATGTAATGCTACTGGCGAGAGTGAATCACAGGAGTTCAGAGTGAATATTGATGCGGCAACAGAGAGACTCTAAAGCCAGTCAGCCAATTAAAGAACAGAGCCAAAGAACTGCTCCGCAGAACTCCATTACAATGAGTCGCTCAAGCACAAATATAATGGTCTCTCAAAACCTCTGGATTTTCGACTTGAACAGAGTGCTTTCAATACGGTTACACAACATCATATCATAAATATTACAACCGTCTTGCGATTCGCTGGAATGACTTATTATGATTTGCAAACATTAACGGAGATATTATTAATGTGCAGACGGGCATGAAATGATTGACTAGCTTTTACGCATGAATTAGATCCCGTCATGAATGTTGCATGGTGATAAAATTTGTTTCATTTAATGGTTACTAGTGTATGAGAAATGCGTGTTTTTCTGTGTGTGTTTTCTCCAGGTTTGCGGCTTCCCTGAGGACCAGCTGTTGGTCTCTGTGTTTCCTGGATCTCCAACTGCCGCTGAGCTCTTTATCCTACCCGAGACAAACCAGTCAGCATTCAGATCACACACAGAGGAACAGCTTGATAAGGCAAGAACCACACACACACGCGCATATTGAAAAAAAAATGCTTTGCTATGATCCCCCAAATGACAAGGTCTGATGATTGATACAATCTGTTAAAAAAACCTATTATGATTCTCTGATGGCTAAATAAATTACAGTGGTAATAAAAATAGGCTTTATTACTAGCGAATAAACCTGCTGAAAAATACATGCACTTACTTTAAAAATGACATGGGCTGAATTGTTATGCCCAGCAACCACAAAGAGAAATAAAAACTCCAGTTTAATTTGTACTTGACAATAATTCAAATTTATGCTAAAACCAGCAGTATTTTTTTATCGCGTTCTCAGTTTATGTAGGGTTATGACCTACAGCTTTCCAAAATGAAAAATGTAGTATGATCATTTTAAATGGCTTACAAAAGATTCATATTCACAATCGTTATGCAAATAAAGCTTTTTTGCAGCCTTTATAAATATTTTTTATAAACTCAAATAGACTGCCGATCAAGTGTTTGGAGTGAGTATTTTGTAATTTTTTTTTTTTAAGTTAACACATTTTTTAAGCAAGGAAGCAATAAATTGATTAAAAGTGACAGTTACAACATTTTGTTAAGATTTTGTTTCAAATAAATGCTGTTCATCAAAGAATCCTGAAATAAAACAGCTTCCACAAAGATATTGAGCAAAAATATTACACACCTTCTACATTGATAAAAATAAAACGTTTTTTCAGCGCCAAATCAGAAGGATTCTGTAGGATCATGTGACACTGAAGACATTTTAAATTGTAATAATATTTCAAAATACTACTGCTTTTACTGTATTTTGAACTTGGAGAGCATAAGAGACTTTCGTTCAAGAAATATATATATATAAACTTTTGAATGGTAATATATGTCCACAATTACTATGATTTTAGTAACTGAAATCATTATTTACACACATTTACTGCTTTAATGTTGTAACATTGCATATTAAATATTTGATGAAATACGATGATAGATTAAAAGGCTTTTCCATTTATCTCTTTTCTTTAGCTCTCATATTCCTCATTACCAGTCACCATTATCATTCTCTTGTTTCAGATGTCGGAGGTCTTCATGAACGCTTTAAATCAGAACCTGATCCAGTTTGATCTGAAGCCTGGCACAAGGGTCACTGTGTCTGTGTCTCAGCTCACACTGGGTAAGACCTGAACACAAGTTTCTGTTCCTAAGATTTTAATAGGACAATCCATGCTCTCCAATGACCCAAAATGCATACAAAAAAAATGCATCGCACTGCTTCTGTCTGTGGTTATAGGGCTCGTTTGGCACTGCTGTCTGTGGTTGAGTTACATTAAACTGTCTACCGCATTGTGTTCTGCATTTAATTGCCGCCTCGTTGTGGTAAATTACAGCGCTGTCTGTGGTTATGTGAGGTGACTTTATGCTTCTGTGGTTATATAAGGTACACTACATGATTACTTTGCTGACGATCCATTGTGTCAAATCCCTCAAACTTCTCTTGGTTCTAGAAATCCCTGAGAACAGATAATCCACCTTGGACTTTAGATTAATATTGATAATGTGGAGCCTGTCTGAGCATGACCAATATAGTGAGTTGGAAATGACATTACAGGATCATAAAGAGTGTCTCTCTGCCACATATAATTCTAGCCTTTTCAGACACAGCCATTTGTCTTCATTGCTCCGAACAGGAAAAGGTTCAGATTGCCTCCTGCATTCTGCCGAAAGGTCACAATCATCATGCGTCAACCCTCAAAGGGCTGAAGGATGGACTGCAGCGTGTGTGTGTGTGTGTGTGTGTGTGTGTGTGCGCGCGCAGTGAATGAGTGAGACAGTTTTTAGAATTACCGAAATGGATATGCCTCTCACACATCAGACACGCTCTGAGAGACAGCAAAGATATTCATGGTCAACAGACTTTTTGTTTTTGCAGTTAGCCGTTGTTATACCAATAACATATACAAGTAAAATAATATTATATATGACAGTAATATATTCTTCCTTTATTTCTATTTACCAGTGATCATTCTGACAAAATAACAAGATTTAGAATCGTTTATTTATTGGACTGCATTTTAAATCTTTGAAGCATTTTGATTTTGTTCATGATTCCTTTTTTATTAATGAAGTTTATTTTATTTATTTTTTATTCATAAATAAAATTGTTACCAAGAATAATAGTGAAAATCACTGAAATATTAATAATGATAGAGCAGGTAAATCTCTAAAATTTATATTTAAAGTGAAAGTAAAGTGAAAGTGACATGCAGCCAAGTATGGTAACCCATACTCAGAATTTGTGCTCTGCATTTAACCCGTCCAAAGTGCACACACACAGCAGTAAACACACACACACCGTGAACACACACTCGGAGCAGTTTAATTTACCTTGTTTACCTAAATGATTGGATGGTCATTTTTATTTTAATGAGCATAATACATTCTGAAATGGGCATTACAATAAAAAAATTTGTATAATATTTGATACATTTTCAAAATGATTCATTTTCATAAACAATATATAAAATATTAGGCATATTTTATAAAAACAATAACTATAAATATCAATAACTAACTTATTCTTGCTGTTATTTTATTAAAATCAGCAAAGTTTTCCTAGCAAATAGATATGTGCATGGTGACACAAAGGCAGCGATTTTGGATATTACATATTAAAAGTCATATAGAAACATTTTTGGAGAAGTATTGATCATGATTTGTTTATTATAAGAACATGCATTTGATAATAATGCACATAGAAAGCATTGTGAATGCATTTGTCTTTATAACTGGAGAACAAAGAAAGAAAAAACATGGCACTGGCAAAGCCAAGGTCAGGGTTTTATTTCCTAGGGAGTGCAAGTAATAAGAATTTGCAACGAATGCAATGTGAGTCACTTTGGAGTCATCTGCCAGATGCATACATGCATGCTTTTTATATACAGACTGTGAGATAAGACATTGAGTTATGGTGTGTAACATTTCCTGCAGCACCTCTGGTGGACTCCAGTGTTCTCCCCAGTGGCTCTGCCATGCTGTTACTGGTTTCTCTGGGTCTGGTGGGATTGGCTATTCTCTTCATCTACAAGTTCAAACGGTAAGCCTTGCCTCTCCCAAATCTCTCAGTTCTGCTTAACAAATCTGGGCTAATTACACATTGTCATTTTGATGTGCCCTGAAAATACCAAAAATTGCTGACAAATGATGCCCACTTACTTTACTGGCATCAGTTTCCTCTTGATCTGATCTACTGTACTTGGACCAGAAACAAAAACTCATCTAATTTTTTTCCTACAACACTAGTAAAATCCCATGGATCCATGTGGAGACAGAGGACACCCATGAGAAGGAGCCCGAGATGATCAGCGCTGTCGGACAGGAGAAGAATGGCACGCGTACATCAGCCACTGCATTCACAACATGCAGCGCACACACAACACACACACCATTTCCCTCCAACACCGGAACACACAACAGCTTCAGCCATCTGCCACCTCCAAGAGAACTGATAGAGAAAGAGCTGGAGGCTCACAACACTGGTGAGAAAAGTCATTATCCCATACACAATATTTATGCTAGGTTTTCTTGTGTCGTTGTTGAATCTGTCTGCTTAGTGAGTTTCTTAACAAGTCTTGTGGAAAAATAAGTTTACTTTAGCATATTTTAAAAAGCATGCTTTCTATGGAAATAATTTACTTTCAAAGAAAATACTTAAGTGCAAAATTAATGTATTGGTTTTAAGTACTTTATTGCATGTTTTTTACAATTAAGTGAAAATCTATTGTAGTGTAAATTTATATTAAATGCAGATAGTTAAACTAGTTAAGAGTGCCTTTTCACAAATTTAATAAAGATGAAGTTGCAATTTAGTACATTTAAAATATCTTAACTTTGAATGTAATATCAAATAACTACAGTAGAATTATAATGAAGTACTTTACATGTGTTTTAGTATGTCAACACATTAAAGTACATCTTTAAAGCATGACAAAAGATTAAAACAAAATTTAAAATGTACTTGATAAAACTTTTAATTTGACATTATTACAAAGTGCACTTAAAAGTGTTAAGAAAGGTGTTGATCAATTAAGTACACTTTAGCAGTTTTTATATCATTATTAAAGGGTCAGTTCTCCCCAAAAAGAAAATTCTGTCATTAATTACTCACCCTCAGGTCGTTCTGAACCAGCAAGACTACGAGAATACTTTTTGTGTGCAAAGAAAACAAAAATAAAAATTTATTTAACAATTCTTCTTCCCACATCACCTTCTTCCGCTATTTTGGAGAGTTCCACGACACATGCGCTAGGCTTTCCAATGAAGGTTAACAATGCTGATTACGTTCAGGGGAAAGCACATGCATGCGTATAACCCTAACCCTAATCTTTATGTTCATAAAGATGCAATTTGCGCTCAAGGAGCATGAAGAAAGATGTGTTTGTTTTTGTGTGTATCTGTTGTTTGTAAGCGTGAGGTCAGTGGATGGACCCCAATTCATTCATTGTACTTTTATTACTCTGCTGTCAGAGAAGGTGATTGTCTTCTGTGTGTCCCAGGACTTTCTGATTCACAGTAATCAAGGACTGATCCCATGACACTGAAGTGGAAAGCATTGATCACAGAGTTGCCCTTGCCTGTTGTTTGCAATTACAGTGATTTTCTGCTTTGTGTGTGTGTGTGTGTGTGTGTGTGTGTGTGTGTGTGTGTGTGTGTGTGTGTGTGTGTGTGTGTGTGTGTGTGTGTGTGTGTGTGTGTGTTTAGGAGGCCTTGGAGTTGGAGAGCGGCAAAGGACCAGACAGATTCCAAACTGCACCAATGTCTGAAATGATGAAGGAAGGTTTGAAGATTATATCAATTGTATTAGATGTATAATTATACTTTTTTCCACCTTAATTTTTCCTGTTGTTGTGGTGCTTATGCCTTTTTATTATTGTGGTGTTTTACAATTGAGCTCTATAAATAAATAATTCCTTAAGTGGTAATAAAGGTATTTTTAATTACAGATTAAATAAAATCTCTATCAAAAACAGTAGAATAATACTGTATATTATATCAGCACTTGAGGAGTAGTTTCTTTCACCCCAATACAGTTCTTTCCTAAAACGGTGATCAGAGAAACTGATCTAATCTTCTTAAGCAGGGGCACCAAATTCCTTTTGTAAAAGTAAGAGATCATTCTCCGCATGCTAACTTGTAGATATATTAAGATTAACTGCCTCACATTTGTAAAACAGCTCACTTTTAGAGTTCCCAAATCATGTATGTTACACTTTCATACAGAAAAATCAATATTTAATCATTTGAAATATGCTTAAAGCTTTATGTATGTTTATATTGATGCTTACCTCATCTGAATCAATGTTAAGAGGTCATAAGGAGCATGGTTTTAGGATCGAGTAGATGTACATGGCACAAATAGAGGTTGGTACCTTCATCTGTGTAGAAGTCTCATCTGCTGAACATGTCCATTTGTGCCTTGGCTATGTGTATTACTATTGTAAGATGGCAACATATTCTTAATTTGGTTAGCATTCATGATACTATATTCCTAGAAGTATACTCATTTGGAGTGCATGTTTCATTGCTACTAATAGCTGACAGCCAGTTTTATATTCGACTGTGAACTGAAAGTCACTTTAATCTGAATAAATGTATTTTTACATTAGTGACTGCCCACTGATTCTTTACAATGGATTTTCATGACATTTCTGTAACTATCGAATGGCCTGTGTATCCCAGTTTCTCAAGGCAATTTCCAAACACCGACCATCTTTTCATTCCTCCAGTAAATAGCCTACAGCAGATGACCTGTGTCACTGAAAAATCTTTAATAGGATCACGTTAAATGAAAGGATATAAAAGAGATTCTCTGCTGAAATTAAAGAAAACAATGCGTTTTAGCATTATCTGCATTTTGAACCATTCCAGGCATAGTTTCTATTTTCTCTCATTTGCTTGTGTTGAATTTTTACCCGTTAAAACAGGAAGTTTGTGTGGGACATATTGAAATGCTCAGCCTTTTTTTCCATTATGAGACTGAAATCCGAAATTGCATACTTCCCTACTATACAGTATAGTATAGGCAAAAAACAGTATGTGACAAAGGAACTATGCCCAAATTCAAAATGGTCATAAAAGAGTAGGCAAAAAGTACCCAGATGGACACTTTACAATCCCATGAGTCCACGGCAAAGGATTTATGGATGACAGTGACACGATGCAACTGATGTTGGTAGGTCACATGACAATGACATCATGGCGAATGTAGTACATCCAGATTACATTCATACTATATAGAGCATACTCTTTTTGCAGTCATGAAGTAATTACTTATCCAAAAAAGTACCTTCTGTGCAACAGCCATATTGGCAAAATAATAAATGTTTCCTCAGCACCAAATCAGCATATTAGAATTATTTCTTAAGGATAGTGTGACATTGAAGACTGGAGTAATGGCTGCTGAAAATTCAGCTTTGCCATCACAGAAATATATTATTCGACATAATATTATAATATTCATATAGAAAACAGTAATACTGTGAAATATTATTACAATTTAAAAGAACTGTTTTTAGTATCATTATTTTTGATCATATAAATGTGGTCTTGGTGAGCATAAGATACTTCTTTTAAAAGCCTTTACAAAATCTTATTGACCCCAAACTAACAAGACAAATATTTAATTGAGGAAAATCATTAATCACCAGTTTTGACAGAAAACTCCAAATCGAAATGGTCCAGTATTTTGAGAAGGACACAAGAGAATGCATCTGGTGAACAAAACAGGAAACAAATAAAAGTCTTCAGTATGTTACGGTTTTATGACTCCAGGATCTGCTGAAGCTGTTCAAAGACTCTGTACACAAAGGAAATGCAAACAGGCATCTATTCAATATCCACCCATAAATGAGAAGGCTGCTGGTCTGGACAAAGGCTGTCTAAATATCCTGCACCACAGTAGCCTTTAGAATGTCATATTTTTCATCATTTTAGCTCTCCCGCTCTCCATCTCTCTCGCACATACACACCACGCACACACACAGGTACAACCGCAGATGACTATCAGCATTTTTCAAAGTTTGTATGGTTGCATTTGAAGATTAAAGTTGAGTAACATGGACAAAAGAGCACTCTGCATGAAAAAAAAGTTGGGTTTATCTCGTCCAGGGAGCCCTAGTGGTCATGTTTATGTGATAAGGGAGAGAAGTGTATGAAGAGAGCTTGAGTGATTTTATGGTATGGCACACAGAGCTTTGCCTCCATGGATTGTGCCGTTTCCTTTAGAATCTCATTTACCATTATAATTGAATGTAAAGCAAAGGAAATAGTCAGATGTCTCATCACACACTCTACGCTAAGTGCTTTGTATTTTGTTGTGATGGGCCTACTTTAAATTCAGTCAATATTCACATGTGACCGGCATAATTGCAAGTTAATGAGACCATACGCAAATTGTAAAACTACATGTCCCATGACGCTGTACTTCACATTATTGTGCAAACTTGTTTTGCAATGTATGATTAAAAGTGGTCCCGCTCTGCTCAACTTCAACTAGAAAATAAATAATGTATTTTCCCTATTTGTGCGTTTACGGATATGTGTGAACATTAATAGCTAAAAATTAATTAACCATTATCATACTATACTGTCAGCCAGGGAGCGCTGCTATAAAATTCAGGTTTCAGACTTTATTCAGTTAATGTATTTCAACTTCCGTATAACTTTCAGGAAAAGACAGACAGCTGTCACTTTAAAAAGTCTGAAAAATTAATCTATGTCGAAGTGATTGAGCTTCGGCTGTCAGCGCGTGAGTATGTGTGTGCATGCGCGTGAGTTTTTCTTGTGTGTACTTCCTGTAGCTGACGGACTGTGTATGTTTCAACCTTTCCTGCCAGACTCATCACTGCCGCGTGTGAAAAAGATTTAACATTTTCCAAAGGTCATCCTGAGCTTTCAGAGATGGAGAAACATTGATAAAGTCAGAGGGATTATTTAATGTCTGATGAATTATTAAAAAGGCCTGTTTTGGTTTGAGTACTTCCGTCTCCTCCGGCTGTCATTACTTACGGAGTTCACCTCACACATGACACATTCATCAGACCCGTTTCACTTCAGTGGCATTCTGACTGGCGCAATTGTTAGAAAAACAATCGTGTTCATTTTTTTCATGCACTATCATTATTCATGACCTTTATATAAAAAAAAAAAATTAATAATAATAATAAAATGAGATGTTGTCACCGAGTTGTCAAAACATATCATTAGAGCAGCAGGAGACTTTGCATTGCCTGAAATGTTGACTATATATATATCTAACATACTAGGCATTAAAATATAAAGTGAAATATAGACTTATGCCAAATATAACTGCCAGGCTTCAAATTTGGATGCCAACTTGCCTCCCAACTGGATAAAATCCAAGCCAGAGACTGATATAGGAAATATCCTTTTCCATGGTGACCTTCCAATAGTGAGACTTTATGAAACGCCATTCTGTTTTATGTGCTTCATTAAAGGATATTAAACGAGGTGGTTGTCCTTAGTGATATCAAACTAATGATTATGCTTATATTTGCAGGAACCTCCTCTCCCCTCAGACATTACAGAATGACATTTTATTTGTTTTGTGCTAATGTGACCATGTTTCACGTTTATTGCTGTTAATCTGTGTATCTAGAGATCTGCTGTGTGATTCCATATTTTTATGGAATTTATATCCTAATTTTACTACAAGGCAACTAGTGAAGCATCAAGATTCCAAACTAATGTGCATTTTTAATGGACAATAAAGTGTATTTTAAGTTTTTTGCATTATGTGCAGTCAAATCCCTAAGAGATTTTACTGTCACAAGTGCTTCTGGAGTATGTAAGTGATTAGAAAACATGCATGTTTTTGACCAATTTTGTGTAAATTGGTTATGTTTAGAAGTTGATATTTTACAGTTTTATAAAAATCATTTTCACGAGGCATTATAGCTATGTAATTATCTGAAATAAATAAATAAAAGTGATTATTTTTATTGAATAAAACGGTTGCTAGGCAATTTTGGGTGGTTGCTTGGGTGTTGCTCACTGGACCGAATAAAAAAAAGTGCTACTTAATTCTTTTTGTGTCAAAATGGTTTTAATGAGAACAAATTATTGGGTGCTTTAATATTTAATTTAAGTGAAAATGTGTGCAAAACACTTTCACACACATTTTCAAAGAACTCTACACCTGAGATCTGCCTTACCTTCCTTTTAAATTTACACTTGCATAATCCCTGTGAGTTTAGAGATTTGCTTGATACTTATCTGGAATTGATAATAGAAAGATTAAAACTATTGACTTCCAATACTAGGAAATACCATAATGTGTGTGTAACGGAGGCCAGCAGTTGCATGTGCAATCAGCCTATAATTCAGCTTCCGTTCCCTGTGTGCATTTTGTATTTGATACTCATGCTGTGCTGGTTTGATCTCCCAATCATTGTGTATCAGTGTTGTTAATAATAAAATATATATTGTGATTGTATTTGCCATCATTGTAAATTATGCATTATGTTTGAACATGATAAAGCCAGCCACATCAAAGGAAAAGTGACTGTGCTTAGGAAGTTTTCAAATACACACAAACACACAATCCCATCAGTGAAAAGGCCATTGTGTCTTTGTGATACTGTCGTATTACATTTGTAATTTCTAGAAATACAAATAAAAAAGGTATCAACCCCTGTAGAGTCTGTTATTCATTAAAACTGCCAACACGCATTTATGTTCAAACAACTTGAAAAAGTGCATATAGCATCCGATGACCCCTTTAAAACAGTTGTGTATGTGTATTTTTGCAAATTGTATCTAATAGTAACACAACAGCAATAACACAGCCTTACTCAACTAGCCATATCTAATGATTTGAGGTATCATTTACATCCATAACACAGGGCATGTTTAGTTACATTACCAATTTTAATACGGTTAGGGACTGAAATATTGGAATAGTAATAGTAACAGTGCTGCCTTCCTTAGCAAGTGCTACTAATGATGTCAAGTGTATCAAGTGTATCAGGTTGTGTTATTGACCTGGAAACAGTTTAAAGACGTAAATCAGGACTTCTGGGTCCAGGTACTTCAGAATGATCAGGGCTGACCAGGAACCCTGGGAAATAAACAGCCGCCCTTCGTGCTCTTTTATCATCATTTCCATTACATCAAGCAGCTCGTTATCGGCAGTGTTTTTATTAAGTCTGTGGTTAATGTTGAGTGTCCGCTAAGTGAAAAGGCTCAGTGATTAATGCAGTAAAGCACTGTTCTCAGATCTGCGGACTAAAGCAGGCTCGTACACAAAAGTGCAGTACACAGGAACACAGAGGGGTGAATCCATCCTCGCTAGTGCAGAATTTCTTTACTGACTCCCCAGTGTGTCACTGCTAAGGAGGAGTCCGGTCTGACTAATGGCTGTCTCTAACGTCCTATACTGGGACCTGTTACCTTCACACACACACTCTCAAAGCATCACTGCAGACACATATCCTCATGCACACGTGTTAACTCCTACTCTGTGACTAATGATGGTGTCTTATGGCCCATACAAGGGTCAGTAAATCAATTACACATTCTAATAAAGAAGCAGACACATCTCTCTCAGCCTGTCACCACTGATATATTACACATACTATGAGCGAGATTGCATATGTGTGTGTGTGTGTGTGTGTGTGTGTGTGTTAACGCTCCACTGAGGCCTTTCCGACTCCCACACCACAGTATGGACTTATGATGGAATTATACTGAATAATAATGACAACTAACTACCAAACTAAATCACTTCAGTGCCATCAAACTGTAAAACTAACATCTGCTCATTGTTTATTCTACCGATATAAATCATCTTTAATTAGTGCTGAAAAATGATGTACATTTCATGTGTTCATTTAGACAAATTTCATCTACGCAAGCGTGAAAATCAAACTGCTACTCTTTTTTTTTTACTGCATAATTATTAGTTTCAATATCATAACAAGACTGACTCACTTGCATCCAACCAGGATTCTCTCCACTGTATAAATGGTGCCTATAAAAAGAAACCACATATTAAAGTACTGTTTGATCTTAGAATCAACTGTATATTTTGCAGATCTAATTCACTGACCCGTTGAAAAATCATTGACTGGAAAATATCAGTGGATCTATGAAGAAGGAGGACAGATTACCCTAGCCTTTTGCAAAGGAGGACATACTTAATCTGTCTTCCTGAATGAATTTCTTAAATTTGACACATTTATATATCTCAGTGTATTTTATATATATATATATATATATATATATATATATATATATATATATATATATCTCAGTGTATTTATATATCTCAGTGAATTTAATTTATAACTGTGATGGCATTTTTTTTTAGCAGCCATCATTCCAGTCCTTCAAAAATGATTCTAATATGCTAATTTGATGCTCAAAAAACATTTCGTAGTGCCTTTAATGGTAAAAACAGTGTGCTGCTACATATTTTTGTGGAAACCTATTTTTCATGATTATTTGATGAATACAAAAGTTCAAAAGAACCTAACTTATTTGAAATCTTTTCTAACAATATACGTGTTTTTACTGTCACTATTGCTCAATTTATAGCATGATAAAAGTTTTGAACAGTTTTGTAATTGTCTAGGTACTTGCTTTTCTATCGTCCACCTCAAATTAAAAAGATTTTGGGTTTTCTATTAAGAATCATCTGTAATATATCTATCTGACAAACTTGCATGTGCTCTCATTCATTTTTAACTCATTGAATGTCATGTTTTTCATGGCAAACTAAAATGAAAAATACTTTTCAGCTTTTTCACATCATAAAATGTGTTGTGTGAAAATATAATTCTCCAGTTCTAGAGTCAATCCTTCTGGCCATTGTTGTCCAGCGGCAAAAACTTGTGTTTTCTTGATTGGTTAGAACTAATGGATTGTAGGCCTGATAGATTTGAGCAGCATGTGTACAACTTAATCTCATTTAATTATTTTTGACTGAGTCCCATCAAACTTGGGGTACTGAATGGACATGCAGTGACATCTAGTGACACCAACAGCAATATATCCTGATGTCTCTAAAAGTAGACAAAGAGCAGGTTGAAAAGGACACAGTGTCAGGAGTATGTAGTAAGACTAAGTCTTTTACAAGAATAATTAAAACCAAGTAAACATTAAAAATCACTATATCCCCCAGAGGTCACAGTTCACATGCGATAAAGCCAGAAACTGAGCTGTGTCTGGTAACTGCGCTGATTCAAACCTGCCAGCCTTGTTAACAATGCACTCATTGTCCATTTGCATATTCACAATCATAGCCATCGGTGAGGTTATTAACCTCTTCTGATGTCAAACTGTAATAATGGTTTGGTACACGTCGTCAGCAACAACACTGTTTACTCAATCTATCGCTTTAGGGCATTTTCCCCCTCATTCTGAACGGCTGCAATTTGTATGTGACTAATACGCTATGGGTCACGACTGCAATGTGGAGTAATAAGCTGCCAACCCCTGTAGACTATGTTATCCATAAACACTCACAAGCGAAAACATGTTAGTTTAAAGGCAGTGCAGCTGAGGGCAGTGGATATAGTGAGCGGGCATGAGAAATTGCGGTTTTCTAGGGAATGAGAATTACAGTAAGGTCATGGAAGTCGTAATGTGCCCAGTGCTCGAATAAACTACTAACCCATTTAAATCTGAATGCTTGATGTATTACAACAAAGTAACCAGGTTGCAGATAGCAGGCTTGTCCAAACAACCAGCAAAACATGACTCTTTTAGTGCAGAGGTTATTAACATCTAAAACTATAATTCATGCATTATTTAACATTTATATTCAATTCATTATGCTCTACTTGTCAATGACATGTTGCTCTGCTGCTGAAATGTGCACAAGTGAATACCAGTGTTGAATTTTCCCATTCCCACTTCCAAACTCAACGCATTCCCGTCTATCTCGCATCCCAAAAAAAGTATATATATGTAAGGGATTAATTGCAAATTAACCCTGACAGGGTGACCAGGATTTAAATCACCCGCTTTAGTCTAAGTCTCTATATCATCTTTAGAGTGTCATTCCAGTGGGAAAATTCTATGTAACTGATGTGAGTGTAGCCTATATTAGCCATCATTTATTGTAAAGAAGAGCTGAGGTGGATAGGTCTACGAATCCTAAGCCTTGACCTCTGACCCCTCTCTATTTAATCGGATGTGTCAAAGCATCACAGGCAAGCGAAACACATTTATACTTGGACTTGGTGTTGAAAAGGACGGTGTAAATAATCTGCTCCAAACAATCTGAGGGCATCTGTCACATTAATCTGAACGGGAATCGGGTGAGACGGATCTTCCGGTGGATGGAGGATGTTTTATTCTTTTTGTTCTTGTGTTGGAGAGTGGCCTTGAATTATTATGAGATATGAGTACAGACACACAAATACATGCTTAAAAGTATTCACACACACACATACACTCCGCATTTGAAATATAATAGGGTATGTGAATACGATTGTTTTGACTACATTGTGGGTGCCAAATGTCACCACGAGGATAGTAAAACCTGCATTATTCTAATTAATGTATTAATGAATATGTAAATATGCTGAATGGTTTCTACTAACGGTTGGAAATGGTGTGTGTGTGCACAATAAAGACAAAGGTGCTGTCTGTAACTAATATTATTCGGGTAACTCACAACATGACAGTGGGAGAGAGCGTGGGAGAGATTGATTTGATGCCCTGGGCGGTGTCCTCCTTTCATTTGTTGGTTTCAGGGTTCAGATGATTCAAGAGCAGGCCAGGTAATTGAACACGCTGAACTCTCACACCTCTCTAAGTGATTATCTTTAAAGCTTTACAATTCTAATTCTGCCCGGCCTTTTTGGTTTGAGCATTGAAATGGTAATAATATGGCATGAAAAACTTGATTATATTCACGAGCATCCATTTAGACTAGTTTAATTAATAGATAGTATTCATTAGTGAAGATGTTGTAACACTCCAGTGACAACGGGCTCATTAAAGCACGCGGCATTTATTTAATGCCACCATGCTACTGCCACCTAGTGTCTCAAATATGACTTACATGAATAGTATTTTTTTCGTCATAAAAAAAATTATATATATATATATATATATATATATATATATATATATATATATATATATATATATATATATATATATATATAAAATATACTGAGATATATATGAGTTAATGTTTATTCAAGAATTTATTTTTACAGTTTACAATAAGGTTTAATTCATAAACAATAGATATTTTTCATTATGTCCCATAAACTAGCAAGGAGCAACGTTTTTACAGTATTAATTAAATATAATTTAATTTTTTATGCAAATATAATTTTCATTTTTAAGTATATTATTGTTCATTGTTCATTTATTTTCCTTCATAATGTATATTAGCTATAATGTTTTAGAATGTAATCTAGAAAATGTGAAATTAATAAATGTATAGGAACTTAGAATTAGCATAAATTCATAAATTAATAAGATAATGAATTCCGTATTGTTTATTATTTATTACTGATGGCTAAAATTTACTGAGATTTTTTTGAATAGAATATTTTAGAATATGACATTTTACAGAATGTTGGGATCAAACAGCAATGTTTGTTTGTTTGTTTGCATTTTTGTAATGTTTTTAATTATTTAATTTTTTCTGGCACACACACTCAGAAAAAAAAAGGTACAAGAGTTGTCGCACTTGTTAAAAGTAACAAACACACCATTTAGGTACTGTCCCTTTAAGGTACAGCTTTTTTCTGAGAGTGCAGAAAAAAAATCCTTTTTTGTTTTTTGTGAACTACCCCTTTAAGTTTGTCCAATAGTTCTAAGACCTCAACATTCTCTTATTTCTCTGTAGTTCAACAAACATCCACCAGAGAACAGCATGACTCCATGCTGAGAGGAAACTCTTTTATATTCCAATAAAAACAATTCAGGAAGCAGCGGGAGCTGATCTCAGGTCAGCATATTATTCTACGTGTGAATTTTTAATAACTGTCAGAAGAAAGAGAATTACTGGAATATGAACAATAGAGGGAAAAAAAATCAAAGAGCGAGAACAGAGCATCACTTTATTACTATTTCTCACTGACATGCAAACACACACAGATTAGAAGCAGATAGGGTGATCACTTGCACTCTGTATGATTTCAAAATACATTCAGTTTTCTCTTTTACTATTTTTTTTCTCCCTTGTCCTCTCTCTCAGATACATGAACATGAGTCAGGCTGTATGGAGTGAGTGTAGGCGGAGGTGAGAGCGGATTGTAAAGGGAGAGACACTGCTGAAACTCACTGTACTGTATGCAGCAGCATGCACACATAATATTCCCTAACAATACAGCATGGTTGCTAGACTATCATGGTATTACTAAGCACTGCTGTAGCTTCAAAAATGCTACAGAAACTCAATTTTATGTGAGCCACAAAACCTATTTTTATTTCACATGGACTTAAAATGTGTCACAGGCCCCTCATGCGCAGTATCACATGCAAAAAAAAGAAAAGAAAAGAAAAAAAAAGCATTTTAAAACCAAACATTTCAGCTGCAAGCCTGCAACAACACAAAAACAACTAGTGACATAACTAATACAAATAACCTTTAAAATGCCAGCAATCATGTCGCCTGCCAAAAAAAAAAAAAACACTAAATAAAACACCACAGCCTGAAATGCAAATATTTGTAATGCATGAGACTTTAATTATTCAACAACTGCACAAAAACAACATTAGAAAGTGTAATTTTCAGTTCCAACAGAGCTTAATTACAGTCATAAGATATCATGATGACATTAAAACCATCTCCAAAACAGATCATCTGAACTGAACAGAGCTGAATGGGAAGACTGGAGTCAACAGTTTGTGTGTATGTGAGTGTATGCCTCAAGAATAAACAGCCCCGCGGTTATGCAAGATACTCGTGGGAAATTGGCCAGATGTGCCTTACTTGAGACAGAGACTTTCTTCTCACTTCTTTCTGTCTTTTAAATCTACAAATCAGTTATTTTTACTGTTCTGTGACATCTGGAAACTCAGACATAGCAGTCAATCTCCTTCAGGTCTGTAAACAGAGTATTGACCTGCAGCCCAACCTGTTTTGGTGACAAGAGTTTAGAACAGAGGACATAAGAGTAATGGAACACAACATAGTTGTGCTTAAATTATATTTGCCATTTTCATAAGGTCAGAGGTGGAACAATATGCACATGGGACTGATTGACTTTAATGTCAGCCAAGTTTTTCTTTCCAACTCCATCATCCTAAAGCAGTTGTCATAGAATACAAGACACAAACACTATTAACTCAAATTGTCAAAGTAAGTGTTCTAAAAACCTTAACTACTCCTACTACGTGTTAGTCCCATAACTAACTCTACCTTGAGTTCTGAAATCACTAGAAAAATGGTTAAGGTTTACAGACATTTCCTTTAACCCACACAATGCAATGCGTAAATAAAAATATAAGAAAAACGCCTTATATATACACTACCACTCAAAAGTTTTTGAACGGTAAGATTTTTCATGTTTTTTAAAGACATCTCTTCTGCTCACAAAGCCTGCATTTATTTGATCCAAAATACAGCAAAAGCAGTAATATTGTGAAATATTATTATTATTATTATTATTATTATTATTATTATTAATATTTAAAACAGATGAGTAAATTTTTTTCAGGATTCTTTAATGATTAGAAAGATCCAAAGATGAGTATTTATCTTAAATAAAAAGCTTTTGTCACGTTATACTCTATACCATTCAAAACCATTTTTTTCTCATTTATTTAGCAAGGATGCTTTAAATTGATTCAAAGTGAAGATGAAGACATTTATGTTACAACATTTTTTTAAATATTCAACATAATAATAATAGATGTTTTTTATTTTCTTTGAGCAGCAAATCAGAATATTGGAATGATTTCTGTAGGATCATGTGACTGGAGTTTTGATGCTAAAAATTCAGCTTTGAAATCACAGGAATAAATTACATTTTAAAATATATTCAAATAGAAAACAGTTTAAATAGTTAATAATAATTAATAATTTTAAATAGTAAAAATATTTCAAAATTTTACCGTTTTTTTCTGAACATTGGATCAAATAAATGCTTGGTGAGCAGAAGAGACTTCTTTTAAATCTTTAAATCTTACTGTTCAAAAACTTGGAAGTGTATATATTTACCAAATTTGATTTCTTCATCCACAAATGTCTAACCCTATTTAGAAATGTTATGTAAGGAATCCTAGGAATAGTCCTATTTACATAATTGGTTACACTTTATTTTAAGGTGTCCTTGTTTCTATGTAATTTTACATTTAAGTACTGAGTAATATCAATTAACTACATGTACTTATACTATATGGTTAGGGTTAGGATTAGGGTTTGTCTTAGGGTTATCTGCATGTAATTATGCATAATTTATTGTTATTATAATAGTAATCACATTTAACGTGTAACAAGAACACCTTAAAATAAAGTGTTACCACGTAATTCATATGGAATAATTCATTTTAAAACTAATCCAAAGATAATTGGGAAACTCATGCTAATCAAATCCATAGAGACCCAAGTATAAAAGGAAATGTCATGAAAACATTGTTTTTATATATTCTCCACTAACACCTTAGAGTATATTCAGTATTGGACATAAACAATTTTATCACTATACAAATATAAAATTCTATAGCAATGGAGGAAATTCTCTTAGGATACATCAGCCAAACAAAAGCAGGTGCTCATTTGCAGGATTATTTAAAGAATAATGAATCATCATTAGTCATTTGTTTGCTCAGGTACTGAAGTAATTAGGGTAATTATCCTCATACATAAAGGGAAAGGTTGGTCACAGAGCGCTGGCGTGTGCAGGGTTAAATGATTCACTGAGAACAATGTAGTGGATGAAAAAGAACAGAACCAGTCATGAGAGATGTCAGATCCAGGAGGCCAAATTCAAGTTCAGAGCCATTTGGACATAGATAGGTTTGTTTTGTGTTATAAAACATGTGTTTGTGTGAAGCTGAAAGTGTAAGAAGAGAAACAACATGAAAAAGAGACAACTTTACAACTTCACTTTGTTTTCTTATTCTGTTCTTGGGAGTTCTATGTCAGTGTGGTTGCTGAGAGTTTGGAGCTAAACCAACTTTTGCATAGGGGGATAACATCCTAGTGCTTTTTATGAGAGAAAAAAAAACTCATAACATGTAGGCCATTCAATGGGTAAGTGAAGTAAACATTTAATAAATGTTTTACACTCAAACAGATGCAAACAGGTCGACAAATAAAACCAAAAGCCTAAGGGTCAGTTTATATGTGAGACATAAATACAATAAGTTTTTAATGGGCAATATAGAATATATTATATACATGCTCAGTATTTATGGATGCTTAAGAGGAGAAATGCTGTTATGAAGTGGCCAAACAAAGAGTCTGAGGGGGTGTGTATATGTGTGTGTTTTTTGTTTTGTTTATGGTTTGTATCGTATCCTCGCGTTTGTATAAACTCTATCTGTGTATTTTAAAGATAAGGCTCGGGAGACGCGGTGGTCCTGTGGGCGGACAGGACTGGTCACGTGATCCCCTCACCAAGTTCCCACGCAAAACACTCCGCACACATCCTGATACGCGCAGAGAGTCCTGTGGCTCTAGATGGAAGAAACTGAGACTTGAGGGAAAATAGCATCGGATGCGTCTGATGTGCTGCTGTTAGTTATTCTGGCTGAAGCCGATTTACATAGTTAATATGTTTCCTGCTGCAGTTGTGGAATAAAATTTAAGCTGAGAACGAGAAAGGTGAGTTTTTATTTCTTTATGTGACTAGATTTGCATAGACGGACGCAAAATGATTAATAAAGTGCGACAGCAAAGCAAGACCTGAGCGACTTTTTTCAATTAGAGTATAAGTTATCTTTAAATGCATTAAAATAAGTCGGTTTTCATCTTTATGGATATGAAGTTAGTACTCGGCTTAAATTTGATGTTTAGTTATATAGTGCAGCAGCTACACAATATTAGTGCATCAAAATCTTTTGAAATACCTACCTAGACAGCATTTCGAGACATTAAATGCTTGCGCAGTTCTGTTGCAAACTGATTCGAAACGCGCATATGAAGGCCAAAAATTATGTGTGACGCCGAAAAAAGGCTCGCACCAATAATACATATACATTTAAATGTCTTCTAGGAAGGCAGCTCACTAAGTTTTGAGACACAGCAGATTTCTTAAACGCGCGCAGGCAGTGGTTGCGAAACTCGGGACGCGACTTTTTTTCTCTCTTTTTTTTTTTTTTGCGAAAAATTATTTGCCTGAGAAGGGACGGTTCCGTTACTTGATAGCTTGCTCTAATATGTTTAAATACATAACAGGCATGATTCAAAACAATTATACATGGTTTAGCGATACAAACTCATTTAAATTCAAACTAAATTAATTCAGGTTCAAAATAAAACCTTGTTGGGGTGATTTCGGGCTATTAGGGTGGAAAGAGGGGCATTTGAGGTGTGAATTGTTCTCTGTGGGGTGCGTGCTGATATGCATGAATTATATAGGATGTCAGCTGGAGAGCAGACATGGAGGTGTGTGAGAGAGTGTTTATTTGTATGTGTGTGTTTAGACTATTCATTTGTAATCTAATGTGCCCTGACCTTTTTGTATTCATGCAGCAATTGTGAACACAGCTTCAAGTGGATCAGAAAAACATTCTCTCTCTCTCTCTCTCTCTCTCTCTTTTGTCTCTCTCTTCTCCTGCAGCAATCTCTCTCTCTCACAGCTCTTCTCTCTGGATAAAAAAACATTCTCTATCTCTCTATCTCTCTCTCTCTCTGAAGCAGAAGGTTGTGTGTTGTGTTTATGTATGAGTGAGGTTGAGCGTGTTGAGATGAGTGCGGTTGATGAAGAGGGCGGTTTCCGCATCCGCCCCCCATCCAGTCTAAATGTGAAGAAGGTCTACAGCGAGAGCGCAGAAGAACTCCAGTCCCCCGAGGCTCTGAGGAGCAGCGCTATGTCACCTGACCTGAGGCAGGACTTCAACATGATGGAGCAGAGAAAGAGAGTCACACAGATTCTTCGGAGTCCAGTAAGACGTCACTCCCACACACTCGCACCAATGTGAGAATTCTCATGCTCTTTCTCTCTCTCCCTTCCTTTGCATTTTAAGAGAAGCCCACGCTTGTTTGATTGCATAACAACCAACAAGTGGAGATCCGTTGCCATTAGTAACCATGCACAAATCATCAGAAATACTGAGAGTGGGTGAATTGAATAAAGAACCCAAAGTGATTTCTGTGCATCATGTTTGAGGGCCGTAACTCTAGAGGCACATTTCTGATGCCTTAGATGAAGCTCAGTCTCTTATCTGATTTTAGCTTCATCTATTTTTAATATCCATATAATATGCAAAATTTGAGGCTGTATAATCAACAAAAATGCATGACGGTCATTAATGTCCTGGTTTTGGCCTATTACATTACACAGCTAAATCTTTCATCTTTTGCAGCCCTGAGGCTTTGAGGTGGAAGTTCATAGTTTCAACTCTAATTTGAATGATGTGATTTTTGTTTTTAAATCAACATCACTATTTTAAGTTTAAATTTATAACAATTTATATAAAGCATATGTCTTCTTATTCTGTAATTGGTCAGTGTGTTTATTTATACCATTTTCTTCATTAGTGGATTATACTAAATGGTTCTTCGGTGCAGCATATTTGTAACCTATGTTAAAGAAAAATATTCATGCTTGAGGCCATACAAGCTGCATGCTTTGTAATTATAAAAAGCATAAATTGATAGCATGTCTCACCGCAGGGCATGTCCACTTCTCTGAACTGTTTCACGGCAAAGACACATATGACTGGATATTTTGTTTACTGAACTTTTCTCTTAAAGCCTGTTTTGTTGTCAGTGATTATTTAATACCATGAAAGAATGAGCTATGAACAAATCAGAAATGTCCTATATTTGAGGTATATAAGTCTTACTTAAAATGAAGTACTTTTTTCTTATGCTCTCAGAGGCTGCATTTATTGCTCAAAAAACATTGTGAAATATTATTACTATTTAATATTAATAATTGGTTTCTATTTTAATGTGTTTTAAAATGTAATCTGAGCAACAAATCAACATAATAGAATAATTTCTGAAGAATTATGTGATTCTGAAATCTGGAGTAATGACTGCTGAAAATTCAAGCCTTACAGGAATAAATTGCATTTTTAAAACATATTAAAAGAAACATTTATTATTATCAAAGTCCCTTGTCTTTGTTATTATCTGTTGAAAACAGTGTAGTTTAATATTTCTGTGGAAACCATGATAGATTTTTCCAGGATTCTCTGATGAATAGAAAAAAAAAACATTGTAATATTTTAATCAATTGCAAAGTGCATTGTATTTTTTTACTGATATCAATGGTGCATTGATGGACAAATATCACTGACCCCAAACTTTTGAATGTAAGTGTAGATTAAATAAAGTGCATTGTTTTCTCAGATATAATTTTCTTGAAATTTTATTTAACCAACTGGTCTTTTTAGTGACTGCAAAAGTCAGTTTGTGTGTTCAATGAACAGAATATTAATTATATTGATTGTTATTTCTTTAAAATAAATGCCACTTGGTTTGATATTTTGTTAACTAATGCACTGACATACATGTGTTGATAACATGTTAAAATGTGTGTGTTTGTTGCAGGACTTTAAGGAGGAGCTAGAGTGTATGGTAAAGGAGCAGTGCTCCAAAGGCAGTAACTCTAGTGGTCTCCTCGGTCACATCGCACAACTGATCATCAGCAATACACTTAGCAACACTGGAGTATACAGTCCCAGCAGTGAGTGCACACACACTTTCATTGACTCTTTATACATTCCCATTGAAGATTATTTGCTGTTGCTATGGTCAACAGATGGCAAGCATGTAATTCTGTATGGTTATCAGAAGCTCAGATAAAGCCAGATATTTATTTTTGTTGTTTGGCTGTGTGTGTTTCCAGGTGCAGGATCAGTTAGTCCAGTGAATGATCTGTGTGGTGTGGAGTGGTTTAATTGTTCTAAAGTTGAGAGGCAGGGCCGCTGTAAACTCGCCTGCTTGTACCGGCTACTAGACCTATATGGACATACCCACTTCCCAAATACGTATATAACTGTGAGTACTCATATATGTTGCACACTTTGGCTTTTTTCCTTGCAGCACATGTTGTTTTTCAAATCCGACTTAGGACTGACTGTTCTCACTGTCATTTTGCATGTAATAAAATTAGATGTTTTTGTTCAAACAACACTGGTTACCATAGTTATGGCTTAAGAGTCAGAACAATGCAGAGAGACTAGAGAATAGCTGCCATTGTGGCAAGAATAGACAGAAAACTGTAAATTCTACTTCTGCTCTGATCTGTCATGACTCACAACTCACTAAACGACAAAAGCCAAAAGCCCTTTTAAAAAGAACTAATATATATATTTTTAGGGACTAATATGTAGACTTTAGATACTGATATGTACCTTTAAGGTATTAAGAAGCACCCTTTAGGTAAAAAGGTGTAGCTTTTGAAAAGGTCCACATCAGCAGAGCTGGGTAGATTACTTACAAATTGTAAGTAATTCCAAATAACATGACAAAAACTGTAGTTTGGAAAGCAATCCATTACATTACACATTTTAGGCAATATTATCATTCTACTTTTAGATTACTTTTGACCTAGTTTATCACATTGATTTAAATAGGATAATCCTGTACCATACTGATATAAAAATGCAAAGAAAAAAAAATCAATTTGTTGTTATTGACAAACATGAAGAGCATTAAACATTACATTATTTTAATTAATTAAATCATAAAAATGAAGACTATGACTGTATATAAGTGGTAGGCTATTTTAGAAAGGAAAATGTAAAATATCAAAAAGAAGAATTAGGGAGATTCAATACATTATGAATAATTTATTGCTATTGAGTGAATAATATGTAATCATGTAATCAATAAAAAGTAACTGTAGTCTGATTCTGAGTATTTCAGGTACTTCATTTTTGGAATATTATTACATAATCCAGTTACTACCCAGCTCTGCACCTCAGTGATAGCTTTGGCACTTTTTTCTGAGAGTGCGTGCTTCAATACATTCACTATTGATTTGCAAGTACAAATGAGTGAATTGAGACAGCTGTCCTCAAAAGTGCACTTTATCTAGGACGTCACACTTTGATGAAAAAACTTGAAATGTTATATACCATTCAGACTGAAATGCATTTTCAATATTGCATTTAAATATATACATGTAAATATGGTTTACATAGAGTTAGTAAAAATCAAATGTCATGTTTTTTTTTTTGCTGTTTTGAAGAAGAAAAAGGATCTTAACATAGTTTGGTCCTGATTTTAGCTAATTCTGGCCAAATGTCGACCACTTGAAAAAGGAAGAGGCCACCTTTACATGCTGTTTAACTGTGGATTTTTCTGAAATAGATTATGCCACAATACCAGACCAGCATGCAAGAAAGATATCAGAAAATGACATGGCAGTCTTTGTGAACGGTTGTTCAGAAAACACTGTAAAAATAATGGCAATGTATAGAGAACTTCTCTATATTCCAAGGAAATATGTATTATACATTATTTCACCATGTTGTATGTCTGATACCAACATTTATCATAATGTACTCTCTCTCTCTGTGTCTGTCTTTCTTTCGCTCTCTTTCACTCTTTCTCTGTTACTCTCTTCTCCAGCTGCGTATCAGTAAAGAGCAGGATCATATTCTTATTCTTCCTAAAGGACTGTCGTTCTTAGAGGCCACAGCAGCTAGTCTGGTACACACACCCACACACATCCTGAACATGAAGTTGGAAACCCTGACAACTGAATACAATTACACCATTATATGTGATATGTGGAAGAATATATGAAATAAGGCAATAAATAATGTTTATCATTTCCTTGTAATGTTTGGTTTTCCGGTGAAGGTAAATCTGATTGGTGAGGTGGTTGATCAGGGAGCCACTGCATTACCTGTGGATGTTTTGGGATTCAAACCACATTCTGCAGTGTATTCTGCCCGACCAGATGCCAAATGTGTTATTCATACATACACACCAACTACAGCTGCCGTGAGTAATAACACACACACACACACACACACACACAAGTGCGGCCCCCTTGAAAGTTTGCTGAGGCCCCCTAGTGGGCCCCAGACCCTTAAAAAACCATTGGCATAGACCCAGCATTCACCCTGCCTGTTAAAGTGTAACACACACATTGCAACTTCTTGTCTGTCCTGTAGGTCTCTTCTATGAAATGTGGCATCTTACCCATTTCCCATGAAGCTTTGCTGCTGGGGGAGGTGTCTTATTTTAGCTACCATGGTGATTTAGCCAACGAGCAGGAGAAGATGGAACTTCAGAAAGCTCTTGGTCCCACTGCCAAGGTGACAGTCTGTGAATTCTGCTACCCGTTGGCATGACAACCATTAGGAGTTCACTATATTACAGCATGGCAAAGCCTAAGCAGAGAAAAATAGCAGATCCTCACCACTGCAAAGTTAAAATATGCTTTTTAGAATTTTTTGTTAATAGTTGTTGACTTTTGTTTTTATAGTTATAGTTGTTATAATATTGCTTAGTATTATATTTATAGAAATATTTTGTGCATTACTAAATGCTGGATTCGCAACACTGATATAATTCTGCTTGTTTTTAGGTTTTGGTCCTGAGGAATCAAGGTTTACTGGCATTTGGAGAGTCGATAGAGGAAGCTTTTCATTATCTTTATCATAGCCACCAAGCTTGTGAGATACAGGTACACACACACACACACATTTAAAACTGAAATACAGACACATGGGAATATATAAACTAATACAAATACATAAACTAAATGAAAAAGTAATATACGTACTGGAATAAACTAAATCTGGAAAACACAGAAAATGGAATGGATTGACAACCAAGCTGCAAATCATTATTATTATTATTAATTTTTAATCAAAGCTTGTAAAAAAATGAGCATGTCCGATTTTGCTTCCCCGTGACTTAGAAAAGGGATTTTATTATAATATTACCACCCCTTAATCTGCGAGTTTCCACTCATGGCGCAATCATTGTTTTTTCGCAAGCAACAACGGTATACCAGTTTTAACGCCATGGCGAAAGTTCAAGCAAAGCATGCTAACTGCCCTGTCTTTGACTGCGCTGAAGAGCACAGAACACTGTTTAGTGTCCCAGCCTCAGAGGAGACAAGAGAGAAATGGATTTATTGATTTATTTACTTTATATTAAATACGCAGATCTAATATAAACATGCAGTTTCTTTCCCAGCTGTTTACCTTCACAGACATAACTGACGGTTTTAGTAACTCACATGTGTTTTTAACATAAACTTGTGCGTATTTGACAGTTTAAGTGCAATAAGACATGAAAGATTTTTGTGTAGTAACGTTACTCACATGCCGTGTGACAGTCGCTTTCCGTGTGTGGGCTTCGGATGTGTGCACTCAGAAAACCATATATATCAGAAGTTTAAAACAATATGGTTTAAAACACATTATTTCAGCACAATAGACATGATAATCAAAACCAATGTTTTTTGGCAGAATATCTGATTTATAATCTGTAAAGGCACAGCCTCATTCTGGAAAATGGGGCGGGGAGCAGCAGCTCATTTGCATTTAAAGAGACATGCACAATGAAACTTCACAGACACATTCTGAGGATACCTGAGAGTCTTATTTTGAGTCTTTTTTAAATGTTGTTAATAGGTGTATTTTAAACTCTGCCAGTAGATTCATAGAGCAGTTGAACTGTCATCCAATATCATCTCTGTCTTTCTGTCTTTGTTTCTCTTCAGGTTAGTGCTCTGTTATGTGCAGGTGGTGTTGACAACCTATGCGTGTTAGACAGAACCAGTCTTAAAACTGCTCCTACGAAAAATCCCAGTGGACAAATACCAGACGGACAGATCAGATGGAGGGTTGGAGAGGCAGAATTCGAGTCGCTTATGAGGATGTTAGATAACCTAGTGAGTGGTCTGTGAGCTAATCTATACCAGAAGTGTTAGCAATGTTTAAATGTTGTCTTTTTGACTCCATTAAGCATGTATTATTAAATATTTAACAGTAAAAAACAATAGTGATAGCTAACATGACACCTTGTGTTTCAAGGTTACAGAACAGGTTACACTTACCGGCATCCCATAGTTAAAGAGAAACCTCGACACCACAATGATGTGGAGATCCCAGCGACAGTCACAGGGGTGGGACTAGAGGAAAAGGACGTCCTTCCACAGAGTCCGTTGCATCTCTCTGCACAGAAGCGGGACAGAGAGAGGATACGATGGCTGAACTCACCGAACTGCTACTTAAAGGTCAACGTACCTGAGGAGTCCCTCAACGGGACCTGCACCCCCCGGACCAAAACCATGGTATCCTTGCATATGATCATGTACAAACATATTTGCAAACAACATTGAGGGTTTCACATGGCTGTGAATCAGTATTATCTATACAGTAAATGCACTATAAAGTTAGGATTCAGTGTTGTTCAGTGTTTTCCTTTTGAACTTTTTTTATTTTTTGTGGGAAAATGAGCTTCTCTAGATCAGACCAGTAGAGTAGATATATGTATTTTTTCATCTTTCATGAACTTTTATTGTTAAAATATTATTTAAATATTCAAAATATAATAAATAAAAAATTGGTGGCATGCCAAACATTTTTACTATATTTTCACCTGTTTTATGTATGTTTAATATTCAATAATAATTCTTCAATTCATTATTTTTTTTCTTTTTTAGTGGATGAAGTCAGAAGAGTCAGGCAGCTGCAAAGACACCCCAATTAGGATCGAAGACCCCAACCAGTTTGTCCCACTTAATACTAACCCCAGTGAAGTACTGGAAAAAAGAAATAAGGTATTTTGACAGAGAGGAAGAAAATACAGACTGAACAGACTGTGTCCACAGATTGTGTTCTGTACACTAAAGCAATGCTTTGTTTGTGCTGGTTTAGATTCGGGAGCAGAACAGAGCAGATCTGATGACAGCTGGACCCAAGTCTCAGCTGCTGGCAGACATTGCTATTGACAAGCCTCCTGGACCAGTGCGTAACTACACCAATATATCCAACACGAACACGAGTACCAGTCAAACTCCCTTTAAAAGCATGCTTTATATCTTTTCTAGTGTAACAGTACTTTTGAAAGGTATGGTAAAAATGATGACACTCACATGAAATGTAACCTCAGTAACCTTCAGCAACCTAGAAAAAGCTGTTGTACTCTATGTAGGGTCTCATGTCATATGATTTTCACCATGAAATCACAACATGAGTCCCTACATAGAGTACAACAGCTAAATTCTACTCAGTTTTTGGTTTCCTTATCAGTCAATAAAAGGTAATTGTGACTTTATATTTTGCAATGTGACCTTATTTCATATTTTAAACTTAATCTCACAATTACCTTTTTGATTTTTTTACTCTGAGACAGAATTTTTTTTAGCATTAAGTCCGAAACCACTGTCGTAGCAAAACATAAAGAAAAATTACACAATTGTCAGTCAGTCCCTTTGCCATTATTATTTTTCAGGCCTTCATCTATGAGGATGAAGAGCAGACAGCTGCTCTACCACCCAACCCTTTTAACCAATCAGAGACAGAGTTACAGGAATACACACAAACTGTGGAGAATAAGAACAGCCAATCAGGTTTGTGCACACTCTCATACACAGGACACAGAATGTATCTACCAACTACCAAAGTTTTGTGGTCAGCTAGATTATTTTTTGAAAGAAATCAATACTTTTATTCAGCAAGGACACAGAAAAATTGAGCAAAAGTGTGAGGAAGAAGATTTTTACTTTAAATAAATGCCGTTTTTTTTTTTCATCAAAGAATCCTGAGAAAAATGCAGCAAAAATATTAAGCAGTACAGCTGTTTTCAACATTGCTAATGATAAGAAATGTTTCTTGAACAGCAAATTAGCATATGAGAATGATTTCTGTAAAAACCATGTGATGCTGAAGACTGGAGTAATGGAAATTTTAGCTTTGACATCGCAGGAATAAATTACATTTTAAAATTTATTAAAATATAAAACAGTATGACATTACTATTTTTTTTTCAGTATTTTTTATCAAATCAATGCATCCTTGGTGAGCATAAGAGACTTGTTCCATAAACATTAAAAATCTTCCCGACCTCAAACCTTTGAACAGTAGTGTATAGAATTATTTAGTTTGCTAGTCCATTCCATTTCCTGTAAGCTCCAGTGTATTTCTTGTTTGATCCAGTACATACTTTCCATCTCAGGGAGATGTTGCTGCTTCCCTTCCTTCAAAACCTCAGTTTAACCACTGTTTTTTATTTGACATACAAGCTCTTCAGTCAGAGGCAGATGAGGAATTCACAGATGGAGAAATGACTACATATGACGGCTCCACCGTGTCCCTGTCAATCTCGCCTCTCATGAGCCCTGAAAGAGGAGGTAAAGATTCTCTCATATAATCTCATATCATCACACTGGTATTTGATAACCAAATTAGTTGCAGTTTTATGGTTTTGGGCTGGACAACCTCATTCTGAAAGGTCTCTTCCTCTCGTTCTCAGACAGTCTTTCAGCTCTGCTGCAGAGCAGCGATGGTGATGACCTGATGCAGGATGATGACCTCACTCTACAGGTCACAGAGCTCAGCATCACTAAAGAGATGCAGGTCTCCATTACAACCACCGTCGCCAACAACATTTCAGTCACCAGCTCTTCTGAAAGTCAGCCAAAGTCACCAAAAAAGAAGAAAAAGAAGTTTCGTACTCCTTCCTTCCTGCGGATGACCAAAAAGAAAGAAAGAAGAGACAAGGAGAAAGGAAAAGACAAAGACAAGGAGAAAGAAGAAAAGGAGATAGAAGAAGAAAAGGAATGCAAGAAGGACTGAGTAAATGTTACTGTTAGAAAAGTGACTGTGCAGGGGCTTGTGGGTAATGTAGTTTCAGGAGGGTCAAATGTTAATATGCAATGGCAGACAGGGATATTAACATCAAAGCAATGACTTGTGTGATTGTGAAACATAATTTTTCAATACTTTTTGCTACAGCTATATAAACAACTAAATAGCCTAAGAATATCCTCCTACACTTTTATAAACTGTACATAAATGCACACAATATCAGCAGACTAAGTGAAAAATTCTAGTCCGTATTCACAGCCCTTAACACTGAACATGAGAAGTATCGGAAATCATTGTGTTTTGTAGATTGATGTTTTGTGCCAAATTTATCAGATGACACTAAATTGTATGAAAGACTGTGTGTAACTGAATTCCTGCGTATTAGGAATATTAAAGTATTAAAATAATTTTTAAATGGGAAACAGCCATTCAGTGTGATATGAAGCTTTGTTGATTTGCTTGGTTTAATAAATGGAAATGTGGTTGATAACAGATTGTTATTCTACTAGTAGTTTGATCGACTGATTATGTAATAAGCTATAACCATTATATGTTAATTACACTATCAAATACATGAATTTGAATTTTTTTGTAATTTGCTGTAATTGTTAATAGTGATGTTTTCTTGTTCTCACCAATGCGTTTTTGTCTTCCATGGTCAAATACTGCTTTTGTAATTTGCAGTCTCATAGTCGTGTGAAAATGTAACATTTCTGAAATAAAAGTGTGCTACAATTTATGAAGGAAATAATTTTATAATAATACAGATCTCAGATGGAAAACAATTTGAATAAAAAGAAAAGGCAAATAAATCACATTGTTATAGAAATGTCAACAAATCAACATTTATTTCTCTCAAATATGTAAATATACAAAACTGAAAAGCAAACGTAACAAATGGACTTATTAGACACAGAAGCATAGAGAGCAAAACAAAAAACTGCTTCATATGTTCAATGAAACCAGTCTTCCCGATCTCCACTATGTATGAGGGAAGCCACTGCTTTCCATTTACGTTTGTTCAACACATTATAAAAACTATAGAGCAGAGTTCCCATCCTCAGCAGCTCCTGCAGAGACTTGGTCCTGAGAGCATGAGGAAAAAACCTGTAAAACTAACCAGGAGCTGTGCTTCACTGAGGACTGATGTTTTATTAGTTACAACATCCAGAGACTTGTTCAGTACTGAACAGCTCCAACATCCACAGAACAAACACCCACTATTACTAGAAACAAAACAAGGAGGGAAATGGGTTACTATATTTATTTCATGTCCAATCAGATGTTTTTATGATTTCTAAGTGGGTTTCAGTTTGATGTTTGGTGATTAGAGATGGGAACAGACAGAACACAAGGGAGATCACTGGGGCATTAGGTGCCTGACATTATATTTTGAAGTGTCATTGTACTGGGTCATGGGTTTATCTGCGATACCACACGTGCCAACGCCAACTTTTCCATTCACACTCTCTGGAGATGCAAATATACTCCTCTTCACCTAGAGAAGATGATCATACAACACGAACATGACATGGCAGGGTTAAAAACAAAAAACACAGCAAGATTAGTCAGATTTTCTGTTTCTCTCATACACACCTGTCCTTTTTTATTCTTGGAATAGGCTTTATTGTTAAACTGCTGCCATTTGGATTTCTGATCTTCTCTCTCCTGCTCCAGCTCCTTCATGCGCTGCACCTTTTTCTGGGCCTTTTTCTTCTTATATTCCCTCTGCTCTGCCAGCAGCTCTTTCCTAAGAGAAAACACACAAAGGAAAAACATAAAAAAACGGAATTATCCAGACATATGCAAACACAACCACTTGAAGTGCATTAATGTCTATAGCACTGGCCTTTTATAAATAGTTAGTAAATCTCTCATTATGCTATGTTACCATTGGATTCAATGTTACCATCTTGGATTCAAACTTTCTGTCAACTTGATTTCTTTCAATTAGACCAGGTTATTACTTTTGGAACTGATTAATCTCATTAATCTAAGATTATGCACCTTAGTTAAGAGGGATTTTTTTTAAATATCAGTAAAAAAAAACTGAGGTGGATCAGCTCAGATCAATAAAGCCTACAAAAAAAAAAATCAGCTTCAAAAAGAAATACAAAACCTGTGCTATTGAAAGAAACCAAGTTAATAAAAACATTGAATACAATATTTCATAATAGCATACAAAGACTTTTTGTAAGCAGATCATTTTTGACCAGGGAAACCAAGTGTTAAAAGGTTGGGGGAAGAGAAATATCTATAATAAAAATTATTAATAACTTTAAAAAAAATTTAATTAAAAAAATCTTAATGCTTTGAAAGTTTTTACACACAGTGTGAGCAAATTCAGTCAACTTTAGTCCAGTGTGTTAAAATTAACAATAGTATTTTTATTAAAAACAGAACACACACACATTTACACATTTTTCTTTAAAAAAATAATAATAATTTTAAAAAAATTATTATATTCTGTAATATTAGTTTTTTAATTTTTTATATTTTTTTTTTTTTATAGTTTTATTTTTTTATTATTTTTATTTATCTTAAAAAGCAATACAGTTTTGGAGATCATTTGTCTTACCACAACCATCAAATAAATAATTAAATATTAAAAGTATTTCTTTACTAACTTCTCAATTTATTGTAGCAACTGTGCTTATTTACAGTTTTTAAATCATACAAAACATTATAAAGAATTGTGGAACTGTTCAGATTTTATATCAAAACTGATCTAAAAAAGTCATTTTAACATCCACTTACTTGGATTTGGGTTTTCCCCCATCCTCTTCTCTGCTCCTGCCTTCCTCCACTGGTTTGAGCACATGAAGCGGCATTACCTCTGCATTACCATAGCCAGCGAAGGTGACGGCTGCCGTGCCGTTCTCAGTGTCAATCTCTTCAATTTCTGCTTCATATACCCTGCCAATCACACAGCACTGTAAGCAGGTGAGTATGGATATACACACAAATCTCTCCTCCAAATGCAGCCTACCACAATCCCACCCAACACTCAATTAATGATATCAATATACCTCCCAGCACTGTGTGTCTGCGTGTGATACTCACTGTCCATCCTGGGTCCAGGTGGCCAAGCAATGGTCTCCAACCCTCCAGCTGCGAGACGGAGCGACTGCCTCTGAGCTTTTGGTGCTGGTTGCACCCTCCACCGGCTGTGATGTCAACAGGTCTTTTGTCAACTCAATCACCTCCTATAGTGACACATAACAGCAATGACTAGTTGAATATACTTACATAGAAAGGTACTTTTCTTCTTGTCAGAAGTTATCAGTCATCAGTCTATGTGACAAAAACTGGACCCTGAAAAACATGGCAGACCACTGAAAGTTTCAACAGTGCAAACTCATACAAAAGAACAAACACATTATAACAGTAAGTGCATAAAGATACATATAAACTTCACAATTCTTCTCTACTGTAGTAATGCCTCACAAAAAGCAGTGGATAACTGTGCCCCAAACCTGGAGGTCCTTCTGCAGTTTAAGCAGATCTTCATTGTCTGGATCTGTTGAGAGCGCCGCTTCCACCTGCTGCAGCTGAGCTTTATAATTGCTCAACTGCTTTGCCAACTCTTCAGACATCTGAAAAATAAATAAATACATTTTTCCAAGTAACAAGTAAAAGCAGGCCTAAAAAAAACACCAACCCTTTCTTTCTTCTATACATATATATATATATTTTTCCAAGTAAATAGTTATAATTTGGATTGAAAAAGAAAAAAATTCTTTATTTCTTTACAGTTCTCTAGATCAGGATTCCCAAATATTTTCGATCTGAATCCGACCTAAATTAAGTTTTTAAAATACTCCTTTAAACTTAAAGCACTGTTAACTTTTTAAAATATTAATGTTACAACATGTTGGGATGTGTACTTGTGAAATATACGTTACGTAGTAGAAAAAAAACATAAATATTTCACATTTAAACAACCATGTGCATTTAATTATTTGCTCATTTTCATTTTACATGGTTTCTTAATTAAATACAGCATTAGCAGCGAGTCTCACAAATCTTTGTTTCGATCAAAGTTAAACGCAGATCAGTGACAAGGCCTCGCGCTCGACAGAAGACATGTTTATATTTATAAACACGAGATAACCGGATCATCCTTTAACATGCGTCTTACCTTTCAATATTCCTAGTATAATATTTATATGAAAACCAGATCTATTATGGTGTTTAAGTATCCCTTGAACAACTGTATTTTCGTAAAAAGAATACCGTTCCTTTTACGTTTGTATCGTCTCTCACTATCGTCGTTTCGACCTTTTGTGACGCCGGATGTGACGCCACAGTCTCGCGTGATTAAAGTTGTCGCGGTGTTGCTGCTGCCGTTCAGAGAGAAAATAAAAATAAAATAAAAGTAGGCCTAATATTTTTTTTTTTTTTTTTTTTTTTTTTTTTTTACAAAATCTTATTGTGAAATCGTCAGACGATGGCATTCAAGACATTTTTTTACTAGTGATAGTTTATATATTAAGCCAGTATAATAAATAGTCTTAAAAATCTTTTGGAACATTTTATTGAAATTTTATACAAACCTATTTTAAAACAATATAACTTTCTATTTTTTTGGCATATATATATATAATATATATATATATATATATATATACACATTAGATAACACACACACACACCACACACACACACACACACACACACACACACACACACGCAAAGTAGGGACTTTATTTAAAGTGACAGTTTGTATTTTGACCATACAATACACGTTTTAATCCAACAAAAGCAATTCAAAGTTGCTGTGAATGTCTGTTTGCAAATGAAGACTAGAGATACACACTTTATTTTTTGTTTTGAAGTGTAGATTTACACACTTTTTCTTTCTTCTTTTTTTTTTTTTAGTTGGGGGATTTTTTTTTTTTTTTATTGGCGGAAGGCAACTACTTTTTGTGTTGCATTAATTTAATATATCCTTAAGACTTAACACATTCACCCCATATTTCTTTAACTCATCTTTTAAACTTATTCTTTGCATCTTATATTTAATGCAGTGACAAATAACATGCTCCACTAACTCATCTTCCGTTCCACAATCACACAAACCTGAAGGATGATTTTTCAATAAAAAGATTGTTTTATTTAGCCCAGTGTGACCTAACCTCATTCTAGATATTAGTTTGCTCTCTGGGAGTTCTTCCTATTGATTGCATTTTTCCTACTGCTTGTCTAATCTTATATAAATGACCCCCTTTACTTTCTTCATCCCATTGTTTCTGCCATGAGCTTGTTATATTAACCCGTATTATTGCTTTTGTAAGGTCCACGCACTTGACCCAAGGAAGGTATCCAGTGCTAGCTGAAAGTTTCTTGCGTGTTCGGTCTTTTCAGCTCACAAGGTTATTCAATTTAAATTAAATTCTAATCTGACTCCATTTTATTATTTAATCTGACTCCATTTTAATATGACCTCGAATTTAGGTTGAAAGGCAAATTGGTTGTTTGTCTGTCTCTAATTTGTTTTTTTTACATTTGATTATTATTGTTATGTCTTTTGATTATTCTTGTTAAGTGTTCATTCCAGCTACATAAGGCCCTGACCCTTTTGCTGCAATCCTTTAAATACAACACCAAGATAAAACATCTCCCAAATGGAGGCATTGTACAAACAATTAGAATATGCATTAAGACAGGTCCCAGACCTGGGTGGTTTACACCTCATTGGGAACAGATGGAAGACCCTGGGAAAGGGAACTTCCATTACAGTAAGCAAAATATCTCTTCACTCTTAGGATCTATATTATCTTTTAGTCTACTTTTGTAAGACTGAGACATTGAGACATTTCAAATGATACCAAACATGACTGTAAATATCACTTGCATATGTGAGAGAGGCGTTTCCTGCACCTCCACTCTGTGGATGAGAAGGAACTGATGCATATGTGAGAGAGGCGTTTCCTGCACCTCCACTCTGTGGATGAGAATGAACTGATGCATATGTGAGAGAGGCGTTTCCTGCACCTCCACTCTGTGGATGAGAATGAACTGATGCATATGTGAGAGAGGCGTTTCCATCTCGAAGATGCCTGTGTATGTTTGTAATGTCTGTTTCTCAGGAGAACAAAGTATCTGAGGCTCTTTCATCCTTACATTGCTTTAATTTCTGCTTTACTATAATTTATCTCCATAATTCTTGCTTTAAAGTTTGTTTTGCTAAAACATCTGGCATCTCATTGCCCACGATTCCCCTATTCGCTGGAATCCACATAAAACTAACTCTTATGTCTATAAGTTTTATTCTATACAGGCATTCATATATTTCATAGACAGTATCAGGTCTATTTTGAGATGATAAAGACTGCAAAGAAACCAATGCTGATAAGCTATCTGAGCATATTACTGCCATTTTAACCTTATTTTTCTACCCATTGTAGAGCCTTTAAAATAGCTAACAGCTCAACTGTAAATGCCGTTAAATTATCAGGAGTTCTTTCCCTAATACTTATTTCCAATTCTGGAATGACAAATGAACATCCAGTATTTCCACTCTTAGGATCCTTTGATCCATCAGTAAAAATTACAATAAAAGACTTATACATTGTGCCTAATCGTTCCTCTAAAATATCTGCCCAATTTCTTTCCCCTTTAAGTCTCTTTATTTCCTCTTGAATATATAAATCTAAAATCAATGGGGGAACAGTCAGGCTATATTTTAACTCTTGCAAACCCATTTTTTTGCCATTTTATTTGATGACCACACATAACATCCATCCTTTGCTTTCAAACTCTCCCAACACGGGTTAAGACCTTTCGAGACACACACTTCTTCAGGACACCTACATTAGAAACCACACTGACTTTACAAAAACAAACACACCTGCACTACAGATGTGTGTATTTAATATACATAACGTTTCATACATACCAACCGCACCATGAAACCAACACTAAATATTTAAATAATCAACAAATCATTATGTACTCTTTTTCCTTTCCCTTCTCATTATTATTTTATCAGACTTTTTTTAAATTACCACGCTAATAAAGCCACTTGAACCTTGAGAGGGAGAGAGTACATCAACATCAAGTGCTTCGTGTTCGCGCCTGAGTTCTACAGACCTACGTAGGTTGAGATGATTGGTCTACGGACTGACCAATAAGAGCTCGGTGTCTGTCTGTAAACAAAAGATTTCGTCAGTGTTTTCTAGGAGCGCGATACTGTCCCGTATGTTTCTCAGGTCGCGCAACCTTTAGTTTTTTTTGTCTTTTGTTCACAAACAAACTAATTTTAGGACACACTACATTTTAAAACGTATTTGAAATTCTAAGGAACAGCGATGTCAGCGCAAAAACTTATAACTCAGGAAGAAAGTCTGCATGGTAAGTTACTAAAATCTGTTTTGTTCGATTAAATAACGTACCTCAATCGACAACAAACGAAAACAATAAGAGCATTAATTGTAAAAATAAATTATTCACACCCTGTACACCCTGTTTTCTTTTTATAAATCTCTATAAAGCAGAACTTTGTGTTCAAATCTGCCAAGTCAGCAACTTGTTTGCTAAAACAAACACTTGTTCTGTTTTTGTTGGTCCAATTGTTTGTTGAAGGACAAGAGACCTTTACGGTGAACCCTTTTTGAACGGATTATATTGGAAATATTGACCCTATCACTACTTTTTGGTTCAGTTTCTATTACACTAAGTGTGGCAAAGTGTGTGGTTGTTTGTAAAGCTCTATCTGAAAGACCAAATCAAACATTCACCGCTTCTAAAAGTAGAAACTGCCTTCCATGATCATTTTTAAATATTCTGATGTGCCTTTCTCCACCAGACTCATGGGTAGAGCTCCACTTTGATTCATGCAGTGAACATAGTGAGGGCACATCAGCCCTGTCTGATATCACAGACCTGGAAAAAATGCTTCTGGAAGCACAACGAGAATCAAGCAGTAGTTCACGGACAAGTTCTCACTGTAGCAGGTGTGTATAAACCACTTCACGTGTACATGCAAGACTTTTACGAGGGAGTGTATGATCATTCTAATCACATTGGCTGTTGTGATTTTGTTTCCTCCCAGTCCTCGACGCGTCCAGACACCTCCACTCATCAGTGCAGCCTCCTTCAACACACATGCGATTGCAGAGGTAAAAAAAAAAAAAAAAATTAAAATATAAACACCCTTCCACAATATTCATAGGCATTAATAATGGGTTTAAATGTAAATTTACTCACCATCAGGCTTTCCAAGATGTGAATGAGTTTGTTTCTTCATTAGAACACATTTGAAAAAAAAAAAAGCATTTCTTCATGTGCTCATTGAATGGGTGCGATCAGAATCACAGTATCTCAAATAGCAAATAAAAACTTCTCAATAATCCACACAACTCCAGTCCATAACTTAGCGTCTTGTGAAGCAAAAAGCTGTGTGTTTGTAAGAAACATTGCTTCCTACTAAACTAAGAGTCCTCTATCCACAATATTGCTTTCTCCAGTGAAATGTTGCCTTGTCTGATCAGGAGAAATGTGCACATTTCAAGCACCATTTACAAGTGGAAAAAGTCTAAAACAAATATATCTTTGGATTTTGATGACAACAGAGGATGGCCTTTTTCACTGGAGGAAATGTTATTGTGGAATATGGACTTGTATTTTGAGCAGAAGCCAAAGAATGCCAAAGAAAGAGGCTTTGTTTCTTATAAACACGCAGCATTTCACTTTACACTGATAATTGATGGCTTGGAGTCATGTGGATTGTTTGTGGATAATTGTAAGGTTTTTATCAGCAGTTTGGTGAGCAAGTTATGTAATGCTAAATTTGTCTAAATCTCAACAAACTTGTCTACATCTTCTTCGATTACTAAAAGATCAGATTTTATTTTGAGGCTTTGCTCTTTCTGTTCCAGGGGGAAGTTGTAGCAGAAAGCAAACAGGAAGCTGAGGCTGTCGCAAGGATCTGTGATTGGTCCAGCCGACCAGAGAATGTACCACCAGTAGCATTTATTATTAAACAGCCAAAGCGGAACAGAATGTGCTGCAAAAACAAAGACAAAAATGACAAGGAAATTAACACAAACTTGCTGAAGTTACTGCTACCCTCCCTAGTTTTGACACACATTCTCATGCTTGGGTTGGGGTGAGACACTTTTTCACTTATAAAGTCTGACTATATGTTTGACACTCTTTTGTTCACAGTTTGACTATTTTTGATATCTCTCTGCAGGATCTGTATTGGACGACGCCTTTCCACTCAGTGCTCTGTTATCTGAGTCATAGCACATGAGTGTATGTGTGTGTGTGTGTATTGTGTGTGAATGCTGTGTGTCAGTGTCTCTAGAAAGAACCTGACAGCCTGGAACCCTTCAGTTTTCCTCCAGGAGAAATGCAGGACTATGTAAGAAGACACTGTGAAAATATGATGAGAGATGGAAACTCTCAGCATTATTTTTTCTCTGGTTCTCCTGTGGGGAATTTGGCACAGAATTAAAAAATATTAATCCAGTTCTGTATGGGTATCAGATTAGATTAACCAGGAAATATGCCTAATAAATGTAATCATTTTTTGCTTGGAACTAAAATGTTTGTTACATTAAATACTTGAGCTTGAAGATTATTTTACTGACCAGGTCACATTATAGTCCTTCAGCTGACCTGCTTTTTAAAAACATTTTAAATCATTACTCTTGAAAAATACAAATGTATGTTTGACACAAATTTCAGAGGCATATAAATACATAAATAAATTCTTTCATTTATTCTAATGTGACATGCTATGGAAAACTAATAAACCCTGCTGCCAAAATAGTGATCTTGAAATTCAAATTTCTTGAAATTTTTTGCATCCATCCAACCAAGAAAATATTTTACACTTTAGTGAGATTTTATGTGTTAATAATAATAAGCAAACAGTTTTTAGGTACAGGAATATTTTTTTTTAAACAGAACAGTAACCGATCTCTCCAGTCTCGAATTGTGTCTTGGTCTTTATGGTACAGCAGGTGGCGGTGTGGGACTTTCTGCTTGTTTTTTGGTTGGAGTTGGCGCTTTTTATAACTTTATTTAAAACGTACCAAACTAACAGAAGTAGAGTTATAGACATTTTCAGGCAATATGATTAAGGGCAGCATCGATTTTATCATAGGCAGCCAGTCTTTTATTTCTTCACAGAGAATAAACTACACCACACAATGGATAACTGTGTAGTCCTACATATATACAGCAGATCTGTCTCAAATACACGACTAAATGTGCCTAAAGAAGAAATTCTGCTTAATGATAAACGAACTCGTTTAAGACATATATTAATAATTAAATTACATGTACAGAATGAGCAGGCCTAATTGTGAAAGTACGGACTTAGAAATGGCCCTTTAGAGCTATCTACAGCAACATTTGATTAAATAATTTTTATGTAAATAAGTTTGGAATGTTGTATTTTTCTGTTGTCCTTTTTACATATGTATTTATTTATTTTGTTTAACCCTTGGGCACATGATAAGGATATGGATGTATAACTGCTATAGGCTATATAGGCTATGTTATAGAGTTAGTTTGGGAAGGAGGGAAAAAAAAGAGAAATAGAGATGATCTGACATTTTGAACAGCAGAAGGTTTCATTAATGCCTTTCTAATGTGTGAACATTTATAAGAAACCTGCAGGCGTTTGTGCTCATATTTCGCACATAGAAAAATTATTCCCTGTTCAGCATTAAAAATGATTATCCCAGTGATGTTCGAAAGTGTTTCTAAACGAAACGTACGAAAATTCTGAAGAATTACTTGTATTATGACTTGACTAATTACATTTTGAAAATGTTATTCGCGATCCTATAATAGATATTTAGTAGGCCTATTTCATTTTATTTATTTATTTATTTTATTATTATTTTTTTTTTTTTTTTTTATTTTTTTTATATACATTGTCAAAGGGTTATTTGAAAAATAATGTTCAATAAGACATTACAAATAATAATAAATATAAAGTCATCCGTGGCCATCAGCAGCAGCCAGCAGGTGCTTAATGAAGTAGGAAAGGACTTGAAGTCATCCCACGTCATCTTGGTAGGCATGCTGCGCGCGATTTCCATCTTTCAAAGTTCTTACAGCTTGACTGACTGTTTCACGTCCCTGTGCGTCACAGCCACGCCCATACAACACATTATTACACCTAACATATTCTCATGCGGTTTGTTAGACCGCAGTCCTGGGGGAGAAGGAACTTTGTTGTCAGCTGTTCTCTCGCATCCCTGTGGACTGAGAGGCAGCGCGGGAGTCATGAAGCAGGAGGTCAGGGCTGCTCTGGGGTCAGCTCGTCCCTGGCTCCACTCAGAGGCGAACCTTTCTGCTCAGAGGTAAACAGATGCATCTTATCATAACCTGACCATTTCTTATGTGTATTTATCTGTAAAATGGAGAAAGCCAGGCTACAGCATTTGATTTATAAATCCTTATGGAAATATTTGAATAAGCTTATTTACTGCTATTGAGGAGGGATAAAGTTAAGATTAGGAACAAGTTTTGTAGTATGGTTAAGTTTAAGGTAAAGTAGTAAAAACTGCAATTATAGATGTAACTACAGAAATTACTAATATTATTACATGCAGGCATTTTTTTAAATACAAGTATAACATACGCTACACAATAAATGCATTGTATCAAATTATTCATTTCAGTGTTAGTACATAGTAGTTAAGGATGTGTAATATAAAGATTATATATATATATATATATATATATATATATATATATATATATATATATATATATATATATCGTTAATATATATTACTTATTATATAAAGCACTGTATGCTATTATATATATATATATATATATATATATATATGCAAAATATGTCATTTTAAACTGTAAATAATAAGCTTCTCTGTTTCCAGCAGAGGTGTTGGTCTTGCCCGGGTGCATTTTGAGAAACAGCCGCCTGCCAACCTGCGCAAGTCAAACTTCTTTCACTTTGTGTTGGCTTTATATGATAGTCAGGGTCAGTCTGTGGAGATAGAGCACACTGCGTTTGTGGACTTTGTTGAAAAGGAGAAGGTGAGGAGATATGTGGAATATATGAAGCAATGAATTTGGAAATGAAAAATGATGAAGCCATGCAAAGCAAAGCATATTTGTTTAATCATTCCTTCGATTTAGGAGCCAGTAAGTGAAAAAACAAACAATGGAATCTATTACAAACTCCAGTTACTGTACAACAATGGTGAGTACTGTATAAAGTGTGGACTGCTTTAGAACATTCTACTTTAAGAAATACACTTTATTTGAAAATACAGCTGTCCTTTGTATGATGCTTTGTTATTAATTTTTCTGTCTTTTAGGTGTCAGAACACAGCAAGATCTATACATCCGTTTGATAGACTCTGTGACCAAACAGGTAAAATAGTTTATGCACTTTAATATTATTTGCAAGAATATGTTATGTGTGTTAAGCACTAAAAGATCACTTCACATTTATATATTTTCTTCTGCATAACATTAACCTGCAGTTTGCCTTTATTAATATGACTTTTTCAGGCAATTGTGTTTGAAGGTCAAGATAAAAACCCTGAAATGTGTCGTGTTCTTCTCACTCATGAGATAATGTGCAGGTAACTTGTGTCAAACACACTTAACTAATGTAATTTTTTACAGTTGATGCAGTGATAATTGTGTTAATCTATATATGTGAATTTTCAGCCGATGTTGTGATAAGAAAAGTTGTGGAAACAGGAACGAAACACCATCAGACCCCATCATTATTGACCGGTAGGACAATCAGCTGCATTCTTTAAGATTATAAATGAATAAAGCAATGTATGTATGTACTATAATATGTGTAAGTACAAATAAAGGCAAGAAAAAGTTTATTGTTATTACTTATAAAGATATTACTTACAGAAATTGGGATTCGTAAGCTTTAAGGATAAAAGCAGACAGACAGATTGTACTCTTTCATCTCTCCAGTTCTCAGTTTCTAATATTTTCATCTTCTTACATCATTCTCTCAGTAACTCTTTTTCTGTATTCTCTGATTCACAAATACCTTTACATGTTTGCATGTTTTGTTTTTATTGCATAGGTTCTTCCTGAAATTTTTTCTCAAATGTAATCAAAATTGCCTGAAAAATGCAGGGAACCCACGAGACACACGTCGTTTCCAGGTACACGAACAACTTCATACTGTATATTTATATCACTAATTAAGTTGTCTAATAATGGATCTATTTAATCAACATGAAATATTTAATGAAAAGGCTGTCCCTTACAGTACTGAATTACACTTTAGAAGTGCAATAGTAAAAACTATACATGTAGCCAATAATGTTTCTTTAATTCATTCAATTTATGTATTGTTTTTAATAATCCTTGTGCCACATCAAAATGTCCTTTTGTGCCCAACATTTCCTGCACTAGTAAAAAAAAAATCCTGTGCTTTGCAGGTGCTGGTCTCTACCACAGCCTCTGTTAAGGCCCACATTCTAGCCATTTCAGATAATATATTTGTCCATAACAATTCAAAGCATGGCAGAAGACCAAAAAGATTTGAGATAATTGAAGGTACAGTAATTACAAACATACTTCCAATAATTCTATGATTACTAATGATTCAATTCAAAAATCAAACCCACACAAATAACTATGCAATTCAAATCAGTGTGGTCACTGACGGTTTGTTGATATGATAATGTGTAGGTAAATATACAGTAGGAGAAGAGTATACAATATTTGTTTGCTTGTGATTTCTTTTAGCATATATTTGCTGTAGCTTATGTAGACCTATCTCTGAAGTGCAATACGCTTACTCAGTGTATTGAGCTAATATTTGTGTGTTCATTTAGCTGAGATCCCCTGCATCAAGGCCATCAGTCCGAGTGAAGGTTGGACGTCAGGTGGAGCCTCAGTGATTATTATTGGAGATCAGTTCTTTGATGGTCTACAAGTGGTTTTCGGAACAGTTATGGTCTGGAGTGAGGTGTGTAACGATCTCAATCTCTGTTGCCAAACAAAGAATGACCATAAATACATTTTTGTTTCATTTGTAGCTTCCTTGTTCCATTTGTTAATTTGCTTTGCTAATTTTGGAAGGTGTGAAATACATTGTTGCCAATTTACTGTATATGCCTTCAAATAATAATGTACATGATGTACTCTCTCCACAGAGAGAGATCTGCAGGTGATGGTGAAGTTAATCTGGATTTCTACTTCCTGAGAGGATGATGACTTTTTCCTTTTTGTTGTAGGTGATTACACCACATGCGATTCGTGTGCAGACTCCACCTCGTCACATCCCTGGTGTTGTAGAAGTTACACTGTCCTACAAGTCCAAGCAGTTCTGCAGGGGACCTCCAGGACGCTTTATTTACACTGGTAAGAATTATAAAGTTTGGAAAAACTCACAAATATTGCAATTTACCATGGTTATACGATTACAATTTTTAAGAATATCCGAAAAGCAGATATATGATTTTTTCCAATTAAATAATGCCTTTTTTGGAAGCTCAGACAATCTAATTTGTTGTTGCTGGCTGATACATTAATGTTTAATTTTGAAAAGTGTTTCGCTTTTAGCTTTAAATGAGCCAACCATTGACTACGGGTTCCAGCGGCTGCAGAAGGTGATTCCTCATCATCCAGGCGATATGGAAAGACTACCAAAAGTGAGCCAGAAATGCTGAGTTGATTTCTTCCTAAATTCTGTGTTGTCCATTTTAATTGTTCTAGGTTCTGTTTTAAATTTTTGATTCAATTTTAAATCATTAAAAATAGCATGTCTAATAAATGTAACTGTCCAAAAGGTTTTTTTTCTGTGCTCATTATTTTATTTGACATTTTAAAATATTTTATAATTAAAAACTATTTTGATTGACAGGAGGTCTTACTGAAGAGAGCAGCTGATCTCTTAGAGATGTTTTATGGAATGCCTCACACCAACCAGGTCAACATAACATTTAGATTTACTCAGGCTTGCTATCCTGATATGTATTAATGTTTGCTGCTGAAATCCAGAGTGGGAAGTGATGTAATTTCTGTGCATTTATATGTGTCTGACAATAGGAGATGATTCTGAAGCGTGCGTCTGATATAGCACTCCATGCCATCCCACATGGAATGATGGGTGGAAACTCCTTTGATGCACAGTTACCCGTGAACACAGAAATTTCACCGGATGTAGAACAAAGTATGTTGTATAAATGCATTTTAGATTGGTACATATGCACCACAACAGAACGTTAATAAATGAATGTCTCTCAGCATCTCTTTCAGTGGGTTTCAGTCGGAGTTCAAACAGTGGCTTCACTGCAGGCAGCACATCCCAGCAGTCTGAATTCAGCAATACCAATACATGCATGAATACACACACACATACACACTCTCACTCCAACATGCCAAGACACACACACTCAAACACACACCCGTCCATGGCTGGGCACACACAAACACACACACGCCCTTCTGTGTCAAACTTCTCTGTGGCCACACAGCCATTGTTAGACTGTCCTACAGCGGACACACAACACTACATTGGTAAGAACACAGCTTTCTCTCTGTCTGTAACTGTCAAACATGGAAAAACTTTTAACAAATTTATTTTTCCTCAAAAGGTCAACATTCAAAATTGGTTACAGTTGAATTATGAATTTATCAGAATTTAAGTTCAATTTAATTCTATTTCCTTGCATTATGATTGCTGCACAACCCACAATTTAATTATCATTTATAATTAACCCAATTAAACTTACACAAAATAAAATTTGTAAATGATTTTGTTGTAAAAATCCATATATATAAAGACGTAAAAAAAAAAAATCCATATATACTATGGACACATTTTCGTTTATAACGTTTTTAACATAATTATAATCAAAATATTATCAAACTGAATCATGGTCAAATTGCATAATGATCATAATAAATTATTTACACTCATCCTGAAGACAAATATATCTATATCTATCTATATATATGTATGTATGTATATATATGCGTGGTTCATCTAAACCTTCCTTGTGTCCTTTTCTTTCATGCATGTTTGTAGTGAAGCAAAAAAGTGCATTTGCTCCGGTTCTGAAGCTGCAGTCCTCAACAGCACAAGCTTCAGGTGTCCCCGTCTGCACGGTAATGGCACATGACATGCATGTATTCACACACAAGCTCCTCTCGCCTGCTCTTTTTGTCTACCCTATAATACCTTAAATTGTGACAGTACATAATGTACTGAGTGTGCAAATTTGACAGAGTCATGTCTATTCTGTTTGTTTTTTTACAGCCTTGCATGACTAGTGACACCAGTCACACTCTCAGAAGGACAAATGAAAAACTCCATTCAGAAGTTGCGATCTTTGTAGTCAGGGAAGGACAACATCTGTTTTGCATTTTGAAGGTTCTCCCAGTGCAGGCAATACAAAAGCAATACAAATTTTAAATCATATTGGTTGGTGATATAGCAACTTTTTTGTTATATGTCTACAATATGCATCTCTCTATTATTAGTGTATTTGTGGTCTGTGCCCAATCCATTAAATATAAATATTACCTATATATGTTAACTTTGTGTGTCATCTTGCTGAGTTCTGACTGACTGCTTAATCCCTCAAAGCACTAGAAATGTTTACATTGACACTACCATTCAAAAGATTTGGGTCAGTAAGATTTTCTCTTATGCTCAACGAGGTCGCGTTTATTTGAAAAAATATTGTGAAATATTATTACTAGTAACTGTTTTCTATTTTAATGTGTTTTAAAATTAATTTAATTTTTTTTTTATTTTATAATATTGATTTTAATTCTGAGATTTCAACAGCCATTATTTCAGTGTTTTAATGTGTTATTAAACTAAGCTTTTCCTGGAACATTTGTCTACTAAACCTCACTATTATTTAAGGAAAAGGAAAAATGGTCAAAAAACATTGGACATGGATTGATACTAGACTAACTGGTGACAATGACAATGGTTATTTTCTAACAAGGATTTATTTCACCCCAGGTTTCACATGGACTATGTCTCTAAAAGTCTATTCTTCATGTCTCATTAAATTCTCATATAGGTTGAGAATTGCTCTTATGGCAGGGGAGGCAGCTCTGTTTGTGTTCTAGAAGATACTTCACTGAATTCTCAGATTAGCTCTCCTTCAAACGATCAAGTTTTACTATAAGGAGGAGGCATCAAAAATAAAAACAAATGCTGAACATGGAGTTTGTCTCTTATAAATCTGAGCGCATGAGTGAGTCCTCCCTGTGTGTGAGAGTGGAGGCTGCACATTCACCTGAACACTGAAAATCCTGTTGTAGAAGTTAAAACCCCTTCACAACAGTATCAATGTGTGATTTGTCTTTTGTTCACATTTGTATTACTAAAATGGAGTGCAAAATTAGGAGTTATGATCTTTAATAAGAAGAATTAATGTATGAATCAAGTATATTATTTTTCTGTTATAAAGATTTGCTTGACCTAAATCAATCGACATATGTTACTATAACATCTGCCATGTGCCTTGCGCTGCTTTATTTAACTTTATTTTTATTTGTATTATTTATGTATTATTTTACATGCCCTTATTTGTATAGTGTATTTTATATTTTATATTTTATCTGTATCTATCTGTGTTTTTAGGCTCTACTGTTAGTGTTATCTGTATGCACCATGGGTCTGAGAGTAACGCAATTTCAATTAAGAACATGTTCAGTCATGTTTCTAGGACATTAAAAAGTCCCTGTTGTCCATTGCTCGTTGTAATCATGTATGTTGTATCTATGTTATTTTTCTGTTCGCTAATACGCTCACAAGTGTAATAAAAAAGAATGTAATCTTGTAATTACTGTCTGTGATTTTACTTCTGCGTGAAAAAAGTAACTGTTGATGTTTTGAGTGTGCGGGTCTTTGACGCGTGACCGCTGGTTGTGGTTTTGTCTCACGTGACTTCAGTATATAATGCAGCGTTTTGACAGCAGATTGCTTGCTGTGTGCAGTTTGTGATGACTGACAGCGGTTCTTGTGTGCTGCTGGATGTGACTCTCTGCTCGCCAGTAGGAGAAATCCTGCTGAGCGGCTGTGAGAAGGGAGTTCACACCATTAATATCAAACTGGGAACAGACAAAGAGGAAAGGTAACTCTTGCAAACATGACACAAACTGTCAGACATTAGTCAGTCATAACATGTAAACCACACGGTCGCTGTGATTTTGCAAAGTAAGACATGTTCCTGGATCAACATTATTGTTAATAACATAGACCTAACCCTATCCCTACCCCTAAACCTAAACCTAACCCTTATTCCTAAAATCAGTGTGAAATGATAGCTTATTAACAAGGGTGTAGAAGCACCTAACCCTGATCTTAAGTCTAAAATAGATATTTCCTGAAAAGCTATACCCTCAATTCTGATTGTTTAATTGGAATGTTGTTCCAGGATCAGGAACATGTTGTACTTGGTGAAATCACGGTCACCTTTGGGAACACGTTTTCACCAAGTGCAACAAGTTCCTGGATTAACATCCTTGTCCAACATCCAACCAGTCAGAATTGAGGGATAAGTTTACAGGAAATGTCAGTTTTAGCCTTACAAGTTAGGTTCTTCTACACCCTTGTGATTCAACTATCATTTCTCTCTGATTTTAGAGATTATGGGTAGGGTTAGGTTTAGGGTTAGGGGTTGGGTTTAGTCTATATTTTTGGAAAGTAATGTTGATCCAGGATCAACAAAAGATGTTGTTCCAGGAACATGTCTTACTTGGAAAATAACGGAGCCACGTAGTGCTGCTAATAGTGGGGGAAACTAATCTATTTGAAATTCTGAATCAAATGAAACATTTGTTTCGCAAAATGATTCACTGTTTCGCAGCACTCAAAACATCACATGCTTCACAAGACATTTATTGATGGAGTCGTGTGGATTATCATGATGTTTTTATCAGCTGTTTGAACTCTCATTCTGACGGCACCCATTCACTGCAGAGGATCGATGGTGAGCAAGTGATGTGATGCTAAATTTCTCTAGATCTGTTGTGATGAACAAACAAATTAATCTACATATACAGTGCATTTTCAGCAAATTTTCCTTTAATGTGTATCCTGTTGTAGTATACGGCCTGTTGGCCAGTCAGAAATGAGTCCTGAGTTGCAGCGCTGTGTGGACTGGCTTCAGTGCTACTTCATGAAACCCGAGTCCATCGGCACTCTTCCTTCACCTGCCTTACACCATCCGTTAATGCAGAGTGGTTAGTCACATACACACACTACTCCAATATATCTGTTGTTCATTTCAAGTAAAAACAAGGATTTTAACTTCCACTGTTTTCCTCCCTCTTTTTCTCTTTCTCAGACTCTTTTAAAGCACATGTGCTGTGGACTCTGTTTAAGGAAGTTGGACTTGGTAAAACGGTCTCCTACAAGCAGCATGCTGAAATGATCGGCAATCCAAAAGCTGTGAGAGCAGTGGGTTCAGCCATGAAGAATAACCCGGTGAGATTGTTGCAATGATCATGACAGATTGATTTATCTTGATGTATTTTTTCTCATTTGATGCAGCCAGTCTGTTGTTCTCTTAGGTTCCCCTGATCGTGCCGTGCCACCGGGTGCTGCGTAGTTCAGGGGACAGTGGCTCATATATGGGAGGAAAGGGAGATGATATTAAAGTTTGGTTGCTCACTCATGAGAAAAAAGCATCGGAGCTCAATGCATCAAAGAGTGAAAAATCCATCTGATGGACCCCAAAATCGCTTAACCCTGCTTCTCAGTTTGTTCACAAACATTTTGTTTATAGCATTTTTTAATTTCTAAATGATTGGACAAATTATATTCCACTTTATTTGTTGTTATCCATATATCTTCTATAGTTAAAGAAATATATTGGAATTGTGTTTAGTTCTGGTTGTCAGTGTTACATTGACATTGCAAAAATGTGATTTGAAAAATAATTTTGTATTTACGCTGTTTAATCCAAAGGACTTTGAAAGAAATTATAATTTTTTTATATATCTTTTCTTTTTTTAGCTGACAAACATTAGTGATATTTTTTGCAGAAAATTATTTTGTATCCCATATCTCATTTAGAATTATATAAGAACTTTTTAAAGCTAATTAACAGCTCTGTAAAGCAAATAAAATATTTATTAATGGTAGATCAATAGTCAATAGAATAATTACAATTTGTAAATATTTTTGAAGGGAGTCTGTTATGCTCACCATTGAAAAAAAATGCATCATGGTTTCCACAGAAATATTAAACAGTAAAAACTTTTCAACATTAATCTCCAATAATAACTGATTATATATAAGCACTAAATCAAGATTCAAGATTCAAGATTTTTATTTGTCACATACACAATTATATAGAGCATATATAATCAGCAGTGAAATGTGAGTATTATTATATTATAATGATTTATGAAGGAATATGTTACATTGAAGTACAAATAAATGATCATAAAAAGGACCCACTTTATACCGAGTGTCTTTAACTTCTACAGTATGTACTTTTAAATCAATGATTTGATGCAATGCATTTATTAGGTACATTAATGTTTTTACATTGTACTTATATTGAAAAATACCCTCCTCTAATTACATCTAGCCCTCCCTTAAACCTAACCAAACCACTAATCCTGTTCCATAACATATTCTAAGCTTTTGACCAGTAGAGTGTATTTTGTCACACTAATAAATGCATCATCACAGACATTTGTATTTTTTAATCATTCGCAATTATGTGTTACTCCATAATGTGTCTAACATAATGAAAATTTAGTTATACTCTTGAGCACAAATATCAACAATTTCTGATTCTGTTTGAGAATCACCATTTAGCTGCCATACAAACACTTCCACTTGCAATATCTGGATGTCAGACAGACAGTCATGATCTCTTTTAATGGGAGGATGAAGGAGGGGCGTCCCTGGGGAGATCTCCACAGTCAGTGGTGTGATACTGCCTTATATTGTGTTTGATCACATGTGACATGCGCTGCTTCCACTGCCTCAGGCTGTGCTGATCTCTCTCTAAGCCTTCACATACGGCTTTATGCCACCTTACAAAAGAGCAATTTGTGGCTGACAGAATAAAACAGTTGGATCATGCTCCGTGAACGGAAACCCTCCCTGCAATTTTTAAATCATTTAATGGAGTGTGGGAGCTGCTATCATAACTGTACAGGTTTGTATCCATTTCCTGTGACACTTTACACAAAAAGGTTAGACTAAAGAATCTAAAACGCTTTCATTTTCTTTTTCCTTTTCAGGAAAAATAAATAAAAATAATTGGTTGTTTTCTATTTCCTTCTCAGGAAAAATAAATAAGTAACATTGGTTTGTATATGGTTTATACTTATATCTATATAAATATATATATATATATATATATATATATATATATATATATATATATATCGATATATATATATATATATATATATATATAGTTTTTTGCCTTAAACTCAGATGCTTTAAAACCAGTGCTATTTTATTTGCCCTTTTTAGCCAAGTTTTTCAGTGTCTATATACATGTGTGTATATACACTATTGTATACATGGCTTTGGATATTAGCTGAAATAAAATAAGTTTAAGTTTATTCTTTTATTTTATTTCATTTCATTTATTATTATTATTTTTATTTTTTTTATTTTATTTTTTTGCATGGTTTAATAACCATATCCAAAGCAATTACGAATGAGGAAAACAAATGTTTCATATTACTCAAAAAATATAGCAATCCACATTTTCAAACATCTTTAATGGTACAAGAAGGACATTTTATAGTGTTAATATTATTATTTCCTACAATATCTATGGTAGAGGTTGAATGGCTGAGCACACATTGCACGCTATTTTAATCTCTATAATATTTCTGAAAATGTAATAGGTCAGTTATGTATCAAGTATGTATTATTAGTAGGTCAGGTGTATCAAGGATCAAGTCTGATAAAGTTTAAATTATAAAAACCAAAAATGTCTTTGTCTCTGTCTTTGGTGCCTATATTGTAGTCTACGGTTTGCTGTAGAAACTTTTCTTTGGTGTAATAGCATTCAGAACAAACTGCTTGAAACTTGTTGGTTGATGTTCTTTTGAGATGTCAGAGGAAGTGGAAGGCTAATCCGCTGAGGTTAAGACAACATATACTAACAAATCCATGTAAGGAATAAGATTTAACATTTAGATTATTATACACTTGAACAACGGACATGATCTAGGGGGAGTATCCGTGTAATTAGTCTACTGTAAATCATTTGTCAGAGTAAGACGTGATCAAACTGTAGCTCTTAATGGTTCAAAATGATAATAAACTATGATTTAAAAGTAAAGATTCTCTTTTGATTGACAGAATGAAGGTGATTTACAATATTATCCCTGTGCTGCATTAGCCCCATGCTGCTGTTATAATCTTCAAAGCATGTAATGTGTCAGAACAAATCATGGGTTATGGTTACTTAAAGAAATTGTTCTGATTTTCCGAGCAGATTTTGCTAAACACTAACCCTCACCTTTGAGACGTGATTTTCAGAGTCTTTCCAAGAAGATTTTCAGTTTGTATCTGTCACAGGTGAACGTATCATGCAGATGCTGCGTTAAGCTTCATGTTCAGAGGTGATAATGTCTAAGCACTTAAATATGATTAATGTGTCACACCATCCAAGATTTCACCTCACAGATTCACCTTTGACACTCGCATTTCACTGATATGATCACAGCTCTCTGAATTTCCTTCATTTTGTGAACTATGTGGATCTACCTCTGACACTCGCATTTCACTGATATTATCACAGCTCTCTGAATTCCCTTCGGAGATACATGTCTCATAGCTCCTAATGCTCAAATAAGTTTGACCATCTGCTCAGTCCTAATAAAGTTGTATTGCTTTACTGACCCCTATGGAAAAAAACAGTATGTTGGATAGGTATATTTTGAGGCATGGCAGCTGGTTTAAGGTGGTTTAAGCTGGTGCTTAGTTGGTTATAAACTGGTTTAAGCAGGATCTAGTTGCTTAGGACCAGTTTATGAACCAAAACCAGCTCAAGACCAACTAAAAACCAGCTTAAGCCAGCTCAAACCAGCTACCATGCTTCAAAACATATTTAATCGGCTTCAGTCTTGAATAATAAAACAATTTACAGCCTAATCTCCAGAGTGGATAAACTATAAAAATGTTGTCGCAACTTTTTTGTGAAGTCACTGAAAAGCCATATCCAGATACAATAGCGCCACCATGTGGAAGAAAAGATGGGATTTGTACGTTTTGTCTGTTTTCTGTGAAAGAAGGCCTTTGGTTATTTGATCAATTAGTGCAACTTTTGCTTCAGCTCTGAGCATTTTTAATATTCATTTTGAACAAACTAGGCATACTAGGTATTTACAGTATACATGTGCCTCCACTGCATTATATTTATTAAAACCATATGAGGAGGATATTCCAGTAGGACTCAATAAAACATGCTGTTCACATGGAATAAAATTTTAATTTATTCTCATTGGCTCCAAGGGTTTATCTTCATCCTTTATGCTTTTACACTCTTCCTCGTCTTTTGGGAAATCTCAGTTCTTTCAGAGGCAAACCTTCAGCATCCACTTCATTCACCTGTAATTATAATAGAAGGACATCACTGATCAGTTTCACACTGGGAAATTAAGCTGCAGATGTTTTCCAATATAAGAAAGAGAAACAGTCATGCTCTTACTATGTGTATCGGTGAAAGTTGTTCCATTGGAGAGTCTGCAGGAATGGATAGTACTGCATCACCAGCATCCATCATCTGATGGAGACAGAGTTTTATTCGATGTTAGTACTCACACATCTCAGTACTTTGAATATTTTCAGTGTTTCATGCCACCCCATGTTACAACACTCCCAGGTTATTAAAAAGGACCAAAGTGGACATGCAATGGAATGGACAAACACTTAAAAAACCTAACAGACAAATGAGAACAAGAGGAATAGCTCACCCTAAATGTTGCCTCCACTTCACCAACGCTTCTCTTTCCACCAGGAAGCCAACCGTATGACCAGTGCTGGCAAAGACTAACCTCCAACACACACACTAGCATTAACAACTGGACCAGCAACCTTCCGTTCCACTCCATGCTTAAACTAAAACAAAGACATTTGATATAGGCAACATTGTACTGTCATATAAATGTTCATTTATAGGATCTTTTCGTGGGTTGTTTAGTCAGTTATATTATCTCCCAGTTCAGAATCTTACAATAGGAAAAATGCAATGTTTGGTTCTATAAATTAATTAAAACAAAATTATTAACATCACACATATAAATTTGTTATCTGTCTAAGGAATAACAACTAAATGGAGAGTCAAAGTACAATGTGTTTACATTCATCCATATTTTTCAACAATTTATGCAACAGAAACCATACAAAATTCTATAATTTATCTAAACGATGTAAATGTTCATGAAAAGGAATTCAAGTTTATTTTACTTTGAAGAGGCTAAAGCAGTGGATAAAATCATATGACTGAATATAACAAAGGTTGTTGTAAAAATGATGGTAAGTTAAGATTTCAAATACAGACTTAGATACTTAGATTTCGAGTCTCTTGAATGTTTTCTAAACTGGATGATAATAATGTAAAGTCTCGAATGTAAAGTCTAAACTGGTACATTTATTAGATATTCTTAAAACAATCTGGAATTTTGAGGGTAAAAAATCTCTTACCTGTTGTCTTTGCTCAAGATGAAGTGTGTTGTTCTTGGTCTCTTTTATACAGTCCTTCTAAAAGGAGCTGTAATGCTCTTTCATCATCAGGAGACTTGCAAACACAGGTGCAGGTTTCTCTCTAATGTACGCTCTAATGCACACCTGGGGCTGGATTTCTAAGACTGAAAAATAACTGTCAGGGGAACCAGCTAATGGACCTGTTTAAACCCTGAGATGAATTAAATAATGTGTTTAAATGGTTTAAACAGCCACATCAACACACAGGGGAACAGATGAGCTATATAAAGGCCAAAAGACATAATGGATTTGTCAAACGAAGACTGAGTCATCTAATTGCCAAGCTAGTATTTGCTGGGTTAAATAGACCTGCATAAAATAATGTTCCATAACTAACTAAATAACTCTTACATTTGGTAATTGTTTGCTCACAAACCTTTTCTTTATGTGTCCAACTTTGATATAATATTTCCATATTTATCTGAAAGTAACTGACTAAACCAACCAACCAACCAACCAACCAAACAAGCAGGCTTCTAATGTAGGCTTATCTGTATTTTCATCATTATTCTATAAGGAATGAATTGTATTTGTATATACATTCAAAGGTTTGGGTTTATAGGGGTTGGTTTTTGAGTGTACTCTCTTATGCTTATCAAGGCTGCATTTATATCCTCCTGACTACCAGCTATGGAGTTTTGTCCTCTGTAGAGGACATTATTTTTTAGCGATTTTTCTAAGATGCTCCATGTCACAGTTTTAAGTCTGGATGTCCTGTACAGAGCACATTGCTTTTCAGAGATACTAAATGTTTGGATGTTTCACCATGACCACTCCCTCTCTTTGGTCTTTAAAAATTGGCTGACATTAATTTAGTGATCAAGTGTAACACCCTTATGGAAGTATTTTGTAATTATCATTTAAATCTGACTAATTTTCAAATTGTTTGTCATAAATCAACATCTCAGGAAACTGTTATGGGGTTTCAAATCAAAATATTACCTTCTGTTATTAAACAGGACATCAATTTCATACATGTCCACTGTAGAGGATAGAATAGACACAACAAATGAATAGAGAAAAAATTATATTTTAATATTCCTATTAAACATTAGACATTATTATGAAAATCTTTCTTATTATTACTCCCATTATGTTGCCCCAAAAACACATTAATATGCAAATTATACAGTTTAGATTCATTGTATATAATGGAAAAACTAATTTATGGCCATTTTACACACATTTTGCATAAAGAAAAATATTTTAAAAAAAGTATCTTTCATAACATAGTTGAGAATAATTTTTCTATAAAGTTTGGTATAAAAAATTAAAATTGATTTGTGATTAAAACGCCCTTTCATGTATATTCATGTCTTTTTAATTAAAAAAAACAAGACTTTTTAAAGTCCCAATTTTTCTAATTTTTCTTATGCTCTAAACAATGCAGTGACAGGACAAAATACTAAATTCACAAAACAGTTTTTTTTTCTTTTTTTCATTGAGGTGGGAATTATGTTATGATTAATTTAATAAAAGTATTGTTGTGTATTATTTTATTTTATTTGTTTTTTTTTGTTTGTATGTTTTTTTTTAAAGTGACTTCAAACTGAACGTATTTTAAAATGTATATTTATTCCTGTGATGGCAAAGTGGAATTTCAGCAGTCATGACTTTCAGTCCTTCAGAAATCATTCTAATAGGCTGATTTGGTGCTCAAGAAACATTTTGAAAACAGTTGTGCTGCTTAATTTTTTTTATTTATTTTTTTATTTATTTATTTTTTGTGGAAAATGTGATGAATAGAAAGTTCAACATTACAAATTACAAAGTAACATTACAAATTATTTTTTGTCACTTTTGATCAATTTAATACATCCTTGATTAATAAAATTATTAATTTATTATTATATTTTAATTGCTCTCCATCGGTATTTTCATAGTTTTGTTAAATTTTTTATTTATTTTTTTATTTTAATTATTAATTTATTATTATATTTTTTATATATAGATATATATATTAATATATATATATAATATATTATATATATATATATATATATTTATATTAGGGCTGTCAAATGATTAATCACGATTAATCACATCCAAATAAAAGTTTTGTTTACATAATATATGTGTGTATACTGTGTATATTTATGTATATATATAAATACACACACATGCATGTATATATTTAGAAGAATATGTTATGTTTATATATTAAATATATTTATATATATATAAAATATAAGAATATAAATATATAAATGTATATACATGTAAATATTTTCTAAATATATAATTTATGTGTGTGTATTTATATATACATAATAAATATACACAGTATACACACATATATTATGTAAACAAAACTTTTATTTTGGATGTGATTAATCGTGATTAATCATTTGACAGCCCTAATATATATATATATATATATATATATATATATATATATATATAGTGTCTTATATTTTGTGAGAAACGCAAATGATCAAATAGCTCAAAATGACCCTTATTTTGAACCGAGGACCTGTCTGCTAAACTACGACACTTCCGGGCGTGTACGGAAAAATCCCGCGAGCTCAAGCCCCAAAACATGTCAAGCTGTCCACATGATCGCCATTATTACGCGTTTATTGATCAGGCTAACCCATAACTATTAAAATATCACAGGTAATATCCAGACTCTTATCTGTATTACAAATATTTCAGATGCTGCGTAATTTCTGTGATGTCTAGCGTTCGATAAGCACGTTTCAGGAATCTCTAATGACCCATGCTGCTCCCTTCCAGTTTCAGGGTATAACGAGACATCAATATGGATTTTTTAAAAAGACCTCCTATCCCTGAAGACGCAGTCCAGTATCAGCTTTTTCTGGTTCATCCTGACCCATCAGACGCAGAAGCCCATGAGAGAGTCCTCCAGCAGATCCTGCAAAACATCCTCGCTGAGATCGCCCCTCTTCTGATGCAGTACATCTGGCAGCATCAGCCCTTCAATCTAAGATACCACCCTGAGAAAGGTATTCAGCTGTATATCAGTTTTCAATTCTAGAGAGTGTACATGTGACTAAGTGACCAAAACGATCTTCTTTTACACTCGACAGGAGATGTGCCTGCGCACCTGGGCGGTGTTACTCAGTTCGGTGATAATGTGGAGGACGAATGGTTCATCGTTTACCTGCTCAAACACATCACACAAACCTTTAGTGATGTAGCTGCTGTTGTCTACGATAATGATGGACAGTTTCTTCTGATTGAAGCAGCTGAACACCTGCCAAAGTGGCTGGACCCTGACAGCAGTGAAAACAGGGTTAGTATTGGACATTTAAATTGGTAATACCATGATATTATCATGTTTTATTGAATATAGCAATACCATGGTACTCCTTCAGGTATGAGTATGCTAATCTTTTTTGAAATAGCATCTTATTGAATTGTATATATCTTTCGCTGTGACGTGTAAGCATTGAATTTAATACCAGCAATGTTATCACCACAGTTTTTGGAAGGTTATTATCATTTTCAGGAAAAAAAAAACACCTTTTTTTGTTTTTAAAAGTAAGGTTGTTCTTGTTATCACCCTGAGGTGCATATATACGCTGTTCCCATTGGCTGCTCACTTTTTCTCTCTGTTGTTGTGTTTCTGAGGTGTTTCTGTTCCGGGGAGAGCTGCATATATTACCCAACCGCACACGCTCTGGGGAGGTTGGCTGGCCCAGAAACTCAGTGCCTGCTGTGGGTCAGGCTCTAGAGGTGCTGCATTCACACTCTGGGAGCTGTTTAGCCAAACAGCCCATACGCTCAGCTCTAGCCAGGAGGCTGGATGGGTGAGAGTCATGATATTGTTTAAAATAAGTATCTAGATCGTTTCTGTTTTAGGTCTGAATGTTTATTTTAGGTTGTACTCAATAATCTTTTGTGCATGTGTGCAGGTATCCAGATAAAATCCAGCAGAATTTCCACCGTGCTCACTGTTATGTGCCTGCGGGCATTGCTGTGGTGTTGTCTAGGAGGCCTGACCTTATAGCCCCTGCCGTGTCTGCTTTCTATCTGCGTGACCCTGTTGACCTCCAGGCCTGTCGAACTTTCCGCAAGTTTCCTCCTGACACTAGAGTTCTGACATCAGTAAGAAAAACCTGTCTTGATTTCCACAAAAAATGCTAAGTGGCAAAACTGTAATAATTATAAGAGATGCTGCCTAAACACCACTTTAGCATATTAGAAGAGTTTAGTAATACATTATTACTGCTATATTAAAATAGAAAACGGTATTCGATATTTCACAATATTATTCTTTTTATTTCTCAAATAAATGCAGCTGTGGCGAGCGTAAGGGATTTGTGTGTACAAAAAACTAAATCTTACCACACCCAAACTTTTGAATGATAGTGTACATTTAATCTGATGTAGTTTTTGAAAACTCCTCAGGTAACTATGAAACTGTTCCTTTCCCCCTTTCCTGTAGCTAAAGTTTACTCGCTGCTTGTACGCACAGCTGCAACAACAGAGTTTTGTTCCAGATCGCCGGAGTGGTTTCACACTTCCCGCCCGCTCTCATCCCCAGTACAGAGCTCATGAGCTGGGAATGAAACTGGTGAGTTTATGTTATCTTGTTCTCCAGTCATGTATGGAGAAAGCTGAAAATTAAAATGCAGATTTTAATCTTACAGAGATGAACATCTGTTTACTCCAAGTGGATTTTTGAAATATGCTCAGAAATATAAATAATTTTGTAACTATAGCACAGTGTTCTTTTTTCTGTTCATGTCTGGCACATGGCTTTGAAATCCTTTGCTCCAAGAGTGGACAGTCCTCCTCAGAGAAAGAGGCTTCAGTCAGCAGTAACCCACTGTGGAGAGGCTTTTTAGATAGTCTCAGAAAGAATGGATACTTTAAGGTAGGAAAGAGTTTCTGTTCAAAATACTGAAAATGAAGCAGATGATGCAAAGATTCCTTTGCCTGGGAGAAACCATTTAATAATACATAAATGTCTCTTTCATTTCGTGCGTATTTTTTGCTTATGTGTATTTTTGTAAACCTAGAGTGAACTAGAAGGATCCGTTCGATACAAAGATCTAATGACATCAGCAGAGAGTTTCTTCAGACAGTGTGTAACCAGCACTCACCGGTGAGAGTGACCGTTTTAAATTTTTTATTTGTTGTTGATTGTCAAAATCAAGTTTATTTGACTTTATCTGTGTGTAAATGTACTGGTATGAATGTGTGTGTATACAGTATGTGTAGTTTGAGGGTTGGGGTCACTAATAAATTAATACTTTTTGTGCAGCAGGGATGTAGTAAATTGATCAAATGTGACAGCAAAGGTGTTTTAAGTTACAAAGGATTTCTGTTTCAAATAAATGCTGTCCTTTTGAACTTTCTATTATAAAAAAAAACTGATTTTTTAATCACAGTTTCCATAAAATATTTAAGAGCACAACTGTTTTTAACATTGATAATAATTAGACATGTTTCTTTAGTACCAAATCAGTATATACAAATGATTTCTTAAGGAACGTGACAGCATTTGTTGAATTTTAATTATATTTCAAAATATTTCTGTGTCTGCAGTTTTTTTTGTTTATTTAAGAAAAGCAACCTTGTTGAGCATAAATGACTTTTCAGCAGTAGTGTGTAAGTCTCATGTTACTCTTTCTCACCCTGACATTCAGAATCCTGGTCAAGAGGTGATGAATGTTTTGGAGGATGCCTCCTACAGTTTGGAAGAGCTAAAAAATCAAGAGGCACATCTACCACCAGAGGACAGTACGTACCGTTCTATCTGATATTGTTTTCTCTGTGCTATGTAATCTAGCATAATTGATTCACTGCTTTTGTTGAAAGTGATTCTAGACTGTGAATTGAGCACAAAAATGGTTTCTGTCTTCTTGGAATCAAGTGTTGTCCTTTCAATCGTCCCCTGTAGGTGATGCGTGGTTAGACATCTCACCTCAGGAGCTGGAGAGGCTGCTTGAGGAGAGAGGAGGTCGAGGGGTGAGCGATGGCACTCGCAAGACGCCACAACCTGATGAGGAGCTGCAGGAGGAAGAAGCTGGCTACAGTCTCATAGCTGTAACGAAAGGCATGAAGAACTTCATCAATGCCACGTCCTCTCATGAAGGAGCTGAAATACCCAGGTAATGATATTCCATCTCAATTGTCAGTACTTCAGTTATTATTCACCATGATAATTTATGTCTTCCTTTTTCCTGAATTGTGTTTCAGATCTTGTCTGGCTGAGCCCTTTAGTTTTGATCCAGATGCAGTAACCAGTGCACTTGATAGACTGCTAGGTGAGTTTGATTTTCAGAGAAATGAGACCATCTAAATCAATCCCACTTTTAGAAAAAAAGGTGTGTGTATATATATATATATATATATATATATATATATATATATATATATATATATATATATATATATATATATATATATATATACACACACACACATATATAATATTTAAAAGCTGGTTTATTTTATTTTTTTTAAACTGAACTCTTTGTAATTTTATTCAGAAATCAAATTTATACCTATTTTTATGCCCAATTTAATTGTCTTCACTGGCGGCCAACCAGTACTGATTTTTATTACAGAGCCTGATGGCCGATATAAAGTCAATATAAATGATATTGCATTGTTTAATTTTAGAGATAATGAACAAACACATGCCTAACAATTGCTGAAATGAAATTCATATTTATTTCACATAATATATACGAAATTAGAAATAATTAAAAAAATGAATACATTTAAAAACAATAATTTGACCAAAAAAGAAAAATAAATCTGTGAAATAAACATTTATGCTTATGGCAACTTCTTTATTCTGTCTGTAAACCCATTATAATATTTTACACAAATAAAGTAATTTTATGCTGTCAAAATAAAAGTTTTTCATTTCTGATACATTGGCCAAATAGAAAAAACTTTTTTGCTGATGGTAGTAACTAACAAATGCAAAATATATTGGTTAACTGCTAATCAGCACTACCCGAAAAAGCACTAATAATTTGCACTTCCTGTTTACAGGAAGTAACGATGATGAGTTAGACTCTGACGACTTTGAGGATGATGATGATGAAAAAGGCAATGATGTCAACGATGATGAAGAAGTGCAGAATGGCGAGTCTCAGGAGCAGACAGGTGCCGAGGCACTGGACAATCTGAGGAAATACATGGATGAAATGGACCAGGAACTGCAAAGCACAAATATTGGCAAAAGCTTTACACAGAATAACAGAGTGAGTCTCCACAGATGTTGTTTATCCTGTGCACATAACCTTGTGAAATTGTTTTTTTTTTTATTGATTTATTTATTTTTCCATTTCCTTTTAGGCCAGTAATAAAGCAGATGCATCTAAAAGCTCATCATCCGCCACAAGGTCAGAGCTTGTTGAGGACGAAATCCAACCGCTTGATGTGGATCTCAACCTGGTTTCAAATTTACTAGAGTCTCTCGCTTCTCAGGCCGGCCTTGCTGGGCCTGCTTCTAACCTACTGCAGAGTCTAGGCATCCACATCCCACCTGACGCAGATCAATCCTGATACGTCAAACTAAAGTGGGAAAAATCAACTCACAGAGACTTATAACACACTTATCACGCACTCAGTGTTCCTTCACCTAGAGCACATCAGCTGTTCCTCTATCAGGTGGCTATATTTATGGTGTTCTGCTCCACACCCAGTACTGAACTATGAATTATTACATCCTAACATTGGCGTTTCCTTCAACACAAAGCACTTCCCTAAAAACTAACTGGGAATTTATTCTCTACGATGTTGTTTATCATGTTGTTCTCCATTAACTATTACTTTATCTTTTTGAATAAAGATAATATTTTCTGAGATGTTTCATAAATTACGATTCCGTAATTTGAGAATAATCAAACTGACAAGTATGCACTACAACAGAAAATATCTATTACATCTATCAATCATAGAAAAGGAATGGCGATATTTCACAGTGCTTATCTATGCTGACATGACTGATAAACTAAACAGATTGCCTGCTCGTGTAACATTAACCAAATCTTTACAGATAAATCAATCATGCCTGATTAGAAACAAAGCCCCAGAGCTCTGATGCTGAACTTTTTTTACCCTCATGATTCTCGCTTGGGCAGACTTTGGCCTACGCTGGTAACAATACAAATGTGTAGTAGGTGTGATCTGTATCTGTGCATTATGTATCATAGAGAAAAGGTGCTGGAAAAGTTATATTTATACCAAAATATGAGAAGAAAAACAGAAACACTAGTTTAGGTAGGAGAACACCTCATCAATATGTTTTATTTGCTCCAAACATTAACAATAATACTGTAGTTTGTACTGTATATTAGGAGCTAAATAAATACATGAGTCACAGGTTTTCTATTTAAATAACATATTGCTACTGTAATAGTCTTAAGTCCATTGTATTGCAGTTTATATCTCTTTATAGCTTATAGTTTATATTTCTAGAAAGCATGCAGTGAAGGGCTGCTCTGGTCTAAGTTTATAAGGTTATTGTAAGAGGAATGGCATACTTAGGTGACTCTCACATAGCTTGTCAAGAACATGCTTAGATCATATTTCACCCTCAAAATATTATATATATATATATATATATCAATTTTGCATTGAAAATGAAGGTATTTTTACGGCCTTTAAAGTTCATTTCTTTTGTATTCTGTAGTTATTTTCAAGACAATTAAGCGCATTGTCCATTCTTATTACTGTAATGCATCTGGATGTGTCATTTTCATGACTTTTTAAAAATAAAAACATAAAATAAAGGCATAAGTTAAACTCAGAACAACCAATACGTTACAACCATAACTTAATTTTTGCATTGCAGTAATTAGAATGAGGATTTTGCACTATGAAATTGTGGTTTATTTTATGAAATTACATTGCAATGCAAACCCTAAAGGTACTAAAAAAAGTAATTTCATGCACTATATATATATATATATAAATTTTATTTATTTATTTATTTTTTCTCTGAACTTCTAGCTGAGACATAAAAATAATAATATAGCCTGTACATAAAAGCTGGTCTGAGAAACCTGTATTTTACCTTTAATAATTTAATTCCAGAACTTAAGTATCAGCTCCTTCATGAAAACACCCCATTTGTAGGATGTGTGTCATAATTGTGTCATAGTTTCAGTGCAAGCAAAGAAACGAGTCGCACATCAGTGCTAACTGGTAGCATTACCATATTAATTAATTATAATGATCTTAACATGAGGTTGTCATGCCTATAAATTTGGTTTTAATACTGCTATCATCAATCATGTATTTGATAGTTTACTCTACATAAACGGTTCCTCTTCAGAATGATCTACACTCTGATTGGTCCGTATGTGCTACAGCAGACTGAACAGGGGTAGAACCAGCCCTCTGGTTGCATGCAGCATGGCTGCTGGGAGAGCAGAAAAATACAGTGCCGTTACATCCACAAAGAGAAGCTGCACAGCACCCAGCAGTAACATCCCGAGCATGTATCCCATAAACAGCAGACTGTTCCAGTTGCCATGCATCAGTGCCTTTGGTCCATCAGGGTGCAAAACACACAGGAATCCTAACAAGAGGGTACGTGTCACTGTCAGAGTGTAGTAAAGGTCAAAGGTTGAGGCATGACCTCGCTCCGTTTGGGAGACTTTGGCTAGCCAGGCAAGAGAGAGGCTGTGAAGGACAAGGTTAAGGGGAGAGTAGACGTACTCCAGTGGCTCTATCGCATGAAGTCCTTTACATGCTGAAAAGAGAAATGCAATTAATGACTTTTAAAAATGGCCTATTCCCCTTCACAGATATTTTAAGCTATCATGCACTGAGAAAAAAAAATTTATATGTTGTGAAGTGAGATGTAGTATTTTTCACAACAGAGGGCTTTTTTTTCATTGATTTTCCCCATAGGGTTTTTAAAAAGTCTTCGGTAAAGCATTATAAGCTATAAACCAAACCAACCAGGTGAATCACAATATATTTGAAGCAAAACAGTATTCAAGTATTTATACAGAATGACAAAGCTACAATCCCAGAAACCATTGCAGGTGAGATAATTGAATTAAAAGAATGTTGAAATATAAAACCATTTATTTAAAGTGTTTTGAGGCTGTAGGGAGACCGAAATGATTGTCCTTTGTGGTGCTTCATAAAAAAGGGCATTCATAGCAAGCTCACTGGATGAAATTTTCTGGCTGCAACTCTGATTATTGGAATTTTCTACACTGCATCATGGGTAATGTAGTTCATCATGAATTCAGCGGTTAAACTACAATTATGTTCTTTGAATCTTTAGAATGTCGAGTTTTATGAATGTTAAGGAAATATAAATTTTTATAATTTTGCAAACATTAATGGAATGTTACTTTTGAGTGTTCTCTGGACGTTCTGAAATGAGTAGTAACGTTTAAAAAAATGTTAGATTAACATTTAACTAAATCATTTCAGAAACAATGATTCATGAATGATGTATAATGTGTTTGTGCTGAGAATATTCTTTAAGACCAGACAACCTTTAACAAACCTTCTATTAATTATACTGAAATAATGTTCATAACTTTAAGAAAACCTTCTGAGAAAGTAAGCTGGATAACAACTTATGAGCTCACAACAGCTCAGCCTTTAAAGGTTTATATGCTATGATTTAAAAAAAATTCCCTATGGAGAAAATGAATGAAATTTTTACTTCTGGAACCCAACTGTTGAAAAGAATGGTAAGTAACACATCTAATTAAATGTGAACAGTGTACCTGTAACGGTATCCGAGGCGACAGTGAGCACAGTCAAAAGGGAGGAGACATGGATGGAGCCTGGCATACTCAGTGCAAACAGGTGACCCAAGCACAGACTGACCATTGGGAGGAAGCGGGCGATTAGCAGGTACAGGCCAGAGTGGGAATAGGCTTCAGCCCATATGGCCAGAATGCACTGGATGCTCCCACAGACCGCCGGCACAAACAAACGCTCACCCAGGCTCAGTGAAAAAGGCTTCAGGTGGATCAGACCCACACTGTGCAAAGCTAGCAGTGCCAGGAGATTTAGAAACACCTGAAGGGAAGGAAGCAAAGAAGCAAGAGGAAGTTTAACAAACCTAAAACACACTGGAGATTAAAAGGTGATACACAGTGCCATAAATGGTCAGAGAGTCATATACTGCTGACTTTTCATTGTGTACCTAAGAAAACCACTTTCAGAGAATAATGATAAACATAACAAATGATAACATAACATTTAAGCAGTAACAGCTGTTTCACACTACTTAAAACAACAGCATTTTAACATTTTTAGAATTATTATACATGCAGTTTTAAGGCCACATTTAATACACTGAATATTTGTCACACTGCAATCCAATCGAACTGGGCGAGTGAACTGCAGAAAAGTTTGCATTTTTAAAAGCTGTTAAACAATTATAGCATAAAAAATCTTCACTTTTTCCTTATATATACAGTAAAGCAGGATCCAAACATCTGAGATTGGATTGAAAATCTGACTTCAACTTGGAAATAAAGTATTAAGATATCGAAATGATGAATCTTTATAATGCAAAATGAGTATATTCTGTGCTGTTTCTAGGTCAGTAATCTAACAATTTGTGACACTGATCATGTAACTCTTTGTAGAGATGGTCACAAGCTCAAGACGCTCTTTGGAACATGTCAAATTATGCTTGTGGAGTTCATGCAGCTCACATGCTACTGTAATTAAAGCAAGAGAGGGACGACCTAAATGCTCAGACATTCTGTACTTTTATTAAATTGAGAGTTTTACTAGTGTTCTCAGTCTTTGACCCCACTCTAGATAAACATTTTAATCTAAAATCTTCCATTTGTCAGCTGCTGACATCCCATCTTCATTTTAAACATATAGCCCAGCCATAACATTCAAACACAAACAGTAAAAGGACTCCACCAGTTTATAGCACTAGTCAAATCATCACATGTAACACACCTAATGATTCATCAGAGATCTGCCCAGTCTTGAGCTTTACACCCTACAAATAATCTATGTACACACTGAGAGATAACACTGATGATGATATGGTTTATATGCAAATTACTTGTGTAGGACTTTAAATAATGGTCCATTTGACATAATCATGGCATTAAACACCTTAATATCTCATATTTGAATGGAAATTTTTCCACTGAATAACAGCTTGGCTGAAAGAAATCTACTGTGTGACTTTAGAAAACTTGGAATGTAGCAAACAAGTTGTAAGGACTACTTTAATGTCACTTTTCTGAACATATTAGAGTTTCCCTTTAACTTTCATTGTATGAAATGGCAACTTAGACATGCTGCAAAATTTCTTTGAATAACTGAAAAACTCATCTTTTCAATTCAGTTCAATCAAATACTTCAGAAAAGTTTCAGAAATGTTGTTTTGTTTTGGTCATGTTTAGTATTTTTTTAAAGGGGTCATATGATGCTATTTTAAAGATCATTATTTTGTGTATTTGGTGTAACAGAATATGTTGACATGCTTTAATGTTCAAAAAACACATTATTTTTCAAATACTGTACATTATTGTAGTTCCTCTACACTCCGCCTCTCTCAAATGGGTGGTTTTCTACAAAGCCCCTCCTTCCGACAAGCACAGTCTGCTCTGATTGGCCAGCTGACCCAGTGCATTGTGATTGGCCGAACACCGCAAGCACGCGTCGGAAATGTAACGCCCCTTTCCCTAATCGCGAGCTTCAGCTTTCAACATAAATGTAAAGGCAGTAAATAATGTCCTTAGTTTTACCATCAGTTCAATCCAGAAAGGGGAACAGAGTCACGTGACAGACACAGTAAAGATGCTCGTATGTATTTGCACTACACAAGCCGAGATTAAGAAAGCAGACTCCACTGATGTGAACCTGTCTCTCTCTCACACACACACACACACACACACACACACACACACACACACACACACACACCGATACTCTACACAGCACAAAACTCCGCATTTGAACAGTTGATAGCAAATACTTAAACTATTAAGAAAAACAAACTTACATTAACTGATTCAGAATAAGCACCAGATTGTCATAGCAAAGTCAGAATTGACCCATTTTTGTTTTAGGAATGGCCTTTGCACAGCCAGCCTTGTACTCTCCTAGATTCACAAAAACTGTCGTCCATGAAAATGCATTGCACAGATTCAAACATCTGGGTTTTGCTATTCTGTTGTAAATAAATCTTAACCAATGATTCTTCATTGCATCTACTTTCTGAAGGCCTAATAAAGTGTTTTTTCTTTCGCATCAACACTAACTGCGGTTCCTGAAACCACGCCTTCTTTCTTTGCATGAACATTTGGGCGGCATTAGGCAAATATTTCCACATCGTGATGTAGAGATGTGGGGGTGTTTTGTGGGAGACTTTGAGCTTTGTAACTCTGCAGATCTCATACATGCACAAATAGCTCCATAACGCATTAAAGAAAAGGAAAAATACAAATCGCATCATATGACCCCTTTGTTTTGTGGGAGACTTTGAGCTTTGTAACTCTGCAGACTATCTCTATCTATCTATCTATCTTTTTTCAGATTCAGTTAAAGTTCTTCTAGTATTTCAAGTTTTTAATTAAATTTATACATCTTTTCTCGGCAACTAGCTGAAATGAAAAAGTACCTGTATGAATGCAAGTGGCACCGCATAAGGATAGTGATACTGGGGAATGAAGATCCTGCTTACAAAGCTGTGTAGATTATCTGCCAAAGCATACACAATCACAGCCACCAGGGCCGCGATGCACAGCAGTTCGTACACACAAGCTCTCAGAGCATGAGGCGTATGCATCTGCCACCATGCCGAACTGAAACACACATGGACAGACAGTAAATTGATAAAGACTTAAAATACATTTTTACCCCTAAATCTAAGAATATCACATTAAAGATACTGAAGCAGTATAGTATAATCTCACAAGCACTGATGATGAAGAAGTTAATGTATTTTATGGCTACTATTTACAGCACAACAAGCAAGTATTCACATTCACACATTTTAACCAGGCTTTGTTCTCATTAAAGCCTTCAGTCACAAATAAATTTGTTCTTACCATCTGGACACCAGATTTTGCCAGGGGTCCATACTAGTGGTCCACCCACCCCAGGACCGGTGGAGTGGAATATAATTATTAATTTTAACCCCTTTACAGCATCAGGGTTTGGAGGACGGACATAAAACTACCTGCACACAAACACAAGATATCAAAAAAATCCCCACAAAAAAATTCACCATCACTATTAGAAACAAAAGTCTTCTAATATAGATTTCAGAAAACTTTTATAAATAAATCAACAGCTATCATGAAATCCACTGACCATTAATTGAGCCCAATGTAATCTTCATTTCAGCCATTAACACAAAAAACGTTGACATATATCTTGTTTTGTCCTGTAATTCAAATTAGTATTGTATGTAAAACACAAGAAAACATGAAAAATAGAATAGAATTTAACATTTTAATTTTTACATAAAATTAGCCTCCTAAAAAAGTAAGCCATTTGATAATTTAATTAAATGTATCAAAATAAATTTTAAAAACACCAAAATAAATAATAAAACTTACAGTACAACATACAGAAAAGAAAAATAACGATAATATAGACCAACTCACATCTCTTGGTCGTCAAGAGATCTTGTTTATCCGTTAAGTATTTTCGCCACGGACTGACTGAAACAAACCTGTTCAGTCTTTGTCATGAGGGACCAAGCAGAAGTGGACTTTGATCTTATCCCACTCTGAGAGGGAAAATATATGAATTATTTTAAATAACTTCCGTCGACGAGAGGTTTTCTTTCACCCGTTTGTCTGGGGCAGTTCAAATCTGTTTCTCCTGGATTTAGTCCTTCCGTTTCCTCTCGTTTGAGTGCTTCGAGAGCATATATCTGTACCTGCGACAGACTCAGGGCAGAGGACAAGCGGAGTTAATAATTGAATACGTCACCTTGCAGCATGAACGCGCATCACGTTGTTCGGTAAATATTTTCTTACCACCAACGCATTTATGTTGTTGTGCACCACACACAGACACATTAAGCGTTTTAGGCGTGGTAAAATATTTTGCAGAGTAGTAGAATACAGGCTACATCAAAAATACTGTGGAACCTCCAATTTTTATAGTTTTACTCATGCTGTTATTTACTTAAGATGATTAACTTCTCGTTTCCTTATTGGATATATAATGAAGTGGTATCCTTATAAAACAGAGAGAAGAAGGGCATATCTGTCAGCCAAAAATGTTCCATCTAATGCCATCTGTATATGACAATAACCCTCCCCCACCAATAAACTGTATTGCTTTGATAACCAAACATTTGTAATGCCAAGTACACAATGCACAAATGTATAGAAAAAGTAAGGATATAACATTTTAAAGGTCAGCTATGTACATAAAAGCAATTAGATCATAGTAATGTAATTGAATGTGTACAAACCATATATTTAACACAATTTGTTCTAGTACACATTGACAAAATTGCACCATTCATTCCAACTATGTATTAACTGTGTTGTCCAAAACTGAGACATGACTACACAGACAGCATTTGTGTATAAAGGAGACTGATTTTTATTAAGGTTGATAAAGGCATCTTAGCAGACAGGATGTGACAAATTTAATTTAGATGTGCTGTCCTACCTTAATATAGCCTACTAAGAGCGATAAAACTTGAGTGACTCACCTTAACCATCACAGGATGCTGTTTTGGGTAATTAAAAGTATATGGATAATTTAATGTTATGCTTAAAAGTGAATATGGCTTCCAATTAGATAAAATGAATGCATTACAACATAGTGTAAATAAAATATCCATTAGGTCCATGATTAATTACTAATAATAAGACAAATGTTTCTGTCTGAATATGTGTGTGCACACATGAGAGTATTTTTGTGGCTAGCAGCTGGATACACAGAATAAATGGAGAAATGTACTGAGGGCAAACAAGCACATTATATGCATGACAGGTGGGTGAGAATCATAGAACAGACAGTCAATGCAATATCAACATAGCAACCCAGCACTTATTATTCAGGTCAAATATCAGTAAGAACATACCGATTTGGTGACATCACAGTACTGTGGAATGGCAAAGTGATGGTGGGTCAATAGATGAAAGGACGTTCCTCCCAAGTCATTATTTACTCACCCTTATGTCATTCCAAATATTCTAGAAAACCACCTTTTTTTTTCGTTCTATTTGGTCTGTATGTGTGTTTTTTTTAGCTAGCATATACACTACCCATTAGTAGTTTGGGATATATGGGAAGAATTGTAATGTTTTTGTAAAAAAACATCTAATTCTCACCAAGGCTACATTTATTTGATCAAAAAACAGTAAAATATTATTATAATTTAAAATGAATTGTTTACCATTTTAAAAATGTAATTTATTCCTGTGATAGCAAAGCTGAATTTTCATGTCTTTTTGATCCTTCAGAAATCATTCTAATATTCTGATTTAGTGCTCAATTATTATCAATTAGATGTCATTTACTGTCATAAAATGTATTTACTGTCATTTTTGATCAATTAAATGCATATTTACTTAATTATTTAATTTTTTTCAAAACTTACCTCATGCGTTTGAATTGTATTGTATTGTACCACGATTTCCAGAAAAATATTAAGCAGCACAACTGTTTTCAACATTGATAATAATAAGAACTGTTTCTTGAGCACCAAATCAGCATATTAGAATGATTTCTGAAGGATCATGTGACACTAAATTCTGAAATAATGGCTGCTGAAAATTCAGCTTTGTCATCACAGGATCGCATTTTACCTTTTAATAACATTTTAAATATATATTAAAATAGAAAACAAATTGTTAAAAAAATTCTACAATTTTACTACATTTTTGATAAAATAAATGCAGCCTTGGGGATGAAAACTTTTTAAAACCATTAAAAAATCATAATTATTCCAACAGTGTATTAAAGAATATATTATAGGCTATTATAATAAAATAGCAGAATACAGGTTTGGTTTGATTAGGGTACATAATAAATACACTATTTGTATTATATTAAAAATATATATACAATTTGTTATTTGACTTTCATTCAGAAGTGTCTGCGTGTGACACTCTGACCTGTCATGGCCAGCTCACCCCCTGCTCATGTAGAGCACTTCAGTGTCCCGCATTACCCCGGCAACCCACTAAAATAAGGACCTGACAAAGAGGGAGGGAAAGAGTAGAATGGAAGGGAAAAAACAAAAAAGCAGTTGTTTTTTACACAGTGACATGCGGAGAACGATTTAACAAGCACAAGGATGTAAAATTCTACATACATTCCAGCTGTTTTGGTAGATTTGGATGTATTGGAGCAGAGGAATGCTGTAGGCAGTGTGTATTGTGCATGGTGTTGGTTTGAGTGTGTGTATCAGAATGGTTGCATTCTCTCTCTTACCTTTTGGCCCATAGAAGAGAGAGAGAGAGAGAGAGAGAGAGAGAGAGTGAGAGCTTTCGTCCCGAATGACTCCCATCCAAAACCATGGGCATTGTGGTGTCCAGGTGAGTACATCTGAAAACATTATTATTATTATTTTATTTTTGATAGTATTATTTGTTCATAAAATAACAAAGCAGACGTTGACAAGGAATTGTGAAAATATCTCAAAATAAATGTCAATACTTCACCTGATGTGCCTCTAAAGTGCATCACTTGTCCTCTGGATCCGTGTGTATCTGCTGATTACATTAGCTAGAATATAGAGTGTTTACAAATCAATTGCTAGAATTCTCTCCCCTCCCCCCTTCTCCCTCTCCTCACAGAGCTGATAAATGTCGTTTGGTTCGCTCCACTAGCTCGCGGGGGTCTCTGCAGGTTCAGAACAGCGCCCCCTGTAGGGAGATGAATGGAACAGTCAAACTCTCTCAAATTAACGTCATTGAATCCTCTCAGAACAACACTGAAGGTAGCTCAACATATACCTATAGAACAAAGACGCTGCATAATTAATCAATGCTTGTGTGTACATCAATGAGATACATGTTTAAATAAAAGACTGGTTGAAATATCAAACATGGACTCATATAATAAATAAATAAAAAATTCTAAAAATAAATAAATAAATAAAATGCCTACGTTTTTAATTGTACATTGATTTGCTGCAGAAACTGTCTGTGATAAATGTTTAAATAATTCTGTGTGTGTTTGTTTCCTTGTGTTTTTATGTGTGAAAGAGCTTCTGATTCCTGCACTTCCAGAAAAAGCAAATATAGAAAGAGGTTATGTGACCCCACAGCAGGTATACAACCTCCTGAATGCTGAAGCGGGCCAACCTTCACTGCATGATCCCTATTATATACTGATACTGGACTGCCGCTCTGCAGAGAGGTAACAGTGATACACATAAATACATACATATACATATGGATATGTACATTCAGTGTAAGGATCATGAATGGTTTTGGCTTTTAAGTTTAATGGTAACTAACTTGTGTGTATGTGTGTGTGTGTATATGTTCAGATATAAGCAGAGTCACCTGGTCACAGCCCGTGCCAGTGTGACGGTGATGCATCCAGAGCTGGGCTGTTTGATAAGCTGTGTTCAACTGCAGGAGTTTTCTATAATACTGCTATATGCTGAAGAAGGCCAAAGTCCAGGTATAACATTTTTATAATATACATAAAATAAAACCTAATTAAAATGATTATTAATAATAATATAGCTAAATCTTACATTTTATAAATGATGTTGTACATTTATAAATTAACATAGATGTATTATTAATGAATATACTTTATATTATGTTGAATAAATGCCAATATGTTTAATAATAATATGTGACCTTGGACAACAAAACCAGTCATTTGGGTCAGTTTTTTTAAATTGATGCATGGTTTGTTAGGATAGGACAATATTTGTCCGAGATACAACTATTTGAAAATCTGGAATCTGAGGTTGCAAAAAATCACAATATTGAGGAAATCACCTTTAAAATAGTTTTAAAGGTATGCATATTATGCATATTACTAACCAAAAATGAGGTTTTGATATATTTATGGTAGGAAATTTACAAAATATCTACATGGAATGTGATCTTTACTTAATATCCTAATGATTTTTGGCATAAAAGAAAAATAGATATATTTTGACCCATACAATGGGTTTTTGTATATTGCTACAAATATACCTGTGCTACAAATGGTTATCTGATATGGTTATTTTTTAAAAGATTACAAATTATATTTAGAAATAATACTGTTGTTTTAACTGATAAATATATAACATAACTTTATGATTTATAAAATGTATTATTTACCTATTATTATGTTAATTGGGCAGTTTAATTAGACTTTAATAATAATAATAATAACTTTGTGTAAAACAATGAAAATAATATATTAAAATAATGTATAATATTTAAATAATGTAATAAAAATACAGTAAAGTACAAATATTATGATAAATATATTAAAATAATAGTGTATAAATATGGATGTATATGTGACTTTGTGCTGTAGTTGGCAGTCAGGAGGCACGCGTTGACTCTCCTACTCTCCAGCACTGTTTCTTCCAGCTGAGTGCTTTGGGAATGGACCCTGTAATCCTCCAGGGGGGCTTTTCTGCTTTTCACTCTCTCTATCCCTTTCTGTGCACCCCTCGCATGGTCCTACTGGAGTCAGAGCGTCGCTCCCTCACTATCTATCCCTCTGAAATCCTGGAGGGGGCGCTATACCAGGGCTCTGCCTCGCACGCACATGACTACCGTATCATCAAAAACCTCCACATCACACATGTGGTCAATGCCACAGCTGAAATCTCAGATGCCTTCCCGAGTGTTTTACGTTATCTTCGGCTACGGCTTAGTGATGACGCACAGCAGGATCTTCGGCAGGCCCTTCCAGAAGCTTCCCGGTTTATTGCTGAGGCTGCGGGGGGCACCGGGGGTACCAGGCGGCCGGGTGTTGGTGCACTGCAGCCTTGGACGGAGTCGTAGCTCAGTGCTGACGTTAGGTTTCCTGATGGAGCATCGCCGTTGGTCTTTGCTACATGCTTTCCGTTGGCTGAAGGAAAGACGAGCTTGCGCTGCCCCGAATGCTGGGTTTCTTCGGCAGCTCTCTGACTACGAGGAACTGCTATTTGGTCATCGGCTCACCTCACTGGATGACATCCGTCTCTGAGAAATACTGAAGGAATATACAGTGCATGAAATGAAGGAATCCAGTTGGTTGTGTTGATCTTGGTTAATAATAAGAATTTGACAGACTGAAGAAAAACTCTGTTCGTCATATAATGACTTAAACACAAACATCCATTAATCTGACTCAAATGGAAGTTTGTGCATGGCCTTATCCACAAAAAAGAAAAATAGAATGTATTAGGGGATATTAGTGAATACATTTAACACATCCTAAGCCAAAGAAAGACAAATATAATTCTAATATTTCAGGTAGGATGAGGAGGGAACAAATCAGAAAAGTAATTGTTTCTGATATGATTTTACTGTTTAAACAGGTACAAAACAGTGAATGGTAATTACAAAATTTATTGATTTTTTTTTTTTTTTTATATTTGATTTTTATTTTAGGATGTGCGGTGGTCTGAGGGATTAAAGGTGAAAAAAATTATTTGTGTCTAGTTTAGGTTTAGTTTGTAATAATATAAATGTTTTGTTTTTTAGATTCTTCCAATATAGGAGAGAGATCTATTGACCGAAAAAGACAATAAAGTCAGTAAAAAAAAAAAGTTTGAAACACTGGAGTAAATACAAACGGCACAGAACATACACAGCTGCAGACTGCAGTGTTTGACCTTTTTCTGCCCTTAATGCTTTACACTGAGGACTGGGAAGAAGCAAAAGTTTGGAATTAGTCTTACAGGAATGTGCCAAATTCATTTTGGTAGTAGAATCAGATGTTTGGCTAGCGTGGCAATGACAGGAGTATTAAATAGAAATCATAGTTGATTTTTTTTTTTTTTAAATACTAATAAAAACACTGAAGAAAACTCTCAAAGGATTGTGCTAAAACATGTTAAAACATGCTAAAAATGTTTATTTGTATTTTGTAAATGAGCATATGTTCTTTAAATTCTTTATAACACAAATGCGTGCCACTGTGTCTCTATGTCTCTATTGTGCTATGGTTTCACAAACATACAAACATTCTTCAGGCTATGTGACAAACGTTTGCCTCTTTTATAGCTCAGTGTTAATTTGGAAAGCAAAGGTTGCATTCAGAATTGAAACCAGCAGGAGTAACTTCAAAGATAAATATCAGCTGCCACTTTATTTCAACCCAAAAAGTCTCAGAAAGTTGTTATAAATCAAAATTACAGTGCAGGGTGTTAGAAGAGAAAGAGAGAAAGAAACTTCCACTTCTTTTTTGCACAGAAAAAAAAATCCATCAGGAAGTAAAAAAAAACAACAACAGAGACTTTTCTTTTCAGTGTGCATTCATTATGCAACAGCTACGAAATACACAAGATAACATTCAATTCAACCTTGATTGACACAAAAAGGCGTGGTTTTTAAGGGACAGTTTACCCAAAAATCACTTTTAGGCCATCCCAAGATGTAGATGAGTTTATTTCTTCATCTAAACAGATTTGGAGAATGCATTACATCACATGCTTACTTGTTCATCTGCAGTGTAGGTGCTGTCAGAATGAGAAATAAAAACAATAATTCACAAGTAATGTAAGTAATCCACAAGCTCAGTTCTTTATCCATAATATTGTTTTTGGGTGAACTTTTTCTTTAATGAAGGATGCTAAATGGATTATACAAAAAAAAAAAAAAAAAAAAAAAAACTTCTAAATATGTATGCAAAATCTGTAAAACAAATTCTCACCAACAGCTGTATCAAGTACCACATCATAAGGATGAGCCCAATACTATGCGCATGCGCAGTTCGAAATTCCATCTGGTGCCAGTTTGGGAGAGTGTGTGAGACTCTGCACGTAGCGCATCGGAATTCCTGCCGCCAGATAGCGAGGAGAAGAGCGGGGCAGCCTCTCAGATAAAGCCCAGCTGCACACCAGAAGCATCGTAAACACAGAAGAGTTCTTCATCCGTGCTGAGCTCCTCATCAGCATCACTAGAGCGACATCTGGATCGATTCACTGATTCTCTGCGCGGTGACGGCCGGAAAGGTACGAGGATATTTACTTTACAACCCCTCTCAGAAGTTTCGTTTGTTTTATTTTGGTTCTTTTTTAAAATGTTTATTGTTGCAATGACATCTTTTTTATCGGGAGAGCAAATGTAATATGATACATCATACCAACAATACAAAAATAATTCCTTCCTTTCATATTAAAAACTCTCATACCTGAAAGAGTTGAGAAAATGTGGTGCACGTGCACGAGTTTATCTTGCACTCATTCTTCACCTTACACAATAATATATATTCACAATGATAAATCTGAGTGTTCAATGACTCAATCTTTAGGAAAAAAGAAGTTTCAAGCTCATTAAGCGAGATGTCAGACTTGGGATCTAATTTTTCATATAGCCTAAGATTTCATGTATGTGGTCGAAAGCAAGTTTGGATAAGGCAAACGAACTTTACATTATTTGCAGGATTATATTTTGAGAAATAGCCTAATGTTGCAAAAATGTTGTTACACATTGTTACACATGTTTCTCTGCGTCGAGCACGCGGAACTCGCAGCGCGTGTCATTGATTGACACACTGATGCAGTGAGGAGAGTATTCCGTGTTTAATAAATACGATATAGTCTCATTTGTCCTGCTGCACAGATTGTCATATCTTTTCCTTTTGCATCTGTTATCTGTGAAGTGTGAACTTCTAGAAGAGTTTCCGGTGAGTTTTGGAGCGGGGCGGGGCGGAGACGTGGCAGATCCGTGGCTCTGCACCCAATGAACTGCGGTCGGCTTCCATGCTGGACCCTCACGAGCTCACGCACTCCAATAGGGTCTTTCCTGTAATTATGCAGTAACTTTTCAACTGCACTATGTAATTTATAAGAAATTAATATACCACTGCTGTAACCCAAGTAAATATTTCTATAAGTGGATGCTAGACAAATATAGGCAAAACTGTAACAGGCTGTCTAAAAGGATGGGAATGAAAAACTAAAGTTAGCCATTGCTTGAGGACTGACAGTGTCATTTCAGTTTGATATTGTTTTGATATTATGACAGTTTATCAAACGCATAGATGACATGTGTGATGTCATTTCAACCTGGCTTTTAGATTAACAGGATAGTGAGTGATATTACGGGATACAGAAAAAATAACGAATTTATTATCAACAATATCCTTAAGAAATTAATTGAATTTTGATTAAATGAAAAAAAGAAAAGAAAAAAAGAAAAGTGGCTAGCTAATGGCAATGCAGAATTTAAAATCAAGATTTTTCTTTAGATTAGGTTTAATATAAATATATAGGTTAGAATTGTATATTTATTTTATTATATATAGAATTATATAGTTTTATGCAGGTTAAGAGGAGATTTTTCTTGGAAGTAATTCTGACTTGATTTCCCTTGATGTCTTTGAAGGATAAAAAGTTGACGATGTTCTAATGCTAGATGTTAACTTTGAAAGTCAGTTATTTGATTTAAGATTTTAATGTAAATCTTTATGGTAAAGCCAGTTCTCTGTGTTGAGGCTTGCAAGCTCACATGTTACATTGTATCCTTCATGATGACCTTATACCATTCATCTTATTCTGACATGTGGCATTAAGAGTAGTTCATACAAGATGCCTGCATGTTCAGACAGGTTCCTCCTTCGGAGCACATGAGCAAACACACCAGAGCAGGTCCTGTGAGTTTTTGATTTTTGGCCCTTAAAGGCATTACTTTTGCATATCTCATGTGTCAGATGCTTTTCGCATAACCTGTCACATCTCAGATATGCATTTAAGATGCAACAGTTGTAACTAATAATACAAGGGATGCTTATGACTGTGTGTGTAACAGCTGTGTGGATCTCTCAGTTTGTGTCAGTAAATTTGTATGGATATTTGTCTAATGAGGCTTTCTCTGTGCCCCGGGGCTTCCCCCTGGATTCCATAGTTGTCCATTTCAACAAACAAACGTGACATGTTGTCTATACATGCTGACACTGGCTTAAGCACACAAAAGGGGTCTTCCCACAGACCTGGCGTGATGGTCTTTGTTTGTCCTCTGGATTCCACCTTTGTGCCAAAATTCTGATCCAGCAGTGACCACTCTGTGGCAATGTGTATCCAAATGGGTGTGCACTGGGGGATATTGCAACCATAACCACATTTTTCATTGTATTTTCAGTGTGTTAGTTGGTTTTATTAATGCATTTTCCTTGTTCTGAGAGTTGGCTGTAGTATCTGATTGTGTTAACACCTCAAAAGGCAGAAAAAATAAATTCTTACGACATCATCAGGAAGATCTTATGCATTGCATTGTGTTAGATGTATGACCATCTCTGTTTCTTTCAGGATGGGTTTGTGTTGGTTCCTGTTGAGTTTCCTCTTCCATTCTCTGTACGCCCACAATGACTTCTTCACTTCTATTGGTGAGTCGATCTTCCATTGTTTTGTTCTGTATCCATTCCTTAGGCTATACATCCTGCCAAACATATGAAACTTGCAGGAAGTGCTTGTGACTCAAGGGTCATTCAAAAGTAGCAGCTGTTTTTTTTTTTGCAAGATATATCAAGCAAATTTCAGAAAAATTGTGTTAACATCTGACAGGGTTAAATTTGTCATTGAAGCTTTGTACAGTGACAACCTTTGTTTAGTAAATTAGAGGAAGTCTGAGGTGTTTCAGATTAGTGATATTTCACTTTTTGACTTTTAGGTCAGATGACAGACCTACTGTACACAGAGAAGGACCTGGTGACATCACTGAAAGAATACATCAGACAGGAGGAGAACAGACTAGAGCAGGTTAAAGAGTGAGTAAACACACATGTTCAACAGTTGAGATTGTCCTTTGCTTCACAAATAACTAAACAGCTGGTGAATATTCTGCATCAGATGGGCAGACAAACTGGACTCCCTGACAAACACAGCCACGCAGGACCCTGAGGGATTCCTGGGGCACCCGGTCAATGCCTTCAAGCTGATGAAAAGACTCAACAGTGAGTGGGGTGATCTGGAGAGCCTGGTGCTGAAAGACACCACCAACGGTTAGTGGCATTCAAAGTCTGACATAGTAATTAGTGATGGGCAGAATGACTTTCTACATCTCTTTGAAAAGATATTTATATATAACATTATATATAGCTACTGATTTTTTTTACTGTCACAAGTGTTACATAATGTGAAGCTATTCATGTATTGGTGTTTGACTTATTGTTCATTTGCTAAAGAATGACTATTTCATGTGTTTTGTATCCATCAATTGTCCCTTTAGTTCCTATAACAATTCAGGTTGAATTTTTAGCAGAAATAACAATGTTTTATGACATTCACTACCCTTTAAATGTTTGTGGTTGGTACGATTTTTGTTTAATGTTTTGCAAGAAGTACAAGGAAAAGAGTTAGGGTTAGTATTATTTTTAAGTATTCTTGCAAATTAAAATAGTGATTGAATTTTTTTTTTCAGCAGCCATTACTCCAGTCTTCATCGTCATTTTTCAGATTTTTAATAAGTGATGTAATTGATAATACAATGATAATAAATGATAATGATTGATATTTAATTTTAATATGCTGATTCAGAGCTTAAAAAAAATATTATTGTTGAAAACAACTGTGCTGCTTAATATTTTCATGGAAACTATTATTAGTTTTTAACTAAGATTTAATTAAGATTCTTTGTTTAATAGAAACTTAAAAGAACAGCGTTTATTTAAAATAGACATTTTTTATAACATTATAAATGTCTTTAAAGTCACTTTTGATCAATTTAATGTCCTTGCTGAATAAAAATATGAATTTTTGCCAAAAAAATCTTATTGACCCCAAACCTTTAAATGGTACTGTATTAATTTTCATACAGGCCACTGCTATAGTAATAGCATTATTTGCTTAAATTTCTCTGTATGTGTTAATCTTCTGTAATCTTGCAATCTTTAATGTCAAGTCTCTCTTCTCTGTATGTTCTCTTTTGTAGGGTTTATCTCTAATCTAACCATGCAGAGACAGTTTTTCCCAACAGAAGAGGACCAGACAGGAGCAGCCAAAGCTTTGCTTAGATTACAGGACACATACCAGCTGTCTGCCAACACCATTTCTAATGGAGACTTGCCTGGTGAGCAGTTGTTCATCTCTGTGTGTTTATGCATTCCAGACTGTGGATATCTTCATCAAGTACATTGCGTTACCACGGTCTGCGTGAACCCTATGAGAAGCATCATGCTGTGCCTGTGATAAGTTGCATCTATTTCTTTGAAGATTCTTTGTCATTTCCATAAGATAGTGATAAAACCAGTGCCATTAAAAAAATGAACACCAGTTATGTTCCGTCTTGTTGTTTACAGCTCACCTGGAAGTAATATGTGTTTCAAATATGTCTCCATAGTTGGTTATTTAGGAAACTAACCCTTGTTGTAGCATAATGGTTGACCTACGGGACAGCAGCAAAATAGATATCTTAAAAATAACATCATAATCATGTTAGTTTCTTGATACTTAGAACAACGCAGGCCAATATATGAGACCATTTGTTTTTGTGTCTTTTTCTGGTGTGACCTCAGGTGTTGTGCACAAGAGCCGGATGACAGTGGCAGACTGCTTTGAGCTGGGGAAGATTGCTTATTCTGAGGCAGATTACTATCACACAGAGCTCTGGATGGCTCAGGCCCTCACACAGCTGGATGAAGGCGAGGAATCCACCATAGAAAAGGTCACAGTCATGGACTACCTGAATTATGCTATCTACCAGCAGGGGGAACTAGAACGAGCCCTGGAACTCACCAAGAGGATGCTGAAACTGGGTAAATAACTGTTCTTTAAATGTTATTTATATACTTTATAAAATGTATTCAAATGTTTAAAATAATTACATATTTTTATTTTATGTTCTTGTTTTTATTTTACATTTTTAGTTTTTATGATGATTTTAGTTTTAATACTTTTATTATGTATTTTTGCAATTTTTTTAAATTAGTTTTTTACATTCATTTTTATTTCCGTTTTCATTTTAGTAATTTTTATACTTAAACTTCTTTATTTGAGTTAGTTGATTAGTTTTAATTTTTTAGTTTTTCATTTAATATCTATATCTATATTTGATTTTCTTTTCTTTTTTCATATTTATTTAAAAAAAATTAAACTATTTAAATAATTAACAATAACAGCAATGAGGAAATGTAGTCTTAAAATGAATATTAATTTTCATATTATATATTATTGTAATGCTGTGATGTCTTTTTAAAATGTAGCATTTTAAACTAATTTAAAATGGGTTTTATTTTTTAATGTTTATTTTTTGTTTAGTTTAATAATTATTGGCTTTTAGGGAACAGACAGAGTTTTAGCATATATCTTTTTGATTTATTTGTTTATTTTGAGTAGATAGGACCTGTGCCTCCACCAATTGTAGAAAATAACCTTGCCTGGGGTGTTGATGACTGTTGAGTGAACTAACTTGCCTTAAAGGAACTTTAATTAGAATGAATGAATGATTGGAATGACATATATGGGTTAGGAAGGACAACGGTAGAAACAATGAAAATACACGACATGGAAATGATGACTAATGGCACTAAAATATGTTTTTCCTAACTTGTTTGTGTGTGTGAATCTCAGACCCGAATCACCAGAGGGCCAATGGGAACCTAAAGTACTTTGAGTTCCAGCTGGAGAAGCAGAGAAAGGCAGAGGCCGAGAAGAAGGAACAGGAAGATAAAAAAAGAGAGAAGAAAGTGCTGGACAAACGTGAAGCTCAGAGGAAACGGTCCAAAGACCCTCTGCCAGAGAGGAAGAAATATGAAAAGCTGTGCCGAGGAGAGGGAGTCAAACTAGTGAGCAGAACATTTTAAACATTTATTATATTTTATTATTTATTTATTTATTATTTTTTTTACATGTTTTACATCTTCTTTTGCTTGCTTTATTTGCAGACACCCCGCAGACAGAGCCGACTGTTTTGCCGTTACTTTGACAACAACCGTAACCCGCGGTTGCTTTTGGCTCCGGTGAAGCAGGAAGATGAATGGGACCGCCCACGTATTGTCCGTTATCATGACATCATCTCTGACAGTGAGATCACGACTGTGAAGGAGTTGGCAAAACCCAGAGTGAGTTGTGCTTTCAGAAGTTATGCTGTGGTTTACAGAGTGTTTTTTTATTTAAAATTTAAACAAATAAAACAAATAATGACATTTTCAATAAATTATTAATATATATTTTATTATACATGTTTGATTATACATTTTCCAGATAGTGTCTTATATATGTGAGCAACAACAGCGTAAAATCTTTTTTAGGGTTTTAGGGTTTAGGTTTTTTCTAAATGTGACTGAGGGTTGGAAGTGGTGTGCTGGAGCCTGTGTGTAATTCTTATCTGGCTCCTCAGCTCCGTAGGGCTACTATATCCAATCCAGTCACGGGTGTGCTTGAAACAGCCCCCTACAGGATCAGTAAGAGGTAAGGCAATCGGTGTGCGAGTCTAGAAACGAACCCTCGTGCCCTATCTGACCTGTAGAATCTGAGAACTCCTTAGCAGAAACAATGCAAAACAAAGTAAATCCTAAATCACAATTGTTCAGTTAATTGCAAAAATTTAAATTTGCATCAGATAACTAAAAATATGTTTAAATTAGAAATACTTAAAATTATATTCTATTATTTTCTTTTAAAAAGTATTGTTTAATAGCATACTGAAATCTAGAATCTAAAATTTCTTGTCACGTTGACAGGAACTAGCTCAGACTTTAACTAACACACACTAGATATTGCTTTCATGCTGAGGAGTTGTCCACGCTGCTTTCCTGTCTTTTGTCACATGGTGCTGGATAAAAGAAAGAAAGAGTAAGAAATGCTCTACTTTGTTACTTTTTCTTGCAGTGGTCATCATGTTGTCTGTGCAGAGGGCTTGAACTGGGACAGAGTGATTTGAAAGTTTAGGATTAGTAATTTATGCTAATAACTTTGTCTTGAGGGGTCAAAATTATTTAAACTTTTGCATCGCTGCTGGTGTACAGTTCTGTCCCTGGCTTCAATTCAGAAAATGACACTAAAGTGACCTCTCTCTCTTTCTCTCTCCTTTTCTCTGATCTTTCTTATTTAATTTGCACTTTCTTTGTCCATGTTTTTGTGTGTTCTTGCTCCTCTTCCAACCTTTGCTCTCTCTCTCTCCTTTTTGCTTTGTGTAATGGTGAATAGCTAAAGCGAGCCACTGTGCATGATCCCAATACGGGAAAACTGACCACTGCCCATTACAGAGTCTCCAAGAGGTAAGGGATCAAAAGGTCAAAGGTCAAAACACCCTATCCAAAATCATCATCATCTGATCATCATCTCTAGAGAGCCCCCTTTTAAATGTAGATTCACAGTGTGTTCTGATACTGGATTAATCCCAAAAATCTAACCGTCACTTGGCTGTAAATTAGCCGTAGAAAGTTCGGTGACCCACTTTCTCAGGCAACAAATGTTGGATTCTGTCTTCTACTATAGTCCCCTTAATTTTTTTACTATCTGAAATATTTGAGAATTGTTTAATAAATAATTGTGCATGCACATGTACAGAACAGTGCCTTGAGTTTCCGCATGACAAGCCATTTTTTATAGAGCTATACATAGTTCTGTTGTCTCACTCACATATCCATCCAAACCAGAGTGGTTTAACTTATCCTAGTTATTATGAGTGTTTGAGAACACGCGTCTCAGCGTGAGCAGAATGGGTGGATTCACTCCTTCCTGCTGGTTCCTTTCACACCAGAAGCTATGAATGTGTTGGGTTGTGAGTTTAAGACCACTAACGCGCTGTAGAGGGAATGAATATATTAAAATAAATTATATATATACACTACTGTTCAAAAGTTTGGGTTTGTAAGAGTCTTTTGAAAAAAAAGTATGTTTATTCAGCAAAGACACATTAAATTTATCAAAAGTGACAGCAAATACATTTATAATATATTTTAATATTCATTTCAAATAAATTCTTGATCACCAAATCAGCATATTATAAGGACTTCTGATCAATCATGTGACACCGAAGTCTAGAGTAATTCAGCTTTGCATCACAGGAATAAATGACATTCTAAAATATATTAAATTAGAAAACCTGTATTTTAAATTGGAATAATATTTCAAAATATGACTGTTGAAAAACTTTTAAAAAAATCTCACTGACCCCAAACTTTTGAACAATGTATGAAATAATGAATTAATTTATTTAATTGTTTTTTTTTGTGTCTTTTTTATAATTTTTAAGGTATAATATGGTTTAGAGTTTATTGTTTTGGTTTATTTGTTGTAGCTGAGGGGCCTCTCTATGTATGAATTAATGAATTTATTTATTTTTTATGTTTTTGAGTTGTTTTTGTGTGGCTGATTTCCTTTACTCTGATATTCAGTGTGAAGAGAGAGTGAACTCATTTGGCTGACTGCTGTCTTCTCTGTTTTTAATCCCTTTTTCCACTCTTCACGGTTTCACCATTTTTACAGTCAGACATTTTCACATTCATAGATAAATAAAATGAAATATTTTTTTTCCACATTAGAAATTTTTTCATCATTAACATGATGTGAAAATGTCTAAAAAAAATCTTTCATGTGCATGTTGTGGCATGTGGTCTGTTTATTATATGTAATGGCATATTAATTGCTTTTGTATTTATTTGTTTCACTTTTTTGTTCAACTTCTACTCTCTTTTCCTCATTCTAGTGCTTGGCTGTCTGCATATGAGCATTCTACGATTGAAAAGATTAACCAGCGTATCGAGGATGTAACAGACCTGGAAATGGACACAGCAGAAGAGCTGCAGGTAAGAGGGGCTTTCACATGATCAGCCAATAAGATGCTTTTAGTCTGGTGGCACATTCATGTAACAAGTACCCACCCATTGTAATATTGCCTTGTTGAAAATGTTGTCATAATCAATGTTTTTCATCTGGTTGCAAATTATGGAGTTGGTGGTCAGTACGAGCCTCATTTTGACTTTGGAAGAGTGAGTTCCAGTCCTTTCACAGATAAAAAAAGACACAGCACTTTAAATCAACATAGCATTATTACATTGTTTATATAGACGGTTTCAATGGCAACAACATAAATAAACGTTACTGCGCATGCACGCTTTTGTGGTTCTAACTTAACTTCCGGTAGACTTTCAAATAGAATCAATAACAACAGCTAAGTAGTTCCTCTAGAGTAGATTGTTTTTGATAATATTTCAGAATCCAAACTTTTGAACGGTAGTGTAAGCATATATCAATTTTTTCACATTGTGTTTTTTTTATACATACAGAAAGATGAACCAGATGCCTTTAAAGAACTGGGAACAGGAAACAGAATTGCCACTTGGCTCTTTTATGTGAGTAACCTGTCTTCACATGCACACACACTATGTCAATCATTACTTTCAGCACGATTTATCACATGTCTGATTTAAACTAAATATGCATGTTAAAATGCCTGCAATAAAATGTAAAAGCAATATAGCATTATACATACACTGTACTATCATTACTTTTGATGTGTTGCAGATGAGTGACGTGTCAGCAGGGGGCGCTACAGTCTTTCCAGATGTTGGAGCAGCAGTGTGGCCTAAAAAGGTGAAATACCACTAATAATGAATCATTTTTTATAATCTGTAAAATAGTCATTTTAATATTCACTCTCTTCTTTGACTGTTATTTTTTATGGTGGTGCAGTATTATTGTGTTATAATTTTTTTGAGTGTGGAGGGGGAGTATAGAGCAAGACATGCTGCCTGTCCAGTATTAGTAGGCAATAAATGGGGTGAGTCTGTAGTAAATGTGACACTTATGTATTATTCTCTTAATAATAAACAAGTATGGAAATGGAAGTGTTTGGCCAACCACATCTGTAACAAACTTTTCTCACTTGTTTTATTCTCTCTTTCTAATCTTTTCCTCCAGTATCGAACAAATGGATACATGAACGAGGTCAAGAATTCAGACGGCCCTGTGCAATGTCCGAGATGGAATGATATCTTCCTTTCTTCTTTTATTTCCTGTTTAGTGTCAGGGTGTCTGTTTGGTCAGTATTGGATGTGTGTCTGTACAAGGAGTGAATAACTATGCATCAGTCTGTGCAGTTTTTCTATTGTTGTGCCCTTCTACCCAAATATTGAAATGTTGTGAGGTTTCTGGGCAGCACATGCTGTGACTGTAAGCACCGTGAATATGCAGAGATCCAATCAAATGATTTATTTTAGTTATTTATTTAGGATTGATTTTTAACTCCATGTTTCTTGTGCACTTTCTGTCTAGTCTTAAACTCCAACAGACCTCTATTTAAAAAAAATAAAGTTACTTAAGTCTTTAATTTAAACCACTGAACACTCCATAAACATTAATGCAATTGTTACAGGGAACATAGCAAACTGAAAGACCAACCTTTTGAGACCAAAAGATCTGTTACAAAAATATGTTATGAATCCCTGAAACACATACAGAAGTACCAAAGAGTATTTTCTTCAATCCTGAGGCCAATGCAAACAACTTTAAGTTGTATTTGTTCTCTCCTTCTCTTTTTTTTGTGCGTATGGACGTGTGATAGTTTTCTACAGAAATAAATTCTATGCTTCGAGTTTCAGTTGTCTTTTGTTTGCCTCAGTTTATAAAAAAAATGATGATATGTGTGAGCACTGAAGGTCAATTATCAGATAAAAAGGCATTTAGCACAGTGTGAGATTGTTTGGAGAATTTAAAATACTATTGACTGGCCACTCTTGAAATTATTCTGAGATTGATTTCCAAGCAATGTACAGCAACATGGATGTTTGACTGAATAATAATGGACACCTGTTCTAAATTGTAGCATAACAATTTGAGTTGAAATATTAATTTTACTCACATTGTATTAGAGAGAGCCCCATGGAATAATTAGTAACTACATTATAGTTCAAAAAACATTTTTTTGTTGTTGTTCAAAGAGATTTTTGCATGTTCAACGACTCATGCTTGTGTCAAAATTGCAGGACAATTGCAGTCTCTTTATTTCATTCTGATTTAAAAAAAAAATAAATAATAATAAAAAAAGCCTTCAAATTTTTTAACTTTTCGCACAGCCCATGCAAAAGCTTTGATCACCTGTCACGTGACACATTTTCTTAGTATCATTGGGTTTGAACCATAGACTATAAAAAGAACATCAAAAAGGTAAAGCAGCTGTATTACCACTGCCTGACCTGAAAACGGTTTAAAGTGGCTTTAATCTATGAAATGACAGCATAGATTATTTATAGGCCTACCTAAAACTAACTTTTTAACAGAGCACAAAAAAACAAACAAACAAACAAATACACACACACACACACAGACACACACACACACACACACACACACACACACACATATATATATATATATATATATATATATATATATATATATATATATATATATGTTTAACTTAATGGAGAAGGTTGAGGCTGTGTTATGTAAATGTGGTCGACGTTCCGCGGGTTGAAAAGAAGAGGTCATGTGACCCATCAGTACTAATTGACAGCCATTCCTTTCACTGCTGTCACTGCTCGCGCTCTGCGGCCGCGAGACTGGAAACTAACACGAACGAAAGAGAGAGAGACACCTGAGGCACTGAAGAGTCCACTTACACCAAAAACTCAAGCTCAGAAGCAGAATATCACAAGTTACCCATTAAATAAGAGAGTATAACGCTTGAAAATGATGAATCAGATCGAGCTTTCCGTTCCATATGATAATGGATATGAACCGGACGACTACATGATGCAGGAGGATGAATGGGACCGGGATTTACTACTGGATCCAGCATGGGAAAAACAGCAACGGAAGGTAAGACAAACAGTTTAGTTTACGCGTATATATTATACAAAACAAGTACCACAGGTAGGCTATATTTGAAGCGATAGTCAAAAATACACTGCATGGGTCAAAATGATCGATTTTTCTTTAATGCCAAAAATCATTAGTATTTCCTACTGTAAATATATCAAAACTTAATTTTTAATTGGTAATATGCATTGCTAAGAATTTCATTTGGACAACTTTAAAGGCAACTTTGGACAATTTTCTCAATATTTAATAATAATAATAATAATAATAATAATTATTATTATTATTATTATTATTATTGCACCTTCAAATTAATGATTTTCAAATATCTCAGCCAAATATTGTCCTGTCTTAACAAACCATACATCGATGGAAACCTTATTTATTCTGCTTTCGGATAATGCATAAATCTATTTTTTAATGACTGGGTTTGTGGTCCAGGGTTAATTATCTAAGTTAGAAATGTCATTTAAGTTCAAACGTTAACTTTAATATATTTATATGTGCATTTTCTTTGTATATTTTCTCATATTTTCTTGACGTATTTCCATCCTTTTTATTTATTTATTTATTTGTCTGTCTGTCAATAATTTAAGTTATGATTTAGCTTAGATTTAGCTATCAGTTTTTGCAAAGGAATCCCGTCCCGTTAAGGGCTCTGAGGTCTGTCAGTGTCACGGAGGGGTCTGGAGCGCGCGCTGAGGATGGATGCAGCGGGTACCGAACTAACAATAGCGCAGGGGCGCGCGGCTCTGTGTGTCTGTTTCTGATACGATTGGAATGCGGACTGTCAACAGATGCTTCCAACACTGGATGACGTCCTTGGGATTAGAATGGATGCATGGGCTAATTTTAACTCCACCGCCAAAAGGCCTTGTAGCTTAATCCGGTCTCCTTGGCGGGGAATTCTTTGTATAAACAGCACCTTTATTTATTGTGTAGTCTATTACAGTGTCTTCAGATATACACTGATTTGAAGGTCAGGCGCTTTACTGACATGTAGGCTACTATAACTGATTTTATATCAAACTCTAGATTTGGTGTACATTTTTTTTTTTTAATGGTCAGAATAAACACAAAGGGATTCCTAATGTGGGGGATTGCTTTAAGGGTCTTTAAACTGTGTCTTAAGCAGGTGATCTTAAACTCTCTTCTTTATCTGAAGAATCCACAGATCCAATCTGATTATAGACTAGATTCACATAAGTGGACTTTCTTACACTCACTTAAACTGATTCATTTATTTTCTTGCTGTAGCAAAATTACAGCACATCCTTTCTTACCAAAGTAACTTACAACATATTTATCAATAGCAATGGCTCAAATGTTAGATGCTGACTTATATTGCTTGTTGATCTACAGTATGATGTAAGGGTTATAGTTATTTTTTTTATTCCTCCAGACCATCGCCCCTCACAGGCATGTTACTGCAGACACACCCTACACTTTTACAGAATGAATGAAATTCTTTCCTGTCCGATTAGACAACACAGCAGTGCGATACACACGTTGTATTCACTGTATTCTCACTCATATCTCTCTTCTCAGTGTGAGCCTACTTCATCAGGTCTCTTATCAGAAACAGACTCTGCAGAGAGAGCTAAATTTACACTCTTACCTCGCAGGAATGCACTCTGGAGTCCACAGTAAAGCTTTCATCTGCCCAGCAATGACTGAACCTGCTTTGAGGGATTAAAAAGACGCTCCATAAAGTCTAAAAAATGGGCAAAGGGTAGCAGTGGATTTGAGAGTGCAACCTAATACTGATGTGGGCAGCAGTACAGCCATATTTTGTTCCATGAAACGGTATCCAGCATTACTGAGTCATAATGTGTCCTTTAGATAATCTTTGTCCTTTAGATTAGATATGCTTGCATTTCCAAATCCAAATGAGAAAATGTTTGTATATATATCCTATATCGCTGTTATAGTGGAATTATATACAGTAGCAGCAGCTTACATATTTTTGGAAAGCAGCACAGGTCATTCTGTAACTTGAGATTAGCAGGTCTCCATCTGCATGTCACAAATATGTGAAGACCCATATTAATATTGTTCCTCTTATGTTGTTTTGTTTTATTTTATTTGACTTATTTGATGCCTGAGTTATCTTAATTTGCAGCCCTGCGTCAAATGGTCCAGTATAGAGTTTTATTTTGCTTCTTTATCGGTGGCTCTAAACATAAAGTAGTAAAGGTCCTGAAGCTGTAACTCTATGTGCTCAATTATAATACATTATTACTTATTAATCTAATAGCATTACATTTATTAGACAAAATGGTATAAACTGGAATTTAGATACTGATGTGTGGGAAGATGTTCCTGAAATTTAAGTGCCCATATCCTTTAAAAATGGTTCTGGAGAGCAATCATAGATGATATACAGCAGCTTTGTAGCTTATTGTACATGTAGTTAAGTGCTGGTTATTTTTGGAGGATGAACTCAGTGTTCAACTCAAGTGTAGATGCTCATGTGTTCAGTACAAGTGTGTGTTGGATTTTTTTTTTTTTATAATGCCAGTGCCATTTTATTGTCTCGTTGACTGATCTGATTACACTTCGTGTTTATAGTTAAAATGTCTTTCAAAAATCATTGATTAAATAAAGTACAGGAGTTTAGACATTTGCAGAATCTCTGCTATATACAGTCATATCTTATTCCCCATGTTTTTTCATACAGTGTATGCGAACTAGTTAAAGAACTACCAACTATCTCCTCTCTTGGCGAAGGCACAAGATAAGATTCATTTTGTTGGCACAGTCTTCTGCAGTTACCCATGCAGTGAGGTTTTGACCTGAAAGTGGTATCAAAGGCTTTCATTGTATCACAACATACCAGTTAGGCCTTAAATCTGGTCTAATCCCACCCATTTGGCTTAGTATCTGTTTGTGCAAGGATTCTGCTTTGATGAATGTTGACTGTAGGATACAAATGCTATGCCAATTACTGTAGGACTGTATAAGAGGATTTGCATATTAATGTGCATGACATGTAAGACATAGACATAGAGTGTCTATGTGAGGTTGGAAAACTGAATGTTGATGTATATTGTACTTGTTCCCCAGACCTTCACGGCCTGGTGTAACTCTCACCTGAGGAAAGCTGGGACTCAGATTGAGAACATAGAGGAAGACTTCAGGAATGGCCTCAAACTAATGCTGCTGCTTGAAGTCATCTCAGGTAAATTCATTTCAAGTTCGTTTGTAAAGTGCTTTTCACAATACATATTGTTTCAAAGAAGCTTGCATGCATGTTTCAATACTGCAATCAGAAATTATTCTGTTGTAGATGAGTCAGAGATGAGTGTGTCAAAGTAAAATAATTGGTCAAGCAAACACAATGAACATGGCAATAATTGCAGCTTGTCCTCCTAATGATTACAATGTAAGGATGATATTTGACAGTTTTCTATGTTCAAAGTAAACGTGCTAAACTTCCTCAACAATAAGTAATATCAACTATATGCCAATTAAATTTTTCATTGTATTTTGGCAGGTGAGAGGTTACCCAAGCCTGACAGAGGAAAGATGCGTTTTCACAAGATAGCCAATGTCAACAAAGCCCTTGATTTCATCACCAGTAAAGGAGTGAAACTGGTCTCCATTGGCGCTGAAGGTATGCTTTATTGCACAACTCTAGTGTTACCTGGATTTCTGGGGTTTTATAAATAAATAGCCTAAATTGAATAAAGAAATAAATTAGGGGATGCAGGTAATTAATTTTGCATGTCACATAGCATATTTAAAATCTGTATGTATCCTTTATTTAAAAAAAAAAAAAGTAATTTAATTTTAACTTGCTTAGCCCTTTATTTTACTGAGCAATGATTTTCCTGTCAAATTTTTTGCAGAAATTGTGGATGGAAATGTGAAAATGACTCTTGGAATGATCTGGACCATCATCCTTCGCTTTGCCATTCAGGATATCTCTGTTGAAGGTAAAGAAAGCAAGTCCCAAACATAAAATGCCATATAAAACTATATTATTATTATTATTATTATTATTATTATTAATAGCACATTTCACAACACTTAGTAATGTGTAAATCATTTTATAGCAAATAACAACAATTAGATCAGTCATGTGTGAATTATATAATGATTCTCAAATCATCTCTCAGAGACTTCGGCTAAAGAAGGGCTTCTGCTGTGGTGTCAGAGGAAGACTGCCCCTTACAGGAATGTCAATATTCAAAACTTTCATGTCAGGTAAGGCTCTTTATTGGGTGCAAAACAATTTTTTTCAATGTTTTTTATTTTAATATGAGTAAAGAACAGATACTATGATTTTCAGTTATATAGTTTAAGTTTTTATGTTAATTCCAACATGACCCACTCTCTCTGGTGAAGCTGGAAGGATGGCTTGGCGCTGTGCGCTCTCATCCACAGGCATAGGCCTGACCTCATTGACTACGCCAAACTCAACAAGGTGTCAAGTGTGACCCCCGATTAACCTTTGATCCTCTGGGACATTTGATCTAACAGTCCTATCACAGTAGCAAAATAACATGTCTGCCACAACATCCTGATGTTCCCTTTTGTTGATATCACTGCACATATGGTGTGTGTTTACAGTATGTGTGTCTAACATCTTCATCACACTCAGCCGTTTATCACACCCTCCGGAATCTAAGGACCTTATCTAAAAACGAAAAGCTTGACTTTTAGACTGTAGTACTGTAGACCCACTTTCTACTTTTTTTTCTTTTTTGTGGCTTCAAACTGGAAGGATGGACTGGCCTTCTGTGCACTTATTCACAGACACAAACCAGAACTGACTGATTTTCATAATCTGGAGGTAGCACAAGTGTTTATGCTACTGGATGTGTTGTTTTCCATAATAAAATTAATTTAATAGATTAGGGGTGCTCAGTCCTGCTGGACATCTGTCTTCTTGCAGAGTTTAGATCTTGTACTTGGAGAAAGCTATCTTCATTTTAGTGGCAGGTTGCATCCAGTTAGATTTGATTTCTTTGGTTCCAGCTTAGAATAGGGAATCAAATGCATGAGCAGAATGAGACAATGTTTCCAGCCATGTTCCAAGTCTGTGCGAATGAGAGTTTGTGTACTATGGTTTTAATTAGTTGGCTGGATCAGACCGCTGAAGATTAAGGATTTATTTAGCTTGTCAGGGTCAGTCAGTTCAACGGTGAGTGACTAAAAGACCCCTCACACACACACACACACAGACATTCCTATCCCTTTCAGCTGTTACTGACGGCTCCAGGTGAGCTTGAATGGGATAATCCAGCATTTAGTATGGACCCCAGTGGTCCCAGTTTGGACACAAGCATCAGAAGGGTCCAGGACTCTCTGGATCCCCTGCAGCTGCTGATGTCCTGCAATACAGCTTTTTATTGACACAGAGAACAAAAGCTTGATCCCCAGACTCTGCTTACACACACAACCACAAATAAAAGCATTTATAATAACCATAAGCATGCACATTTTGGATGCAGAATGGAAGAACTGATTACTATTCTTGCTTAATGTTTTTGAAAACATTTGTGCTCAACAAGGCTGCATTTTTGGATAAAAAATACAAACAGTAATATTGTGAATATTGTTACAATTTCAAATTGAACAGTTTTCTATTTTAATATTCTTCAAAATGTAATTTATTCCTGTGACTGCAAAGCTGAATTTTCAGCATTCATTACTCCAGTCTTCAGTGTCAAGTGATCCTTCCAAAATCATTCTAATATGCTGATTTGGTGCTCAAGAAACCTTGTTGAAAACAGTTAATATTTTTGTGGAAACCTTAAATTTTTTCAGGATTCTTTGATGAATAGAAATTTCAAAAGAACAGCATTTTTTGAAATAGTCTTTTGTTTATTAAATGTTTTCTCTGTTACTTTTGATCAACACAATGCATCCTTACTTACTAAACTGAACAGTAGTGTAGGGTTTTTTTTTTTTTTTGTAATTTAAAAGGCCTTTGCATTTAAAGGGCAACCAATCTTTGTTTTGTCAGTGCTTTCTTTTTTAGATATATTTTAACTAATTTATCATTTGAAATCCTTTTTTTCTTTTTTCTTGTTTTTCTTTCAGAGCTAAACTTTTTCTCTCTCCTCTAGTGGCACCTGAATGCTGACACTCACTTTTGCATGGAAATAATTTAGATTGATATATTCTTATGCTTTATTTATTGGTGAAACAGCATGCCTTTTCTCTCCTTTTGTCTTTATGCAGGATGATCCATTGGGTAATCTGAATTTGGCATTTGACATTGCTGAAAAACATCTGGACATCCCCAAAATGCTGGATGCAGAGGGTAAACGATAAGCATAGAAAATTCCACAATACTCCATGTACCATTCCAGCTGAATACAAAGCTTTCAGCCAGTAAAACACTGAAAATATGTCTTTCACAAAAATGTTATGGTGTCAGAAAGCTTGGGACAAAGGACCTTAAGACACTATTGCCTTAAATATGGCATCTACCCTGAGAATTGTCTATATGTCACAGTTGACTGTGGCAAAGAAAAACTCCCACAAATTTATTTTGGTAGAAAACCTTGGAAGGAACCAAGTTCTACACTCAGGCTAGACCCATGTTCCTTACTATAAAGCAGCAAAAAGACAATATTGTAAAAACTAGATGCAAATTCTAAAGATTTCAAGCAACAAACTTCCTATTTTTAGCTTTATAATATCACAAAATATGGCTTTTGTTCCACAGTCCTAGTTAGCAGTGGTCTTGACATATATTTCCTGTTATTATAACACCTTTGCAAAGGCTCAGAAGATACATCTGATCCCTGAGCTCATTCTAGAAGTGTTAGAAATATAGCTATGCCTGAGTGTACAGCCCCTTCAGTCAACGTAGGCGTATCCTCATTTTCCACTTTAGCAGATGAACATGAAAACTTGTGTTTTCTTATTTCCACCTTAACTTTATGTAGTTGTCCCTTTGCTCATCTCCCATCCCTGCAGACATCCTGAACACCCCGAAGCCTGATGAGAGAGCTATTATGACTTATGTGTCCTGCTTCTACCATGCCTTTGCTGGAGCTGAACAGGTATTGAGTTTTGCATGCGCTAGATTGAGCAGATCAACTATCTTTTTATCTATCTCTACCTTCATTCTTACCGTGTTTTTCTCCCTCAGGCTGAAACTGCTGCTAACAGGATCTGTAAGGTGCTGGGAGTGAATCAGGAAAATGAGAAGTTGATGGTGGATTATGAAAGACTGGCTAGTGAGGTAAGGAGACATAAACACATTAGATACACTCTCCACACTGCACACAGATACATGTTACACATAAATATTCCATCTGTTCTCTAGCTGTTGGAGTGGATCATACGTACCATTCCCTGGCTGGAGAATCGTGTGCCGGAGAAGACTATGTTGGAGATGCAGCGGAAGCTGGAGGATTTCCGAGATTACCGCAGGATGCACAAACCTCCCAAAGTGCAGGAGAAGTGTCAGCTGGAGATCAGCTTCAACACCCTGCAGACTAAACTCCGCATCAGCAACCGACCAGCATTTATGCCATCTGAGGGCAAGATGGTTTCGGTGAGAGTTTGACCCACACATACTAGGGTTGCCGCGGTGAGCAAAATTTCCCACTGGTTAATCAACAAAAAAAATTAAAATCACTGATATTAAACACAGAACTTTTATTAACATAACGAATAAAAAATACCACCATGCATAGGCTGAAAAAACTGAAAATCGGCAAACTGTGGACCCAAAAAAATAAGAACCATAGAACAATTATTGCTTAGCCTATATTAGAACGTTTTTAAAAGGATTAAGAAAATAACATAGGCCTAAATAAATTACACAAAGTTTAAATAAGATAAAACCATATAAATAAGAGACCAATATAAAAGAAAAACTTAGCCTACATAAATGACAAGTCAGCACTCTAAAAAAAATAAAAATACTATAAATTGGCATTTATTAACAGTGCTTGCAGTCTACATGTTCTTTGCCAGGAAACCCAGCATGTTGACCATCTCTGGCTTAAGATGGGATCTTGTGGGGTGACTATGTTCCCCATCGTGCTGAACACCCTCTCGGATGCGCAGCTTGTTGCAGACATGCAAAAATACTTTTCGGCTACCTTTGCCAACAGGGGGAACCTTCTTTGGTTGTCTTTCCACCAGGCCAGAGGATCCTGCTCTGCGTGAATGGGGGACTCCTGAGCATACAGTAGGTGGCGATTTCCGTCACCACCTTTTCTGGAATAGTCAGATTTACTGTCGCAGTGCCTGCTTTTCTTTTTAATATATTTGCCAGAGTTTTTTGTTCTTTTGGGCTGCGGCTCGATGTCGGCTTCCTCCTCATTTTGTTCTCCCTCTTCTTTCACGGGGTGCATTGACTGTGCTTTCCTACCGAGGATGATTGCTTCTTCCTCTATCATCTTCTTGGTCTCTTCAACATTCGGGTCGTAGTCACCCCGGTAGCGCGGGTCCAGGAATGTTGTCTTGCGCATAAGCTGCCGGCTTGCTTCTGGCAGAGCTTTATATTTCTTGTCTAAAATAGTTATGATGCCGGCTTTCAGGTTGGCTGTCAGTTTTCCGTCCTCATCCGATGGGGCCAATGACGCAGCACAGGGAGAAGAGATGACGCGGTTATGCTGAACTGTGATGTGACTGTCTCTTGGCATGCAGCATTGTAGCTGCGTTCAGTTTTTTTAATTATAGTGTATGCTCTCTTCTGAACTAAATTATAATTATTCTTTTTAGTTAATTCAAATAAATATTTAAGAAAAAACAAATACTTTAAAAAATCAAAACGACTGTGGGGACGGTGGGAAAGTGATGTAACCTGTGTTACGGCTTAAAACCGGTAACACCGTCAACACCGTCTATTGCGGCAAGCCTAAAACATATGCACACATGACAAACCTTTACTTAGATGTTTAATTAGACGCGTAAAATTTTTTTAGGCTTTGATTAGGTTGTAATTTAAATTTTATTTTATATTTTATTTATTTATTTTTTTTTTTATTGAACATTAGTTCTTTTGAACATTTTTATTTTATTATGCAATTTATCTTATTCTCATTATTCTTATTGTTTTCATAGTTGATTTTTTTTTTGGTATGTGTTTGTCTGTGTAGGACATAGCAAGTGCATGGCAGGGGCTGGAACAGGCAGAGAAGGGCTATGAGGAATGGCTGCTGACAGAAATCAGGAGACTGGAAAGATTGGACCATCTAGCGGAGAAATTTAGACAGAAAGCTACCAACCATGAGACCTGGGCTGCAGGTGAGTCCAGAGTATGAAGTGGTGTCTGCACTTTCATAAAAATAAACTGTAAGCCACTTTGAATAAGAAAGTCCACTAAATGATGCTTAATATAGGCTTTTTCATGTGTTTTGCAATAGGTAAGGAGGAGATGCTGACCCGGAAGGACTATGAGTCAGCATCATTAATGGAGGTCCGAGCTTTGCTGAGGAAACACGAGGCATTTGAGAGTGACCTTTCTGCCCACCAGGACAGAGTCGAGCAGATTGCAGCTATTGCTCAGGAGCTCAAGTATAACCTTTTAGACTTAATGTCTTCAAAAATACTTTGTACTACCTTTTTTTGCTGATCTTCATTTCATTTAGCTGTTTGAATGTAAACTTTGGTATGTACATTACCATTCAAAACCTTGGGGTCAGTAATATACTTTTTTTTTTTATTAAGACATTTATTCAGCAAGGATGTATTAAATCGTGACAGTAAAGACTTTTAGATTATTATAAAAATGTATTGAAATAAATGTTCATCAAAGATTCATCAAAGAATTCTGAGAATTATCACAGTTTCCAAAAATATTTTAAGCAGCACAACTCTTTCAACATTGGTAATAATAAGCATATTAGAATGATGTCTAAAAAATCATGTGAGCGTGGACTGGAGTAAAGGCTGCTGAATATTCAGCAATAATATACATTACATATTAAAATATATTACAATGAAAACAGGTATTTCAAATTAATACTATTTCACAATATTTCTGTTTTTATTGTATTTTGATCAAATATATGCAGCCTTGGGGAGCGTAAGAAATATTTGAAATAATCTTATCAGCATCAAATATTTGAATGGTGGTGCCCAAGTACTTTGTCCTTGTCACTACTCTGTTATGTTCAGTTTCTCATCACCTTACAGGGTCTTGATAGCTTCATATCTCTCACACTACTTATCCATAGCTAGACATCCATATACACGCACCATGCTTACAGCATACTTTAACGGTTGAATCGCTGACTTTCTATTTTAACATTCCTTATCTCCTTGCAGCCTTGGTTAGTGTGTGTGTGTGTGTGTGTGTGTGTGTGTGTGTGTGTGTGTGTTTGTGAGTGTGCATGTATTTAGTAAGTGACTGACAGCTTCTGACTTTTCTGTTGTCTCAGTAAGTACAGGGTGATATTACTGATAATCTATGGAACATACTTATGATGATTAGCATACTAATGTTAGATTAGACACAAAAAGCAAAGGGAGGAAATGTAGGACACTGGCCCTCCAGGGCCGAGTCTGGTGACCCCTGGTCTACATAAAAAGAAAATGATACAAAAGTATAGAATATTTCGGCATTAAAAGGATAGTTCACCCAAAAAAGACAACTCTGTCATTAATTACTCACCCTCATGTCGTTCCAAACTCATAAGACCTCCGTTCACATTCAGAACACAAATTAAGATGTTTTTGATGGCATTTGAGAGCTCTCTGACCCTCCCATAGACAGCAGCTTTACGAAGCTATGAGAATACTTTTTGTGCGCAAAAAAAAAACAAAAAAAAACACTTTATTCAGCAATTTGCCTCCTCCGCGTCACCCTGGTGCCATTTTGGAGAGTATCCACTGAACGTAAACAATGTATGCTGTTCTGTGTTAGCTGTGCCAAGCGCACAAAGTATTCTCATAGCTTCGTAAAATTACGGTTGAACCTGTGATGTCACATGGACTATTTTACCGTTTCTGAGCCTTTATCATGTAAGGACACTTGCTGTCTATGGGAGGGTCAGAGAGCTCACGGGATGCATCAAAAATATCTTAATTTGTGTTCTGAAGGTGAACAGAGGTCTTACGGGTTTGGAACGACATGAGGGAGAGTAATTAATGACAGAATTTCCATTTTTGGGTGAACTAACCCTTTAATGCAAAGTTAGTGAGTACTACATCTATTAACCACTAGAGGGGGACAGACTCAATAGCAAATGCAACATTTTGGCCTAAAGTCTTTTATCTTCTGTTTTATCTTTCTAAAGTGAGCTGGACTATCATGATGTTGCATCAGTGAATCAAAGGTGTCAAAGTATTTGTGACCTCTGGGACCAACTGGGTACACTCACTCAGAAACGCAGAGAGGCTTTGGAGGTATGCTGTCTGTCTCCCAACTTGTTTTTCTAGAAAATTGTTGTTAAATCAAAGTATTAAAAGGTTTGAATTTGAAATGTTTAATTTCTGCAGAGGACAGAGAAACTTTTGGAGACGGTGGAGCAGTTGTTTCTGGAATACGCAAAGAGATCTGCTCCCTTTAATAACTGGATGGAGGGAGCCATGGAAGACTTACAGGATATGTTCATAGTGCACACCATTGAAGAGGTCCAGGTACTGTACTGTACACGACTTACAAGCTAATGTTGTTAAAAAGACTAGTATTTACACAGCTCCCAGCTGTCAAATATGTATTACTTTCTGACTTTTTCTAAGATTTTTTTTTGTTTTTGAATGAAGTCCCTTATGCTCACCAAGGATGAATTTATTGTATGTAGAAATTCAGTACAAACAGTAATATTTTATAATATTATTACAATTTAATAACTGTGTTTCCTGTTTTAATATACTTTAAAATGTATTTTATTCCTGTGATGCAAAGCTGAATTTAAGGATCCATTTCTCCAGTCTTCAGCGTCACATGATCCTTAACATTTTTGTGGAAACCAGTTTTCCAAAGAACAGCATTTATTTAAAATGGAAATATTTTGTAACAATGTAAAATGTTTTACTGCCATTTTGATTAGTTTAATACATCCTTGCTGAAGAAAAGTATGAATTTCTTCAAAAAAATATTTTGACTGACCTCAAATTTGAATTATAGTGTATATATCAAAACAAGTTATCCATTGTGTGTAGACTCTGATAGCTGCTCACGAGCAGTTTAAGGCCACACTTCCTGAGGCGGATGCAGAAAGGCAGGCGATCCTTGGCATTCAGCAGGAAGTCCTGAAGATCTTCCAGAATTATGGCATTCGTGGAGACCTCACCAACCCCTACAGCACCATAACTACAGAAGAGATTGCCATCAAGTGGGACAAGGTCAAACACACCCCTCAGACCTTGGTTCTGTTCCATTACGGCACAGAAAATATAGAAGTGTTCTTTAGTTATAACTCAAATGTATCTGTTAATATCGAATTCTAAGCCATTCTAAACAATTCCTGTGATCTTCAATACAAAATCATAAGCATGATAATGATGTGTGTTTGTGTATTCAGGTGAAGAAGCTGGTTCCGCAGCGTGACAGTTTACTGCAGGAGGAGTTAGCGCGACAGCATGCTAACAAAAGGCTCAGACGCCAATTTGCTGCCCAAGCCCACCTCATTGGACCCTGGATACAGGCCAGGATGGAGGTGAGTGGCTTCAGCCATCACCTGTGCCAATGTGATAGACCTACATAAGACATGTACTTTTATCTATCTATCTATCTATCTAGGAAATTGGTCGTTGTTCTATGGCTATGGGTGGGACTCTTGAGGATCAGATGACGCAGCTGAAGCAGTATGAGCATGTGATCGTCAGCTATAAACCCAACATTGACAGACTGGAGGGAGATCACCAACTCATCCAGGAGTCACTTATCTTTGACAACAAACATACTAACTACACTATGGAGGTGCACACACACACTTTTTTTAAGCAAGGATGGATGAAATTGATCAGAAGTGACAATAAAGACATTTTATAATGTTATAAAAGATTTTTATATAAAAAATGCTATTTAATTTATTCAAAGAATGTGATTTTTATCCACAAAAGTATTAAGAAGCTAAACTATTTTTAACACTGGTAATAAGAAATGTTTCATAAGCACCAAATCAGCATATTTGAATGATTTCTGAAGAATCATGTGAGTAATGACTGCTTAAAAATCAGCTTTGGCATCACAAGAATAAACTGCATTTGAAAATGTATTAAAATAGAAAGCATTGTAAAATACATTGTAATACTATTTCACATTGCTACTGTTTTTACTGTATTTTATCTACTGTACCTTCAAAAACATTTAAAAAATCCCCAAACTTTTTAATGGAGTGTACATTGAAATCATGATTTTACAACAGCATTTCTCTTTCCTCTGCAGCATATTCGTGTTGGCTGGGAGCTCCTTTTGACTACGATTGCTCGCACTATTAACGAAATTGAGACTCAAATTCTGACACGTGATGCAAAGGGCATCAGCCAGGAGCAGATGAATGAATTCCGATCCTCTTTCAACCATTTTGACCGGGTGCTGTACTCAGCCTTTGTGTACTCTAACTACTCGCCTGTTTCCTTGTTGAATGGATGCTATACTAATCGTCATTAAACCATACTAACTAAACTGAACCCTTTTACACTTTGACTGAGCAAAACATCTGTAAGTCTCTCTTATTTCAGCTGAGACACATTCATTTCATATTTGCACTGTGTTATGTCTTGCCTTCACTTCTTCAGAGGCATCGCAGTGCAAGAGTGGTAATTATCTTTCCATTCATTTAGTGGAACGAATTTAGCTTAATGTGAGAGATCATTTGCAGTATTTAGTATGTCTAAAATCAGATGCAATTTGTGCTAAAATCAGAGTTAAATTACACTAATTTGAATAAAATGTTGAATATAGCACTCATACTTTATTAAGAAATTTTGTGCTGTTTTATCTATTTTTATTAATCGTCTTTTACTTCATTTCTGCTCACATTCTGTGCATGTTTTTGTTTGTTGTGGGTACTTGTTGTTAGTTGGTGTGAGGGGTAAACTCAGGACTGATGAGTTTAAAGCATGCCTGATCAGTTTTGTGCATTTAGGAAGTGACAAACAGGTACTAACCAACATGACCTCTAACCTTTGACCCTAATGTGTAGTTCTAATGTATTCCCTGGGCAGCAGTATATAGTTCTAATGTACCTCTCTTGTGTTTTTTTCTGATTGTGGTTGTGTGCTGTCTCTTTGTGTGTGCTTCTGTGTTAGGTGCTGACTCTTTCCCTACTCCACATTGCTTCATTATTTCGACCATGCCTCTGCGTGACCCACACACTCTCAACCTTTGCCCTTTAACCTTTCCCATGCAGAAGAAGAATGGGGCGATGGATTCTGATGACTTTAGAGCCTGTCTGATCTCGATGGGTTATGATCTGGTAGGGCCTTAAATAGGGTTCACTGATTACAAACCAAAAAAAATCAAATAAAAATTAACCAATTTTTTTTTCTTGTTTTCCAGTATAAAATATCTGGGCAAAAAACTTTTTTATTTTTATTATAATTATGCTCAGTTAATTTTTATTTTATTCTAATTTAAAGATAACATCTTTAATGTTTATAATTAAGTTAATTCTCAAAACAAGAAACTATTTAAAATCTAAAATTCTATAATAAAATATTTTATTAAGCATAATGAATATATTTTCTTAAAACAAAAAAAAGTCTCATTATTTTATAAAAAAATTATTTATTTTATTATTTTTATTATTAATGTATGACATTTTTTAAAGATATCTAGTGACATTTTGTGAAATTTATGCTCAATACAAGAAACAACTACTTAAAATAAAATAAATAAAAAAACTTAATGGGATAGTTCACAAAAATGTGAATTTTTTGTTTTTATGTTTTTACCCAGGGGGTTTTAGATGTGTGTGTGTTTTTTTTTTTTGTGTAGAACAAAAAAAGATTTTTTTTTGCTAAAAGTTGCAGTCTATCAGTGGATGGGAATCACGGCTAAAACATACAATAAAACAAAAAAAACAAAACATACACAAACAAAACCAAATTGAACCCTGCGGCTCGTGACAGGACTTTAATATGTAAAGACACAAAATGATTGGTCTGTGTAAGAAATTGAACAGTATTTATATTGTTTTTTAAAGACACAAAATGATTGGTCTGTGTTTGGAATTGTACTGTGTTTATATTGTTTTGTTCGTTGTAATGTGTGGGCGGTCATGTGCGTGTAAGGCGTCGTCTTCTTCCTCTTGCTTTATGGCAGATCGCAGACTTATAAGTGCATTACTGCCACCTATCTCTCAAATGGACCATTGACACTCTATCTACAATCTCAATTAGGAGTGTCAGTGGTCCATTTGAGAGATAGGTGGCGGTAATGCACTCATAAATCTGAGATTTACCATAAAGCAAGAAGAAGAAGACGCCTCACGCACCTGGCCACCTGCTGCTGAGAACACGCTCAGGAGGACGCACTCAGGATAGTTCTTACAGTTCAGACATTGCGTGAATCAGAAGTAAAAAACATTAAAAATATAGTTTTGTGTCTTTATATATCAATATATCATCACGAGCCGCAGGGTTTAATTTGGTTTTGTATGTGTATGCTTTTTTTATTGCATGATTTAGCTGTGAATCCCATCCACTGATAGACTGCATCGGTTTGCGCTGAAAATCTTGGTTTGTGTCCTACTGAAGAAACAAAGTCACCTACATCTTGGATGCCCTGGGGGTAAGCAGATAAACATCAAATTTTTATTTTTGAGTCAACTATCCCTTTAATTCTAATTATATAATGTTAAAATAAAATAATATATAATACATAAAATTATATCACATATAAAATATTATGTTAAAATATTAAGTACAGTGGATTTTTTATTTTATTAAAACATCTCTCATTTTATAATTTTTTTGTTTGGCAAATACATTTATTAAGTTTTACGAAATTTTTTTTTTTCATGTAAAAATTAAGATTATATGCATAAATGATGCATAAATAGACTATTTAATATATTTATATATTTATATTTATGTTAAATATGTTAAATGTTGTGTGTGTGTGTTACATTTAATTGCTATAAATATATGTATGTGTGTGTTTTTTCAGGGTGAGGTGGAGTTTGCCCGGATCATGATGCTGGTTGATCCAAACACTTCAGGCATTGTGTCATTCCAGTCTTTCATTGACTTCATGACAAGAGAGACAGCGGACACAGACACAGCTGAACAGGTGGTCGCTTCCTTCAGGATCCTTGCTGCAGACAAGGTGTGTGTGTGTGTGTTGTTTAACTTTATCGATTTTCTTCAGAAAAGTTTTGCTTGAAAAGTTATTTCCATATTTCTTATCTGTTGTTTATTGTGTCTTCTGCAGCCATATATTTTGGCAGATGAGTTGAGGCGAGAGCTTCCTCCAGACCAGGCAGAGTACTGCATCAGCAGGATGCCCCCATACACCGGCCCTGGGGCCCTGCCTGGAGCCCTGGACTACACTGCCTTCTCCACTGCCCTCTACGGAGAGAGTGACCTTTAACTCTCTCAACTGCTCTGACCTTTTTCAATCCCATCACACTTGTTAACCAAGTAAATTATTTATCCATCTGCCGCAAGAAATGAAAGCATGGCAAATAAACAAAATGAGCACAACTTCAGTTTTTTAGTCTCAGTTGATGTATGTTCCTAGATGATTGATATGAAATGTTTAAGTCAGTACACATGCAATGCAGTCTGGAAATGACTCTAACAGTCCAAAGTGGTTGTGAATTTTAAATTCACTTTCTCATGAATTGTTGAATCCATGGCATGGGAAACTATTTTACTGTCTTTCATGTAGGCTATGTATAACAGAGAACATTTACAGTACAAAGGCTTTGTCACTTGAATTACAGCAAAATCAGTAGTTAAGTTACACTAAATTCAGAATTCAGTACTGTTAAGTACATTTGAGGTTTTTTGCATTTTACTCTTTTTCAAATCACACTTTCCAGAATGAAATCTATTTTGTGTGGTAGTGTTAAACCCACCGTGTTTAAGATTTTGCACATTTGAATTATCTCCAAATGAGAAAGATTCACCTTCCCTCTGGTACTATAGTGTCCCTGGTTAAAAAAGCAACAAGAAAAGTAGCTCAACTCAATTCTCCACAACATAATCACCTAAAAACCTAACAGTGCCTAATTTCATATATAGCAACAGTTTGTGACTTTGTCATTCTCACTAGTGAGTCAGATAACTGGCTGATTTGGTTGTATATGACATTTTGAATATTGTGAATGCTTGAACATTTTCTTAAGTTTGGTGATTACATGAAGTATCAATCTATGTACTACTACAGGGCTTGTCAAATAAAGAAAGCAAAAAACAGAAATTATTATGATAAAGTACTAAATTTATAGTTGTGGGTAAAAGTATGTGAACACTTTGGAACGACAGAGAAACACACCTTGCTTAACACACTATTGTCTGTAATAAACACAGCATACAAACCATTCACAGTGAAGAGTGAAAAAGTATGTGAATCCCAGAATATCAATCCACCTTTCATGAATACAGCAAATTTCCCTCTAAAAAGTCACACTTGTTCAATGTACAATGACAGTGCATTTGATTGATTTTTGGTCCATTTGTTAACCTATTAAATTAGTTTTAACATGGAAAAAAAGTGATTTGTGAATGCTGTTGAATTCTATATGCAAGAAAGCTAAATGTGTGTTTTACAGTGACATAAATGAAATAAACCGTATGAAAAAGTCAAGTCTCTGCTTTTTATTTAATGTTTTATTGAAGTGTAATTAACATACTATAGGCATACTATATATAAATATGTATTTATGTATGCATAATAGAGTATTTTATATAATATAGCATGTTTTACTTTTATAAAATACAATTTTTTAGTAGTTTTTACTTGTATAATATATATTGAAAGTAAATTCTTTTTTTCTGCTTTTCTTTTCTTTTTCCTTGCTTACATTCTCCACTGTAACTTACCAAATATGGAAAAGCCCTTTTTTTCCCCCACTTTACCTTTATCAGATCTCAGCAGCATTATCTCATGATGGGTGGTATCATGGTCTCTCTGTCCTGGGATGAGTTCAGGACCTGCGGCTGGGTGAGTGGAGCTCTTCAGTCTTCTGGTTCTTACACGCAGGTCCCTCAACAAAGTCCAGCTACATAGTCACTGAACATGGATATGGGAGAAGCGGAAGATGAAATACAGTTTCTGCGAACTGTAAGTAAAATACAAATTTGAATGCAATGAATAATATATTGACTATATCTTTATGCCGAACTGCATTAACTTCAGACAAAAAAGAGCTGATTATTAAACCGCAATTAGATTTGTTATTAGATTGATGTAATGGGATTCTTGGACATAAATATTCGATGCTAACAGATGGGTTACAAAAGAATATAAGTGAAACAGTTTTGGCTATGCATATGGACACACAGTTATGTTTCCAGCATATGTGAAATTTAGATCTGCCTCACAGACATTAACAGTGTTATTTAGTAATTTCACACTGTGAGAAATTGCTCATACTGTACTGTGTATGTATCATTAATTGTTGGATCTATGGTTTTATACATGTGGTTTTATATATATTTACAGTGTTTGAATTCACATTTGAGAGAGTTTGACCCATATCACTGGTGTCTATTTTTACTTTGTGTTATCAGTAACAGAGGAACTGGAGAGTCTGTTGAATGTGTGAGCTATTCACTCTCAGCTCCATATCTCTAAAACAGAGATAAATGGGATACTGTGCTCTTTCTCACACACATACAGTACACACTTCCACTGATGCACTGTATGTATTTTAGCACGCATTTGCAACAGTATCATGCCAAAAATCATTAATTGTTTGACATTGTGTTAAATCTTGGCTTTAAAAGTGACATGAATGGTTGAAAATGTGTGGTTGTGTGTGTGAGAGCCACTGGTCAGTGAAACTCATATGACAAGTTGGAGGTGTTGGAATTGTCTATTCACTGACTGATAAGTCAGTCATAAGTATTCAGTCCTTATAAGGCTACACTGCACTAATGACACTGCTATTGTCCACACCATAAGAGAAGCAATTACACTTTATGGGGCTTTTCAAATATACACATATATATATATATATATATATATATATATATATATATATATATATATATATATATATAGGTGCATCTCAATAAATTAGAAATGTCATGGAAAAGTTCATTTATTTCAGTAATTCAACTCAAATTGTGAAACTTGTGTATTAAATAAATTCAGTGCACACAGACTGAAGTAGTTTAAGTCTTTGGTTCTTTAAATAATAGATGTAAATTAATGAACTTTTCCACGACATTCTAATTTATTGAGATGCACCTCTCTCTCTCTCTCTCTCTCTCTCTCTATATATATATATATATATATAAAATATTGGATTATTTAGTCAATGAATTAATTACATTAAAACATGGTAGACCAACAGTCAAAACAATTTAATATTATTTTACTTTTTTTTGTTCATTGTTGCTATCATTGAGGTTTGTGTGTTTTGAGGTGTATGTGCTTTTATACAAACCTTTTGCACCATGTTAATTTTTTTTTATTAATACTGAATATTGTTAATTTTGCCTAGACAGTGATTTATTGGCTGAATATGATATTTTACATTTAACAAATCAACATTAGCAAAGTAGTGCATAAGGTCAGTTATCAAATCTCAATGTCACATTGCCTTAATTTTTTTTTTTCTAATTTCCTTTTTACAATTTGACATTTATTTAGCCATATTTATTTATAGATTCTATTATATACAGTTTATATAAAATATAATACAGTGGTAAAGCTCTTCTTTTTTCATTTGTTCCATTTGCTGCTGTGGAACTCCCAGGGATGCCATAATATGTCACTATAAGCATTCTTCCATTAAAAACCTTAAGTTTAATTTACAATGTGTTTTTATCAGATCTGATAGTAGTCCATATTCTCATTTCTGGTCCCAGTTGTAATGAGTTCAGACCGGCTGTAGCTGCAGTCTGTAATGAGAATGTGTTTTTCAGAGGGATGAGCTGGTATTGAGGTGTTGCTCATCAGACCCTCTTCAGCAGAAACTGTGTTTAGCTGCAGAAGGTTTCGGTGACCGGCTGTGTTATCTTGAGTCCACCTCCAACTCTAAGGTGAGAGGCGCATTTGCTTATTAACATTTTTAAACTAAGTTACTATTCTGTGTGTAAGAACAGTCTATCATGTGCGCTATCAAAGTTCTAAAAAAACCCTTTCTTTTTGCTTTCAGAATGTTCCTGCAGACCTTTCTGTGTGTGTGTTTGTGCTTGACCAGTGTCTGTCTGTCCGAGCGCTGCAGGAGATGCTGGCCGACCATGAAGACCAGTATGCAGGGGTGGGTAATGTAGTCAAAGGGGTATTCATGTTGTAAACATTTGTGCCAGAAACTGTAAAATATAACAGAGTGGTTTTGTTTCAGTCACGTGAGGCAGCTGGGCGTCGTACTCTGCTCTATGGCCAGGCGGTTCTCTTTCGACATGTCTACAGCGACATGGCAAGACCAGTCTTGATTTGACATTGTTATTGCCATGCTGTTACAATGATTTTTTTAACTTTAAACCCCTCCTGTCTTGTTTTAGTATCTCTGCTGTCTGTCCACATCAGGCCTCTCCTCTGACAAGCTGGCTTTTGATGTTGGTTTGCAAGAGGACACAAAGGGTAAGTTCATATTCTCCCCCTGTATAATGTGTAAAATGTGTTTGAATGTTTTAATCTTCTGCTAGTATTGGATTGGTGTCATGATTGTTGTTTGCATGGTTTTAGGTGAGGTGTGTTGGTGGACGGTTCACCCTGCCTCTAAACAGAGGTCTGAGGGTGAGAAAGTCAGAGTGGGGGATGATCTCATCTTAGTTAGTGTTTCCTCTGAGAGATACCTAGTGAGTAAATCCATTCGTTTGTTACCTGGTTAGCTATTTATATATCCATATACAGGTATTTTTTATGCAGTGTGACAACCTGTCTCTCTTTCTAGCATGTGTCTTGGAGTAACGGTGAAGGTAATGACAACGGTATTGGCCGGGTGGATGCTGCTTTCCAGCAGACATTATGGAGTGTGGCTCTTGTTTCTACTCAGACTGCAGAGACGCAGGGTAGATGACCAATCACACGTTATCAATCATTTAAGCATTAGTTTAGTGTCTGTACATCTTACTGGCTGATTTTCATGCTTTGTGACTAAATACATTGCCTAAAAAAATTATGCAGTTTTTGTTACCATATGATAAAACCATATGACCATATATTTTTAGATATATTTCAAAATGGACAAACAAAAAGTCCCTAGATACAAATATGGATTTTACATTTATATAGACAATTCAATTTTTTCCCCCACAGTGTATACATTTCTATACATTATATATATGTATGGGTATAATATATGTGGATGCATTGTAAATACAATATCTATAATAGATGATTTTTGTAATATTTTATATTGTAATATTTTTGCTGGAGGTTTTGGTGCTTGATTTATTTACCTGTAGGTCATGTGAGAGGAGGAGATACTGCACGTCTGCTACATGGACACACAGATGAATGTTTGACCATTCCTGCAGCAGAACACAGACTGGAGGAACGCAGGTCAGACAGGTCAAAAAACTGATTGAATTAAATTTATTACATCCTATTTCACTATTTTCCATCTTTTCCTTCAGATCTGTACATTTTGAGGGTGGCTCGGTATCTCTTCAGGCTCGATCTTTATGGAGGCTTGAAACATTACATGTTGCGTAGGTATTCCTCCAGTTGGTTAGTGTATGACAGTTAGACAAAAGTATATTTTTATTCCTTCTGTGCTGGTCAGATCACAGTAGTGAAGGGTTGTTTGCAGGTGGAGCGGCAGCCACACACACTGGGGTCAGCCTTTCCGTCTACGCCACCTTTCCACCGGCTTATACCTGGGACTGACTCAGGATCGGGGACTACAGCTGGTGCAGAGAGAAAGAGCTGATGTTAAATGTACTGCGTTCTGTCTCCGTGCATCAAAGGTTGGATAATATCAGCTATAAACACAACATAGCCAGATAAACCACATTTTTGATTATATTATATAGTCTGCTTCATAATTTTCTTGTCTACACTTTCTCTTAAAGTGTGATGTGGTAATACATTTTGATTATGATTAATGCAAACGTTATTCTTTCTGTATATTATAGGAAGAGAGCCAGGAGAGCTCACACTTTAAGAAGAGAGATGGCATGGGTGCCCCTGAGATCAAATACGGAGACTCTCTCTGCTTCATTCAGCACGTTGACACAGGGCTTTGGCTCACATATCAGACCATTGACTCCAAGAGACAGAAGGAAAGTGTGCCACAGAGACAGGTAAACTTGTGTAAATAAATAAAAAAGGTCTAATATCCTGCTAGATAAGAACACTTACAATACAGAGCACCAGAAATCATTGCCTTAATATGCTCATTTGATGCTCAAGAAACATTTCTTATGGCATTATCAGTAGTGAAAACATTGTGGAAACTGTAAAACAATTTTTTAGGATTCTTTGATGAATTTAAAGTTCATAAGAGCAGCATTTTGTCTGAAATAATGTTATTTTGTAATCAATTTTAAAATTACTTAATTTATAAATGTATTTGCTGTACATCCTTTCTGAATATATGAATTAATTTATTTAAATAATAATTAATAAAAAATAAAAATCTTACTGACCCCAAAATATTTGAAAGGAAGTGGACATTAGACAGTTCCAGTGAACTTAGGAACTGCAAGTTAATAATCCAAGTTAATAAGCCAAAGCACCTTCCTTTTTATTGGTTCCGTCTGATATGAATTTTGGTTCAAATAATTAAACGGAAGTGGTTCTCTCTCATAGGCTGTTTTGGAAGCAGAAGGTCACATGGATGATGGAATCACCCTCTCTCGCTCTCAGAGGGAGGAGTCACAAGCTGCTTGTTTAATTCGAAGCTCCGCGCTTCTCTTCTCAAAATTCATTAGGTAAATATAGAAAATAGTGGTAGCCCTAGCAGATGAAATAATATGTGCTTATCAGCTTTGCTTGAGCACATTTATGTTTTGTAATGATTTTTCTTCACTTCTAAAGGGGATTAGATGATGTCAGCCAAAAGGAAAACATCACGGATTTGGATCTTCCAATTAAGATGGTCCATCTGACCCTCCAGGATTTGCTTGGTTACTTTCAATGTCCTGAAATGGGGGAGGATCATGAGGTCAGACAGGGAGATATTAGAACACTGAAGAACAGACAAAATCTCTTCCAAGATGAGGTAATACCTGGGGCGAATGAGAAACTCATATATCTTACTACATACTGCAATAATATCTGAACTGTTTACTTTTTTATTCTGCTACATTGTGCTTTTCACAGGGTATAATCTCTCTGGTGCTGGACTGCATCGATCACTTGCATGTGTACAACAGTGCCACTCATTTTGCAGAGGCTGCTGGGAAAGAGGCAGGAGAGTCTTGGGAAATTATCTTGAACTCTTTTTATGAGCTGCTAGGTATAGGATGACTCATGTTTCAAGATTTATAATTCAGGTTTAGCTTTTATTAACAAATTTTATATTTTCCCTGTAGCTGCCCTAATCAGGGGTAATCGGAATAACTGTGCCCACTTTTCTGGTTCCTTGGACTGGTTGGTCAGCAGACTGGAGAGGCTGGAGGCTTCCTCTGGTATTTGTTTTGCAAAATTTGTGACTAGAATAATCTGATTTTAGAGTCTAGACATTGTTATAATGCTTCACCTTCTCATTTGTTTTAGGAATATTGGAAGTGTTACATTGTGTTTTAGTAGAAAGTCCTGAAGCTTTGAATGTTATTAAGGAAAGTCACATAAAATCTATCATCTCACTTCTGGACAAACATGGAAGGAACCATAAGGTAACATTTACAGTACCGGGGTCTGCATTTATTTGATCAAAAATACAGGAAAACTGTGTGAAATTATATTATAATTTAAAATAACTATAAATGTAACACATCTGTAATATATAAATATTTTTTTTAATTTAAATTTATTCCTGTGACAGCCATTACTTCAGTCTTCAGTGTCACATGATTCTTCAAAAGCATTCTAATATGATGTTTTGGTTCTCAAGAAACCTTATTATTATGATGTTGAAAACAGTTGTGCTACTTAATATTCTTTTGTGTAAACCGATAATTTTCTTTTTTATTTAGGATTTTTTGATGAACAGAAAGTACATAAGAATGCATGTATTTGAAATATTTATGTGTATTTATTTATTTATCACATCTGCAGATCTTGGATGTGTTGTGTTCACTCTGTGTGTGTCATGGCATGGCCGTCCGCTCTAATCAGCATCTGATTTGTGACACACTGCTGCCAGAAAGAGACATGCTGCTACAGACAAGACTGGTCAACCAAGTTTTCAGGTGATTTGTTATCAACTCCCACACCACAAAATAATAGTGAAGGGCACATTTAGAGGTAATAATTTGCACATTCTTTTAGTCTGTTATAATATAGAAATTGACCAACTATGAGTATAAATATATATATATATATATAAAAAAAAATCCTATAGAGCATTTTTATTTTATTTTTTTCTTCTGTTTAGTGTGCGTCCCAACATCTTCCTGTGTGCAAGAGATGACTGTGCCCAATACAAGAAGTGGTATTATGAGGTTGTAGTTGAAAAGGCAGAGCCTTTTGTGACAGCAGAGCCTACTCATCTGCGAGTGGGTTGGGCCAGCACTGAAGGGTACCGTCCCTCCCCCACAGGGGGTCACGGCTGGGGGTCAAACGGTGTAGGAGATGACCTCTGCTCTTATGGCTTTGATGGACTCCAGCTCTGGACAGGTGACGTGGAGACTAAGCACATGCACTACAGTTCAAATATTTGATTTTTTTTTTTTTAGATGTCCAGCAAGAATGTGTTAAATTGCTAAAAAATAAAAGTTCGTTTGAACTGTTTTGTAATGAAACATATTTCTTGAACACCAAATCAGCATAAAAGAATGACTTCTGAAGGATCATGTGACACTTAAGACTCCAGAAATGGTTGCTAAAAATTCAGCTTTGCCATCACAGGAATAAATACAATTTTACAAGATATAACAATTGAAAACAGTCATTATAATTGTAATAATATTTCACAATATTGCTGTTTTTGCTATATTTCTATCAAATAAATGTGAACTCCAAACAATATTGTTTATTCTTTCCTAGGAGGTGTAGGTCGGAGGGTCTCCTCACCCAGTCAGCACTTGCTAAGGGGGGATGATGTCATTAGTTGCTGTCTTGACCTTAGTGCAACTTGCATCTCCTTCCGGGTCAATGGACAGCCAGTTCAAGGCATGCTGGAGAACTTCAGTTTGGATGGGCTGCTGTTTCCAGTCGTCAGCTTCTCAGCTGGAGTGCAGTTAGTTACCATTAAATGGATTTTGATTATGTTGTGTTACTTGTAGGTTTGTTTGCTCATGATTCATCACACAATAAAAAAGTGGTCTAATTCCCCAATTCTACTTCATTTTGTTTTAAATTAACCTCGCCAAGTCAAAATTATGACCTATACATCCTAAACCAACTTAAATAGTGCACTATTTTTTTTCTTTTATTAGGATGCGTATGCTGTTTGGAGGTCGACAGGGGGAGTTTAGGTTTCTTCCTCCAGCTGGTTTCTCTCCATGCGCTGAAGCTCTCCTCCCCAAAACCTGCTGCAAGCTGGAACTGTTTCATAAACTCACACGAAATATCACTGAAAGCCAGCGTGACCTCTTAGGCCCTGTGGTACCTATAAGCCCAGTGACCTTTATCCCCATTCCAGTGGATTCCAGTGAGGTACTATTCAATTTTAAGTACGCTCTGATTATTTTAAATTTAGCATCAGTACATTTATTTCAAGCTACAATCGGTCTTGCATCAGCTTGTATGAGTGTCTGACATCCCTGCGCTCAACTCTGCATCTTGTCAGGTTGAATATCCTCCACAGCTGGAGCAGATCAGAGAAAGATTAGCAGAAAACCTCCATGAACTCTGGCTTATTGACAAAATAGAGCAGGGATGGACCTATGGACTTGTAAGTATCTGAGTAACACCTTTTAAGTAGCTCTATCTCATCCTGATGTATATTGAAAATACATCTCTTCACCTAGGTTAAAGATGAGAGCAGAAAAGTACACCCGTGTCTAGTTGAGTTTTCCAAACTTCCAGATCAGGAGCGAATTCATAACCTCCAGTCATCTGAGGATATCCTCAGGTATTCCATTGATTATAGTGCCTAATAAAGGATTAATTAGCTCTTTATTATTAATCTTGCTTCTTTTTGTGTTGTGGAGACTCTTCTGGCTTTTGGTGTCCATATTGGACTCTCTGATGAACATGCCGAGGAGAATGTGAAATATGTCCGCCTTTCAAATAAGTATATCAGAATAAAGTTCCTCACTAAGACACTGACATTTGCTCTAACATGAATGCAAAAGTGAAAAGTGTTGAATGTTAATTAATCCTGATTGCATCATCTGTCCAGGTATGAGTTATGGAATGGATATAAACCAGCCCCGGTGGATCAGTCCTGCGTTGTGCTAACAGCTGTACAGGAAGAGCTGGTGGACAAACTGGCTGAGAATGAACACAACATCTGGGCCAGGGAGCGTATCAGGCAGGGCTGGAGCTGTGGACCACAGCAGGTGGATATTAAAGTATTTTTATGAAAAAAACAAAACAAATGATATAAATATGATCTTAGGAATTCTTTATTATCGCTGGCATTGAAATGGCAAATTTGTCTACTTGAGACCATCAATATCACCATGAGGAAATTGCTTCTCAGTGTATATTTCTATGTTTTAGGATGTAATGTATAAGAGAAGTACTCAACTAGTGCCATTTTCCCTGTTGGATGAGAAGACCAAAGAGGCTGGTAGAGATGCCATGAGGGATGCACTGGGTACCCTTCTTGGGTTTGGATATACTGTGGAACCGCTGGAGCAAGAACATGGTGGGAGCATTATCATTTTACAGAGTTATGGAGCATAGTCTGGAGAATTACTATTTGGGCAGTTGGTTAAATTTCAAACTTACTAACAAAGATTACTTTTAGAACATAAAAATAATTTTATTCAGCAAGGACACATTAAATTGGTAAGTGACAATAAAGACTTTTACATTATAAAAAAAAGTAAGAAATGTTTCTTGAGAACCATATCAGCATATTAAAATTATTTCTGAAGGATTATGTGACCCTGAAGACTGGAGTAATACTTGCTCAAAATTAAAGCAATAATTTGCATTTAAAAAATATTAAAATAGAAAGCAGCCTCTCTACATTGTGAAAATATTTGACAGTGTTAAGCTTTTAATGTATTTTTGATCAATGCAAGCTAGGTGAGCAGAAGTGACTTATTTTAAAAATATTAAAAAACCTTACCAACCCCAAACTTTTGATGGTAGTGTATGTTAATCAGACATGAACACTGTTGTGTTTTCCCTCCCATAGCTTCAAGCAGCAATATTAAGTCTGTGACTGCAGAGAGATTCCGTATTTTCCGTCTGGAGCAGCTCTTTGCAGTGCATGATGGAAAATGGTACTTTGAGTTTGAGGCCATAACCGATGGTGAGATGAGAGTGGGTTGGGCACGACCTGGGTGTAAACCTGATGTGGATCTTGGGTCAGACAATCAGGCCTTCGTGTTTGATGGTTCTAAGGTATTTCAGTAATAATTTATTATGTCAAAGCAAATTGTACTGTGATCATACACATGTTTTGACTCTGAGTTGCCTTTAGGAACAGTGTAGGTTCATAAAATAAAATAGATGACAGATTATATATATACTTTTTTTTTTTTTTTTTTGCATATCTTGCTTTAGGGACAGTGGTGGCATGGTGGGGCAGAGCGATTGGGAGGCACCTGGAAGAGGGGAGATGTAATTAGCTGTTTGTTGGACCTGACTACATGCTCTATGATGGTTTCACTTAATGGAGAGCTACTGCTAAACAGTCGTGGTTCTGAAGTGGCTGTAAAAGACTTCAATAAATCTGATGGTGTGTACTCTTTGATCATTTCCCATTCTGTTTTTACACAAATTTATCATATATATATATATATATATATATATTATATATATATATATATATATATAGGTATACTTATATACTTTTCTGCTTTGTGTAACATACATTTCTCACTGTTTTCTCTTTGATGAATTCTAGGTTTTCTGCCTGTCTGTGGCATAGGGATCAACCAGGTGGGTCGTTTAAATTTGGGTCGTCAGGTTGACTCACTAAAATACTATAGTGTTTGTGGCCTACAAGAAGGATACCAGCCCTTTGGTTTGAACATGAGCAAAGACATACCACTATGGATGAGCTGGAGAGAGCCTTTGTTCATTCCTATATCCAGTGACCATCCTAACATACAGGTTAGTTCATTTACATCAAGTGTGGGTGATGCATTTGTAGATAAATAACATTTAATTTAATTTAATTTAATTTAATTTAATTTAATTTAATTTAATTTAATTTAATTTAATTTAATTTAATTTAATTTAATTTATATGTCATCTATTTAAAGCAAGACCACATTGTTGCTAAACATCTTAGATTCTATTATTTTAAATCAACATTTAAAATAATGTTGAATGCAATGTTCTATAATGTTTACATTTCTTCCCAGGTGATTCGTGTTGATGGAACAGTTGACAACACTCCATGTCTGAAAGTAACACAGAAGTTTTTTGGGCAGCAGGAAAGGGGCACAAGCGATGTTGGATTTTACCGTCTGAGCATGCCAATAGAGTGTGCACAGGTTTTCTCCAGCCCCGGTGAGTCCACTGTGCCCCCCAGCAGCAGTATGGTGTGCCACCTCAGAGATCCAGAGGAGGGAGAAGCAGATTCTGACTTTGAGGTACTGATGAAAGCTCACAGATACGCAGGATCCAGAGATGAACTCAATAATCACAAAGACCACAGTCAGGAAAAGCCATCTAGACTCAAACAGCGGTGAGTTCAGTTCACACTTCTTGTTCACACCAACACCAAGCACAATTGGACTAACATTAGTTACTGTTGACTGAAACTGTCTTTATTACATACCTTTATCAACTGGTGGCTGTAGGTTTCTGCTGAAGAAGAAACCAGAGTTAAACACCAGCCACTCATCAGCACGTTTGTTGGAGGAAGTGATGGCCATCGAGAAACATGAAAACAACCGCCTTGTTCATTGCACTACGGTAGTCAATAATCCTTTTCTTATTCATCCATTTGTTACTGGATCACTTACAGTAATGGGACCTTTGAAACAAGTAGTTTTGGTTTAACTGGGATTAACATAATCTTCTGTTTTTCTCACTACAGTATTATTACTCTGTGAGAATCCCCTACAGTCAGGAGCCTTCTTATGTTTGGGTTGGGTGGGTAACCTCCAAGTTCCACCATCATGATGTGACCTTTGACCTTGACAGTATTTGCACTGTCACAGTCACTCTTGGGGATGAATGGGGCAAAGTTCATGAGAGGTAAGAATCATAGGGCCTTTAAGAGATGCTGGATGTTTAAACAAACAAACAAAAAAAAGCTATGTTTTTTAGTAATTGTGTTATGATGTCTGAAAATACATAATAATTATTTTACATTGTGTGTGTTTCAGTGTTGTTATTGTGAAATAAAACTAATACATACTATAATAGTATATTAATTAATAATAATACTAGTGTGTGTTTATTCATGTGTTAGTGTCAAGCGTAGCAGCTGTTACATGGTGTGTGCAGCAGAGGGCAGTAGTTTGTCCCATAGCCGCAACAGCAGTGGCCTGGAGATTGGATGTCTGGTTGACACTACAACAGGACTCCTGACATTCACCACTAATGGCAAAGAACTTGCAACATGCTACCAGGTGAACATCAGTTAGCAGTGTTAACATTCCCATTCAAACATTTAGCTTTGCATATCATATAATTTATGCATTACTGTTTGATTATGATCTTGCTGTCCCATAAAATAACCTTTGCTTATATTTTGAAAAATACTATAATTTCAAGCATGCCTTGACTATGTAGTTGTGATTTTAGTGATGCACAAAAATCAAAGCACTTTCTAGACACTTAAATTTACATACATTCTCCTTATTTAGTCTGCTATTTTAGTTTGAACTCATCGATGTCTCTCCATTTGTAGGTGGAACCTGGAACCAAGCTCTTCCCTGCTGTTTTTGCTAAAGCCACAAGTTCTAATGTCTTCCAGTTTGAGTTGGGACGTATCAAGGTAAACCAGTTCATGAGTTCTGTTCTTCATGGCCAGAAATCATTCCAGCCTGTGGAAGACCAAATAAGTGCATCTTTCAGCCCACTGGGCATCCTTGCAAGCTTGCAAATAATATATTTTGTCTCCTTTGGCGTTAATAAATAAAATATTGAATGCAGTATCAGTCTACTTGAAATGGGTTGGAACACATCCATTTCTGGCTTGGATCAGAACAAGAGTACAGATTATATTATATGTCCTTAAGTAACTTTACGTAACGTAACTGTATTATTACCTTTACATAAACACAGTTATAAGCTTCTACAAAAAAGAAGCTTACAACATTTCTGCACATAAGAAAGAAAACATCAAATGACCTTATTTCTATATCGTTTTCCCTATAATATGTGCTGCAGGTTATGGATTTGTATTTTTCCTATAGAATGTGATGCCACTATCAGCGGGAGTTTTTCGGAGTGAAAGAAGAAATGCAAAACCTCAGTGTCCTCCTAGATTGTGTGTTCAACACCTAACGCTAATGCGGTGGACCCGAGTACCTGACCACACTCAGCCTGTGGATGTGACCCGTCTGGAGGAGAGATATGGCTGGAGAGCTCGCTGTACTCAGATCCATCAGATCATGACCCTGCATATACCTGAGGAGAACAGGTCAGAGGTCATGTTGACATGTTGCCATTTTTATCTATGGAGCTAGAAAAATAACAACAAAAAACTTTGACATATAAATTTAATAACATTGTGGCATATTTTTATAGCTCAGAATGTAATTTTTAATCTAAATATTTAAAACGAATTTTCCAATAAAAAACTTGCTGTTTAAAAATACAAAACATTAAAATTATACAGTAATATTTTTATAATTTAAATAAAATTTGTACGTCTATAAAACATTTCACACACTTTTCAGCATTTTTGGTATTTTTATCTATGGAGCTAGAATTTTTTTTTTTTTTTTAAATGTGACAATTAACAAAATAAATTTTTTTTGGGTGGTGCATGTTTTTAATTTGAATTTGGTACATTTAAATTTTAAACATGACATTATCAAATGTGTTGTATTTAATATACTTTTAATACATTTCTGAATTAATTTTTGTTGTCTGAATATTTAAAATCATTCCCCACCCCCCAAAAACTACTGTTTAAAAATACAAATCTATAAAAAAAAAATGTGTTTAATGAAAAAACAAAAACAACAACAAATTCTAATACATTTTTTTTTTTATTTCCGTGATTACCCTCTTTTCCCTCTTTCAGGTGTGTTGACATTCTGGAACTGTCCGAACTGCGTGATCTCCTAAAGTTCCATGACCACACCCTTCACCTCTACTCAGCCCTTTCAGCTCATGGAAACACACATGTAAGCCATGCCCTTTGCAGCCATGTGGACCAATCACAACTCTTGTTCGCCTTGCAGTGTTCTAGAATGCCAGGTCACCTGCGGACAAGTTACTACAACCTCCTCATCAACACCCACCTCGGTGCCCACGCCAGTGCCAGACAGGCCATGACCCACGAATACATTGTGCCTATGATGGATGCCACGCAGTCTGTTACACTCTACAAAAACAATAGTAAGGTGCAGAGATTCCCAGGAAGTGACTTCAGCACTTCCTTATGGCCCAGAATGCATTTTACTTCACCTTGCTTCATCAGAGCTTATAAAATAGACATGATGGATAGAGATGAGGGCGGGGCTTTGGTGAGTAACTTGCGCCAAAACAGCCCAGAGTTCCCATTGGATGTATTAAAGGATGTTGTCATAACAATGCTGAAGGAGGCAGTGGCAGCAGTAGGGCAGGGTGTGAGGGATCCTGCAGGGGGAAGCATAGAGCTCCTTATGGTTCCTCTGCTCAGTTTACTTCACACTCTCCTGCTGATGGGTGTGTATCAGGGGACAGATCTGGAGGCAGTGTTTAGTCTCATCCTGCCAGCCAGTTACATGAGAGGAACATGTAAAACAGAAGAGATGGATGAACTGGAAGAAAGTGATGGAGAAAGAGAGGAAAAGGAGGGTAGAGATTGGGAGGATAATGTCCCTCAGCAAAATCTTCTTCAGATGAAGCTTCCAGAAGCTGTCAAATTACAGGTTGGCACAGTTCATTTAAAGGCATAGGTCACCCCAAAATTAAGATTTTCTCATTTATCTACTCATCCTTATGCCATTCAACACTGTTGCCCCTTTTTGACCTGATTCTCTCTATTATAATGTCACCCAATTTCTCATTTCTCACTATCAGGTGTGCTATCTTTTGAAGTACCTGTGTGACTGCCAGCTACGTCATAGAGTAGAAGCCGTGATGTCGTTCTCAGGTGACTTCGTAGGTCGTCTTCAAGACAACCAGCGCTTTCGATACAATGAAGTTATGGATGCGCTCAACATGTCTGCTGCCCTCACGGCACGAAAAACTAAAGAGTTCCGTTCCCCGCCTCAGGAACAGGTCAGAGGTCATAGATTAACTGGATTGGACTGTGTATTTCTGTCATTATTTACTCGCCTCATTCCAAACCTGTGTGACAGGGGTGTCCAGTCCTGCTTCTGGAGGACACACATCCCGCAGAGTTTAGCTCCAACACACTTGCCTAGAAGTTATTAATGAATCTGCAGACTTTGATTAGCTGATTCAGGTATGCCTAATTAGGGGTGGAGCTAAACTCTGCAGGACAGTGCTGTATGACATTCTTTCTTCTATGGAATGCAAAAGGGGATATTTTGGAAAAATATGAAATTCAGTAGGGTTTAGTGTTGTTTTAGAACCACTGAAACCATTGTACATTTTAATTTCATGCAGATTGAACTTTTCCCTAATGAGCTGTGTCCTTATTTTTTCTCTGTCCAGATAAACATGATGTTGAGCTTCCGGGGAGAGTGTCAAGAATGTCCATGTCCAGAGGACATCCAAGATTTGATGTGGGAATTCCATCAGGATCTAATGAGCCACTGTGGTAGGCAGCCAATTAGGACAACAAATGCTATATTTGGATTTCCATTAACTGGCCTCATGACCTCTTGTATGCATTTATTCACATTTTTTTTACTTTGTTTAATACAGGAATTGAGATAGACAGTGATTCAGAGAATGAGGACGAGGACAACCAATCAGTCAGGAACCACCTCCAAAGCCTAGTGCATAAAATAATTCATTTAAAGAGGAGAATGTCTGGCCTGTCTCAAGAGATTGTGAACAAACCTGGTAGGAAACACTACCAGTCACGTTTGGCTCTCGAAAATGATCTTTTTCATTATTTTGGGATCACATTGTACAGGTTCTTTCAATTACACACCAGATGAGTGAAGTTAAAACAGACCTCTCTCTTTCTAGTCTCACTACAGCAGCTGATATCAGAGACCATGCTGCACTGGGCCCAGGAGGGGACGATAGAAGACCCAGCTCTGGTGCGTGCTGTTTTCAGCCTGCTGCATCAACAGTATGCTGGGCTGGGAGGCCAGATGTCTGCACCACTACAGAAGGCTTACTGCATCAGCCAGACATCTGTGGAAGACACTCTTAATCTACAGTGGGCTCTAGCACGCATTCGTTCATTGCTCACAGCCAGGATGGGCAAAGAAGAGGAGGAACTCATGATCAGAGGACTAGGGTAAGATAAGACGACTGGGTTTGTTATGTAATACTATATAATTACTTATTCTATATTGCACAGTATACACTTTGTACTGTGTACTATGCATTTTTTTTAAATAGTAAGTGAAACATAATGTAGCGTCAACCATTTCAAACAATATTATGCTTTATCACATGACCTTAACAAGTAGCATGTGAGTAGCATCAGTCTTTGAAATTAATTTGGTTATTTTACTTTTTTTTTATATTAAATTTTTGTGCAAAAATGTGCTTATTTTGAATCAAGATAGAGATGTTAAAATTGCAGTTAACTGAAAACCCAAAGAAATGAAGATATTTACATGTAAGTTGATCATTTTAATTTAGGTAATATAATGTTAATATACAGGTCCTTCTCAAAAAATTAGCATATTGTGAAAAAGTTCATTATTTTCCATAATGTAATGATAAAAATTAAACTTTCATATATTTTAGATTCATTGCACACCAACTGAAATATTTCAGGTCTTTTATTGTTTTAATACTGATGATTTTGGCATACAGCTCATGAAAACCCAAAATTCCTATCTCAAAAAATTAGCATATTTCATCCGACCAATAAAATAAAATGGTTTTTAATACAAAAAAAGTCAACCTTCAAATAATTATGTTCAGTTATGCACTCAATACTTGGTCGGGAATCCTTTTGCAGAAATGACTGCTTCAATGCGGCGTGGCATGGAGGCAATCAGCCTGTGGCACTGCTGAGGTGTTATGGAGGCCCAGGATGCTTCGATAGCGGCCTTAAGCTCATCCAGAGTGTTGGGTCTTGCGTCTCTCAACTTTCTCTTCACAATATCCCACAGATTCTCTATGGGGGTCAGGTCAGGAGGGTTGGCAGGCCAATTGAGCACAGTAATACCATGGTCAGTAAACCTTTACCAGTGGTTTTGGCACTGTGAGCAGGTGCCAGGTCGTGCTGAAAAACGAAATCCTTCATCTCCATAAAGCTTTTCAGCAGATTGAAGCATGAAGTGCTCCAAAATCTCCTGATAGCTAGCTGCATTGACCCTGGCCTTGATAAAACACAGTGGACCAACACCAGCAGCTGACATGGCACCCCAGACCATCACTGACTGTGGGTACTTGACACTGGACTTCAGGCATTTTGGCATTTCCTTCTCCCCAGTCTTCCTCCAGACTCTGGCACCTTGATTTCCGAATGACATGCAAAATTTGCTTTCATCCGAAAAAAAAGTACTTTGGACCACTGAGCAACAGTCCAGTGCTGCTTCTCTGTAGCCCAGGTCAGCGCGCTTCTGCCGCTGTTTCTGGTTCAAAAGCACACGCCTGTGCACGGTGGCTCTGGATGTTTCTACTCCAGACTCAGTCCACTGCTTCCCGCAGGTCCTCCAAGGTCTGGAATCGGTCCTTCTCCACAATCTTCGTCAGGGTCCGGTCACCTCTTCTCGTTGTGCAGTGTTTTTTGCCACACTTTTTCCTTCCCACAGACTTCCCACTGAGGTGCCTTGATACAGCACTCTGGGAACAGCCTATTCGTTCAGAAATTTCTTTCTGTGTCTTACCCTCTATCGCTTGAGGGTGTCAATGATGGCCTTCTGGGTTAACCTCTTATGCCCCATGATTGCGGTTTTTGAGTAATGAACCAGGCTGGGAGTTTTTAAAAGCCTCAGGAATCTTTTGCAGGTGTTTAGAGTTTAATTAGTTTGATTCAGATGATTAGGTTAATAGCTCGTTTAGAGAACCTTTTCATGATATGCTAATTTTTTGAGATAGGAATTTTGGGTTTTCATGAGCTGTATGCCAAAATCATCAGTATTAAAACAATAAAAGACCTGAAATATTTCAGTTGGTGTGCAATGAATCTAAAATATATGAAAGTTTAATTTTTATCATTACATTATGGAAAATAATGAACTTTTTCACAATATGCTAATTTTTTGAGAAGGACCTGTATGCATTTTAAAAGATAGAAAAAAATGAACATACACTAATGTTCAGAAGGTTTTCATCCTGAAAACAAAAAAACAAAACATCACAGTTTCCACAAAAGTTGAAAAAATGTTGAGCATTGAAGGATTTCTGAAGGATCGTGCGACATAAAGACTGGAATAATTAAGTTTTACAAGCACAGAATTAAAATATATCTGGAAATATATTAAAATATGAATTTTAAATGTTATCATTTTATTTTACATTTTATTCCATAATATTACTGTTTTTACTGAGGGGACCTCTTTCAAAAACCTTTCTTTTTCTTTTACTAACCTCAAACTTTTGAACACTAGTGTATTTTGTATGATTTTTATTATTATTTTAATGATTAAGTATAAATTCATCATAAAGTGACATTTCTTATCTAAACAGAGGCACTGACTTGAGTACCAATAAAACATCTTAGCCAATAAAATGACTTATTTTTACACATCCCATCATATCCTATTATTTTCACTTATTAAATGATCCAATAATATTTCTGATGGACTACTATGTCCAAGTAAGTTTTATTCCCAATCTAAGACCTTTGTTTTCCCTTGTGTAGTGACATTATGAACAATAAAGTTTTCTATCAGCATCCTAATCTGATGAGAGCTCTGGGGATGCATGAGACCGTCATGGAAGTTATGGTGAATGTCCTTGGTGCTAGAGAATCTAAGGTAATCATAATAACATCAAGTACTTGCAGTGATTATCAGCTTCTGCGTTCATTATGAGTGTAAAATGTCAACTACATAATTGAACCGCTGAAATTAGAACTCAATCATTGCATTAAGTGCAGTGTTCTGATTTATTCACTCCCATGAGGTGCTCTGTTAACTCTTATCCTCTGGCCTCATTAAGAAATCATGTTTCCTAAGATGGTTGCGCACTGCTGTCGTTTCCTTTGTTATTTCTGTCGAATCAGTCGGCATAATCAGAGGGCCATGTTTGATCATCTCAGCTACCTGCTGGACAACAGTAATGTTGGACTTGGTATGTTTATTCTAATACTGATATGGTTAAACCTCAACCTGAACATTTCTAAGGAAGTAGGCAAAAGCAAATGTGATTTTTTTTTTTTTATCAGCTTCTCCCTCAATGAGAGGATCAACTCCTCTGGATGTGGCGGCTGCTTCAGTCATGGACAACAACGAACTGGCGCTTGCTCTTACAGAGGGAGATCTGGAGAAAGTAAGTCTCACTGACTGATTCTTTCATCTCTCTTCTACATTGCTTCTGACTTTTGGTGATATTGAACTGTATGTACTGGTTTTTCATTTGTACAGGTGGTGCAGTATTTGGGAGGCTGTGGTTTGCGTAGTTGTGCTCTGCTGGTCTCCAAAGGATACCCAGATATTGGTTGGAATCCTGTAGAGGGAGAACGTTACTTGGACTTCCTGCGTTTTGCAGTATTTTGCAATGGTAATGAGCCGTTCCTGAATCCAGACCTAGTGAAACCTAATTAAATTAATTGATTAGTTATTCTCCTCATACAGGTGAGAGTGTTGAGGAGAACGCCTATGTGGTAGTGAGGCTTCTGATTCGTCGACCTGAATGCTTTGGCCCCGCCCTTCGAGGCGAGGGGGGAAATGGTCTTTTAGCAACTATTGAGGAAGCCATCAGAATTTCCCACCTGCAGGATGGAACCAGTGCAGCCAGTGCGCACAGTTCCAACCGGACGCTGTGAGTGTTACGTTTCGAATTTTATCCTGTCTTATTCATTCTCGCTCATGCCCATGTCTCATTCTGACCTGCATTTCTAGTGACACGCTTGATGATGAAGATGATGATGTCATTCACATGGGACATGCCATAATGACTTTCTACTCTGCTCTCATTGATCTGTTGGGTCGTTGCGCACCTGAGACGCATGTGAGTGTTTCAGGAAACCCACTGGGAAAGCTAGATAAGAGCCTCGTAATGTGCTTGAAGGATTTAGTTGGAAAGGGCTTATTGGTTTTATCTACTTTTTAAGGCAAAGTCAGTTTTCATTAAAGGTTTGAAAGGTTCTTCAAGGTTTGCTAATGGGTCTCTGTTGTGTGTGTATATAACCTGCAGCTCATAGAAGCGGGGAAAGGTGAGGCCATTCGGATCAGGGCAATCTTGAGGTCTCTCGTTCCCAGAGTGGATCTGGAGGGAATCATCAATATTCCTTTTAGTTTACCACTTGTAAACACAGGTGTGTATGAGTGTGTGCGTTTGTTGACTTGTGATATACATTCATGACGTAAAAAGAATTTTCCTGACTATTGATTTATCTTTCGAAATGTATTTGATCGTTAAAAACTGAAATCAGTGTAATGAGAGGGAGTCTGAGCTCAGTTTTTAAATAAACTAAGTAAATTTAGTTTGGAGCTGCTGGCAAAGATGTGTAGTAGGGTATGTCTAAAAGTGATTAATTGGTGGTTGAAAATATTTTGTGCTTGTTATACTCAGATGATCTAGTGGTGGAGCCTGACATGTCTCAGATATTTTGTCCGGATCACAAAGCAGCCATGGTGCTGTTTTTGGACCGGTTTATGGAGTTCAGGACCAGCAGTTTTTGCTGCGTCTACTGGAGAATGGTTTCCTGCTGGACCTGCAAGCGGCTGTTAACATGGATGCTGTAAGTGGGCAGATGTTATATGTAGGAAAAGTTCACCCAAATTTGAATATTGTCATTATGTCATTTCAAACCATTATGACCTTTTTTGACCCATGTGACCTTTTCTTCTGTGAAACACAGAAGGAATTTTAGCTGAATTTCTGTGGTGCCTTTTTCCACAGTGTGCAAATAAATAGGGATGGAGTTCTTGAGCTCCGAAAATGTCATAAAATATCAAAGCAGTTGAACTCATGCACTATATTCCACGTCTTTTGAAGTCAGCAGTTGTTTTGTGCGAGGAATAAATCTGAAATTTAAGTCTTTTATTTACTGAAAATCTTGAGTTTGTGGAGTCTGAACCCCCTAAAGGGTTTGAATCCTGCAGTGGACGCCAAAATAAAGGTTATGGGGGTCTTACAGGCTTGCAGTTTTAATTTGACATATTCCAACACTGTTCTCTGTTCTAAATGTTTCATCACCTCTGTCTGTCTGTGAAAATATCATTTCAACCGCCCCTAAAACAGGCCACACTGTTGATGTATGGCTCCTGTAGTTGCAAAACTGAAGAGATTACCAAAACACAGAAGTCACTTTACCAAAAATAAATTAAATAAGAAATGAATATTTTTATTTAGCAAGGATGCATTAAACTGACCAAAATTTACAGTATAGGCATTTATAATGTTAAAAAAATATATTTTTCCATTCATCAGTGAATCCTGAAAAATTTATCACGATTCCATAAGAATATTAAGCAGCACAACTGTTTTCAACATTGATGATAATAAATGTCTCTTGAGCACCAAATTGGAATATTAGAATGATTTCTGAATGATCATGCGACACTGAAGACTGGTAATGGCTGCTGAAGAATCAGCTTTGTATGTATAGATATGTTTTCCCTCTTTGCAGACGGGGTTAGGTGGAACAGATATGGCACTGGCCCTTAATCGATACATATGTGTGGCTGTGCTGCCATTGCTGAGTAAGTATTCCTCTCTGCTGTGTGACTCCTCTTCACTGCGGACTGGGCTGGTGGATGAGCTCCTGCAGGGTGTCTACAGCCTCTCTAAAGCCAGCGGACTGACTAAGGCCCAGAGAGATGCTATCCAGGACTGTCTGCTGGCAGTGTGCGGGTGAGGATGTTCGCTTTTTTAGCTTTTTTTAGATTGATTTTATTATAGAGTAAAAGCCATGAATGGCACGGTTACAATAGTGAATGCTTTAAAATACTTCTGCAAATAATAGACCATTAAAGTGGAAGTCATTGTATCTTTATCTGCCTGTTCTTGCTCTTTTAGAACTGATGAATATATTAAGAACAGATAATAAGAAGCAAATCCATATTGTATAGGTTTTTTTTTATTTATAACCCGGTATCATTTATTTATAACAATTTTGTTTCCCACAGAAAACTGAATCCCTCCATGTTGCAGTCCCTGCTGCAGAATCTTGTGTTTGACGTTCCTCAACTATCAGAAAACTCCAAGATGCCACTCAAGGTCTAAAGAAAAAACATTAAATTTATAAAATATAAAATTATTTTTCCTAAAGCAATTCTGCTTATCACTGTGGTCACTTCTTCCAGCTGTTGACCAATCATTTTGAGCAGAGCTGGAAGTACTACTGTAGGAATGATGGATGGGGTGGCTTTGGCTCTGCTTCAGAGGAAGAACTTCGTCTGACCAGAAAGCTGTTTTGGGGGATATTCAGTGCTCTTGCCAAAAAAGTGAGAAAAGACAGAAAATCTCCATTTCAAACCAAGTGACCACACAATTCATTTCTCCAAAAGAGTGTTTAATTATTTTAAGAAACTGGATATTTTTTTAGGATAGGGTGTCTGTTCTTTTTTATGCATCAAACTGTTCGAATTTTATGTTGAATTGCACAATCAAAATGTTTGCTTTTCAATCTCGTCTACAGTATTATGATCCAGACCTATTCAAACTGGCCCTGGGTTGTCTCAGTGCAGTTGCCGGGGCAATTCCTCCTGACCACCTTGACCCGAGCTGCACAGGAGGACGAGAGAGACACTCGACAATGGATTCAGAGAGACGGTTTTGTCCTCGACCCCTGGACACCTCAAAGTAAGACTTCTATAGACTTCAAGGTCCTTAACACATCCTAAACCAGCTGAAACAGACCCACTTGAGCTGGATTTAATGGACCTTTTGCACTGAGATCTTCTGAGAACCTCTGAGATCAGCACTAATCTCAGACATTCACTTCATCATCTTCTGAAAAGTGAAGCGTGAATGGCTGTTTATTGGTTATACAAATTCACTTCATCTGTTTCTGAAAAGTGTAGTGTGAATGACTGTTTATTCAATATGTGGTAAATAATAATCCAGTTTTTTCATGCATTTATAGTGTGACAATCCCAGAGATGCTTGAGTTTGTGGTGAACAAATACGCTGAACATACACATGAGAAATGGTCCCTGGAAAAGGTAAGAAGTTTCATATTAAAGGTGTTTTCTTGAGAATATAGTGGAAACTTTGGGAATTCTGTAGCTTTAAAGCTATTTGTGTTTGATCATTCTTTTCTAGTTTGCTAACGGTTGGGTTTATGGAGAACAGTTTTCTGAGAGTGCTAAAGTTCATCCACTCCTAAAACCTTACAGAGCTCTATCTGAGAAGGTAGCAGACTCTCCTCATACACAAAACATGCAGACACATTACAAATAACAACATCAGATATTCAGAATTTTTAAGAGAAATCAGAAAAAAAGCAACATGCAGTTTATCATGTAGTTCACTGTCAAACAATGAGGTTGCTCTGTATTTTAGGATAAAGAAGTTTATCGGGGGGTCATTAAAGAGACAGTGAAATGCATGCTGGTTTTAGGATGGACTATTGAGAGGACCAATGATGGGGAGTCACAAGGCTTTCACCACCCAGCTCGGAGGATTTCACAGTCTGGCAAGGTAATGAAGAATGTGTGCTTTCTCTGTGTATTTCTGTCCATTATTACTTAATTTTAAGTAATAATGGACATCGCCCCCCCCCCCCCCCAATGAGATCCATAATGAGACTGTATCAGTGCTTTAATTTGCTAAAAATACATTTTATTTGAAGAAGACATGATGAAGCATATGCATTTAAATAGTGCTGGTCCATGCTTGGAGCATTAGAAAATATTAAATATGTCCATAGATGCTTAAACATTCTTCCAAAATCCTCCCTGGAAATCTTGTTTTAATCTTGATTCAACAACATTTAGTAATGTTGCTTCAGCTTTTTCTGAACCATAAAAACAATATTAATTATAAAATGGAATTAAATATTAAAATTGTGGGTAGTATTATTAATAAAACAGCATTGATATTAAATCATGTTCTTAATTGATTTTTTTTTTTTTAATTGTTTTCCGTAATGGTAACATTATTATCTCTATTAACATTTCTTAAAATATGTTTTAGCATTTCAGCAGACCAACAATGTGTTGTTTTTGTTATCCACTTTGACCACTGTGCATCAAGGCAAATTATTTCTGCATAAATTGTACTGACAGCTGTTTTGTATTGCACATGGCACGAAGCGATTGGGATTCAGAATAGACTTTCTGTGCTCGCCAAGACTGGATTAACAGCTCTTAGGCTTTTAAAAGACATTGCTTTTTCAGAGAACATGGGATGCATTCAAAACAGACTGCGCTTCGGTTTGACAAATGCTTGATATCAAACCAGATAAAAGCATTGTGTTTCTTTGGCAAACATAAATTGTGTTTTGTCTTTTAATAGCTGTCTTTTGAAGGAGCTTCCACATTCAGTCCAAAGCCTGTGGATACCAGCAGTGTCACTCTGACTTGGGATCAGCATGTAAGAAGCTTCAATTAATTCCATATAATATAAACCAATCCGACAGGGACCAAAGAGAAGAGTACACCATTAACAATTGGTTACTGGTTTTATTTGAGTAACTTTTATAGAATAGCTTTTTGAAAGTTTTCAAATCCAATTTGGCCAAATAACAGAACATATTTTAGAAGTCATTTTAGAAATTGCCTCATATACTGTCTATATACCACCAGCCAGCTTTGTACATTAACAGGATTAAAAATAACTGCACTTTCAATCTGGTATTGGGCCATGGCAGAGCAGTTGGCTGAGAATTATCATCACATCTGGGCAGCCAGGAAACTGCAGGAACTGGAGAGTAAAGGTGTGTGTTACAGATGGGTCGCTGTGAGAAATGATCCAGTGAATTAAATTAGGGTTCCTACAGCCACCTGCGTATTACAGTGAAACAAAACACTTTGAAATAGGAATACTGGGTGGGTGTAAGGTGTGTGTGGAAGAGTTGTGGATGTTTCTTTTTACACGTTTGTATATATACACTACCATTCCGAAATTTGGAATAATAATTTTTTAAAAGAAATATACAGAAATTAAATTGAATCGACAGGAAAGACATTTATAATGTTACAAACGATTTCTATTTCAAATAAATGCTGTTCTGTAAATCTTTCTATTCATCAAATAATGTACCACAAATGTTTTCACCTCTGACAATAATAAGAAAGGTTTATTGAGCTGCAAATCAGCAATGATTATTGAAGGTTTAAGTTCAGCTTTGCCATTACAGGAATAAATTACTTTTAAAACCGTATTAAAACAGAAAAACAGTTATTATATGTTGTAACAATATTTCACAAAACTATTGCTTTTACTATATTTTGATGAAATTGATGCAATAAAACCATACAAGTCTTTACATTAAGAAATCATACAGACCACAAACTCTTGGGTAGTGTAGTGTGCTACAGTGGTATAGGCAATGAAAGATATTTACTGTAAGCAATTCTTAACCTTTTATATTGCTGTTTGCACTCATATTTTTCAATGTTTTTTATAAACTAATAATGTTGCAAAATAATCACCAGTGGCACCCTGAAGTGTTTTTCTCTAGTGCTATAATAACCGGCTGTACACTATCCTGCTTATTACAAAATATCAAATAAATTTAATGAAAAAATATTACAGTCAACTATTGAAGAGAGCTGTGCAATATGCACTAACTACTAAGGCAAAAAACTAAGTGAAGGAATTAATTTAATAACTGTCACCAGTTTACTTAATTATAATGCATTGCTTATATATAACTCCTTTAACAATGGAAATTGCATCAAAGCCAAATTGGACCAGAATCATTTGAGCTGTTAATATTGATGCTGTTTTTGTCCAGGAGGGGGCAGTCACCCTCTGCTTGTACCGTATGATGCTCTGAGCGTTAAAGACAAGAGTCGAGTCAGAGACAAAGCTCAAGATGTTCTCAAGTTCTTCCACATCAATGGGTACTCAGTGAGAAGGTGAGGATGCTTTCCTGCTACTGGATACTAGAATGAGCATCATGCCTTTGAAGTGCCCATTTCATTTTCACCGACTGGATTTTCACTGCACAGGAACAGAAAGGTGGCAGATGCTGATTCCCCAGCGATTGTGAGCCGCTTCGCTTATGGCCTGCTACAGCAAGCCCTCTGTCTCACTGAGCAAGCCCACGAGCAGTTACTAGAGCTGGGTTAGACACACACACACACATTCCCCTGTTCTTCCACTCCACTTCTCTCCAATTATTTATTTGCACATCTGTCTTTTTATATAACTGCCCTGTAATTTCAAGGCCTCACTAAGCTGAAAGGGGCGTTAAAAAGAAAGTTTACACAAAATTCTGTTATCAGTCGTCCTCATACCTTTTCCAAATCATAATGCAAAAAAGTTACTATAGCTCATTTTTATATAATCAAATGGGATGTAGACAGATGCTGTCAAGCTCAAAAAAAAAAAAAAAAATGTGTTGAAGCCATATAATAAATATCAAATTACTAGCTCTCATATTAAATTTGCTTTAAAAACATTCATAGAGCCAATGTTGATATTCAAATATGAATGTTATGTTCAATATGTAGACATGTGAATTAGTCATTTTTAACTACATATTTTAAAAATAGTTTTTGCCAAGTAGATTTTAAGATGTTTAGTGAATAATTTTTTTTATTTTTTTTTTGGGCAAACTATTCATTTAAATGTCAACTCATTTGTCTGATGCATGTGAAAACCTTGCATTGAAATCTGCTAATCAAGTTTAAATGTATTTTGTTTTGTGTTTTGCAGAGGTTGCTCAGGCTCGAGGGCAGATTAGCAGGGCTGAGAAAATTCCCCATGAACAACAAATTCATTTCTTTATGAAGGTCAGTTATCTTTACTGCAGGTCTGACATTTGGAGCAGAACTTTACACTGAAATCTATGAGAATTCATCACAGCATAGCAGCTAACTGAGTCAGGATGACAGACCTATTTTAATAACTGCCTGATTTGATCTTCAAAGAATTATCCCGATGAAATGGAATTTTTGGATACTTTTTTAAGACACTGCAAATGTGTATTTTGTGTATTGGGATTGTTTACTGTATCTTAAGTGGCAACCAAGAGAATGTCTCAGCTTGTTCAAAGTTTTTGTAATTGAACCACAGTGGTCATGGTAAATTTGTGTAGTTGCAGATAATTAGCTTTGTATTGTTTGTACAAACGGACATCTCTGTGGGTCATGTCATTGCTGATCCCATAATTGATTAGACGTCATGTTTTGCTGTCCATCCCTGTTCTGAGACAATATGCTGCCTTGCTGTTTAAAAGTCTTTCATTCCCACATGAAGATCAATAACCACGGTCAGCAGTTCCCTGACCTCCTCAACTATCAATCTCATTATTGTGCACTAAAAATCTTCAAAAATCTGAAATGAACTTTTCTTCAACTAGGTGTTCAAGCCTCTTTTTCTTTCTGTCCCAGGTTGTATTGCCACTATTAGATCAATACTTCAAAAATCACTATCCCTACTTCCTCTCCACTACAATGTGTTCACTTAGAGATGGTTGCCAATCCACCAATAAAGAAAAAGAGATGGCCACAAGGTAATTTGTGATGAGTGACTGCTATTACATTTGCATGTGATTATGTGAGTCGGGTTTTTCTTACATAAGTCAGCAGTCCTCAGTAACTTTATATAAGGTGTGTTATTTTGCATTGAGTGGGTCCCCTTATGGGTGTTAAGACCACATGACCAGATAAATACTACTCAGTTTAACATGCATTATTTGAAAGCTTTAGCTCATGGAATAAATCAAGGGTGACAGAGCATTTACTGTATGCAACAGTAAATAAGAACTTGCATGATTGTGCATCCAAGCCATTTGGTGTCCAAGAAGCATATCACTTTATTGAGCACTTTTTGTGCACTTTGTATTAAAAAGAAGATTGCTGGCATTTCGGCATGTAATCCTTTTTGGATACACAGCAAATGAATTTCAAGTTTTTTTTTTTTAATATTTTTTGAATTTTTAGTTTTTGGTTTTTTTGAAAACATGTTACATGTGGATTTTTTTTTATAGAGAGTGAAGCATAAACATGTTACTGAGTGCACCTGTAGTAAATATCTGAAAATTCAAAAATGTTTAGGAGACAGAAAATCTAATTCACTCTGTAAAAAAAACTACACAAAGATGGAGAAATGTATGTTTGTGTGTGCGTACACACATATGGCTGATTGCATGTTCACCTTTGCTACTGTCATTATAGATTTTCAGTTCCATCTATCTTGTTTTTTCCCATTCATTTCTCTCATTCTTCCTCTTACATTCATCCTCTCTCCTGTTATTTCCTAGTTTATTCTGTAAACTCGGAGCTCTAGCCAGACGCAGAATCTCTCTGTTTGGTAAGGGTTGGTGTCTTTTCTTCATACTCCTTTGTGTCTTTCTTTTTTGTATGCAATAAAAATCGGCTTGATTATTTATCTAGAAACACTTTTAATTTAGAGGCACTTTGTATTCATCTCATGCACTCTCAGCATTATCTGCAGCCATTGTTCACTCACCCCATTCTTGTAGTGCTGAGGTGAATGCTTACATACCTCATTACTTTTATTAACCCACCCTCCCATGAAAACATAAATTAGGAGCTGGTGCTTTTTACTGGCTGGATTACATTGAGCTCAATGCCATGTTTCCTCTTAGGAAATGATGCCCTTGCTTTGGTGAGCTGCCTACAAATCCTGGCACAGTCCCTGGATGGAAGGTAGTTAATGCTACACTGCATGTTCAGTGTAGTGATATAGAAGAAATTGTACAATTATTTGTAGGTCCTTCATGATACACTTCTACTTGAAAGGGGAGTTTTTAATTTAGCTATATATATAAAGAGAGAGAGATAAAGAGAGAGAGAGCAAAGAATTCTGAAAAAAGCATCATGGTTTAAGATTAAGATTAAGATTAATTAAGATGTTTTCAGCATTGAACCGAATTTCTTATGAATCAAATCATCATATTAGAATTATTAGATTAGATATTAGATTTCTGAAGGATCATGTCACTCTGAAGACTTGAGTAATGGCTGCTGAAAATTCAAATGAATGCAGCCATGTGATTGTAAGAGCCTTTTTCTAAGGTCATTCTAATTTTTCTGTAATTGTCTAGGATGTTAATGAAAACCACTACCGAATCCGTCAGGCTGTCACTGTGGTCGTTCTTTGAAGGCGCGGCAGAAGATCTCGAGCTAACGGTAGATAACGTGACCTGGGATGAGTATGGACTGAACCGAGCCCAAGGCAGGGGAGACTGTGAGGTCATAACGTACACCACCACCGCCCTGATCCCAGTGCTCACCGCTCTATTCCTGCACGATGCCCAGAGGCAGCACGGAGGGGGACTGATCGGTAAGAGAGAACAGAAGAGGGTGGAATGCATGGAAGAAACAGCAGCAGCTAATTGGGTGAATAATGAACAGATTAGTGTGTCCTATGATGAATGAACAGATGGAGGGAAAATAAATGGAGGGTGTGGAAAGGCAGTGGAAAAATATTCACAAAGGTTTTGGGTTGAGCAGATCACTTCCCTTTTCAGTTACCTCTGTTTTGCCAATTAGAGAGGCACTTGATTACCTGTCTACACAGGATTCAGCCCTGTGTTTGACCCTTCTTATGTCTGATCATGGGCATATATTTAATAGGGAATGTGCAGTTAAGGCATAAAGAATTGCAAAACACTTTGAACCGTCCTCTCTTCTGAATTGACTATTTTCAAAAAGGCCTCTAGGCAATGGTGAATCTCTTTAGGTTCAGCTCAAATGTGCATTCAGTAATTTTTTATACTGTTTTGCACCAGATCTAAAGCAGCTGATTGTGAGAAAACATTCACTGTTTCATCCAGCGGCATTTGGTGTTTGTTCACATTCTCTGTGACCAGAACATTTTCTTTTTGAACATGACCTTATATTACTTCTATATACAATCATCTTCACAAGTGTACTGGCAAGAGAAAACACTGTTTGCTCCACACTGCAGGACTGCAGCAGGCTTCTCTGCGATAAGAGCACTTTTGTAGAATGGCAGCATCATGTGTTGAATCATTCATACTGTACATTTTTGCTCTGTATGAACTCATTACCATTTCATTAGATAAAATTTCACCCCTTTTACTCCTCTTTTGCAATTCAACTGTTTTATGAATAAATCTCACACACAGTTGGGATGAATCATAGTAGAATCAGTTTTTTATTTGCTCTGAACTTCAAAGATGCAAAAGTGCTTGCAAAAATGCTAGAAGAAAAGATTTGTTTTTTTAAATATATGATTTATTTTATTTCTTTCAGTAGATGAAGTGCACTCCTGTTGCTACAGGATACTCAGCTGTCTATACATTCTTGGCACCTGCAGTGGTACATTCATTGAGAGGTAACACTCTATCACAAGGATTATTTTACTCAAAAATGAAAATCCTGTCAGTATTTGCTATCATGTTGTTTCAAACCCATGCTTTTATTTCTGTTGTTGGAACACATGGAATGGAGCTTTTTTGTCTAAAAACATCATAAATGCACTTAGTCTATACTACTCTTGCACTATATTCTAAGTCTTCTAAGGTTATATGATGAGACAGACTGATATTTACTCTACTGATCAAAATGTTTTTCAAGAATTCTTTTATGATTACCATGCCAGGAATGATTTAATAATAAAAAAAGAAAACAATAAAATTGAGAACTAAAATAACAATTTAAATTTAAACAGTTTACAATTTAGAATTTTCTATTTAGACACACTCTGTATTTGATATATAATTAATTTTAACATGTCATTTATTCCTGCAATGGCAAAGCTGAATTTTCAGCATCATTGCTCCAGTCTTCAGTGTCACATGATCCTTCAGAAATCATCCTAAAATGATGATTTGGTGCCCGAGAATCATTTCTTATTATCAATCTTGAAAACAGTTGTGGTACTTGATATTTAGTTTTTTTAGTGGTATTTTTTGTCCTTTTTGAAGCTTTTCTGACATGGGCACTTTGAACTATATTCAAAATAAACCTATTATGTTCTACGCAAAGACAAAAGCATACAGGTTTGAGCAGACATGATGACAAGGACATTTATTTTAGGGTGAACCAACTCTTTAACAAATGTGTTGTTTTTAGCAAATTGTGTTAATTAGGGTGTTTGACTCTTATTATTTTATTCTGATTATTTATTACTGTTAATACTTATTGTTCAGTTTGTCCTTATGAGACTTGTGTGCTCCATAGTTATTAGCTCATGTCTAGGTTTATAGTTCATCTGCCGATCAGCCTTTATCTTTGTTTTGATAGGCAGAGGTCGGTCTTGGGGGAGTGTCTGGCTGCTTTATCTGCAGCCTTTCCTGTGTGTTTCTTGGAGCTGACTGACCTTCATTCCCTCTCTGACACTCTGAGTAATGAAGAGAGTGAAGGTAAAGGCAAGAAAAGTTCAATAGAACACAAAAACGTGAACACACTCTCATTGCCGCATGCTATTTTTCCTCATGGATTTTGGTCTTGTCTTTCTAGCTGGCAGAGCCTGTAGGCTCCTCCCCACTTTGCAGGAGGCTTTCTCAGAGGTCGAAGAGCTCGCAGAGGCAGGACCAGCGGCCCGTCATGCCCTTTTGACAAAGGTTACTGAGGTGACGCTTCCTCTGCTGTGTAGTTATGTCTCTCGCTGGGGGGAAGCTGATAACCAAGCATCCCAGGAGGGCCACTTTTCTTGTGTCACACCCCAGCATGCTAATGCCCTGCTGGGTCACATCCTCTCCATCATCCACGCCCATCTGGGGACTACAGACAGTGCTTGGATGAAACGCCTCGCAGGTAAACTGGTCCCTCTAGAGAAGTGAATTATTAGATTATGGGGATTTTAGTGTGTTTAGAAAAAAAAAAGAAGTGCAGTACAAACTTTGTGATTGCAATGAATTCCAATTTACAGTGGAAGGTACAAATATAACCACGAATGCCATAAATAGCAGAGCATTTCTTTTAGTATTTGGCCAGCCTCTCATCAGCAAGGCAGAACCACACCTCCTGAAGAGCCACTTCCTGCCTTTGATGGAAAAGTTGAGGAAGAGGGCGGAGTCAGTGCTCCAGGAGGAGGAGCATTTGAAGACAGAGGGGCATGGCGATGTCTCAGAGCAGGAGTTAGACATCCAGGAAAGGTTTACTGTGTTGGTCCAAGATATCTACACATTTTACCCTTTACTCATTCCATTTATAGACCTCCACAGGTGAGAAACAGTGCAGTATTCAACCTGTTTTCAGTTTCAAATTCACTATTGGTTAATCTACTTGTGTTCGGTATCATCAGAATGAGTTGGCTGAGAAAAGTGGATGCAGATGCTGAGAAGCTTTTCTCCCTCGTAGCTGAAGTCTTCATTTTTTGGGCTAAATCTCATGTGAGCAAGTCTGTCATATTTATGAAAGTAACAATGATTTAATATCTAATATTTACTCAACCCCTTTTATAGGGGTCATATAATGCAAAATGTTATTTTCATTTATATAAATAAAAGAGTTTATCTGAAGATGTCCTGAAAAATGACAAATGCATATGACACATGAAATTGCAAATGTACTTAATTATTTTTATGGTAAATGGTTATTTTTGATTTGCACCTTTTGTGCATTCATTATTCATTAAACATTTTGTCTTTTACACCCTTGTTTTTGTTTAGAATTTCAAATGGGAAGAACAGAACTTTGTTGTTCAAAATGAAATCAACAACATGACACTCCTGGTGAACAGCAGCAAAAGCAGGATGTATAAGGTCTCTTCATTTCACTAATACTGTTATTACTTGTTTTGAACACATTCAGCTTTTCCCTTCATTAACGCTGTAAATGACCATGTAATACATTTTGCTTTCTAGTTCCTCTCAATCCTGACCAAGTTTGCTTTGTCCAAATTTTTTACACTCTTCTTTGAAAAGAAATTCATCTTTGGCCTGTAATCTCAGAGGCCTGCAGTGACTTTAATAAACGCCCAAGTCATTACTCAACCCAAATATGCTGTTCAATAATACTGAATGAATCTAAATTGTATGATTTTCCATTAGGGAGGGGTGTGCAACCAGGAGAGGAGAAAGGTGAAGAGGAAGGGTGATTGTTACTCCACACACACCTCTCTCATTGTGGCGGCACCAAAAAAACTCCTCTCGGTTGCCATGAATGGATGTTGCTATGGCTATCAGGGCCTGGTCACTCATGCCAAAAGCCGTTTCTCTCAGGTACATCTGTTCATACTGATCAATAATGACTTGCAAAAATGTTTGCAAAATCAATCCATTCCTCATCTTGAAAATACCGTAATTCTTTTTCCTGACACCTGAAACATTCATCTGCTTCTAGAGGGACACAGAGGATGAGGTCAGAGCGTACATTTGCAGCACCCTGCAACAGGTGAGCCAGAAGACAACTTGTGAAAGAGCTGATAAAGTCCTGTGAAAATTCTATTTGAGCCTCCTCACCTCACTTTTTCTTTTTGCCAGGATCTGTGTGAATACTCAGTAGATCCCCTCAGTGTTGAGAGGATCTTAAGCATCGGTCGGGTTCTTTTCCATTTGGATCAGGTTAGACTGGGAATGAATACTACAAATGATTGCAAATGATAATTGATGGCACATATAAATACATTCAAACATGAACCAGTGAAGTTCAGTGGAGATTTTTGACCAGTTCTGCTGTTTGTATGGTTCTTTTCTAGTAAATGGTTTACATAAAGATGTGTTTCTGTCAGGTGGAGCGCCCTCAGAAGACGAAGAGGGCAGTGTGGCATAGGATGTTGTCTAAGCAGAGGAAACGGGCTGTAGTTGCTTGTTTGAGAATGGTTCCTTTGTACAATCTCCCCAGGTTTGCTGAAAAGAGAGTTATGACAAGTCCATTTACTCTTCATATTGCATTATGAATTATCCAAGTTATAAAAGCTGAAGGCAGCAGAAATACTTGTGAATTGCAATGTTGTTGAGCTAACTCAGATAAAGAGGACATTCTGTCATATTCCTTATGTTTCATTGGGCTGAAACCAATATTAATTACTAGCTTTTAACATGAAATTTGTCTTTTTCTGCAGGCACAGAGCGGTGAACCTTTTCCTGCAGGGTTACGAGAGAGTCTGGCTGAAGGCAGAGCGTGACTCACCTGAGGACAGACTAATTGAGGATTTGGCTGTGAGTGTGTTTCTGATTGGCTGTGTTCACCAGTCAAGCTGTTTAATCATGACGTATGTGTAGCCCAACCTGGGGTACGTTTCCCAAAAGCAACTATGGTTGCAAGTTCTGCCGTTACCAATAGAGTTCATTGGAACTTAGCTACCGATGCTTTTGGGAAATGCACCCCTGAGGTGACTAATTCACTGCAGGTTCCCTTGGGAGTTTTTGTAATGGGTTTTTTGAATAGCAGTTTCAATTTATGAGTGCTATTAATATTACTACAATGATGTAAGTTTATGTACTCAACAAATCTACAAAAAAAAAAAAAAAAAAAAAATTCAGCAGCACAATTGTTTTCAACATTGATAATAATAATCTGTTTCTTAAGCATCAAATCAGCATATTAGAATGATTTCTGAAGGATTGTGTTACACTGAAAACGATATTATAATTGCTGCTGAAAATTCAGCTTTGCCATCACAGGAATATATTACATTTGAAAATATATTAAAATAGAAACAGTTATATTAAATTGTAATAGTATTTCACAAAATTACAGTTTTTTTTGCTGTATGTTTGATCAAATAAATGCAGCGTTGGTGAGCTAAAGAGACTTAAAAAACCTTACCGATCCTAAACGTTTGAACAGTAGCGTAGTGTTTAATTTATGTTGTAGAACAAAATGGGACAGTCTCTTCTAGTAATGTGAAGCACAAATTGTAAGAATATATAGAAAATTCCAGATAGAACCCAAGGCTATATATGAGCTTTTTAGATTTGATAGTAATAGGAATACTTTTATACCCATCAGAAAGCAACTCATGTAGAGATCCTGAAGGAGGGAGTGGAGCAGAGAAACAACATCGATCCACTCTGTCAGCTTATCAATCTCTTCAGTCAAAGTGCCTTGACTGAGAGGAGGTTTGTATGTGTGTGTTTGAGTGTGATTGATTCATGCATTTGTTTGTGTTTGCATGTAGACAATGGAAGCAGACTAACCGACTTGTTTTATATAAGACCCACAGGATATTTGGCTAGCACTGTTGATTGCATTTAACATTTCATTAAGCTAACAAATCAGGAAAAATATTATGTATCGCACTCAAATATTGGTTGAAACTGTGCATTTTAATTTAGAACTGTTTTCTATCAATATATTTACTAAAAAGGATATGTATATTTGATTGCCCTGAATATGTGATATGTCAAATCTTTAATGCTACCTTAAAATTTGGTCTTTCCATTGGAACCATGCCTGAAAATGATAAAGTTGTGAAACACATCTTATCCATCCTGGTTTAATCTTGTCACTTGTATCTGCAGTAAGCTTGAGGATGATGACCTGTACATGTGCTATGTTGACATCATGGCCAAGGTTAGAAGCTCTGCTAGGACATTCTGAGCAAAATCTTTTTGCCACAAAACACATGCAGTGTTCAAGCTAAACTATAATTCTTCATTGCAGAGTTGCCAAAGTGAGGAAGACCAGGATGAAGATGGCCTGAAGTCATTTGAGGTGAGCAATGGAAATGAAGGCAATCTGAGTTGTTATTGATTTCTTTGTAGGAGAAAAGTCTGAGGATGCTGACACAGTTATGTACTGTATCTGGGTTCATTAATTACGTAATCAATGATTGACTTCAGGAATAATAGACTTGAGAAACAGTTGGTATGTTTTATTTCTTAGTGAATTGATTGCGTTACTAATTAATTGTCTTAGGAAAAAGAGATGGAAAAGCAGAGGCTGCTGTATCAGCAGGCCCGACTTCATGAGCGCGGAGCTGCTGAGATGGTCTTACAGAACCTCAGCGCCAGCACAGGTATCAGTCAAAACAAGGGGGACCATGGAAAAAAAGCAAGATTTTTTATTTATTTATTTATTTATTTATTTTTACCAAAAATGTCCCAGTTAACATATTAGGATATTAATTGAATTTGTTTAACCGTAATTCTTACATCTATAGAAACTGATGTTACTGTTTTGTTTTATTTTACTGTTACTGTTTCATCATGAGATTACTAAAATAGTTTATTATTTTGACAACCCTATTTTTTAACAAAAAAGTTTTTTTTTTTAAATATGTACTGCATATATAAAATATTATCATAAATTATTAACACATACACATATACAAAAACTATTATATAGACAGTATTTTTATAATGTTTATGAAAGAAGTTTTATGCTCAACAAGGCTACATTTATTTAAACAAAAATGCATTTAAGACTATAATATTGCAAAATATTATTACAATTGAAAATGACTATTTTCTATTAGAATATTTTAAAATGTAATTTATTCCTGTGATGGCAAAGCTGAATTTTCAGCAGCTATTAATCTGCATGTGAGTGTAAAATGATCCTTCAGAAATCATGCTGATTTATCCTGATTTGGAGTTCAAGAAAAAAAAATATTTTTAGCAATTTTGAAAATAGTTCAGCTTAATATTTTTGTGAAAACTGTAAACATTTTCTTGAAATGAACAGCATTTATTGGAAATAGAACCTTATAAATGTTTTTACTGTCATTTTGATCAATTTAATGCAATATTCCTTAATACAAGTATTCTTTTTTTTATTTTTTTTTTTTAAGAAGCTTTTATTACATTTTAGAAAAATGGTCCCTCATAGGGGTATCTTTATATTTGGGGGTTGTTGACAGCAAAAAGATTGAAAACCCCTGGTGTAAGACACAGGTCACCATTCATATCTTTATCCTGATATCTTGAGTCAGCTGGCTGTGACTTTTATTATTGTCAGTGCTCAAATGTTATGCTGTTAAGTTAGATGTGATATTTGAACCAGGTGATATGGGGCCTATGGTAGCAGCCACATTAAAGCTGGGCATTGCAATCCTGCATGGAGGAAACACATCTGTCCAGCAGGTAAGTTTCAAAAGGTCAGGCTGGATTACAGATATGTTTGGGCGATAACGCAAAACCCCAAAGTTTTGACATTTAACACCAAAACCAACTTTTATATAACATCTTCATGCTCAATCTCTCTGTTGTTGAATTCTCCCTAGAAAATGCTGGATTACCTGCGACAGAAGAGAGACGTGGGCTTCTTTCATAGTCTGGTCGGCTTAATGCAGTCTTGCAGGTTCAGCTGTTATTTGCTAATGCATTGTGAGACATTTCCCTGACAGAAAGCAGCTGCTCAAACCACCTAAAAGTGGAGAAATGCTTTGTTCACTCATTTATCGCCGTCATCTTCCTTCTGTGTTCAATTTCAAAGTTACTTGGTATAATCAAGAGAAAAGAACATCGTTTTACATCACTCTTTTCCCTTTCGATCTGTTCCTCTGCGGTAATTGGAAGTGTCTGTTGAGTGTCTGTGTTAGTTTGTATTTTAAAAAGAAGAGGACTGTGGTTTTGATGTTGCTGTTGTAATTCTGTGTGTCACAGCGTGCTGGATTTGAACGCATTTGAGAGGCAGATCAAAGCGGAGAGTTTAGGAGTGGGTGCTGAGGACAATTCAGGTACATCACCGACATCCACAACAAAGTGCTTTGAAAAACGAATGTGTCTATCAGAAGAGGCAGGTATTTTCTTTTTATTGACATTGATTTGCCTGTACTGCATTTTGCTTTCTCCTTCTCTCTCTTTCTCAGGCGATAGAGTAATGGCAGATGAACAGATGACCTGTGATCTTTTCAGATTCCTCCAGCTTCTATGTGAAGGCCATAATACTGGTTAGAACAAACATAATGTTTTTAGTTTTTGTTTAATAGTGCAAAGTTCTTTAGTACTTTTGTAACTTAGAAATGTATGATGTTACAAAATATACCTATTTCAAATATTCACAAAAATATTAAGCAATACAGCTGTATTAAACACTGATACTAATGTTTCTTGAGTACCAAATCAGTATATTAGAATGATTTCTGAATGACGATGTGACACTGAAGACCGGAGTAAATAAAAGCTGCTTAAAATTTAGTAATATTCAGTAATATTACATTTTAAATAATATTTAAATTGTAATGATATTTTAAAATATTACTGTTTTACTGTATTTATATATTAGTTTACATATCTGCACACTCTGAATCACAAAGTATTGAGAGTAAGCAGACAAGTATGTAAGTAAAAAAGTGAATAAGTACATAAATAATTTTCAAATGATATTGTTTTTTAAAACCAAGTTCAAGCACTTAAAAGCCTTTAAATCAGGTTTTTAAGAAGAGAAATTTAGTCAAGTGTTTTAAAACTTTTGATTGGCAGTGTAAATTAAATCCAGGTGAGACATCTAACAGTATTTGCATGTATTTAGAAGTGGATTTTATTGTATTTGGAACTTGACATGTTTGAAATATCACCAATAAGCAAAAACCACCGCTGGCAGTATTGGAAGCCCACTGGTGCACTGCAGCTGCAGGCTAGCGACCAAAACATGTTTGTTGTTTTGTTTTGTATCGTCATAAAGAAAATGAATCCACAACATTGCAAAAGGAAAAACAGTCTGTACATTCTAAATGTAAGATTAATGATGTTAACTAAACATAAAATCATTGGATTATTTATTATTGACCTCTGTTTTGCACATATCAATCTTTAACAGCATCAACATTCTGGTCTATTTTTGTAAAAACTGGAGATTAAAATTTCCCCCACAGACTTCCAGAATTACCTGCGGACTCAAACTGGAAACAACACAACGGTCAACATCGTCATCTCCACTGTGGACTATCTGCTCAGGGTTCAGGCAAGCCCAATAAACATTTTTTATTTTGCCTGTCTGTAATATACGTGAAAAAGAATGAAAAATGCATGTTTGCTGCTGTAAGTGGTTTGAGAGTTTCTGCACCAGATGGAGAAGGGCCCAAAAAAGTGAGACAGAGCTTGTCTCCAAATAATATTTCCATAAACCATTCACTGCTGACAGGCCACCTCCATTTTGTTTGTCTGATACTGAGAATGATGGATGGCCTCATATCTACAGGAATCCATCAGTGATTTCTACTGGTATTATTCAGGGAAGGATGTGATTGATGAGCGTGGTCAGCACAACTTCTCCAAAGCCATCAGCGTGGCCAAGCAGGTGTTCAACACACTTACTGAATACATTCAGGTAAATGCACATAAGCAAATGAAAATGTGCTTTGTCAAATTGTAGTGATACCGAGTAATATTTAATAGCTGTATGTCCTAAGATCTGTTATTCCTTTTTAATATTTTATTTCAAATTAATGCATCTCAGAGGCCTAATGCCACACCTGCTGTGTCTGCCTTTGTTCACGCACCACAATGTGGTGTTTTTATGTTGTGAAGCAACTCGTTTAATAAATCTCTTTCACTAATTTCAATTAAGTTTTTAATTGCCTAATTTAGGGTCCGTGTACAGGAAACCAGCAGAGTTTGGCCCACAGTCGTCTGTGGGATGCTGTAGTTGGCTTCCTCCATGTGTTTGCTCATATGCAAATGAAGCTTTCTCAGGTTAGTCTATAGACAAATTACTTTAAATCTGATGTGCTCATTTATTCATGGCAAAGAAAAATGTAGGAAACTCAAGGGAATTGTGTCTGCAGGATTCTAGCCAAATAGAGCTGCTGAAGGCTTTGATTGACTTACAAAAAGACATGGTGGTAATGCTGCTTTCCATGCTTGAAGGTAGGAGAATCTTATTTTTAATGCTTTTCAATGCACTTCTTCTTTTGCTTCTTAAAGTGGTGTTTTTGATTTCCAATCAATGTTAATATACTAATATCAGTATACCAAGTCTGTTTTACATTTTGTTGGATGCACAAACAGAATTGTGCTTGTTTTCATACCAACTGTAAGTAACAGAACAATTGATGCAAACTTTAAAAATGATGCAAATCATTAGACAATAGTGTTATTATTCAGCTCCAGTCAGTTCAGTAACTGTGGAAAGTTTATCAGTTATGAAACAAGTTCAATTCAGTGATAAGCAACTCCACCGAAGACATACATTAATATTTCTTTGTGTCATAGGAAATGTAGTGAATGGGACCATTGGCAAACAGATGGTAGATATGCTAGTAGAATCATCCAGCAATGTGGAGATGATCCTCAAGTTCTTTGATATGTTCCTCAAACTTAAAGACCTCACGTCGTCTGAATCCTTTCGTGAATACGATCCAGACGGCAGAGGGCTCATTACCAAAAAGGACTTCCACCGAGCCATGGAAGGTTTCAAGCACTACTCTCAATCAGAGATTGAGTTCCTGTTATCCTGTGCAGAGACGGCGGAAAGCGAGCTTCTGGATTACCCAGAATTTGTGACACGATTTCATGAACCGGCCAAAGATATTGGCTTTAACGTGGCTGTTCTTCTGACCAATCTGTCCGAACACATGCCAAATGATGGCCGCTTGCAGAATTTCCTAGAGCTGGCAGACAGCGTGCTTAAGTATTTCCATCCTCACCTGGGAAGGATTGAAATCCTGGGCAGCGGAAAACGGATCGAAAGGCTCTACTTTGAGATCAGCGAATCCAGCCGCACACAGTGGGAGAAACCGCAGGTATTAAGCAATCATTTGCTTATGTGCTTTTGTGGTTTACTAATGTGTGTCTTATACGAATGTGTGTTCTCAATGATTTAGGTGAAGGAGAGCAAACGGCAGTTCATCTTTGATGTTGTGAATAAGGGCGGAGAGAAGGAAAAGATGGAGCTATTTGTCAACTTCTGTGAAGACACTATCTTTGAAATGCAGCTTGCTGCACAAATATCTGGTTCAGAGAGTGGAGAGGAACTTAAAGCAAAGGATGACAAAGAGGAGAAAGACATGGTGGAGAAGAATAAAAACCTTGCTGAAGACAACAGGATGACCAAAGACTTGAGTTGTTTTTCCATAAGGAACATCGGAAAGCACTTAAAGAGGATAACCATCAGGAGTATCATCTCAGTGATCTTCTCTTTCTTCCACATCGTTCTGCTGTTTATCACTCATGCCTTTTTAGGTCTGGTTCAGTTCTTCCTTTACCTGCTCTACCACATCTTCTTGAGTGGATGGATTATTGATGCGGCTAAAGAAATGAAACTGGCCGACCTTTTAGGTGACCTTCGGGATCCTACCATGGTTGAGACCATAGGGTTTGGAGAAGGGGTGCTCAGAGAGAATAATACGTGTCATACACATGCCTTTTCTTCTCGCGGTGATCTTAGAGGGATGAGTCTGGATCTGTCTGCAGTGTCCAGGGACCCAAAGCTTCTCACAGATATTTTCGGCTTGTGTTTGAAGAAGGAAGGAGGAAAGTACACACTGTCGAGCAGAGACCAACATGGCAGTCTGGATGAATTTCTAAACACGTCCAAATATCAGGTCAATAGTCTTGAGTATACAGTACCATGGTCAGCTTACAAAAGTCTAAAAGATTCCAAGTCTTTTAAATAGTTAATGAAGTTGACATTTATTTCTAATTGGAATGTTTCACCAATAAATTTATGTATACATATGTGTTCAATAAGCACATGTGTCCACTTTGAGCATTTGTGTCCAAACCAGCCAATATTTTTGTCCCTTAAGTCTCTGTCCATTTATGTCCATTTACTGTATGTCTTATTTGTCAATGTTACAAACAGGTGGGAATCTGTGAGGAGAATTTTCATGAGGCGCAAGAGGAGGATTCAGAGACTAAGAAAGCTTTGTAAGTGCTCCAGACTGGGGAGAGATAAAACTCTGAAAACAGGAAATACTGCTGTTTTAACAGGGCATACCGCTGATTTTTAGCTTTCAAGTGTATCATTACTCTACCCCACGGGAAGCTCAGGGAACATAATTTATGAAGAGATCATTGAATTGTCTCGATTGTAGCCTTGAATTCAAATATGTTTAGGCCCTGCACAATTCAAAGGGTGTGAAAATAAAATATTATTGAAAGTTGGGAATTACTGTTACTCCCACAGAAGATTAACAAATACTTCACATTTAATAAAAATTCAAGTACTTGTTAGATTGATAGATCCTGAGTCTAATGAATTGGTTTGAATCAGTCTAAAACACTAACTCTGTTCTAAAGTTTGGGTCAGTAAGATGGATTTTTTTTAAATGAATGAATACTTTTATTCAGCAAGGATTGTTTATTTCGAATAAATGCTGCTCGTTTGAACTTTATTTTCATAGAATAAAAAGTATCATGGTTTCCACAAAAATATTAAGCAGCACAACCATTTTCAACATTGATTAACACCAGATTAGCGTATTAGAATAATTTCTGAAGGATTATGCGCCGCTTGTGAGTGCATTGCAAGATATTGCATTTCAATTTTGCAGTGATGAGGATAAACATAAAGGGGAAAAGAAGCCTAAACGGAGACTTAGAAAGCTCAGCTCTTCAAAACCAGATGAGACAGAAGTCCAGGAATCAGCTGTTTGGAAAACGATCTGCTCTCATAGCACCAAACTGCTGGTATGTTTCTCTCTGTATGTGTCTCTGTTGTTTTCCAGCTGCACAATACAAGCTACAGTACTAACAGATGTTTAACCATATGGACTGGAACATCCATATGTGATCTGATGACCTACAAGTATGTCTTTTCTCTGCAGAACTGTTTTGCAAGAAATTTCTACAACATTAGATTATTGGCTCTGTTCTTTACTTTCGCCATCAATTTTATTCTTCTGTTCTACAAGGTGAGTATTGATTTCCCTGCTAAAACATCAGATTTAATGTTGTTGGTCAGGCTGGTCTGTTTTTATGTTTTGAGGCTACTTAAATTGAGAAACCAGCTGAAAGAACTGAGTAGTTCTGGCTTGTCCAGATACTAGCCAAACCAGTTTAAACCACGCAAACCCAGATTTGACCAAAAACATCTATATAATTATTTTATTTAGGTCTCGTCAACCATTGATGAAGATGTGGAGATCGCTTTTCATGACGACAGCCCCAAGGATTCACAGGAAGTTTATTTTGAGCTAGAAGAGAACAGTGGCTACATGAAAATGATTCTTCACAGTCTGGCTGTCCTGCACACACTCATCTCACTCTGTTGTATCATCGGCTACTACTGTCTGAAGGTTATACACACCTCACACACACAACAGGCACTTCAGTTTTGTGCAAGTACCCACTATTTTTCTTATGGTGAAACTAAAAACATGTCTTTGATAGACTGATTTAAGATTATCCAAAGAGCATCTCTGGAACATCTGACCTTCTGATAAGTGTCACAAATAAGTGACCTAGAAATAAAGGGAAATCAGAAATATTTTTATTCATTTTTGGTCATAGATCATTCTTCCTTAGTTTTTCAGATTTCAAAATTCAAATCAATCATTCATTAACAGGTTTAAAAAACCTCTCATCCAACTAACTTGATCATCATCTGACCCTTGACAGGTTCCTTTGGTCATTTTTAAGCGAGAAAAGGAGCTGGCTCGTAAACTGGAGTTTGACGGGCTCTATATCACAGGGCAACCTTCTGAAGATGACATTAAAGGCCAGTGGGACAGATTGGTCATCAATACACCGTAAGGGCTGTTTGAATGTCTCGTAAAGGCTCACATAAGCATTTAAAGTGTTTGAACTGTCTCGCACCGTAAAGGCTCACATAGGAGCATGGAGCATGGTACCAGGGTGGCAGTGGATCTTCAATATGATGGTTCGGTGGGAGGAGCATGAACAGTGACGGAATTGCGGAGGGCCAAGGCGGAGCAGAAACAAGGCGGAGGCGGGGCACCGGAAGACCGCTAATACAGACGGAGGGATTGCAGAGGAATTCCCGAGGCACCACTGACCAAGGTCCCCGGTGGAGCAGGTGGGATGCCGGGCCACGGTGGAGACGAGGGGAGCTAGGAGCCAAGGCGGAGCCGCCGGGTTTTCTTTGCTGTGGAGATGGTTTTCAGATCAGGGTAGCTGCGGGACTGACTGGCACCAGCGGGGTAACTGACAGGTCGAAGAGGAGGCGGGAGAGGGCGGATGGGAGGAACACAGAAATTTCAGGGCTGGACGGAACCACGGACAACAGGAGAATCAAGATGAACCACAGATTAAATAGGGCTGGACAGAACCAGCGGAAAAAAGGGTCGAGGCTGGGCGGAACCAGCGGAAGAGGAGCAGAGGACTGACAGGTTTGGGAGAGGGAGGTTGGGAGGGAAACAGGAGGATCAGGGCTGGAAGAAACCAGCGAAGGAACAGAAGGGAATAACCTCCCCAAACCAGTATATTAGATCCATAATCTTTCTTCTGTATACTTCCCAGACACATGCAGCTCACACCTCAGTCGCAGGAGTGTGGGCGGGGCGCTCCTCCACGCCCTCGATCTCAAACGCTCCCACGACGCACGGGGTTTGCCGGCTCACACACCTTGTCGCGCTCTCGAGTTCCTCCTCCCTGTCGGCGATAGGCAGTCTCTAGCTTCGGGGTATGGCTGGCTGGTCTCTGGGTAGTGGGGCTGGAGATCTCCTCCTCAGCGGGGCAGACGGTGAACGGAGACGTTTTGCTCCAGCACCCACTCCACGAACGCGGCGAAATCCTCTCTGGGACCGCTCGCTGGGAGGCGTGCCTTACACGCTCGAGGCCAGCATAGTAAAACGCATGAGCGAGCTGAAGTCTGTAAGGCACGCCAGATCGAAAAAGTCCCTGGTATGGTCCCTCCAGCGAACGGTTTGCTCCAGGCATAGGAGTCGGACGCCTATGTTCCATTCCGAGAGGGGGCAAAACCAACAAAAAAAAAAAACACGCAAAGAAAAAACGCCCCGCTAAAACTGTTTAAATGGTCCGTTCTGTCACGCCCGGGCTGGCGTGCTATTATATATATAAAGAGTTCTTTTTAATGATTCACAGGAGAAAAAGGGCACATTTCCAAATAATTTAGCCTCAAACATTAATACAACATTATAGCGGACCAAAAGGAACTGAATAAAACACAAGGAAAGTAATGAGGGGAATGGAAACAGGTGGGGATTAATCAATTAACAAAACGAGGAACGGAAAAATGACCAAATAATAACAGAAAAGGAACAGAAAGTCCATGACTGTGACAAGATGAACAGATTAAATATTTACTCAAAAAATGTAGCTTCAAAACCGTTTAAGAACATAATAGTATGACAGTATCTCACAACTCATATGTTTTGAGTTTTTTTTTATTTTTTTTTTTTTTTTTTTTTTTTTTTTTTTATATTAATACAATTTGAATCATGATTTTGGATAATATGATAAAAATATAACCTTTTCTTTTTAGTTTTTAATTTTTTAATTGTAATTTAATAGATTTCTATGTTTAGAAAAAAATGACATGTCAGGTCACTGCCCTGATGGTGGGGTGTTGTGGGTGATTGCCAGAGTGTTGCTATGCAGTTGCTAAGTTGTTCCGATTGGTTGCTGGTGGTTATTTACAGGCTCACTCACAAGTGTCTATGACATTCAATCTCAGGTTCCTCTTTCAGTGTCAGTCGGTGGGGTGCTTCCTATTTGTCATCCGCCTGGTGGAAATCATAAATCCAGTGTCTATAAGTAACATCAGACCTATAATATATAAGACACGTGCTTTGAGATATCGTTCATATCTGTAGCATGAACTGTGTGAGATGAATTATGTGCTGAATTTAATACTTGGATTCAGCCCAACTAATAATGCTTTACTCCCTGAATGTGGTACAGTAAGCTGTGTGATTTTAGTTTTTCTGTGTTTGATTCATTCTGTGATGGCTTTCCATGCTGCAGGTGATGGCGAAATATGGAGGGCTGTACGGATCGGCACGCATTAGTGAGCTGCTGGGTTTGGATAAAGCTGCTCTGGACTTCAGCTCAGAGGCTCAGAGAGCAAGAGACCCGTACAAAAGGTTGCCCTGTGAGTAACGACCCTGTCTTCCCTATTTACCATATTTATTTCACCAGCAAAACAGCCCAATCAGTTTACCTGCAGAGATCGAAAAACTGATTTCAGTGTGTGCCTGATGATGGCAGCAGCGTTCAATACGATAGGCTTAAAATAAATCAAATAAATCATTCTCATGTTTTCACAGCTTCCGATTAAACACCATTGATGTGAAGTACCAGATATGGAAGCTTGGAGTGGTTTTCACTGACAATGTAAGATCCCTGACTCTTTGAACACTCATCATATTAGACCTGAAGGAATTGGTCAAATCTGAAATGAAATTGTGTTTTTCTTTCTCTCAGTCCTTCCTTTACCTGGCCTGGTATATGTTTGTGTCAGTCCTGGGTCATTATAACAATTTCTTCTTCGCTGCCCACCTGCTAGACATCGCCATGGGCTTCAAAACACTGCGCACCATACTGTCATCTGTTACACATAATGGCAAACAGGTACTACATTTGGTTTATGTTTGTGTGTCTATACAAAGGCCCCAAAATGTATTTAGACCCTCAAGTCACACTTCAAAAATATGAATGTCATTCTACTGTCATTATAATGTCATTGTAATAAATAAAACATATATACTAGAGTTAACTGGTCAAATTTTTCCAAAAATCAAAAATCTTTCGTACATCAAATGTTTGAACAGTAGTATATATTTCAGCTGGTTTTGACAGTGGGACTGTTGGCTGTGGTTGTGTATCTCTACACCGTGGTTGCCTTTAACTTCTTCCGCAAATTTTACAACAAAAGCGAAGACGGTGAACCAGTGGATATGAAATGTGATGATATGCTCACAGTGAGTATCCCTCTTTTATCATTAACTTAAACTAATGTTCAAAGGTTTGAGGTTTATTTTTTGAATGAAGTCCTCATGCTCACCGAGGCTGCATTTATTTGATCAAAAATACAGTAACAACAGTAACATTTTAAAATATTACTGCAATTTAAAAGGTAATTTATTATAAAACTGAATTTTCAGCAGCTATTTCACATGATCCTTTAGAAATCATTCTAATACGTACGCTGATCTAGTGCTCAAGAAACATTTCTTATTATCAGTGTTTGAAAACAATTGTGCTGCTTAATATTTTTTTGTGGAAACTGTGGTACATTTCTTCATGATTCTTTGATGAACAGAAGGTTCAAAACCAACAGCATTTTGAAATATTTTGTAACATTATAAATGATTTTACTGTCACTTTTGATCAATATAATGCATCCTTGCTGAATGAAAGTATTTCTTTCTTTCTATTGTGACTGTTTTGGTGAAGGAATAAAGCAATTAAAAGTGAATAAATCTGTAAATATTAATGTTCATGTGTGCATAGTGTTACATGTTTCACATGTACGTTGGTGTGCGAGCCGGAGGAGGGATTGGAGATGAAATCGAAGACCCGGCCGGTGATGAGTTTGAGTTCTACCGTATCATTTTCGACATCACTTTCTTCTTCTTCGTCATCGTCATCCTCCTTGCCATCATTCAGGGTAAGAGACAGAATAATTGTGAGAGTCGGTTTACCAGAATTGCGAAAAACACTTGAAATGAATTGAAATGTGCACCAAATTTCAATAAGGACAATGAACCGATGTGTTCGGTTTGAATTATTTAGTTTAGTCATGCTGAGCAGCACTGGAGAGCTTCATTAAAAAGATCACACTCTCACATGCTGAGAGGGGTTTATGGGAAGAGATCTAAGGACTGTATGATGCTAGAGGATTGTCTTATGCCTGGGGTGTGAAATGATACTCAGGATTCAAATGTTTGGCATAAACTTAATTGTGTTTGTGACTGGTCTGTTGTCATGGTCTGAAAGGTCTGATCATTGATGCATTCGGCGAGTTGAGAGACCAGCAGGAGCAGGTTAAAGAGGACATGGAGGTGAGTTTTCACATTAACATCCTGAATCCATTCAGATTTATGACATCTGTTATCTTTTGTTCCTATTAACACACTAATTTAATTTATCGAAAACTAAACATTTCTTTAATTATAAATCAGAGCTACACTGCTTCAGTAAATTAATGTTTTATTTCTCTGCGAGTAAATACGTCATTAATCTATGTCAGGCGCTCTTCGGTGTAGCTGTGGGTTTTATGCTAATTGATCATGTATAATTAAACAGTGCATGTGCCGTCTGATTTTTTTTTCCTGTAGACTAAGTGTTTTATCTGTGGCATTGGGAGCGAGTATTTTGACACGGTGCCCCATGGCTTCGAGTCGCACACGCTGCAAGAGCACAACCTGGCCAACTATCTGTGAGTACAAGAGACGTTATGCCTCTGAAAATCCTGTAGAGTTCAACCAATCAGATTTCGACCTTAAAATTTCAGATGTTTCTCCCATTTTGTGTTTGTTTAGCCAACAGTCTGTAGGTAGGATGTCTAAGGCTGAGATTAACAGAAAGCATGTCATGTTACTAGAAAATACTGTGATGCGGGGTGAAATGGAATACTTGTTTCCTTTTTTGCTGAACAAATTACAATTGTTTTGTTTTGTTTGCCATTTAGGTTCTTTCTGATGTATATCATCAATAAGGATGTCACAGAACATACCGGACAGGTACAGCTTGCCATGAACCTTTATTGAAAAGAGATATTTGGACAATTTCAGATGAAAGATGTGTGCTTAATAATACATTAAAATGTGAAACATTGAGATACACTATATATTCTAAAATGAACTGTGACCGCTGCACTTTGTAACACAATAGGAATCATACGTGTGGAAGATGTTCCAGGAACGCTGCTGGGAGTTCTTTCCTGTTGGAGACTGTTTCCGGAAACAGTATGAGGGTCAGCTCAGCTGAAGGATTCCATGTCTGTAATGTTAGAAGCTGGTGTGTGACCCAGTCACTGTTTTGAATGCTTGTTTTTTCTACACCACATATTTATTTTAGTAATATATTGTATTGTTGAATTTAAGGAACCAAGCTGATGCTGCACATTTTGGACATATAGGGTGCAATTTTATGTAATCTGTCACTTTTGATCGAATGTAAGTAGTATAAATTAGAATGTGGTATTTCTTTAGCTTGAAACGTTACAGAACCCATGTTCACAGTTAACCATCATTATACTGAAAATATTAGTAAACTGCTAGATTTGTACTTTTTTGGTACTTACTTGTATTGATATATTATTCATGACTGTAACACAAACAGTGCAGCGCAATTAGTGTAATAAAGTTGAATCTCACTCCCTCATTTGCACTTCAGTTATTTTCTTAATCAGTATTCTTGTTTTCCAGTAAAAATATCTAAACATTCTTAAAATATATACTGTAAGTGTATTCCTGTAGTCCTTTTTCTATCCCTTGCTCTTTACTTGCTTATCTTTTCATCCACCCTCAGTCTTCTCCCGTTCCTCATCTTATTTTAAAAAAGCACTCCATCCTCTCCGCTTTCTCATCTCTCTCACCTCCTGTCTATGCGTCTGTCTCTCTCTCTGTCTTCTGTGTGAGAGGCAGCACTCAGATCCTGAGCGTGAAATTAAATGGCAGCCCACATCACATGCGGCTGGTCGAGTTGTTGCCGCTGCAGGGCATGACGCATTGATCTCCAGCCATTCCAGAGGTGCTGTTAAAGCGTTAACCCCCCTCTACGAGAGCGTTGTGCAGTCTTGCTGCTGTTAGAATTATTACCAAGACAAAGGACAAAACTGATCACCGCACAGCTCTGACCACACTGTAATATAGAGCATGTACGTAGTTTTAATTGAGAGTAATGGTGGAGAGAAGGTTGACTGAAAAGGACAGGTTGGGGAGAACAGACACAGAAGAGCTGGTCCCTGGATGTCAGAGCCAGGGTCCAAATTGACCACATAGCCTGAATAATTTTGTAAGCATATTTTTTCACATCTTCGTTTCCACCACAAGATTTCCGTCATCTCATGTGTTAATATTTTTTTAGTGTAAACGAGAGAAGAGATGGTAGATGTGTTTCATGGATGTTGTAGAAATTGTCCAAATTTAGCATATTTAGAATATTTCAACCAAAGGAGAACAGACACAGAAGAGCTGGTCCCTGGATGTTTCCCACGCCTCCTTTTCAGAAAAAGTTATTCTCAGATTCTACCGTCATGACCTTTGGTATTGAAAGGTACTGAAAGCTGAAAGGTCAATAGATTTTTGTCTCAAATCGTGATTCATACAGGGGTTTTAGATGATGAGCCTTTCGGTACTGAAGCCTGAGACATATACAGGGTTTTAGATGATTAGACAACAAATTATTTTCTATTATATACTTATGTTAAATGTTTAATTTTGTTATTTTTAATTTAATTTTATATATAAATAAAATAATAGTATTTTTATTGTATTATTGTTATATATAATTTTATACATTATAATTTTTTTAGATATACAATACTTTTTTTTTTAGATATACAGTGAGCCCAAAATGTATCTGGAAAACTAAGTGGCAGAAATTCTATAAATATGTACAAAACAGATATACAGATACATGTTTCAAGCTAATTTTAGTTATAAACATAAAAACATAATAAAAATGGATTTTATAACAATAATATTTTGTAATATAATATAGATTATTCCCATGCAGCAATTTTTTTTATATATTTATGTAAATACATTTTCTACCCATGTATTTTTGTATGTTTTTTGAAAATATATTTTAAAATATATTCAGTATATATCAATGCAGTTTATTCCAAGAAAATTAATTCACGCTACATTTTAAGAAATTATTTCTTGAATAAAAAGTGTAAACATAACATATTTGAAAAATGTTATTTAAAAAAAATCAACATTAAAGAATCCTTCGCAATCTAGTTTGGATCTCTGGGTGATTCCATCAACATTTAGACTAATTGTAGGCTGTACTGTAAGATTGGAAATGTATTTTCTTGCCCCCAAAATACATTTTGAAAAATATATTTTGGTATAGGAAGGTTGAAACTTAATATAGGTTTGAAATTTCAAAAATGCATTTAATTTAACATCAGTGTTTACAACATTTATTTAACATATGTAGTAAGCAACTTTAAATATATTTTGGCCAGAAAATATGTATATTATAAAATATGTATATTTTGCAGTATGAGTAAAAAAAAAAAAAACCAGAGCCTCTGAATATACAAATGCAGACTGGCATGATATTTTTGAAGAGACTTAAACCTTCATCATCCATTTCAGCACTGCAGCTCATTATATATTGAGCATGTGATTTATTCGCAAGCTCTTGTGAGAGTTAGAAGGACTTTATAAAGAACAAACAGTACTTCTTCAGTTGTGCTTCTTTCTGAAGCAGCTGCTCCAGTTCTCCAACAGAATGAAGAGTCTTCAGTACTGGCTTCATTTATATCAGTGTCAAACTCAAGCACGTCATTACGGCTGCTGACAATCTAGCTGGTTTGTAAACACTTCATAAGCCACTTGCTATTTCACAAATGATGTTTGTTCTATGACCTTCCCTACTAAGAATTGTTTTGGCTCTTTGCTTTATCAAAACAAAGGTTAAGAGGGACATGGCGTATTCGGGCTATCAGAACTCATTATGAATTCTTCACATGGGTAAATTAATTACTGAGGGAATTATGAAGTCGACGTAGTGGTAGTTTATCAACAGCCGCTTCACATGAAATTAATTACTGTGTGTTTGTGTGTGTTTGCATATTTGCCTTCGGCACCGGAAATCAGAAGTAAATCCTGAAAGAAACTCGCTTCTTTCACATCTCGCATCTCATTTTTCCTTTTTCACTGTTTCTTTTGTGTCAGTCTCCTGAGTTTTCTTTATTCCTCTCAGGATCCATCATCTCAAAAGTTTTTCTAAGTCAGTCTGCAGAGCTGACCAGAGAGAATACAGAAAGAATATACAAATGCACTGAATACAAACATATAGAACCTGTAACACATCACAGACTGGCAAAGCAGTTACTAGGACAAAATGTCAAGGACATGAACAGTCACAGAGAACAGCAGAGAGAGAAAAAGTTACTGCTTTCAAAGGCAAAAAAAGCTTTGTGTTTGTGCGTGTGATAGAGAAAGATGCATGTTTTTGTAAGCACTTAACTAATCCATGACCATAAACAAAATCACTTATTATGACCCCTGTGTACAGTATTTATACAGTCCAAAAGTTTTCTTGTGCATTTCACTTGTGCTGTAGTGTGTTTAATAGTTTGTACTAAGCTTTGTTTGGCATTGTGCAATAGGAATATTGTTGGCTCTATGACAAACTGCTGGTGATGTTCCTCATTTTTAAGTCACTTGGGATAAAAGCATCTACTAAATGGATGAATGTAAATGTTGACAGAGAAGGAGAGTTAGTGGAAATATTCAACATTTCACCTCACAATCTAAACAATATGCATATTAATGTTATAAATTTGCTCAAAATCTCACTACTTAATTGCTTTGTATGAAAAAAATGTTAAGCAACATTTATTAGTGTCATGCGTCATAATAGTATGTACTGGGTATTATAGGGTTTATCATGTTTATTTATTTCATTTTAGGACAAATTTTATCACTCACAGGGGATTATCAGTGTCTTATTTCATATTTAAGTTCTTAAAATATTTATTTTACTTATTTTATTTTAGGACAGATTTTAAACTCACTAGGGATTATCATTTTCTTATTTCATTTATTTTTTAAACATTAAAAATATAATTTATTTTATTTTATTTTAGAATAGGTTTTATAATTAAGGGAATAAAGGGATTATCAGTTTCTTATTTCATATTTAATGTTTAAAATATTTCTTACAAACCTATTATTAATTTAATTTAATTTAATTTAATTTAATTTAATTTAATTTAATTTAATTTATTTTAATTTAATTTAATTTAATTTAATTTAATTTAATTGTAATTTAATTTAATTTAATTTAATTTAATTTAATTTAATTTAATTTAATTTTAGGTAAAATCATTTTTACAAATGGATTTTTTTTATTTCATTTCAGTTTATTTTATTTTAGAATAGGTTTTATCACTCACTACGGATTATTCTTATTTTCTTATTTCATATTTAGTTTCTTAAAACTTGTATTTTTGGCAGGTTTTATCACTCTCTAGAATGGTTCCTCTGTGCTGTTTTGTCAGCTGAAAAATGTATGCCTCAAATTTAAGATGACAGCATTACAAAAAAGCTCCTGCGATCCTTAATGACAAATGCACCCCTTAACTACATCCCTCTGGCTTCATATATTTATTTCTTTATAACATCTGTTATGTTGTACTGAGTTTATGTATGACTCTATTTGTTCCTGAGGCTGCTTTTGAGGCTACATCCACCCTCATGTTTAATATGCCATCGAATTGACTTTTCATGCTCCTTTGCTGCTTAATATGACTCTCTGCACTCTGTTTGGCACTGAAGCTGTGGAATTTAACTGTCACTTTGAGCTTGACAGTTTAATGGCTCCACAAGTTGAAAAATGTACAATTTCGATTTAGTCATTTTGCAGATATCCTTGCTGAAAGTAACATTTAAAAATTTGATACTGGTAATGGGATGCCAGATGCATTACGGTTGAGCTATGTGGCATCCAAGGTCACATCCACCTGGCATATTATCAAAAAATAAGCATTGAAAAATGGAGTGTTGAATACGGACATCTGATGACAAAAAACAATCATTCCAAAGAGAAGGACACTGCTTCAACCCTTTCATTTGTCAAAATGGGCAACAGAAAGCATTTAAAGTGTCCAGTCAACCTTCCTGTTGAGACTTGTCACCAGATTTAAAACAAAGACTAATATAAACATTAGCCCTACATGGCCAAAAACACAAAGTGACATTTGGATTCATTGGATTTGGGTTCATTGAAAGAGCCTCCAAGGTCAGTGCCATATGAGAAGATGAATTGAAGTGAATTGGCATAAAAACAGTAATATTGTAACATATTATTATGATTATGCACTGCATGCATCCATCAGCCTTTTCTTCTCTCACCCACTAAACTGAATGCAGTTTCAATGGTTGTCTTACCGACTTGAAGTTGTAAAGCACGCAGCCGCCGATGGCCCTCCACACCTTCATGTCAAATATAGAGTTCTCCATATTACCATTTAGATTACAAACCCTGATGCCAAAAGTAGACCAATAAGCCCAGTCAACACACACCTTCTGTTAGGAACATGCTCTTTCTTTATAGATCTGAATGCAGTTTGATCACTCTCATAAAATGCTAATGAAGTTAAGGAATGCTGTTCTCCATAAATTACCCCGGAATGTCTCTAAATGAGTGTTTTCAGCAGAGGATTCAGTTCAAACTTCCAGATCTCACCCCCAAGTGACTTCAAATGTGCTGAAATAAGCATTGATAGAAGAGATTTAGAAACCAATCCTCATGGAATCTGGTTATTTGTAGCAGTTGGAATATGCCCATATTTAAAACCATTTCAAACGTTTCCAAACTTTCTAATCTAGATCTTTTAAATCCTTCCCAGATTTTCTGAAACCCTCTTTTAAAACCTGTGTGAATGAAGCTAATCTCCCTGCCTTAAAAAGCAAATGATAAGAGATTTTGTGATCACATGCGTCAAGCATCCACCTGATCAAACCGTCTCCAGATACTTCTGTGTGTATGAGTCCAGTATGGCAGGAATGCAGACACAATGCCAGCCTAATGTAGTGCATGAGGATTGTGCCAACACCTACATTCCCTCCTCTCTCTCTACATTTCTCTCATCCTCTTTGTATTTACTTCCCCATGTCATCCTCAAATACTGGCCTGCACCATTCCTATCTGGTTTCCCCACTCCTTTCTTCATTTCAGAAAATGTCTTGTTTTCTACAAATGATCACATTGACAATTTGCACCCCAAAACAGTGGTCTGTTGTGGGTCACAGGTCATGACAATGTGATTTCATTAGTAATCATAGGTATTTGTATGTAAAGTATGGTACATTCTAACATATTTAGCACTTTAAAATATAAGCATTTTAAATATGGGCAACTTTAGAACCATGCACAGGTTTATAAATCTTTGTTGGTTCAGAATACTGAATTCATGAATAGGTTGATTTTATTGTATTTAGCGAGTTAGATTAAATATGGTTCAAAACTTTAGGTTTGCAAAGATTATGTTTCTGAAAGAAGTGTCTCTCAGAAATAAAGTAACAGTAATATAGGGGAAAAATTAAATTTTAAAATATGTTTCTCTTTATATATATATATATATATATATTCAAATTTAATATAAAATGTGATGGCAAAATTGTAGTCATTACTCAGTCTTCAGTGTCACATGAGCCATAAGAAAACATTACTGCTCAAGTAAAGTTTCTTATCATCATAAACGTGAAAAACAGAGCTGCTTAATATTTTTGTTGATATCTTAAGGAACAGTATTTATTTAAAAATGCAGTCTTTTATTAACAATGTAAAAGTCTCACTTTTGATCAACTTAGTGCATCCATGTTAAATAAAATTATTCATTTCTAGTAGTGGCATTACACTGATTTAATGCATTTACCTCATTTGATATCAGAATGTTTTAAATCTGTTCTGTGTGTTTTCAGGTGCAGTATTCAGTTCAGTATTTATTAATTTAATCATTTTGGTGTGAGACAATTGGTGCTAAAAAATATTACAAACACACCATACAGTAAAACATTTCCAGCTATAAGCAAATTCATGTTTGATTGCAAGCATCTGCATTAAACAACTGTGATACTGCACTGGGTCACCAGTGGATAATATCCAAAGTAAAATCTTGATTCTGAAGCAAAACTAGTTGAGAACCACTGATTTAATTCATGGTAACACTTCTAGAATTTCCAACCATGCTGCACATTTGAAACAAATATACTGCAGTTGTCTTGTATATTGGCTTGAAAAGAGCTATGTCTGGATGTCACTCAAGCTCCAGCATAGGAACTAAAGCCTAATCGATGAAGCAAGATGCGATCTTATATGTCAGCAGGATTAACTCACCGCGGTGAAGCAGAAGACAGCGAGCAGGAGGAGACGTCGTGAGTCTATTACTAAACAGACAATGACGACGATCACAATCTTGACAATAATGCTAATGATGACGGGTATTTTCCTGTCTCCCGCTACTCCTCCATCATTTCCAAGATGCTACCACATTAATCTCCATGAGTCATGTTTGCGTAAGTGTGTCAAGCATTTGTTTAGAGGGACTCAATCTTAACATTATTGCAGGAGATTAAGCAATGCTGAATGCTTTGTAACTTATGTGACGCGACTCCCAGGAGCTCTGAGCTGGAGCTATATAAGAGATACTAAAGGACAGAAGCAAGTGCTTGTGTGTGCGTTCAAATGGCTAAGCTCTATAGTTAGCGCTATGCCAAGCAGATAGAGGCCTGACAGAGGGAGATAAGCAGTCTGAGTGTGAATGCTCTGGTCAGGATGGGTCGACTTCGCTCCACCTTTTGTTGATTTTCACACTGCTCCAGTGACCTCAGAGGTGAGTATGTTTACTGCGGCCCAGTCTCAATCTCCCTCAAACAGACTCACCGGTGACCTTCAGCAACTCTGAGGTGTGTATCTCCAAGTCCCATTTTTTTCTTCTCCCCTGGCTTATCTATTATTTTTTTACTTTTTCTCTCTCATAGTTTTCCAACACATTCAAAGTTACTTAAAAAAAGGACAGAATAATCTACACAAGTACATAAACAAACTTGTGAACACTTGGCTAACACATTGAGTTCCTTCACATTTCTGTTCAGAATTACAATAAACTGGATGTTATCATTCAGGTAGCTAGCTAATTAACTTTAGCTAACTTGTTTAGCAAAATTCTTTTCAAATTGAAGAGTTCAGATGCAAAAGCCTCTAAGTGCTGTTTGAAATTTTACTATCCCAATGAGGCCACGGGAGAGGATTTGTGAATGAGTATGAAGAGAACTGATACTGTAGGTCACATGATAATGACAACATCATGGATGTAGTATTCATACTATACACATTCAGACTAGATAGAACATACTTTTTTTAATGTCACAAAGTATTTAAAAGTAATACTGGCTCAGATATTATGTGACTTTGAATGCAACAACACAATAAACCAATTGTAACTCAAGCATTTGTTGTACATTGCATAAAGTAGCTTATGTTTTAGGCCTACAACTTTGTCTACTGAAAGAATTCTCTAATTAAAATAATAGTGATTAAAAATGCAAAAGCCTATAACACTGCTAATTGTACTGTCATTCCATTTCTGAACTGCTAAATAAAGTGCAAATCCTTCCCTGTTAGATATACCCTACAGTATATTATTATGCATTCTTTTTTTCTTTACAGGCAGTCCAAACCTCTTGAACCTATTCTGCCTTGTCCTTTGTGTGCTCTGGTCAGAAGTCTACAGTTGTGCTCTCTTTTCGAAGTATTTTACAATCAAAATGAACACTGTTGTACATCTGTAATCAAGCAGACTCTGTTGTATCTTTCATTCCCTGGACATCCTGGACATCCTGAACTTCCGAGGAACCGTTTAGGATTAGAAGTGAGTAATCTGCTAGGATGATTTGTGAAAGAAAACAAAAATAACATGCGATATACAGGTAGACTTTTATCTTTGTGAGTGTCTAATACCATCTCAGCCAAGTGAATCAGCCACGTAAATCACTCTAAGCTGTAAAAACATGCACAGATGGGAACATTTGTGAAATTCAAGAGCAGTCAACAGATTCTCAGTAGCGTTATGTGACTGAAATAATAATGTCATATTGGGTAGCTTTCAAAGAAAGCCTAAATAAACTAATGAAACAAATTGTAAAGCTACGAATATTAATACAGTAGCTCTGGTTCCAACCACATATAAGATGGTACTGTACCTTGTTTTTGCCAACACATGTTTTCATCTACATAAAATAAACAGGACTTTCCAGGGATACATATACTGTAAGAGTCAGCACTGTTTAGGATGAACCGATTCACTAAAATGAATCAGACTTTCCAGCCCTACATATAAGGACCATTTAAGAACACAAAAATTTGTAAGACTTTCCTGCGTTACATTCGAGAGAGAGAGGACCATTTAGGAGGCTTTTTGAGGAAGAACTGACTCACTGGAGCGAATTGGGCTGTACAGTTCTACATTTGAGGGAGAAAGAGTGCACACCGAGATAATTATCTCAGCTCGCTCACGTGCGCTACTCAACTTAAAAAATCAACGCTTGGTTGCACTGCACTGCTGGTATTGTAATTGAAGTTGAACTGTTAGCTGAACACTAAGCTGAAAATGTAGTTGAGTTAGCATAACTAGTTCGATCATGATTTTTTTTTCTAAATAAAAAGCTGAAAAATTATTCCTGTTTTTTTTTTTTTTTTTTTTTTTTTGTCTATTTAAATTCTGTTTACAAACTGACCACACAACATTAATGGTCAAAAACTGTACTTTTTTGAAAGCAATTTGTTTTCTGAACAAGGAAAAAAAAAGTCACATTGCACTTAAAAATAGCACATCCTGTTAGAATTTTGCAGTCAAATAAACAAAATATGTGAAAATGACCTATTTTACCCTTAGGACTTAAAGGGTTAAGACATGGTTTCGCTTCATTATTGAGTGCTTTATTATATAATTAGTTACGTCATTGCATGATTACGTAAAAACAAACCGTTCGAGGTTATGGATTACAGATAATAATGCTTCATAACACCTATATATATAGCCATGGCCCATGGGTATAAATTTTGTGTTCCTTGATATGCTTTTCTCTCTCTCAAAAATGGGCAGCCACTGATTTGCATTTTATGAATTACCACCAAGGACCCTGGTTTCAGCTAAAAATATTCGTTACTGTTCTACTGAAGAAAAAAAAGTCATCTGTACATTCTATCCCTTAAATTTGCATGAACAAAATATGATAATATTATGAATAGTTATATATAGCCTATATAAAAGTTTACAACACCTTCATAAGCCAAATATGAACAATAGCAAAAACAGCATAAAGACATAATGCACATACTTTACTTTGTGTAAAAAGATGTGTCGCCATCTTGCTTTGGCCAAAGTGATTTGAACGCACCTTACATTGTAATTAAGACAATTTCCCAGGAGGATTTGAACGCACCAGTACTCCCCAATATTCATTTAACTCACCTACAAAACTAACTCAAAATGTGTTACGGTTCATGCTCCGCTCTGCATTCTTATCAACAATGTTATACCAAATTACGAATTCCAAAGTTGTACTCATTTCCCAAAACACCTCGTCTGTCTCGTAGCTTCTCTTTAAAGAGCCTTAAGCTCTCCCACGCTGTCTTTACACAATCCTCTCATGTTCTCACTGAGTCTCTGTAGGCTAAAAAGCCGCTGGCCTGTTACTGATGTCTGTCTGCTGCATTAGTTGAACAGAGACAGGACACAGAGACCGCAAATCAGATAAAAGTCAGCCATACAACGAGGAATGATATAATGAATTTCGCAGAACCATAATGTTGTGTGTGTGTGCATGAATTTGTGTGTCTATTTCTGCCCAGTTGAAGCAGACTGCATTCATGACTGAGAGGGAATCACACTTTGATGTTCACCCCGATGAGTCGATCTTAACAGGAAACCAGATTTATCACTTGATTAAACTCAGCAGAAGGGTGTTGTAAGGCTGATGCAAGGTAGATATAGATATTCAGGCATGCTATGTGTGTGTTTGAGTGCTCCGAGGTCTGCTTTTTCATAGTAAGTACTTTGGAAAGTGTGTCCCTGTAATTTCCTGTTTATGTATTCATGGTATGATGAAAGAAAATTCATTTTACCACAGTAATTACAGTCTGATCTTCAAAAAGACAGAGTTGATCACTGTCACTCTCATTTCACCCATGCACTGTCCTCTCAGATTAGTTGCGTACTACTTCTCTTTGAGCAATTACCCTCCATTCCTAATTTTCCAGTAATTATTTCACAATTAAAGTTTTGAATTTAATTAAGTTTCATTTTGAACATGCCTGAACACAGCTGAAGATATGCCTCTTGAATGTTTTTGTTTGTTAGATTAACTCTCAGGGAAGAAATAAATGGTTGGGTGGTTTCGATTTATTTGGACTTAAATTTCTTCAGTGCCCTTTGATTGCTCAGTTTAATTAGCTGAACGTAACATGTAATCATATTTATGTTCTCAGCACAAAACTTTTACCCAGGCAACCTTTCACCGGTGGAAGAGTGAAAAATGCTTGTTAATTGGAGAACACTGGCTTAATGAAGCAAGCTGGCATTTGAGCTTGTGAATTTCATGTCTGATGGTGGAAACAAAAACTAGGCAGAGGTAAGCCCTTCTTTCAAACCATAAAGAGTGCAAATTTTACATTTGCATAACATTTTTTTTTTTTTACTCTGAAGTCCACTTATAAAGTTAAACATACAAACAAAAACAGTTGTAATTTATTTTATTCTGTGGTTCTATACACAAAAAAAGGATTTCTTGGATTTTTACATTTCCATTAATAATGCACAGAAAATAAAATTAAATAATTATTTGAATAATACAAACTTAAGAAAATTTTATTTCATTGGGAATACCAGACAGAAAAAAGTATTTTCGGATATATCTTTAATTAATTTTCAAAATCTACTCACAAATGGCAATGCCAAAAATCATTAGGACATTAAGTAAAGGTCATGTTCCATGAAGATATTTTGTAAATTTCCTACCATAAATATATCAAGACTTAATTTTTCATTAGTAATATGCATTGCTGAGAACTTTTCTCAATATTTAGATTTTTTTTTTTTTGCACCCTTAGATTCCAGACTTTCAAATAGATGTATCTCAGCCAAATATTGTCCTATCCTAACAAACCACAAATGAATGGAAAGCCTATTTATTTAGCTTTCAGCTGAATATAAAGCTCAATTTAAAAAAAAATTACCCTAATGACTGGTTTCGTGGTCCAGGGTCACATATTCAGGTGGTAATTAAATTTACATGGCTTTGAAGGTATAAAAAGTTGAATCATTTGAATTCAGTCAGATTTACAGTATAGGGTTCATAAAAGCCTAGAGTGCAAAAAGGTTATAGCATTCTCAATAATAAACCTTGCACAAGAAGTGTGAATGCTGTTAATAAGGTTAATATCATTGGTGTAGAGTTGGTACTGGGAAAACATTGAGTATGTCTTCATAGCACATACAACTTGAAAGAGCAAGAAAATTGCTTCCTTTGTGGTATGTCCTCTTTACAATTCTAGTTCAGGAAGAGTTGTATCAAGGACAAGCCTTTAGATCAGTGGTTCTCAAACTCTTAAGCCAGCGACCCCTAGATGTAAGATTGACAAAAACTCACAACCAAATGTGTATAAATTCGACCTGCAGTGCATATTTTTTTTTCCATTTATGCTTTCAATCAATTGACTCTTAATGTATTTTGTGATATCATGTACATGGCAAGCGACTGTGTCATTCGACAACGGGACAATCATAAGCTCATTTGCCATTTTTCTCACCATGCATGTCCCGACACATAGCCACAACAGCGGGCTTTATCAGGGGTTCCCCAGTTGTGTGTGGCTTTTTGGTTTACGCGATCAAGTACACCACTTCATAAGATGCCTCCAGAGCATTAGAAGTAATTTTGACTTGTTGTGCGATCATGTGTTTTTGACCCTGTAATTCCTTCTCTTTTCAGTGAAAAAAGTCATTGAAAAGAGACATCTGAACAACCAGATGTCTACTTTTCCAAGTTATCCAAAATAAACTTACATGTAAGCTCTACTTTCAATGAGCTAGAAACCAGCCACCACATTGCAAAAACCAGCTATCACTCTAAGCTGGGTTTAGATGGATTTTCAGCAGGGTGTATTTAGATTCAAGCTATGTGATTCCATGAGAAGTGTCTGAATACACCGCAAGCCTATTAAGCCAACATCAATGCTGGCGGGCCAATCTGCCAATGATTACCTTTATCCCTGCTGCCTAAGGAATACGGTCTGTACTGAAATGGCCTCAGGAACATCTGAAGAGATCACTGAACCTGCTGATTTTTTTTCCACATGTGAGACAATGCATATAATGTACATAACGTATCAAACTTCAAAATACGAAAACACGTTACTATGTATTGTACTTAAAATTGTAGTAATGTTTATTAATGCTGATTAATATGATTCATAAAAATTAATCTGTTACCTACATTATATCTGCACTTTGTTGTTTATGATGAGATAATTTTACAGTGCAGAATTCAGTCACAACAAAAAATGAACTCATTATGAGCTGTGACTAATCCAAACACCTCTGATTGGTTACTGCATTCATAAGCTCAACAGAAAAGTGTGTGATTGGTTATGATGCTCAACGCTGCAAAAATCGCACACACTGCCCTTGACTGAATCACTTGTGTAACATAATTAACATAAATGTACATTTATTTTATACAGTAAAAACTGTTTTATACATTTAATCACTTTATTCATTTTATGTAGTATTTCTTATTTCTGGTAGATAAATAGTGCTGTTTTCAAAGTTTTCATTTATGTCTATTTAATTTGTTTCTTTGTTCTTTTGTATTTGTTTATCTTAATGCTCTTAATTAGTTTCTTTGTTCTTATTTTCTCACTGCCTGTTTACTTGTCTTCAGTAAGCTTGAGAGTTTTTAATTATGTTGGGCTAGTTTTAGTTTTTTTGTTGGTGATAAGAATTATAACATTTCAATGGTATACAAACTATTGATATCATAACTTTATTTAAAGCAAAAGTAATATTGTGACATGTATCAATATTGTGAAATAAAATTACTCATGTCGTGATATAAGACTCGTAATATCCCACACTCCAATACAGAAATTGATCATTTTCAATGAGTTTTGAGTTATTTTTATTCATTTTTATGGCCTTTTTAAAATTGTGTTTTGCCAACAGAGGATGAAATCCCTGTGCTGAATTCTACTTCATCTCTAGGTTTTTTCCCTCTTCACCCAAACATCCTAAGGATGATTATAAAGTGGTCCAGACATGCTGCTGGTCAAACATCTGGATACACATGACAAATTGATTCTTGACCTACAGGTTTAGAACCTTGAGACTGTATGGTTGCCATAAAGAGAGTTAACAACAGTCAAAACACTGAGCTAGATAGATAGATAGATAGATAGATAGATAGATAGATAGATAGATAGATAGATAGATAGATAGATAGATAGATAGATAGATAGATATTTTGTTATGATTTCATGTGATATAGATGGGCATATTCACATGTCAGACAGTGCTGTGGCTGGTGTGAATTGGTGAGAGAAGAGAGGCGGGTTGACAGCTTTAATTGTGATTCTAAATTTGATATGATTAACCAGGCTCGATCAAATTAACCTGATTGGCAGATGGAGAGGGGGTGGACGGGGGCGTGGAGAGGGTGAAAGGAGATTGATGTACCATGCCCTCATGTTTGTTTACACACATCTAAAGGAAGTTTTACAGAAAACTATTAAGCTTTGATTTTTTCCCCCTCTTTATGAAAGCAATGTAATTGTTGCTAAAATCCCTGCCTTGTCTAATGTGACATTTTTGGTGTTGGAAATGGAATATAATTTATTTACTTCTGTTTTCCTGTTCTGTTTTTTTTTTTATTTTCTATAAATGTAGTATTTTTAGTCAATGTCCTCTGTTTGAATGTAGGAAACAGCGAACATCCCCTCATTAAAGTAAGCCCACATGCCTTATTCTTGCTCATTATAATATGACAACAACAAAACTCTGAATGAATCTGCAAAACAATGACAATTAAAACGGCACCAGCTCTCCCCTAAACTTCACGTAACAAAAAAAGACAGCGTGATGGTCGGACAGGAGTGGTGACGGGAAAGCTGAGAGGAAGTTGTGAGATTAATGAGCACAGTTGTGTTTGCTTTCACCTTTTTGTGGGGCATGAATAATGGATACCCCGTTTTTCTTTGTCAGTTTTACACTTGCCGTTTCCTCTTTTATTTATTTGTCTCTTTGTCATTGGTGAGTGTGAAAATGAGAGTCCTCAGCCAATGCTGTGAAAATCCTCTCACGCTAATGAGCAGTCAGCCTCTGCTATCACTCCAGTTACCCGTCATCCCGTCCTTCTTCTTGTTCTTTTCATCATTTTCTTTTCAGCAATGCTCTGGAGAACCAGAAGAATCACTGACCCTCCCCTGACAATTGCTAGGTTTCGGTCTAAACAAATGTTTTTGTACAAAACATTTAATTAGCATTTCAACCAGCATTTGTATGAACGATCACACAGGTCTCAAAAAATGTACAGTGGGGTCTGAGACCATAATGAAAAAGATTCTGTTTGATTTTTTTTTTTTTAATTAATATACATAAATCTTTCCTTTTTAAATTATATTATTGGTATGACATTTTTAGTAATCAACATTTATTTTGCTAATGACCTAATACTGTGGAATATTAAAACAGAAAACTGTTTCATAATATTACTCTTTTTTAAAATAAATAAATAAAAAAAGCCTTTTTGAGCATAAAAAACTTCTTATTGACACCAAACTTTTGACTGGAAGTGTGCATAGTATTAATATATACATTAATCTTTTATTTAAATTTTTTCAATGTGGTTTTAGACTTGTATATGGACTGCAAATACTTTAATCAAAAGATATATCCTCAGAGCTGTATTTAGTTTTACTATGCGAACCCAGTCTCATGAAAATGGAAAACAATAGCCCAGTTTTTTTTTTATTTGTAATTTACATGCTATTTATGCTACTATAGGAATTGATTTTGACGTCCATATGATATGCATGTGTTTGACATGCATATAATATGCAGTTTTTGCATGCATATGATATGCACTTTGTTGGTGTGCATATAAAACGCATTTTGGCATAAGATATGCACCTAACACACAACCCTGAAGTCCAGAACGATTTATATTTAATATATCTAAATTCCTAAAATAAGTTCAATAACATAATAACCTTTTAATAACTTAGAGGGTGTGTCTGTGTCAAATTGCATTTTTTTTGTCAAAAGCAAGGAAGAAAGAAACAAGAGATTTGGACAATATAGGATAGCGAAGAGAAATGTTGAAAGAGGTTGCTGAAAGAACAGAAAATAGAATGCGAGTAAAAATGACCTTCGAAGATAGAGAGTGAGCGGATGGAGAGGAGAAAAAGCCAGACAGAACAAATGACCTCAGCTATAAAAGTATTAGTTAAGGTGAGGGTGTGAAAAAGGTTGGCCAATGAGCTTTTATTTATAGCAACAGGAATATAACTCTATCTTCTACCTTAGTGCAACATGTGTGTGTGTGTGTGTGTTTGTGTGTGTGTGTGTGTGTGTGTGTGTGTGTGTGTGTTGTCTTTGTATCCCATCCTATCTGATTTTGCAGTGTTCACAGACCACCTTTATGTTTCACCAGTCACTTTATTTGTGTGTGTTTTCACTCATATCTCTGCTCAAGGATATTGATGACACCCTCATTTCTCAATATCTGCCCACAAAACCCCCCCCCCCACCCAACCCCAGCAGATGTGTAAAATAAAACCTCTCCTCTGGCCTCAGCCAGCATATGCCACGATCAGAAAACAAACACCAGTCAGTGAGTCAATTCGTCTCTATTAGGAACTTATATTTAGCACATCATGATAATAGCCTAGTCAAGCTCAACAGCTTCCCTCCTGCAACCAGATATCAGGGGTGTCTTGGTTTACCACTAAACACTGTTTGTCACAGTCAACCACAGTCGAAACGATAAACTCCAATTAGGGATATTCAGATGGTTTATGAGATCAGATTTTAAATGTGTAGACAATTTTAGGAAGTTGATGTTAATTTCCTGACCCAAATCTTTTTTTGGCAAACGTGATGCTTAATGAGTGTAAATCAAGAAGCAAATATAACTGTCAGAGTAGTAAATCTCTCTCATATTTAAATATTTCTGCCCATTCACTGCCATGCAAACAGCTGTTTATTTCTCAGCTCTGCAAAACATTTTGATTAGATAAACTAATTACGTGGGTAAATGTTTCCTTTGGGCTGAAACAAGTGATTCTTGATGCCAGGACACACACTGGGAGTGTGTGATGGTGTGTGTGTGAGCAGTGATATTTGCAAGTCTTTGATTGCTTGTATGCATTTCAGTATCATTGATTGCTTTGATAGTGCTCTTGACCAGTTGGTGTTCACTGCTGACCTTTTTTTATCTTCCCATCCAGTGAGGTATTAATTGAAATGGTTATTTATGCATAAAGGTTTACTGTGGGTTAGTGATTGTACAAAAGGTCGCACAAGGAAATAGGCACTTCAAAGGAATATTTCACCTAAAAATGAAAATGTGCTGAAAATTTACTCTCAGGCTATCCAAGATGTAGATGAGTTTGTTTCTTTATCTGTAAAGATTTGGAGAAATTTTTGAGAGTCCAAACAGCTGATGAAAACATCACAATAATCCACAAGTAATCCACACAATTCCAGTCCATCAAATAATGTCTTGTGAAACTCCAGGTTTGTAATAAATCCATCATTAAGATGTTTTTCAAACATTTTACATTTTGAGATATCACACAAGCTTTCAAACTGAAGAGGGAAGACCAGCTGTAGACCAGTCTGGACTGGAATTAAATTCATGATGGCCTAAGATGGTATTTTAGAAGGGTTTGTCTGTGTACAGTACATGCAAACCAAATGCCCTGATTATGTTTTTTATAACAGCTGTGAGACAAATAAAAGGCCTGCTTTATCTCAATCTCCATTTGAGACCACTGTGTGTCCCAGTTTGTGTGCATGGAGGCACTGGCACCAGTGATGCTCTGAACGCTCCATCTGTCAAAAACCTGTCTTGGCACTTACAGTAAGAGTACAACCCAGATCTGTCCACAGATATCACTGAAAGTGATTGTAATTTTGGAGTTTGCAGGTGGGTCCATAGGACATTTATGGGCATTTTACATCCAAAGACATCATTTCCAATAAGGATTCTCCCATTTTAGATTCAATTAACGTTCTTAATTAAATTTGTTTAATTAAGTCTTGATTTTGTTTTAAGCTTGGCCTGTTCTAATCTCTATTGCCTCCACAGTTCAAACAGCACCAAGCATTTCCAGCCAATCCAATTATTTTCTTGTTTTGGTTTGCAGCTGATGTGTCAGTGATGAAAGTAATGTCTTCCTGACTATTTCCATATAAATAGATATCTTCGGCACCAGAGCCACAGTCCTTTTGTAGGTTTGTGCTACGGGAATCATTTCTTTGTTATAAAAAATAAAGCCTGTGAAGAGCCTGTGACTGCTTTTGATCTCATTCAGTGTGTATCAGATGGTGACAGGATAAAAGTAATATATTTGTGTGCATTTCACAGTTTTTGGAGCATCATTGTTCTTTTATAAAATACTTCATATGCTAGCTGTTATAGAAATCTATATAGAGAAGTTTTGAAAATGTCACTAAGCATTGCTGACCTGCTTTGATTGCTTACATTCCTTCATTATTAGCTCACAGAGTGGCTCTTTACCATTTGCAGTATGTTTATTTATAATCGGCAGTGTGATATGCTAAAATATACAGTGACACAATCTCTCTGTCTCTCTCATGCAGACACACACTTCAGTAGCAGCGTTCAGCTCTGGGCGAAACAGAGTGGAACAAAGGGTTTAGTTTCTGACTCCCTACCCTGCAAAACAAACCCTGATTGCAATTATATCCTGCCTGGGTGTAAACCATACAGAAAGACAACAGCAGCGTGTTCAGTGTAATCAAATAGTATTGTACTAACCACAAATCTGGGGCCCAGGTTTCATTTGCAAATATGAGAGTGCCAAAACAATAAAAACCGAATTGTTCTGTCTGATGATTTGGTCTGGTGTTCTGCAACTGAGGTCAAAGTCTTTCTTTCTTTCTTTCTTTCTTTCTTTCTTTCTTTCTTTCTTGCCTTCCTTCCTTCCTTCAATAAATGTTCTGGAAGCAGCTTTTTTGGAATTGACCCTTAGCAGGAAGCTTGATTCACAAGCAATCTGACCAATCATAATGCCGAATCCGCTATCAAATCAGACAGGAGAGTAGATTAACTATTAAATAAAATACCTTCTGATGTTTATTTCATGCTTAAATAAATATGAAGAGATGATCTGTTCACGTGCCGGTTTAACTGAGGTGCTACAGCAATCTTTCACGACACATTAAAGAGCCACAAAATGGTATTTATTGTTTGAAGTTCTTCAAAAATAAAATTTGATGCCATGCTGTTAGTTTTCTCGTTGCTCTGGGATGTGTTTTTCACTGCATGAGAAGATGATTTGTGGCGTGAGAGTGGCATCGCTTGTTGGACATAGCAACAGTAATGAAGGAGGGCGGGCTTTGTCTATATATATATAAGCCTTTTAAAAAATCTCTTAGGTAAAAAATTAATGAAAAAAAAAAAACAATTATAAAATAATTGAACATCTCCATGTGTATATATTTGGAAATTCTTCTTGTCATAATAAGGATAATATACAGTCAACTTGAATGAAAGAAGAGGATGTGTTATTCAGGATCACTTATTCAGGTTGCTTCAGTCAATCCGTCCACACACAGTCATTGATGTGTCTATATTTTATTTTTGACCAAATACCAAATCTAATAATAACGCTTTCTGTTGTCATTGTAATTTAAGAGAATGTTCTACCTGTGACTGACCTACTATTCTTCACCGATCTTCCTTACTATTATACTTCTTTCAAGATGCAGTCTCATCTGTTACTAGTGTTTATGAAGACTCTGACCATAAGAAAACAGCATCATTACAATAGCATAAGGGGCTCTTTGAGACATTAATCAGATCAGAGGCCTCTCCCACTCCATCAGCTATGCCTTATTCCCCATTACAAAGAGAATTAGCCTGCTCCTGCAGTACGCCAATGCCTTTACAGAATACTAATATGAGTCCAACACACAAACCCAGATGTGCACCGGGGAAGGTGAGACAGGACAAGGCGTACACGCACACACACAGGCATTCATACAAGCACACAAATATCCACCTGCTCACAGCTTGTCCTCCGCTTTAATGTCTTCTTTCCAAACAAGACCTTCAGCTTCCTTCTGCAAGATCCTGCCTGGATGTCTTTCCATGAATTCACTGAGGCAGATGAATGGCACACTGCAAAGATACTTTTGAAGTTAATGTGAATTCAGTTTTTTTTTTTCTCTCTTTCAAGATGTGGGGCAAAATTTAGATTAAAAACGCAAATATTTTCCCATTACGACCATTCATCCATTTTCATTTTAATTGAATTTCAGGAATGCACAAGTGAGAGAAATTGAACTGACGGCAAAAGGTGAATGTGATCCGGGAGTTAATTCCTCAGAGTCTCAAAATGCCACTACATGAGAAAAAAGATGAACCATTATCGATACTCCACTACAGTGAGTCTGTGTTGATGCAGCTAGATCTTCTTGATATTCTAGAGAGACTCTGAGATGGAGCAGGTAATTATAGGGACTTGAGTTTATCTCTGATTATGCCTGTGTTTGTGGGTCCGCATATATATGCATGTGCATGCAAGTCTTCACATTTGTGAATCCATGTGCACGTGTTTGTTCATGTAGGTGACTCCGGTAAATGGAGATGACTCTGTTAAGCAGATGTAACGTATATCCAATAACCACTGAGAATTTCCTTACAAGAAAATTACAAAACCATCCATATTCCAAGTTCTTCAGAATGAACTATTACACTATACAAGTGGTCTTGATGGGCTGCTGCATTAAAAAAGGTTTAACGGTCTCCAATTCAGTCTGTATTAAAGCACACTATGCGTTTGAAGGTGAAGTATGTAATTTACTGTGAATATTTCATTGGAGTTTAATATAAGTCATCAATAATTTCAGTTTCACTAAAATATCTTGCACTGATTTGAATCATCGAATTGGCCCAGATCTCTGCACACAATGTCCAAAAAGTCACAGACAGAGAAGCTAATTTAATTCTCTCCATGGTTTTTCTTTGCTTTAGAGATATCTCCTACAGATGCAAGTGATAATGCACACCTTAATTCAATAGTTCATGATGAAAACAGTCTATGATCAAATTATTGTTGATTAAACCATTGACAACAATGCCAGAAGCAGCTTGTGGGAGGCATGAGAGAACAGGCAAATGGACACGTTTAAGATGATTGATGTCACTAAACATAATGTGAGTGCGGGACTCTTGTAAACAGCTTGTGAGATCATTATATATCAGACTGCCCTGAATAATATGAAATCAGGCAGAGTTTGCACCAATCAACCATACAGACTGTGTAAGTGACCGCAGGAGTAATGGCTCATTCTAATAATAGCATTTCTATCATTTCAGTGTGAGTGATTCTGGTCAATAATCATTCTGACTACTTCTTCAGTGAGTGAGAGCACTTCATCAAACAACTTTTCTGCTGTACTCTGACGCAACCCGAGTTCAAGGAGCAACTCTTCTTTTCTTAAGGTAATAAAAACGAAAAAATTCTTCATGCTAAGCGAGAGAGGGAGAGAAAAGAGAAAGTTATTGCAAGTTAAATAACTGCAGATCAAAGCAGAGCACTTTCATCGTTCATTTTGAAGAAATTCTATTCAGTGGCACATACACAAGGCATATGACTTTACTGTCTGAAGATTTATCCAGTGCAAGTCAGTGGCATTTACCCTTCTGTGAGCACAATCATTTTCAATACAGTGACAATAATTTAGAATGCATTGACATTCAGATTTTAAGGACACTGTATATCATATTACATATTTGACTTTTAATTATTTGTGATCATTGACAATGTAAATAGTAATATACGCACTTTTTACTGGAGAAATGACAATATGAATATTCATGTTGATGCACATAATCTTTTTTTTGTTTTATCATTATTATTATTTGCATTGTATTATTATGATAATTATAAATAGTATTTTTTAAATAAATAAAAAAATACACATTTGCATGTATTTGTACCTTCTCTTAGAGAGCACTTTTTTTCACTTATTTAAAATGTTAAAATGTTTACAATTTCTCACTGCATTACCAGCTTAATTGTGCTTTCAGCAAATCAAATGCATGACCTTCACCTTACTAGTTCCATGATCCCCTGGTTGAGCTACAGGAATACTAAAAAGCAGAAGATAACCTGAAACACTACAGTATATATCGAGACTAAATGGAAGGGCAGCTGGAATAGGGCATCACTTGCAGCCAGTGAGGACACTCCTTTTGTGTGTGAGTAAAACAGGAGCCAATCAAGTAGTAGTAGCACTGGCAGGAAGTTTGTATAGTAGTAGTTTCTACTAAGCCCTCCTTCCATTTCAAGGGCTACTCCTGATGTATTGAGCCAGACACAATGATCTACAGCCTAATTAATTGCAAACTATCTTTATGGTGCATCTGTGTTTTACTAGCCTTGATGACAGCGTGGGCACAGGTGGTGATCTGTTTTATATGTAGATCAGCCTTTCACTGTGGAGTTGGTCTGGTGGTTAAGTTGTCAGAGAAAGAGTTTGCTGATATGGACATGCAATGACACTGTAAGTCATTTATGACAACAGTGTTTGCCAAGCCAATACTCTGTAGGTGAAAAGACATTCAATTTCCTGGAAAGACACCGGTTTCTGACATAATTAGTCCCAAAGAGCTAGACAGGAAAAGAGAGAGGACATTGATATACAGTTATCACAGTCTGACTTTTGAGTTTGATTTTCTTCCTTTCTACTTCTTTTCACATCAATAATCCCAAAGTCTGTTCTGTTCCTACTTTTTCTTCACATTGTTGCTCTGCTCACACCCCTCTTCCTCCATCTTTTCCTTTGGCTTTCTCCCCGAGGTGAATATCATTAGGATTGTAGACAGTGGAATTGACTTTGAATCTTTATCAAAGCAGTAGAGCATCCTTTCACTCTTTCCAGACCTTCACTTTCTGAAATGAATAAAAACATTGTGCCTTGGACAGGTTTGTTCAGTATCACCGACTCACAAATAACAAATAGAAAATGCATAAAATAGTATATTCAAAGAAATATAATTACAGCTCCTGTTTTTATTTGGCAGTTCAGTCTAACATTTTTATGGTGTATGGAAAGGATCACTTCAAACAGTGTAATACTCCATAGTAAACTAATCACAGTAAGTCATTACCTTCTCTATAAGCTCTTTTTACATTCAATTTCCTTCTTGGCACATTTATTCACATTAAATCAGGGATAAGCCAGCTGCACATTCGTGTAAACATTACATTGTACACTACTTAAACTGTAGGGATCAATATGTTTATAATCTCCAACATGCTCTAAACACAAAAGACAAACAGTGGAATAATGGAATATTCATTTAATTGGGCATCATTAAAACAACCCTTTTACAGCTGTTCTTTGAGTATGCAGGGTAATTAGTTCTTATTTGTCATTAGGCAAATGAGAGATCTGAAACAAGCTAATTTAAAATCTCTTTTTAAAGCTGGTCTTAGCCTGAGATGAAAATAAATAAATGAATACAGCATAATTATTGGAATGCACTGGTTTGACAAATCAGTTAAAGCAAAAGAAAAGAAAAAAAAAATATGTATAGTAAAATACATCGCCACATGTTTTGAATGTTATCTTTGTTTTAAATGTTATCGAAATGTTATCTTGGCCAAAACAATATTTTATATGTTCCCTGTTTTTGCAGTTTGATTAATTGTGTGTGTGTGTGTGTGCAAAATGTTAAAGCAAGTGCTGGTAAGAAATATACTTTTTACATTAAAGGGAAAGGTTATCATACATACTCAAGATATCATTGCTCTTGCTAAAGCTTAAATTGTCTTTTTGCAGACAGTTATCTTCAACAGGTCTGTGCAGTTTGGGAACGTGTTGGTGCGGTCTGAACGGCTCTTATATATGAACGCTCTGCCACCTGCTGGTGCGTCACTGACACTCTAGCCAATCACGCTCACTCGTCGGGTGAAGCCTTCCTCTCGTGCTCCGGGAGATTCCAGTGGCCTGGCAATTAGTGACCAGGGCGATTCGGGGAACCGACACGCAAATATCCGGACGGCAACGGACGATCGAGGACAAGCCGTGCATTTCTGGGAAGGAACACCGCGTTTTTAGTGGATCTACCAAAATGTAGAGGAGTGGCAAGAACAAGTTATTTCCTTTGAGCACAGCTAGTAAGGTAAGCAGTGTTAATAACGTAAAGAATTGCATTAAATTAATAGCGTAAATAATTAATAAATTAAACTCTGCATACAGAGTACAGCTGTTGTATTTTACAATTTCAATATTGTTTCTGTGAACTTACATTTGTGCAATTTAGTTAATCACACTGTTAGAATGTCTTTCTGGAATTGACTGAATTTATTTTATTATATAATCAATCTTAATATAATTTTCCTTATTATTTACAAAAATAGTGTAGGGTAGTGTAGCGTCACTATTGCAGGCTATTTAACATTTCTAAATAATTAAATTATTATTATTATTTTAATTAACGAGGCTTTTCAGTAGATGAAACCAATATGCTGATAAAGTAGCGGACTGCTTTCTAAAATATTTCGCTGCAAGTATTACACAAATCAAATCTTGCCCCGTGTTTGCTGTACGGCTGTTTGGACTTGGAGCTAGCGATGCCTAATCGCGAATGAATCTTTTGAATCGGCTCTTTAATGAACCGGTCAAGCTGGTTCGCAAAACTGTCTGAATCATTTGATCGACTCACTGGCGCACTGAATCAGTACTTTACTGAACACGGAGAGCAACATGACTGCTGAATAAAGTGGATATTTTTTGCATACAATCAATTGGAATCTAACCTTCAAACGAAGAAGGTGTTTATTTAGTTCAGCACCTGCATGTATAGTTTGTGAACGACTGCAGGTTAATAGGCTACTGTACGTTTTCCAAACGAAAAAATATCAAAACAGTTTCAGTACACCAAAGCATTTAAAGTAGCAAAGAGAGCCATCGCATAACCATTATATGTATATAAAGTACTTTGCTACTTTATCATGGTAAATGAATACAGTAGCCAGCTATATGTCAAAGTATAACATTAGCAATGATGTATACAGCCGTACCACGTTATCCTATGTGCTTTAAATCTTTAATATGTATAAAAATATGAAGTAGCATATAGGTCTATCTTACTTTTTTCACATTGCTCCTTTTTTCGTGGATTATTTAACGTTAGTAACTTTGCTTGCAACATTTTTTGTTTTGCGCAGCACTGTGCAAAACCTTTAGCCTATACATCACGATTGACGCACGACGATTGTCTCAGTGTTTTAAAGCGTTTAAAGTATGTAGATGTTTAATTAATTGCGAGACCATTTTTAACCATTTTGCGAGCTTTATAGTCATTTGCCTTAATGGTGAGCAGAGCACGCGCAACTGTGTGCTGATGAACCATAGCGCGGGGGAGAAGAGATGAGTGATGTGTTATAATAATCCGGGTGCCAGACGTGCTCATCCGCTGATATTTTGTTTGTTTCGGGAAATCCGAAAGCGTGAAAGGGTGAACTAAAATAGATTTGAAACATCCCTTAAATGCTGTGAAAGTTCGCACGCGCCTTTGCGCACAGGGTCGGAAGCTTTTAGAAGATGAAACTGATGGAAACGGAGGGCGTGGGTGTAGTGAAGGAATGTTCTGACATTAATGAGATGTCAATCAATGTATACTCCCTTTAGAGTAGAGAAGAGTCAGTCTGCACTATGAACAAGTAATTTGCCATTATGCATAGTAGATACGTTTTTATATATATATAACAGTATGCGTGTGTGTGTGTGCGCGCGCGTGCGTGCGTGCGTGTGTGTGTGTTGTCACACTATAAGGGGGTAAATAGCCTAACACAGGCCTAATGTAAGGCTAGACAATTCAATTTAAATTCAAGTTCTTTTATTCAGCCATGATGTTATTCCAAACACAAAAAAATCACATCCACAACAAAATAATAACATTCAATGCTGAATAGGAGCATGAGGAAGACATAGTCTTATAATTTCATGCCCCTTTTTTCAATAATCTGATCTGGCACAAAACAGATGGCTCATCGTTTTTTTCCCTTTTTTTTTCTTGTTTTTCCCTATGTCAAGGTACAATATTACTTCACATCTAAATAAATGACAGTTTGTCAAACATTGGTTCTTATGTAAATTATAACTAATTATTAGTTATAAATTATAACTAATTATAAATTATAAAATTTTTTGAATTGAACAATCGTGTTACATGATTTTTGAACAATGTCCAAAGAGTTCCATAAACTGATCCCAATTACACGAAACCCTTTTTGTTTTTGGGAGGTGCGTGAATATGATACACAAAAATTGCCTTTTCTTCTGTTGTTACTGCCTGTGATTAACTTAAATTTGTTTTGGATATGTATTGGCACCAAATTATTTTTCACTCTCCACATAATTTGTAATATTTTAAATTTGACCAACTCATTAAATTTCAAGGTCTGCAATTTTATAAACAGTTTGTTTGTGTGGCCTCGTAAACCTTTGTGAGTCACAATTCTTATTGCTTTCTTCTGAAGTAAGAACAGCCTTTCTGTATAACTGGTGCATGCATTACCCCACACTTCGGTACAGTATGTTAAATATGGAACAATTAAGGTTGAGTATAGAAGCTGTAATGAAGCTTCATCCAATATGTGTTTAACGTTATAAAGAATACCAATATTTTTACTAACTTTACCTTTGATATAATCAATATGAGGCTTCCAGCTAAGTTTGCTATTTAGGATAACCCCCAAAAATTTAATTTCTGAAACACATTCAATATTTACATCCTGAATAACTAAATTAGTACATTCATGTTTTCCCTTATTTCCAAAAACCATATAATTTGTCTTATCCCAATTTAAAAACAATTTATTATAATCAAACCATTTCTTTAATTCTGTCATTTCCCTTTCAATAATGGCCATTAATTCATTTAAAACTGTCCCGGTCTTGAACACAGTTTTGTCATCAGCAAACAACAGAAAATTCATGTCTTTAGAAGCCTCAAATATATCATTAATAAATAATATAAAAAGTTTAGGGCCAATTACAGAACCCTGGGGAATTCCGCATACAACAGTTTTACATTCCGAGTTCTGGTTTTTAAATTGAACATATTGGCTTCTATTACTTAAGTAACTTTCAAGCCATTTATATGTCTGACCCCTTAATCCATAGTGTTGTAATTTTGTCAACAATAAGTTATGGTTGACAGTGTCAAACGCTTTCTGTAAGTCCAGGAATATACTTACAAGATTTTTTTCTTGCTTTTTTTCCATTGCAACAAGAATTTCTTCAGTTAACTGAATTAGTGCAATGGCGGTTGATCTATTGGGTCAGAATCCGTATAGATAATCAAAAAGTAAATTATTTTTTTCCAAAAATAGATCTAATTTATGAATAAACCATTTTTCTATTATTTTAGAAAACTGTAAAAGTATTGAAACAGGTCGATAATTATTAAACTGATGTTTACACAGGCTAAACGTAAAAATTACAGCATATTTGTAGCACAACACTGTGCAAAATGTAAAATAAAACCATTTTTTGCATGCATACTTTGTAATTAGTTAACTGTGTGAAGTTACACCATAAAACACATATGACAACTTACCCTAATAACAAATTTGACATTTATGAAAAATTCCCAGGATGACAAGCCCTGGTCTCCCCTACATATATAACAGAAGCCAGATATTATTTATAAGGTAATCACTTTTGACATTGTTTTACAGAAGAGTCTTTCATTCAATAATGCAAGGACCAGTAACCAAAGGGCACAAAATGTTTAATGCATTTTGATTCGGCCAGTGCTTTTAACTCACAGGTGTCCACAGACAGACAGCATGCTCATGTCAAATAGTGATAAGAGCAGCTCATGTTTAATGTATTAGGTCTTATCTCTACTGTTTGGCCCTTAATAGTGTGGAAATGGCAGCAAAGAACACAGTGTCCATTCCTGTCTTTGGAAAAAGAGTTTCAGATTGTGTGTGTCTATGTCTGCGTGAGAGAATTGGCCGGAGGATCAGATTAAAGGAAGGAGGGAAGAAAGATGCGGTGGAGTCCGCTATGCCCTATATGAAAGGATTTAAAACACCTTCTAAGAAGTGAAATGATCCCTGAAGATTTAGGACGACCTGTCTTTCTTACAAAGTCAATTTTTCCTCATTCTTTTCTTTTCATTTTTTTTCAGTCTCTCCTCAGTCTCAGAACTCCACATGCTCACACACGTGCGCACACACACACACACACACACACACACTATCTGTCTGTCTGTCTGTCTAGCTTGTCTGTCTGTCTGTCCACCTACCTACTTGTCTTTAAAAACTTCTGAAACAGTTAGATGTAACACAGGAAGAACAAACATCCACATCCATAAAGTACCCATCTGTCTTTCCTCCTGTCAGTTATGCCTCATTAACTTTTTTACAATTATTTTGCAATGTGTGTATGCTTCACTAGTCTGCTAAAGCTATTAAAAGATACACCTCTAAAGAACATCACACAAGAACAACAATGTCAGTGCTAGGCAGCCCGATTATTTTTTTTATTTGTCTAGAGGGAAGTCAAAATGGTCAACTCCACAGTGCTAAAAGTATTTTAAATAGATCAAAATATTGTTCATTAGCTTAATGTGTTAATTGAATGGTTATGTTAGTCGAATGCCATTATCCTTTGTGAAGGTCTTCAAGCGGTAAATTAATGGATTAAACCAGTCAAGGTGTGACAAGGCCAGTCAGGGTCACATTGATGTGCAATAAATCAAAAGTGAACACATTTCATTGGTATTCCATTGTAGCAGTGCTTGTTTGACCGATCTTGGCTTCTGTAGTCTTCTCAGACCTCCCCAATGTCAAATGGCTGTATGTGGTGCCTAAAGCAAACACTGACATGCCCTCACCTTGGAATGTGATTAGATGTCTATCATGCTTTAAAGACATTTCCAAGAATACGGGGATAATTATGTTTACAAAACCCTGTCCATTGCTGTGTTTGGGTGGTTGGCAGAATTACGGAAATAAATGCACTCAGTCTATCTATATGTTGCCTCTGGCTGTTAATATCTGTACCGCTATCTAGCCTGAAGGCTATATGAAAACTTAGGTCAGTTTGTAGTCTATCACTCACTGCAGCACCTGGTGTGCTTTCATGGCCAGATCCCTCTGATAAATATCCAAAGCATCTGGACCAATGGGTTTGGACAGACTTACGTTTAATTTGGATGTAGTTAGTACCCTGCAGTGCTAACTTGGTTGGAGACATGTGCTGTTACATAACTTCTGAGTACCATTTAATATTGGTGTTTCACTTTATCATTCTTAGTAGTGGATCATTGCACATGGAAACGAACACATTCATTTGAAGCCCAACTGTTTCCTTTTCAATTTCCTCATGTAAGCGATTCCCTGGAATATGCTGGATTGCACTGCTTTAAAAGCCTTTAAGGCTGCTCATTGATAAGAGACCGGTTTTCTTTGATGCATTGGTTTAATTTAGTCATCTGAGATCAAGTCGTCTCTGTTTTTCATTGCCCGAGAGTACTTGGTTGGACTTCACTTAACAGTGATGCATTGCCCAATGCAATGCCAGTCATTATTATGCTTAGGAGGTTATATCTTTCACCTGGGTCACCAAATATTATTGATTTGACCTTGTCAAAAATTGAGTTCACAACCCAAGGAAGTTGAGTTCACGTGTTTTCATTGTCTGTCATTCTCCTGTGTAATGAGTTTGGATTTACGCATTGAATTGGTGAACTCGGTTCTACTAATGTGTAGCTTATAGCGGTGCTGAGGCAGTTACTCTGACACAATCCCCATTAGCACTCTAGATTGCTGGTTTATAATCCCTCTTATTAAGTGTTCTTCTTACAAATGATCCAGGAGCATTGTGACTTCCACCCAACAGTAGCTTTTCATCTTCCACCTAAGCTGATTTACTTATATACGAAGTGAATGTGGACTCTGAATTTATAGTTAACATCGTAAATAAAGGCTCTGGTTTGATTTAAAGTCTGTTTACAGCAAATTCAGCATTAAATGACAGCAGAAAAGTGTAGTGGCTTCAGAATTCTTCTGCTGTGTTTTTAAAGGTTTTCTTTCACAAGTGGTCACACTAACACAAAAACAATCAATCAAGGTTGTCAATCAAGCTGATTCTGTAGACACAATGATTGATCACCCTGAGGGCTTGTTGTTAGTAGGGGTCTTTCTTTAGTCTGTGATTTAAGTTTACGCAATGTCTGTCATTTGTCTTACATAAACATCCTAGTTTTTTATTTTTTTTTTATTTTTTAAATAGGTTGTATTTTGTTCTTGGTAGTGACTACTGTTCATGTTTTAAAATGCAGACCAACTAATTTGCGGCAGGGAATGTTGTACCTTCTGACACTTGTAACTACATTCTTTCTATTTCCGAATACATGACTCCACTTGAAAGCTTTAGGCTACACTGGATACATTTGAAAACGGCTTCTGAAATGTAGGAAAACACTAATTTCACTTTCCTGCGGATGCGTAAAATCTCATAAAAGTAGCTCTGAGATGATACAGACATAATTTTTCATACAATTCTTCAGGCAGGATAATTTTATTTAGGAAAATATCTCACCATTCACTGATGTGTCCAGGTTGCACTCACTAACGATTATATTTTTTGATCTAACACACAACTGGTCTCATATTTTGCGGTAGGACAGCAATTGCAAGTACATTTTCTGTCATCTTTGCATGACTGTGATATGAAGAGTGTAAAAAGTAACATATTTTAGCAAATGTGAATAGCACAAAACAGCCACAGTAATACTAATTAATCATTTTTATTAATTATTAATTAAATAAGGTTGTCACTCCCAAAACCTTGAATTTTGTACTTAGCAACATGGAAAAAGTAAGAAATTTATTCTTATTTTGAATGTGTCAAAAACAGATAGCGATCAAAAGAGAGCACCCATTTTATAATCACTGAAGCCGTCAGTCACTTCAGGTCAGCACAAGCTCACCCTTGAAAAAATCAATTTCTTATTAACATACTGTTCACACTTTGTTGGTTATAATAAAAAATTCAAGGAGTTGAGTGGTATTAAGTGGACTTAAATGTCTCTGATAGACCTTTGCATTCACACGTTTATGTCTGTGATTAGCTACAGTGCTCAATGGTATAAACACGCTGTAAATAGAAACACTTGACACTCTTCATTACTCAGTACTCTGTTCTACTGTACTACAGAAAAGCTAGTATTCTTACTTTTTACAGCAGGTCATTTGTTGTTGTCGTTGTGCGCTAGTTGTAATGGCTGCTATGATCTTGAATGCATACTGATGCCTAGTCGTTATTATTTAAATGTTCCCTCCTGGTGGAATGACCTGCCCAACTCAATCCGAGCAGCTGAGGCCTTAGCCATCTTCAGGAATCGGTTTAAAACACATCTCTTCTATCTTTATTTGACCATCTAACTTTAGCACTCACTATTCTAATTCTATTCTTAAAAAAAAAAAAAAATCTATCTAGCGTTCTATTCTTTTTGTATTCTATCTGTTTTCTTTTCATTTATTATATTATTTAAAAGCCCTTGTTACGTGTACTGCATTTAAGCCAACTGAGACTTGTTATAGCACTTGTATATCATTGCTCTTTTGTTGATTTTGATTGCTTCCATTGTCCTCATTTGTAAGTCGTTTTGGATAAAAGCGTCTGCTAAATGACTAAATGTAATGTAAATGTAGTGGTGTTGATGCAGCATCATGCAAAAACAAAAGGTTTCATTTACCAATACCACTATAGAAATGCTTGAAATGCTGATGTCAACATGTTAGCTCCCATTCGTCAACCAACTTCATGTAAGATATTGTTAGTCTATATATGACTGAAGACTGAAGTCATTTCTTCATGTGTAAACCATTTTATTAAGCAAATATTACTGATAGCAGCTTTATCCACACCACAGAAAAATTCTCGGTTACACAAGCACCATCGACAAAATTGGTATCTTGCTGCGTCTTTGAATTTGCATGGTTTGGTAGTTCTTTAGCGTGAATTAGAAGGAGCTCATTGGAGGTCATTGTTCACTGCCAAAGCCACAAGAGCCAACCGCAGAAAAAGTCCAACCTGATCATTGTTCTCCCACTAAGAGAGTAGCGGGAGCCATAAAATTTGGGAACAGGACTTGTTTTGGCAGAGCTTTCAGAAGTCATCCATTGCATAACCAACAATCGATGGAAAATTTGGTTAGTAAGCTGCTCGCCTTATAGGACTAGAGCCCCCAAGTCTAAGCTGACATTCAGAAGCCTCCAAAAATGCAAAGCAAAGTGAGACGAGGTCCAGGCGTGTATTGTCCATTATAAATATGCTGTAATTACTTCAGACATCTCAACAACTCAGACGCCATTCTGCAGCAGGAGAATTATTTACAACTTCCCTTCAAATAAGACTGCAACAAAGTGCACTCGCTCTAAATAGAAGCCCACAGCACCAATATAATTTTGATATGTGACACATTATATAAGTAACTCGTGTCTAGGCTGAATCTTGCATGGCAGAGGCGGACCAGCCAACATTGGAATTAAGACGAAATTGACCGATTTTGCTTCTAATATATTATTTACTGTTCAGACTGTAGTGCTATATCCCTGGGGGCTCCCAGAAGTGAATCAAGCTTTGTAAGCAACCCGACAGAGAAAGTGACCCCCGCCCCCTCGCTGCACAAGGCTGTGAGGTGCAGGAACACTCTAGAAAACATGAAAGCCTTCACCAAGATGGCCTCCACAGGGGACCCTTGGGGAAAAATGCCTAGTGAATAAAGGAATGAACATTGACAAGGTGTCGTTTCTGTGAACTGGACCGTTTTTGTGGAGGTCTTACCTTTCTCAATAGATGTCACCTCAGAGCAAGTATCATTCGGTTGCTCTCTTCTTCTGAAAACATAACATTGACATCTTTTTCTCTACTTTTTCCTGTCTATTCTTTTAAACTCAAAGTTTGTTTTTTGTCTATCTCTATTGCTAATAGAAAAACAAGTTAAGCACAAAAACAAAGCTATTCTTTTGTCAGCAGCTGCTCAGTGTTGTATGTTCATTCAGATTACTGGTTTGTGAGAATTTGTAGCATGCTGAGTGATTTCCTTCTGTATGGGTATATTCATTTTGTGTGCCCTTAAACTACACTGAGTGTTGCCACCAGCTGTGGAAGGTCTGGTTTGCTTTCTCTTGTTGTGTTCAATTTTAGCAGATCAGTCACAGAGCTGTAAACAAATTTTCTGGCTCTCCAAATCCTGTAGATTTTTGGTGGTGTAGCCAATGCACCAATAAAATGTTCTGCATCAAACTTGGCATTAACAAATATTTATTTTGTCAGGGTTAAACTAAAAAAAGATGGTCCAACTGTTTAGTCAGGTTAAAGGGATCGTTCACCCAAAAATGAAAAATTTGTCATCATTTACTCATTGTTCCAAATCTGTATGAGTTTCTTTCTTATGCTGAACATAAAAGAAGATATTTTGAAAAATGCTGCTTATCAAACAGTTTATGTTGCCCATTGACTTCCATAGTATTTCTTTCCCTACTATGGGAGTTAATGGGAACCAACAACTGTTGGTTCTTAAAAATTCTTCAAAATATCTTTTTTTTTTTGTGTGTGTGTTCAACATAAGAAAGAAACAATATGATGGTGAGTAAATGAGGACAAAATTTTATTTTTTTGGTGAACTATTCCTTTAAATTGATCATCGGATCGGATCAATGGTGGTGTAAAATACACCCTTTTTACCCTGTCAAAACAGCTCTGTTTTCAGCAAGCCGTTTTAGTCCATGTTTCTTTAAATGCTAATGAGCTGTGCTGATCACGCCCCTCTCTTCAGTGGGGTGATGAGCCGTTCTCATGATACTGTTTACTTTAACCACGGAATTTGCTAACTAGCACGTTATTAGGAAAGGCGATTTGCAAAGATTCATAAAAAAAAATTACACTAATTTCTTCTGTAGGTGAGGCTAGATCACGAATGATTTGCGAGAACATAGACGCATTAAGGTAGATCTGGGGTGCATTCCATTCAAAAACAAACGTAAACCACTGCATCTTCAGTGGCTCAGATGTCGGGAGTAAATGACGAAACAATGGCAGACTGATGACAGCTCACTCAGGGTGGGTCTAAGGTAAAACGCTAGTGTCAATCAGCAATCGTGGGAGGGCCTGGGTCTGTGTGACATCACACAGACAGGCATCTGAGATCGGCTTGATATGAGAAGGAGAAATAATTTAGCGAGATTAAAAAAACACTGGGTGGATCTTTATCATTAGGGTGGTTGTGTACACACACTGCCAACACACATTTTAGTTCAAACAACTTGTAAAAGTGCATGTCGCATCCGATGACCCCTTTAAAAGCTTTATGGGTAGAGCCTGCATAGGAGGTTACAGATACTGTAATTTTTTGTAAGGCTATATTACTCTTGCAATTTTATGTGTACATTTTCTATTTGAAACAGAGTTTGTGTTGAAAAAAGCATTATTGTGGCATTAGCCAAGAAGAGAGGAACCTCCTCTGCTTCTGGAATTCATTTTCCTGCAATGAATAAATTGTTTATTTCTTTACAGTGTAGGATGTGTGTAGTCTTTATATATTCTCACTTTCTCTCTTCACACACGCACACACACACACACACACACACACACACACACACACACACACACACACACACACACACACACACTTATCTTTCTGTCCTCTCATCATTCAGTGGTTAGCCTGTGGCAGCTGATTAGTAGAATTTTGAAACCAGAGGTCACCTGGGAATAATTTGTGATTGGAGGACAAATGCCTTCTAGTCTGTTCTTATCATCGGGAGGATGTTTGTTTGGAATACCATATTGACAAACTCTTGATATTTTTGCAGTAATATGTATACTGTGTGCAGAAGCTGTTGCAATAGATCATACTAAGCAGGAAACAGTATTTCACAATGCAGTGATTTGCATGCAATAAATTAACGAGAAGTAATAAGATTTATAACCAGTGGGTCAAGGATGGTTGGTTAGCAACCATCTGGTTTTAAAAAGCATATTTCTCCAGTGATGGGTATTGAAAATTAGGTGTGTATTCTGATGAAAAAAATAAATAAAATGTTTGCAAGAAAAAAAATAATCTAATATTGAAAATTACCCATGCCAGAATATATTAATTTATATAGAGAGAGGAAAAAGTGTAAAATTGATTGATTTTCTTTTTCTTTCATATGCCTTTCATGTCACTTCTCAGGATAGTTGCTAATAAAAGTGATAAATGGACACACTTGATCTTGCAAGTATTGAGGTTATGTGATGACAGTGTATACTAACTGTTTGAACTTTATTGTTGCAATATGCATTATGTTTCATTAAAAAACAGTAGGCAGTATTTAGCACAGTATGCAGTAAACAGTACACTGATTTTGTTTTCTGAACTCAGCCTTATACTCATTTCTCTGTCCATTATTATAAATTTTTATTTGTTTGCTGTTTATGTGACGATTTCTTTTGTTCTTTCCTTCCTTTCATCCCCTTCTGTGATCATAATTATGCTTCTGGGATTCAGATTTAGCAGCCAGAAGAAGTAATATTAAGCTCTGTCCATTAAGTTTTAATGATTTGTCATTATTCATTTATATTTTTTTATATTGATGGCATTTTTCAGTATGGTAATATTAAGCCTCTTCCAGCCTGTTTGTGGTCAGGAGAGCAATTAACCTTTTTTCTGAAGTCACTTTTCGTCTTGTAGCTTTGCTTGGAGGAAGGAAAAAAACAGCTCATGAAGGATGATGACCTTGGGTCTTCCATGGCTGATTATTAACTTATGAGAAGCCATGGTTTTAGCAAATATAATTAATGCACCATAAATTATATTTACGGACATCAAGAAATAGATAAAGTATGAGTCAGGTCCTTGACTCATATCCCTGCCTATGTCATTCCCAAGGAAACACAGTGAATGCTCATTGTTACATCATAATAAAAGGATGTCTGGATCGCTTGGGTTCTATTTACAATAGAGGCAAATCAGCATCAGAATATTCCCTGGCAAGGTGAATTTCAGGGCTCAAGGATTCACAACATGAGAAGTTCTGGTTGCCTAGACACAGATTAATCTTTGCCCTGGATTATTCTAACAAATATGATTTTGAGAATTGTGAACTTTTTAATCCAAGGCGAGACTTAATCTGTGTCTTTGGAACTGACCCTGTGTCACAGCTGAAATGATGGCCCTTTTAAGTTCATGCTTTCCACTGGCATGCATGCATGCATAAATAAATAAATAAATAAATATATATGATGTATATAAAGTGGATTGGATATTTAATTGCATGCTCAATTCCCCTATTTTTACATTTAGATTAAAGGTGTCATTTAAAACTCACAAAAAAACTAATTGTTTAATAACACTCTTAAATATAATCTAAAACACTAGAATGTTTACAGTGTTTTATTTTTAATTTCCTTAAAATAGACAAAATAGTGAAGAATTTTAGATGGAACACATTTAATTCCCGATTTAAGAGTCAGTTTCTTATTTTGTATTAACTTGAATTGGATATGCTCAAAACCAAGTCTTTTTTTCATGTGCTAGTGGAAAAGGGGTAAATGGTATTATAATTTCTGTGTTCTAGAATGTAAGATCTTTTATATTGGCTGAGAGTTCCAGAAACAGAGTAGAGTTCATTCTTAATTTGTTCATACTGGATGCGGTACACGCACAGGTATTTCCTCTGGACTGTCTCCCTGCCGCATCATTAGTAAAAGATCTATTAAGGTCATTAAAACAAAATATGACTTTCCAGTTAATCAGAGAGCTAGACTGCTCTCTCTCTTCCCATAATCTTAGCCTTGGTCTGCAGTCTTAAGCTTCATTTTAACGTGTGCTGTACCATCATTCACCATCTCTATGCATCCCTCCCCCACTCACTGAGATGAACAAACATGGAGTGATTGAAGTGTTCAGACATCATAACCCCAAATCAACACAGACACTGTTGGAACAGTGGGAGTCTTCCCCATTTCAACACCATTCATTTCACAGACCTTTGCCTGCCTTTAGAGACAAGTCATATACCATCTGTCCATTTCATTTACCCTGCTTAACTTTTAAGTTCTGTTGTAGGGTTTGTTACAGCATTGCATTGCTTGAGGTTAATTCAGATTTTTTTTTGGAAAATCCAGTTACTGCACTGCGAGCAATCGACACAATGCAACTTGCAACGCAGACGGATGCAAAATGGTAAACTTGAAAACAACCTAAATTAAATTCAGATTAATTCACAAAAAAATTTCACAATTCATTGAGCCATTTATTTTTAATAGTGAAGAAAAGCATCAAGATATGCAAATACAGTCAAAACTGATTGCAAATTTGTTTTCTTGAATATAAATTGTACGATATTTGCATGCAATCCACAGTTGAGAAATTCAAGTGCTGGAAGATTGAGTTTTATTATACAAATTTGCAAATAAGGTTTACGTCTTTACATTAACATTGACTGTATTATTCTTGATAACACAGTGCTTGTTTCAGAGTTTTGATGAATAAAAATATGAGGCCTTATATGAAGTATTACTTTTATTGGGTTATTCAAGTTACAAGTATTTGTATAGCAGTATCAAACTAGTATTCAAAAAAGATTATTTCTTCAACCGTTGTCTTAAGTTAATTCAGCAATGAATGGATAAATAGTGTGAAGGATAAAAACTGATTTTGTAATTGGAATTGTCATGATTATTATGTCATTCTGGCACTGTGAATGATATTTGATCATTAATTGCTTTAAGTAAGTCTAACATTAAATTACAATTATAAACCAATTTTTTGGCACTTTTTTGTTGACAGTGAGGCACTGTTTCAGCTCGTTTTTGAAAATTGATTATACATAATACCAAAGTATCTATGACTAAATGTTATTTGCCAGGTAATTAACCTCAAATCCAATGTTAGAAATGCATCGCTTAGCTCCAGAGCGCTGCTAACTAAGCTAGAAACTTGCTTTAGTGGCCAGACACATACACTGCTTCAGCTAATGTGCTGTAAAATTCATTCTGGTTACATCAACCCCCTCATGACCTCACACACCTCTCATGGGGGGAACCGCAGGCCGGTTCATCTGTCTGAAAGAAGAATGAGTGGTCCGTTTTTGCTGTTGATGCTGGACAGCGTGACCAGGGGATCTGTGACTTACATTTCAGTGACTTTTAAGAATGTCACTTATTTGGGGTCAGACTTTCCACTTACATTCTCTTTCCCTCTCTTTTTCTTTCCAGCTTCCTTCCTCCCTCCCTTTTCCCCCCTTATGATTTTCCCCAGTTTGCTATGAGTTTGATGTTATGTCTGGCAGAAGACTGCATAAATTCATTTTCCACCATCACAAGCTCGCTGAGTGCTTATGCAGGAGTTAATGAGCCATTCATTCAGTGCTGTCTCCAGCAGACCACAACCATCTCCAGCAAATTAGACTTTCGTTCTGCCTCAAGACGATGCAAGGAAAACACAACACAGAGATTTAGTCTAGGCCTCAGTGGAGGGTTTAAGCAAGCAGGGTTAACTTTAAAAATATGTGGCAGAAACCCAAAAATTAAGCTTTTTTTGGAAATGCAGCTGTGATGCAATTTAACGCAATTATTACCCTAGCGTGACTTTGAAGGCTTGTTTCAAGCGAGTTATTCTGACATTATTTGCTGTAATTTTTAGCTGTAAACAAATGTTTGCGTATTAATAACATCAAAGCATTTTACAATGTTGCAGTTTATGTTGCATATTCTTAAATATTCACATCTCCAATGAGAAATATAATAAACAAAATATATATGTAAGCTGAGATATTTGAGAACATATGAACATCAAAACTGAAAAAATAAAATCCTTAATCAGTATTTTTCTTGGTGTCCGGGTTTTTTTTTTTTTTTTTTTTTTTGCAGCCAATAAATCCACCAAGCAAGGTTGTCATCAGGAATCTCCCTTAACAGATGAAAGAACAGCATGAGCCTATCGGATATTCAAACTAATGTTTTATTGAGAATATGAGATTGGTCTGAAGAATGAATGCTGGATCAGATCCATTTAATCACACTTACGCAGTCGGTCTTTTATAATACTCTACTACACATAATACACTGCTTTTAATACAGTAATACATTGTGTATGTAGATATATATATATATATATATATATATATATATATATATATATATATATATATATGCAATATTTTGCAGTTTAAGACAACTACCAAGACCACACACATCATGCCTGTGTAGAAGTACAGACATGTATTTTGGAAAATGCCACTCTAGACAGGCTTCTATATTTCCTTGCATTCCTGTCGGATATAAGAAGGAATCTGCTTTAATAGTTGTCAATCAAAGTCAAACCTGTCTGCACCAGATGACTGATGCTCATTCTCTCTCTCTCTCTCTCTCGCTTGCTCTCCGTGTCTTTTGCTTTCTGTATATCCAGCTTTTATTTTCTGCCTGACACACTTTTCTTATCAGTGTATCTCGTCTCTTTTGTTTTGTCTCTTTGTTTAAATTTGTCTCATTTTTCCACCATCCCCTCTGTGATCAGATGCTCAGTTAATTAGTTTGAGGGTCCTGCTGTCTAAACTCGATCCAGAGTCAACACAACTTTTTTTTTTCTCAGAGACCACACAGAGCAGCATGTTCTCAAGAGTGTCAGTGGGGAACATGTTGCCTCACAATGACTATACACTATAAAATATATCCCAAAACGAATCACTCCATATAAAGGATTTTGCAGTATAAAGGAGTGGACTTGATATTTTGAGCTACAGACATACTGCTAGTTTCAAGCTCAAATCGTGTGTGTGTGTGTACCTGAGCACAATGCTTTTGCCCATTATACATGTGAAGGGGCGTTTCTTAAAATGACAGCAGTTGAAAAATGACTCAAAGAGCCAGAGAGAGGGTGAAAATGGTCATGCCTCTTTGTAAAATTTTAAATGAATGTTTGTCCCAAATTGAGGTCTAAACCAGTAGTTCTTTATCCTGAACCATAGCTCTGGAAGCTTAATTTTTATCTCTCATACCAGAAGTATCTAGCGACATGTTTTTATTTTTTAAAAATCTATGACCTTGAAACTGTAATGCAGGTACATTGTGATAACATCAAATGATGAAATGACATTTATATGGGAAGAAAACTGCCTTCAAAGTCATAATTCATTTAGCTCTACATCAAAGTTTTCAGCCTCAACAGACAGCACTAAATAATCTTTTTTTTTTTTTCATTATATATCTTTATATCCTCTTCTAAACGTCTAAATATTCAGATTAAAGGCATTTTTTCATAAAATGTTTGCTCATTTTGGTAGGGTGACCAAACGTGCTATTTTCCCAGGACACATCCTGGCCAGGATTTCTATATTGCCTAAAATATCCACGTTTTGGCTTTGTTTGCGCTGCGCAGACCAATTGTTGTATGACATAGTACCATGAGAGCTCTAGAGAGCAGATGGCTTCTTGTGCTTTTGAATCTCTCTCGCAGTACTTTGATGTCATACACCGATCAGTATGCTCAGTGCTGCTTCAAGTCGAACACTAATATGTAGATGTGTTTGCATCGCTTTGACCGTTCTTTGTAGATCCCACCTTCTCACGCACCACGATTGGTTGATAACGTACAATGTCTGCATGTTATTGGTCAAACGATCATTACCTTCATTCAAGTATGAAAACAGGAAACGAAAGCCAAAACCTGGATATTTTAGGCAATATAGAAATCCTGGCCAGGACGTGTCCTGGGAAAATGGCACGTTTGGTCACCCTAGTTTTGGGATATCAGCATGATTTGATATAAAAAGTAGAGTTACTGTATCTTTATAAAAGTGGGACACTGTCAGGTTCTGGGACTTAACTTTGTGAAATTTGTTGTGCGTCTGTAGTTTGTGGCATTTGTTTTTGTTTACATACTTGTGTATATTCTAATATGGCCAAATAAGCTTAAATGACATGCTTAAAGGGACAGCTGACCCCAAAAGGTAAATGTTTCTCATCTTTATGTTGTTGAAAAGCTCTGAATTTCCATTGAACACAAAATAAGACATTCTCAATTTTCAAGATTTCAGGCTTCAAAAAAGTCACTGTAAATATATTATACAACTGGTACATTTGACTTATGTGCTATATTCAATTAATGAGAAGAACAGTATAGTGATGGCCGAGAGAACAAACTGTTCTTTTGAGTCTGATCTGTTCAGTGAATCGGTTGATCCAATTCACAAAACTGATCTGAATGATCCGATCTGACTCAGTGAACCGGACACAGAAGTTAACAGCTTACCGAAGGGGAAGATTATCAGTCAATAATGATTTTGGTCTATTTCTTGTACAAAGCTACCATATGACGAATTGGAATATAAGGCACGAGTCATATGGACTACTCTAATGGTGCTTTTCTACTCACTACTCTAATCCTTTTTGAAACTTGAGAACTTCAATTATCATTTTAATGTTTTTTGTGTTAATATTAGGTGAGCTATATCCCTGTAAACTTGACCTTCTAGAGTGAAAATATGTGACAAAGAACAGAAGCTTCTTATCATCTATATTCTGAAGTCCACATCAATGATGGTTGATTTAGCTCATATATTGAGGCACATACCTACAGTATAGATCTACACACACACACACACACACACACACACACACACACACACACACACACACACACACATAGAGTTCATGGTTCAGTGAGGCATATAGTCAGGACACAATTAGTGTCAGAAATAGTTTACCTCTGAGCGCTTTGGCTTGGATTTAATATAGTCTAGCAGATATCATCCTGGCTGACATTAGTAGCCCCATTTCCTCTCTTATATACACTATCAACTTCCTCTGTCCGTGTATGGAACACTCTCATGTCTGTGTATATACATTCTCCCTACATTTTTTAAATAGGCTACTAAAGAACATCCAAACACTTTTTCACCTCATGAATCATTCCTAGACTGGGCTTTCAGTCCATCAGAGGAAAAACACCTTATCAAACACGTAAATAAAAAAGAACGCAGGGTGAAGAAATATTTGATTATTTGTGTGTAGTTTATGTATTTTCTGCAATGTGGATTTTTGTCAGTGTATACTGTTTAAAAGTTTGGGGTAAGATTTTTTTTAAGCGAAAATTTGTTTTTTAATTCAGAAAGGGTGCATTGATCAAAAGAGACAATAAAAACTTTTATAATATTAGAAAGATTTTTGTTTCAAATAAATGCTGTCTTTTAATCTTTCTTTAAACAATGTAATAACATGTTTCTTAAGCACCAAATAAGCATATTACAATTATTTCTGACTGATCATGTGACATCGAAAAGACTGAAATTCAGAAATTCAGCTTTGCCATTATAGGAATAAATTACTATTATTATTTTAAAATACATTGAATAGATATAATTGTTTTGAATTGTAATAATACAATTCACACCCCCTAAAATCCATACAGATGTCTGAATAACCACCAGTGTAGTTCATTATGTTAACAATAATGTTCCACAGAAACTTCACATTTTGTTTTGTCTTTAAATAATAACGTTGTTTCACATTTTGATTCCTCATAAAAACCTAATTTTGTAAAATTTTAAAATGTACAGTACTGTGCTTGTACTAAATTAATTTAAATGCCACTTTGTTATATAATGCAATTGGTTTTTAGCCCTTTTGTGTTTTCATTTTGGTATCCAAAACGTGAATAGCAATGTTTCTGAGCAAAATATAGAGGAATTGACTGACATATCGATCAAATAGCTGGTGGCTGAACATTGATTGATTGGACGTTTGATTTGGGGATTGATGATTAGTTTCATGCAGTTAACGTGAAACAGTAGGTGACTTAAAAAGCTCTTAGTAGCCAGCAACCTCAAGAATCATAAATCATTAGATTTCCCAGTGATTGTATGGTTTGGTTTTTCCTGAAATTTTCCCCTTCATTCCTTCCTCTGGTTCCCCTCATAACCCCTGAGGTCTCACAGCGTGGAGTCACCTATCTGTCCAATCCACTTAGAGTTTATTAAGGACACACACACACACCCCAGTGTGAGTTAACCCTCATTACTGGAGTTTGAATATGTAGCGGTTAGGAGTTTACCGTTAAGGTCATTGGTAAGAGGATGTGTAGAGAAGTGAGAGGATTCATTTAAATTAGTTTTAGTTTTATAAACAAGGCTGGTTTGATAAAAGTCATGCTTTTTACAAATGGATTCTGCTCTATTGTATGTTTTCAAAAAACACAGTAACAGGTGATATAGCTCTACAGATTTCCCAAGATCATTATTTGGGGAAATGGCCTAATTCAGTTCTCTTACAGAAGCCAGTATTAGAGGATTGTTTTGGGTTCAATAGGCTCTTTCAATAGCATCTGTCATGCTGTCAGTTACTTTAGAAAACAATGTTTTCCATGTAGGGCAATACATGGCACTGGAATAAATGCTAAAAAACACAGCATTTATTTTTATACACAATACTGTGATGAAATTGCTTATTAACCTTGTCTGTGCCAAAGTCAAGTTTTGTTTAATGAAAATGTTGTCACATTTTCGTCATGCTGTATAATGGTAAAACTATTTAAAAAAATAATAAATAAATATTTTTGCTCAAAATTGTAATCACAATGATTGTTGTCATTTAAGAAAATTATTTTTAGGTATTGCATTTTAACTAATAAGCACAATACCGTGCAGATTTACAGGCTATTTAATATTTAAATTAATATCAAAGACTTGCACTCTCTCTGTCTAAATGAGAAATGAAAACTGGTAAAGACAAACAAATATTATAACAGTAATATTCCTACCTGTAATTCCAATAATTCCAAATTGCAATAACGTTTCTCTATTGAAACAACAGCAGTTGAGTAAGTGTATTTATTCAGCAATTACAGTTGCGAACAAAATAGTTGAGATCTCATGACAGAGCACAGACTAGCTGAATGACAATTTATGTAAGCCATACATCTCACATGGAGAACGTCAAACTTCAGCTTACTTGTTTGTTGGTGTTTTCAGATCATCGTCGGGATTTCCGTAATGAATAGTGAACACGTGCACACGGTTACCAGATTGCAAAAATTAAGCAAAACACAGGGCAGAAAATGTATCCATTTTTTTCTCATTTTGCTTTTATTAAAATGTAAGCTTGCATAGTAAAGGCACGTACAGCAGTGCGCTAAAATATTTCAGATGTTAAAAAAAAGAGATTTTTGTGTAGTTTTTATTTTTTTTAATTATTTTTAGTCTCATCTTTTAACCTCAACGATATTGCATGTTGATATAGTCACATTTATCGTTTATTGACCTTATTGATGTCTCTTTTGTGTCAACATATTTTTTCATAATTTTCGTTAACGAAATTAATACTACTTAGAACTTTTGTTAACATTCTGGCAAGGTTTTCTCAAAGTTATTTGGTCTTTAATAACATTCTCAAAATGTTTTTCTGAAACATTTTAGTTGGACGTTTGTCTAATATTTTTTAAATGTCACCAACTTATTTCAGGTGGTTTAGAGAACATTAAAAAAAAAAAAAATTCATGATGTTTGCAAAATAATACAATGCAACTTCTCTTAATCTTGTATTTAACATTCACACAACCAAGAAATGTTATTTAAACATTTAAAAACCTGAATGTTTTGAATGTGCAGAGAATATTCAGAAATGTTTTTTTAATTTTTTGGGGTGGTATTATTATGTTTTTTTAAATTTTTTTTTTTTTTTTTTGGTGTTGTAGTAGAGGCTATGATATTAGGTTGTTCAAAAAACAATTTTTTTTTTTTACATATTTTACATTATTACAACACCTCTCTCCCCAGTCTGGCATGAATGATTCAGATAGTTCCTGTGTCAAATGAAGGCCCCGCTTCTGAAATGCGAAATGTGCTGTGATTGGTTAGCTGGGCCAGTGTGTGTTGTGATTGACAGCCCTCGGCTCCTGGTCAGGAAATGTCATGCCCCTTATCATAGCCGTCTGTGAGCTTCAGTGTAAATATTGCATCAAATCAAATCAATTTGAGCTCGATTTAAACCTGGATTATTGTAACCACTCTAAGTTCGTCTGCCTTGGGAAAGCTAGCGTGTCTCTGACATAGTGATAACACTCGTTGCCTTTTCTAGTGCAGCTCAACCAGGTCTCGTCCCATTCGTCGATATTTGTGATATCACAAATCCCGTAAAATATGCTTTGTAGTCCAAACGAGTCATTCGAGGTAGTTTTTGAAAAGTGATTTCTGTTAAATGAAATATCTCCCCTGTGAAGTGGACTTTGAGCTTTGTAACTTTGCAGATCTTTTTTATGCTAAAACAGCAACATTACAGACTAACTAAAGTTGGAAAAGTGAAAAAGCATAATAGCACCCCTTTAATGGAAATATTAGCAAAGCTTGTTGAAACAAATTATTGTTGAACAGTTCGACTCGAGCAAAATCTACTGACAGAAATGACATCAATATTACGTAATGATAAAACACACATGAATGTATGAAAGAATTAAAATAAGTGTTTAAAGCTGCACATTTCTACTCCGGTGGTTTCTGGGTGATCGTTTAAATCGCTTTCTTAGTGACTGCTTATTAATTTGTTAAGCTTGCAAATGTTTTTTAGGGCATTTAAAAACACTCCTGCATTGCCGGATTTAAATGATTTTGCATCAGTAATGTGATGTCATCATTGACTGCGGTTAGCAGGTATTGCTGTAGTATTACCTCTTTAAACTCATGCCTGAATCAAACGGCAGACTTGCAAAACCCTTGTGCATGATTTTACAAGAAACGTTTGATTTATCAGGTGAGTTGCTTGATGACATCTAGGGCCCTATAAGCCCTTAGTAAGTGTTTTATATTATGGGGTGTTCCTATTCTTCCTCACATACAAATTGTCATTAATCCACATGCATGTAAATGCATTGCAGCATTCAGCCTGGAATGATTTCTGAGTGCTGGCAAACAGAGCCTGTTCCATATTTTTATGTGCCGTTTATTTAGGGCTGTCAACAGTCTGTCATTCTGACATCCGCATTCAAGGGAAGGAGAATAAATTCAATGGAAGATATGCCTGAAAAGATTCAGTGTTTATGAAGTAACTGTGTCAGAGGCACACTTCGTTCATATTTGTTTGTGTGGAGGTGTGACTGTGTTATTTTTGTGTACAATTATAAAAATGCTATTATTTTTGGACTTTTTAACATGATGATTTCTGTCAGAGCAAATGACACTTGACATTTCTTGCAATGCTGAATAGCAGATGTTGATTTTTTTTTAATGATTTCCTGCAAGCATTAATCAGTACATCCACTTCAGAGTGTCTTTAAAATCATTATTCATAAACCCACAAAACAAGTCTGTAAGGACAAAAGATTGTGTACAGTCAGATTTTTTTTCTTCTGTTATTGTTAATAAAGACAAATAATACCAATAAATGTCAGATTAAGACATAATACAGCTTTATTTATTTTTTGTAAATTCTAAAAGCAATAAAATAAATTTAATTCATGCAAAGAAAAAATAAAGAAAATAAACTATAGAAATAAATGTTTAAATACATATTACAAAAATATGTCAATATTATTATGAAATTTTTTTTATGAAGTTTATTTGTAAATTTTTTTATGATTTAAATCTTTTTAAGTTTTAAAAGATTTTTGATAATTTGAAAGTTTTAAATTTGTTATGATGTATTTTGTTAATATAGAGGAATTTTTGTTCTTTTTTTATATAAATTTATTAATTGTACTGTGTTGTGTATTAGGGTTAAAGGAAATGTCCATAGACTGAACTAGGAGATAATTATACCTCGGTTTTCAAAAATCATGTTTTTTTCATTGTGCATTCCAATTAATCTCAATCAAACTGCAGTCGGGTTATTTTGATTAGGTAAAAAATAACTAACAAATACAGCTAACTAACATAATAAAACAATAAAAAAATAAAAACATAATAAAAAACATGATTTTTGAAAATTAAACAAACAGAGTTATCTGTTTTTGCAAATAAACTCTTCAAATGTAATTGCATTATATTTTATATTAAGTATATAATATCATATATATATATAATTAATATCATATATCATATATAATTAATGAAATGAATCACATTTATTTCATGTATCTATTCTAAGAAAAGCTCACAAAGATGAAACATTTTTGAAGCAGTTGGTTTTTTTTTCACTTTTTTAAAGTAATTTACAAAAAACCCTATAAATTGATAGCTCTAGTTAAACTCAGTTATTAATAATTATTTATATTTAATACAAAGCAACAGCAAGACTGTGCCATAGTTTTTGTACTGAATAATACGAACATATCGTAATGGAAAATATGAAAATTTATTCACCCAATTGTAGGCACACATCGTTGTCTCTGTGTTTCCTCTCGTCTCTCATAAGGAGAAATCTCTGTCTGATTTATCCTGCCTGAAACAGATAGTGACACTTATATCATCTGTCTTATTGCTGTGGTCCCTGCAGGAGCAGAAACATAAACACAGCGAGGCAGGAGACGGCTGCATAAACCTCTGCCTGCGGTGAACAGCACTGTCAGCTTCAGGAAACGTTCTCGAGAAAACCTGTCTACACTCTGGTGAGCTCACCTCTCAAGGGTAAATCTCAAGGGGCTTTTAGACTAATATTCATGGATGACTGAAAATAGGACTTTTTTTTCAATAATAAACTTTAGGAAGTGTAGGGAACATTCGTATAAGGTCATCATCAGCTAGTTGTAGGTGACATGTTTATAGACTGAAGTAACCCCAGGTCGTGTGAAGCTGTTTATATGTGCTTAAACTCATTCTCATGAGAGTGTAGACAGCTTGTACTCTTAACTGCAGGAGCTTCAGCTCTCATCTGGCACCCTTTACCTATTTTCCATTCCAAGACTGAAGACTCATGACCTACTAGTGTCTTCTCACTGCCCTATTAGTCAAAACGCCACTCACATATAAACGGCCTGTCCTTTAGCATTACCACAAACTCACTCACAGTGGATGGGAGGTCTTGATTATTATCCAGATAGCTGGACACAGCAGTGTTGTTATGGTTAACTAAAACAATTTTTAAAATTGAAATGTGACATAAAAAGATATATAAATATTAGATTATATAATAAATATTAGATTACAAAAAACGTCATGTAAATAAAAATAAGCAGTGTTTCCTCCAGGTAATCAACTGAAATTTAAGTTGAGTGCGAACATTTCATAAAGTAAATTTGAGATAAAAATAAAAGACATAGCTATAGAAATAGAAAATAAATAAATAAATAAAAAATAACTAAAACTAAACTAAAAAACTAAAATTACAAAAACATACAATTACTAAAATATAAAGTAAATTGAAACTGAAAACTGACAATATATATTCAAAAAATCAAAATATTAATGCAACTAATATAAAACTAATTAAAATATTTAAAAAAAATATTATCATAGTATATTAATACTACCACAACACTGCAATACACAAATAGACATTTGATTAACCAGTTCTTACCTAAGCAGATAGGTGAACCAATATTAAAAAGAAAGTTTTACATTCTTACATTAATTTTTTTTTTTTAAATGAAATCATAATTTAATAAATATTTCATTCATCAAATTACACTGATTTCTTTAAAATGTTGTTTTAAAAATGTATTGTCACTTCAAAAATGGAGACATTTTATCATTGCATACATGCAGCAAATGTTGTAGGATGAAGTTTTCCTTTAGCTGCTGAATTTCGAATTAGGAATCTGATCCTAGATTAGCACTTACGGGCAGCCTTACCCTGGAGCAGCAATCAGAATGCCCAATCAGCTTCTATATTCGTATATACACACATCATGCCCGCCAGAAGAATGCTAAGCTTTCCCCAGCCTTACATGTGCTGTGCTTATGCCATTTGACCAAACAAGGAAGACTTCTGCACCCTTTTCTCGTCCATCACTGGAACATGCACATAAACAATAGCTGTTTTTTAACACAAGTGCATGCCAGAGCCCACTTAATGCATGTACTAAGTCACATTTTAGCCACACTGAACCTGTTGTGCCTGTTGTCTCATACAGGTCTAGTGAGTTTCTCTCATACATGTTGCTTTAAAGATGATGCTGATTTTATTTTTAATGTATACTATAGCTGGTCCTCGTATAAAGAAATGTCATGGTTTTATAGACCAGAACTGCTCTGTGTTTGTTATGATAAAGCATTACTCAGATTCCACCATGATTGTTGTGTCAATTAGTCATGAATGGCACTTTGAACAAAATCATACAAGGAACATACGACTTCACCCATGATGTGAGAAATGTTTCGTTTGGCACAGACTCTGGGTTGTGAAAGGGTCAGTTGAATGAGCTTTGACAACCAAAAAAGGCCAGAGAAATGTTCACATTAAACTAAAACTGCACAAGTAATAAATCAACAAGTAATAAACGAGTAATAAAAAGCTGGCACACACAGTCTAAGGACACTTTCATTATGTATTTTTGAGCCTTCTTTGGTTTCAAACCAGTGAATTAGCAGGGCAGACTTTGTAATTTGTAGGTGTTCTTTGTAGTCAGCAAGTTTTGTCATTTAGATGAATTAACTGATTGTGATTCCCAGGTTGCTGTAATATTCCTGAGATCTCAGCAGTTTCACAGTGTCCTAACCAGCCGTGATAAGATGAGCAGTTTTCCAATACTAAAACCGAAAATACTGTGGTGTGCAGCAAAATCATAACCAATCAGAAAAGCGTGTGGACGAGTCCTTTTATGGTTTTCCTTGTGAAACTTAAGGTACTTGACTTACAATATCAAATGTTTTCACAGCAAAATTCACCTTCACCTATGTTCAATATAAATGAGGTGTGGGATTTTATTCCACTGACTTGTGGTGTAGATGATAAAGATAAACAAGCTTTTAGTACTTTTGTTGCATTGTACCTGTTTAGAACATGCTGTAACAGCACCGTTTCTGGATCAGAATGCCCCAATCTAAATTTAAGATTCCACAAAGGAATTTTTTTTTTTTCAGTGATGCCATAAAAGAATCAATTTGAGTTCTTAAAAGAATCATGCTCTTCATAGTATAAAGAACATTGCAGTGGAAAGGTTCCATGGATGTTAAAGGTTCTTTGTGTTGTTTCTGTTTTTAACTTTTTTTTATAGATTAGTTTTTGTGATGGTTTTTGAGTTGTTAATTTTTTTTATATGTTATTCTTTTATGACCTTTTGTTCCTTGCATTCAAACAAATAGCAGTCTCATGGGAAAGGTGCATTCAAACCCAACAGATTTAAGTGATAACCTGCACCAGCTATTTTAAATCTAGAAATGGTCAGAAATAACATCTGCATTAGATTAAAGATGAATGGATGTTTTAGACAAAGCCTTGTACTCATCAAAGTGGATATGATAGGATATTTGCTAGGCTCTGACAAGATTTGGAAATGTGTTTTGATAGAACATAGCAAGTCTTTGTGAAAATTTAGTGTGTGGGCTACGTGCACTTTGTTTCATTTGAATGGTGTGAGAACAGGTGGGGTTTGTCTCAAATAAGGCTTTATGGATGTATGTTTCTGTAAACGTTTCTGTAAAATTAATTCCACAAATGTCATCTAATGCAGTGACATTTATACATTTTAGGTAGCCCAATGTGAATTTACATTACAAACAGATGCTTCTTACCTCAGAGGCCTGCAATACAAAACATACCATCTCATCTCTCACTTGACCATTAGACCATTAAAATTGACGCTTTGTCTTGTAGTATAAATAACAAGGACACACAGGACACTCTAAATAATGAGGTGACACACATACTCGCTTCAATTCGTTCATTCACTGGCTCAGTTTATGGTGTCATGCTCAGTTTGTTGGGTTCCATATTGTAGCAGATTTTTGTTCATGTCTGACATTAACAGAAATTGTGTGTCCCAAATAATTTGTCAGACACCCTGTTGCACCCCAGGTTCGTCTCATGAAAAAGTGTGAGTATAACCTGTGTCCAGATGGAAGGATGAAATTAATTCTGTCATGCCTTGATCAACTCGTTTGTTTCTTCTTGCTCATAATTCACTAAAAGGCTCTACGTTCTGCCTCAGATGCTGAAGATTTTGTGCAGTATTTGTTGACTTTCAATTATGTCAGTCTATTTAAAATTTTAAATGAATTAATCACATTATATGCAGATTAACTAATGAGCAGTCAGCCATCATCATCGCAAAATAAACACTGACAGGACACCCACACACTGCTCAACAAATAAATAACTATATGGAATACCGATTTAAGAGGACATTCTTTTAGAGTTTTTACTTGTATATTATCTGTTGTTCAGCTAAGAAAAGAAATCCAATAATGTATAGTCGGAACAAGATGTAGGCTACGTGAAACTGTAGTCCTTTCAAGAAACAAGAGAGACCCGCAGTGTTTTATAAAAAATAGCGTTGGTGTAGTTACTTCGCTTGGCTTGATTCTTTGAAAGCTCCTGTCACACTAAAGGGCAATAGGTAAGTTAGGATACTTCCTAACAGCTCTGTTTTTGTCAGCACTGCATTTATTGCTGCACATACAGCATTTAACTGTTTCATCATGTTTCTTGTCTGCTGACTGTGGATTTTTAATAAAACATTAAAATGGTATGTAATGATAGGATGGTTCCATATTAGGATGCAGAAAAAATGCAGTAGATGGGCATCATTGAACGTTGCGTTGCATCTTTTTAATGTTCCTGTTTAGCGTCTTGTGCATGAGCGTTACGTTTTTAATAGGCTCTGTCAAATAGTGTCAGTTTCAAAACATTGGGCTGCAGCGCTACGTCTCAGATTTTTAAACACAAGAACAGCTCTGTCATGGACCTTTGAAAGTTTAAGTAATGTGTGACTGACAGCTCGTGTAAGTCAGGTTAAACGTAAAAAGTTAACAAGACAAAGTATTTTGGTCTTCACAGATTTACAATGTTTCGCCCATTACGCTGTTACAAAACAGAAAGAGGATAGCAATTCATTATTTCTGTCACATCATAATCAATTTAATTTTGCGGGCATTATTAAGGCAGCTGTATGAATGTGACTCTGTGTGATAAGCCCATACTGCACACATTTTACCACAGTGGATGCTTCTGTCATTATAGAGGAACTGTCTTTGTTAGGTTGTATAAATTATTTCCAGTGGTTCTTTTCAGTGCTGTTGTGGTCTATTGTATGGCTCAGACAGGGTCTTAAACAAGGGGGAAATACTCATACATTTTGCATGCTAAGAGACTTGATAGCTGATATATTCTTTCTCTGCCTCTTTCTGTTTTCCCTCATTCACGATCTTTATTATTTGAAACCATTTCATTGTTAATGAATTCTCATTAATACCTCTATTATCCTAATATCTATCTATCTATCTATCTATCTATCTATCTATCTATCTATCTATCTATCTATCTATCTATCTATCTATCTATCTATCTATCTATCTATCATAAATTTATTCATATGCAGGCATGCATATAAAAGTTTATTTTTATTTTATTTTTGTATGTTTTTTTTAATGTTGCTTGTATCTATGAGCTGATTAGATAAGTGTGAATTAATGAATTTCCTTTAGTAAAAACTCATTTCTACCTGCCATCCCTTCACTTTTGATCATACTGAATAGCAAATTATATTAATGCCACCTAATGATAAACAATATTTGTCTGATATTGCAGTGCATATTAAATTTCCCTGATTTCACATCCCTTCATCACATCTCGCTGTAAGATCCAATGGGGTTGTGTGTATATTCCTTTTTTTTTTTTTACCAAAATCATGCTGGATTTCCTGCTGCGAGCTGCTTTCACAATTGCTCTGCATTTGCTGAATGATGATTTAACTGCCTACATTATACATAATCTGCCCACATATTAACATAACACATTATAGTGTTTGAAGCTTAGGAGTTTTGAGCATATTTTAATATCCAAAGAAATGTGATTCAGTGCCTTTGTGTAATAATGAGCTGTTTTAATGCAAGGTTAAAAATTGCAATATATAAAATTCTTTGTAAGCTCATATTAACCAATCCTATCTACACCTGATGTTAGCAGTCTCTGATTTGAGACCAGCAGGTTTTAGGGATTGATATGGAAACTTTTTTAAGACTGAGCACTAGCTGTGGCATTAATGAATCTAATATGCTATTTGGTGTTTCTTCTCAATGAGTGAATTAAGGGGGGATTCACTGTTGGCACAACAGGCTTTTAATAAAACTCAACTGTCTATGAAGAAGAAACATGAATATTCATATGAGAGTGTTGCTATATGACCAGAGAAAAAGGGCTGTGGCTTTCAAGTTTGTCAAAAAAATGTAACACTCATAATGCACTTTTGATTTTGGCACTGCTCCTTTGTTGATCCAGCTGTCCATAGATGGGGATACAAAAATGCTTCTACATATAGTTTTGACAAAACGTATGTGTTTTGAGTCACCCGGCATACTTTGGCTGACAGATAATGCAGAAAAAGAGTACACATTGTTCATTTACATACTGTATCAATACAAACATTTAAGTATCATTTAATTATGGCCAAAAGAGGATATATTATAAGAGGATCTATTAAGGATAGGATATTTAGGATTATAATGTCTTGGATATTTACAGTAGTTTGCTACCAGGTTTTTCAAAAGAACTCTTATATATCTAACATTTAGTGCCATGGACCAAACTTTGACGAATCTTGTGTTAGTTCCATTGTGTGAGACTGGTAAGGAGTCCAAAAATAGTGTAAAAGCCAGCCTATCAGATTTAAAAGAGTGACACCGCTGCTTTTAGTGGCCTATTAAAACAACAAGTATGGTTTATGTGTATTCAGGGCACTGTCACATGAAGGCAGATGGTTTGGAAATCTTTCAAGATGCTTTGAGACGCTGACTGTATCCCTCGACTCGTTTTGTAGCTTCAGCGGTTCGAGGATTGAATCCAACAGCAGCCCATGACAATACTTGTTTATAAGCTTTGGATGGAGCAAGTTATTTCAGATGTGTTGAAGTTTGAATTCTTGTCAAGTGTTCAGCCAGTGGCAGCTAAAATTACACTTATGACGTTTTTACAGATCAAAGTTGAATTATTCATTTGTTGATGGGAATGTCTGAATACAGATAGGAGAGTGCTACTTTGGACTGATTCTTTTTGGGATCAAACAGGTTTAACTGTATTTGTTTGTGTGCCCGCAGGTCCTGGGCAGTGTGAACCTGACTGATGTCCTGTCTCCATGCCAACCGAAGTCTCAGGTCGAGGTAAACCTAAACCCTCCTGTCAGAAGGTGACCTCTCTGCCCCAATCTAAACTCTACAGGGTGAGTGACCAGAATTAATGCCCATACGCAGTACTGTTGTTGAAAGGTAGTTTTTGTTCCCTTCTGTATTCCTCTGTCATGAAATTGCAGCTTAGTCTTTGAAAATGGTAATAAAATGAATTTTGATAGGGAGTAATGATTAAGAAAATAACTCATTCTGATGCCTGTCTGAGTTCAGACAACTCACTTTGTGTTGTTTGTTATTGTTGTTACTTTAGGGGTATTATATGATTAAGAAAATAACTCATTCTGATGCCTGTCTGAGTTCAGACAACTCACTTTGTAATCTCACTTTGATTCCCTCAGTGTTTCTTTACATGGAATTTTATGTAGAGAAAGACATTGTTTTATCATATTTTCTCATAATATATCCTCATCATAAAGTGGACATAAAGTATTTCGACTACAAAAACTGAGCCAAAAAGGAAGGAATTTCACCAGTTTTTTTTATATATGTAATGCAATGTCATTTATTTTAAAGATAAAAAACAAACTATTCATCCAACAAAATAAAAAATGTTATAAAATGTATTTAAATGATCAAAAAGCTGAGAGAAAATTTATATACAGCGATTCAAGAGTTTGAGGTCAGTAAGATGTTTCTGACACATTAAAATGATTATTATTATTAAATATTAAAATACAATTTAATCATTCTAATCTGTTAATTTGGTGCTTAAGAAACATTTTCTCTTATTATCAATGTTTAAAAACTGTTGTGCTGCTTATTATCTTTGTGGAAACTGTGATACATTCTGAATACTTTGATGAATAGAAACTTAAGGAACAGCAATTATTAGAAATCTTCTGTGACATTTTAAATGTCTTTACTGTCACTTTTAATCAGTTTAATGAAAAGCATTCAATTTATAGGCAAATAAAAGCATTAATTTATTTCAACAAAAAATTAATGAATGAATAAAAAATCATACTGACCCCAAACTTTTGAACACGTGTGCATTTGTTGAAATGATTGAAGTGTGTAACTACTCTTTGGGGCCATTGTGCAATCTCTTTGTGTCCATACCTGGTTCTGAGGTGCTCAGGAAAAGCATACGGTAACTTGAATGTGTTTTGTGTTCAAATCCAAAGTAGTGATTGCTCTCCCTGTCAGAAAGGTCTCTCTCTCTGTCTCTCTGCGTGGGTGTGCCAGTTAGCAGCTCGACACTGAAATCTTTGGAGCTTAATTATGGTCCTGTCACATCGGGAGAATGAAACGTTTCGATCTCTCACCGTAAACATTGAACATGAACATCAAAATCGACCCATCATTAACACCATCCGAGGTGCATGACTTTACATTGAGTGACATATGTGTGTGTTTGTGTGCTGGATGACAGTAATAGAAGAGATTTATGATGGATATGGATCGTTCATCATTAAAATAGCCTTTGCTACCTAAAAAGTACAGTGGCTATGTTTCAGGAATGGTTTTTGATCATACTTTGATAAATATAATCACATTACAGGATTACCATATTCATGTACCGTGGTATTTGCTACTTCAATGCACTTGAAATATTAGAGCAGTTCATGCCCATAATACTGTTAGCTAAGCTATTGAAGTTTAGTGTAAGAGTATTGCAGCCTGGTATTTAAAGTGTGTTTCTTGGTCTTTTTTTTAGTGTTGATGTGTGTCTGATTCACTCAGATAAATGTTTTTTACTTGATACACTCAAACAGTAAATCAGGGATTTTTATAAACAGTCACTGAGAGCTAAACGGTTTCACGTCCTGCCATATTATCACTTTTGTGTTGTCCTGCAAGTGGAGAATTAGACAGTATTGGACTGAAATTGTGTAGATTATTTGTGGTTGGTTAGTCAGGATAAAAGGACACCCATTGACTTTGTAGGCAGCTTCCTGTTCTTTCCCCGATCAGCTTTTAGATGTTTGAGCAACATGATTAGGGTATAAAATAACAGGGGACACTTTCTCAACATCTTTAATCCTCTTCTGGTGACCCGCTGAAAGATTCAGCCAGATTATTTTGCTCATCATGATTAGATCCAAATCAGTTTTAGAAAGGCTGTGTTATGTACATATTTGAATTGGATGAATTTTTTATTTATGAATTTAAATGACCAGCACAGTCTATGTCTGTCAAAATGCATTCAGTGTAGTGTCACTCAAAAAGAAATGACATACAAGTAATGCAGAATATGAATGTATTTATTTATAAGCAGTGAGGTCAGGCCAGGTTTGAAGAAAATAGTCAGACTGGTTTCTGTGGTTTTAGGTAGGGCAGAGTGATGTATTTGAATATTTCTGATGGGTCTGTTACAATATAAAATCTATTAAAAACACTGTTCTTTTAAACTTTAAACATGGATAATAATAAGAAATATTTTTAGAAATTAGAATGGCTGTATTTGCCACTACAGGAATATGTCTATTTTAAGAATATATTAAAATTTTTTTTTATGTTTATAATTAATTATTTTTAACAACTAAATACAGCCTTGTTGAACATAAGAGACTTCTTTCGAAAACTACAGTGTCATTATTTTTACCACACACACACACACACACACACACACACACACACACACACACACACACACACACACACACACACACACACACAGTTGATATTATTTAATTTATTAATTTCATTTTTTTTTTTTTTTTTAACACTTTCTGCAAAGTTGCCCCGTGTTTCAAACAGATAAGACTGACATGTATCAGGTTTTCTGTAGGATTAAGGCTGATGTAAGTTGGGTTTGTATCTTTTGCCTCCCTGACAGCATGGAGCTGAAATGAAGCTCTGCCATTTGAGCACGTTCTCATTTGATATACACAGCCCTCCCCCGCATCTGTCGAGATTCTCCAGGTGTGTGTGTGTTGGTTCATCCACTATCAGGGATTAATTAACACTCTGAAAGGGGAAGACTGGAGGGAGGTAGAGAGTGTCCAGTGCTGAGAGGAAAAGATGGATTGCGACGAGGGGAGAAGTGCAATATAGCAAAAAGAAAGAGGGCGGTGAGCCGTTGATGGGCGAACGAGTCTGCGATGGGATTTAATTGGCTGCTTGTACAGGCTGCAGGGTATTGTACCTGCCTGTCACACTAACACATCATAGGGTCAAGTTTAAGTGTGTGAGGCTGAATATATGTGAGTTTGAACATGTTATCGGCAAACATGACATATAGAACTGAACTTAAAGGAATATTTCATTGAAAAATAAAAATTCATGTACTCTCTCTAGATCATTCCAAACTTGTTTGACTTTCTTTTTTTCTGCACGTGAGCGATGTTATTTTAATATTTGTATGTACTATTATGGTATTTGAATTAGCTTTTATTTTCACTATATTATTTTAATTTCAACTGAAATTTTTGTAATTTTGTTAAGTGCTTTTCTAATTTTTTTTTTTTACATTTCTATTTAGCTGTAATTTATTTTTATTTAGTTTTTATTAGTATTTTTACTGGAAATTATAGAAAGAGGGGAGATTTAGTAGTACTGTTATTTCAGCATTTCTGATTTTTATGTTTTTGTCATCCAGTATTTATATTTTATTTCAGCTTTCATTTAATTAACAAAACCAATTTTAATAGGTTCAGTTGACAGTAACAATCTATGAAACAACACAAAGGAAGATAGAATTTATTATTATTATTTCATTTTTTCTTTTTTGACATGAACTATGTCTTTTAAAAGTCAACATTTAGGGCGTTCATAATTAATAATAACTCATAGTTTTCATAATTTAGAAACATGCAGGTTTTAGTAGCTAATCATACTCTGTGTATGGTGTATTATTCATTGTCATTCTCTGTGTTACATTGTTCCCCTGACTGATCGTGTTAAACAGCTGTCATCTGAATTCCAAGTTTTCTGAGAAGCTGAAAACTCATTTGACTCTCTCTGGTTGATTGGGTTCAGTCATAAGCAACTTTATCACAGAAAAGCATGCATAATGCCATAGTTTTGCCGCATTGGCCCAAGGCCACATTCACTATTGAACCTCATGCTTCTCAGCCAATCACATCACAGCATCCTTCCTTAGCATGACATGGAGAAAGTTTATCCCAAAGACATTACGTTACTACACACAAACACAAACACGCATTCTGCCACCACTAGCACGACTCCATAAAAATTATCACCACTGTTGAAATGGGTAATTATGGAAAGAGGGGAATAATTTTGGTTTATTTATGTCAGTCACGCTTGCTACGCTCTGTCTTTTGGCTTCGACAAGAACTGCAGCGCAGAGTGTATGCCAGGAATGCGTTTCTAACAGAGCGGGAATAATCACATTGAACTGCCGGCCTGCATGAGTAAATAGCATTGAACACAGTGTGCTGAAAAATTGTGTTTACTTGACGCCACTAAATGCCTCCAAACGCTTGGATTATCCAACGGTAATTCTGCCTCTTGCAAAGATCAAGTCTCATTTATCAGTGTTTAATAGTGCTGTACTGTATATCATGGTAGACCAGATTTGTACATTTTCAGGAGAAAATGAGTCCGTGGCACTCATTACCACACTGCTGCCACTGATGTGCAGTTTTATTTTTTTATTATTATTGTTTTAGGTGGTTGTTTACTGGCATGACCCATAAGAGCTCAGCCAAAGTGATTTTTCTAGTTTCAGACATGACCCAGGTTCCTCCTTAAACGTAAGTATATTTTACCAAAAATATATTTCATTAAACAGTATAGTATATATTTATATACTGGATATATTATCTTAAATGGGAATATTCAGCTTAATATTCAACTGGTTATTTTTCAGCATATCATTCTGACTCTTACTTGGCAGGCAGAAAACTAAATTTATTAATTTGTTGTTTATTTATTAAGTATTTTATTTTAGCAATAACTACAAGCCAATATTTGCTCAAATTAGTAGATTTGATTTTACATTGTGTGTATCCAGTTCAATGTTTGTTTATTGCTAGAAATTTGTAATATATATATTAACATTTTTCAATTACATTTTACCAATTTTCCAACTGTATTAATTTTTACAAATTAATTTGTATTATTTGTATTATTTTGTATTTATTTACTTTACTTGTGTGCGGGAAAAACAGCTTATGTAGTTTAAAATTGAATTGAATAGAAATTTAATTGAGTCTGTAGTGAACCTTAGTAATGGAAAGTGCTATAATAGTGAATAGCTTGCGTGTTATATACAGTTAAAAACAAATTCATGAACTGTGAGCCCAAGTGCCTCTAAATGCCTGTTTAATTAGGGTTACCTATGGACTAATAACCTATTGCAATGAAATTAATGACATGAAAGAAAGGTCACACCATCACAGTTGTGCAATACCATATACATCAAGCAAACTTTGAAAAGCTCATTTGAATATTCTACATATCCGTGGACGACTCACTGAACAGATGGTGGAAGCCGAAGTTAGATTATTCATTTGAAATGAGAGACAGACACACAGATAATGGTACGTGCATGTGTGTGTGTGTGTCATAATTGAAGTTTCTTGAGGCATAGAATAGGATCTGCTCTGAATAAGCTCATGTTTTGCCTCCAGAGGTAAATTCCTCATCTTCACAGGTGCTTTCACCTGCACCTGCTATCTTTTCATCCACTTGGATGGATTTCAGTGTCCACGTCTCTCTCTCTCTCTTTATATCCTCTTTTCTCTATTCACATTCTCAGTTCATCTGGACTGGTATTGTGCACACACTTTGTGTGTCATACAATCTTTAACGTTTTTGTGTGATGTTTTTCAAGTTTGTTCAATAAATCCATCACTCAAACTACATCCGTTCCGTGTTGCTCTTTCTCACTCATTTAAAGTCTAAACCATTTTATTTAACCTCCACCCTTCACTGAAGTTTTTATCTTTCTGTTTTGTCAAACAGCTACGGTATTTGTTAATTAAGTTGAAACACTTTGTCAGAGATCGCAGAGCACAATTTGACAGACCGAATCTCCCCCTAGATGCTTTCCCTTTTGATCATCTGAGATGTGAGATAGCAGGATTTCACAGAGCACAGGCATTGTGACTTAGGTGTCAAATTTTGAGCAGACGCTGCGGTTTGAGTAAGTTGAAATGGATTTCATCCGGGGTCACTTGGTTCATTACATTCTTAGGGTAAATGAACAGGTCAGTTGAGCTGTTGTTGGATTGTTGCAGGAGAATTGACAAGCATGGAGGTGGTGATTTTATTGGGTTGTTTGAGGAGAATTGACAAGCATGGAGGAATGTGTTTCATTCTTGTGGTCTCATTAACTTCACTCCGCTCAGCTGTGTCACCCACTCACACACTTACACTCATACCTGGACACTAGTTCGACACACCTGTCACATACTCATACACAGCTGTCCCCCATTTGTTCACTAGTATATATTCTCCACACTCCCACCTCTCGGCCTGCCTGAATTAATGTTATTTGCTATTGTTTGTTGTCTTTACGTGTCTCTAGTGTTGGCATTTTCGGCTTGTTTCCTGTTCCTGTGATTCGTTTCTGTTTTTGTTTTTTGCCGTGTTGGCCTTTTGTTTGTTACAAAAGTAAGTTTTTCCCCTGCGTTTTGGACCCAGAACCCGTTTCTTTCTTCCACGGCGCCCTTTACCGCGCGTGACAGAATTCAGGCAGCAAATTTGGTCCAGCAGGGATGTTCCTCGATGTCCGCCAGGGAGATCGGAGCATAGACATTATGCCTGGACTTCGTCGGGGCGGCTCGGTTTTTCGGCGACAGAGAAGACCTGTCTTTGGTCTTCTTTTGGGGAGGACTGGCCGAGCCCTTTTAAAACCTTAATGCCATACTGGCACCCCCCGACGAGACGCTGGAGGACTACTTAACCTGGCTCTGCAGCTGAGTGGCTCAGCCGTCAGGGTGGGGGGGCCGACCCAGGAAGTTCCCTGCGAGGCGGCGGGGCTCGCTTCCGGTTTTCACGAAGCGGCTGAACCCTTGATGTTTCCCTGCGAGCGGCGGGTGCCGCTCATCCTCTCCGAGTTCCCCGAGGCGGCGGGGGCCGCTCACGACTCTCCCGAGTTCCCCGAGGTGGCGGCGGGTGCCGCTCACGACTCTCCCGAGTCTCCCGAAGTCCACGATGCGGCGGCGGGTGCCTCTCACGACTCTCCCGAGTCTCCCGAAGTCCCCGAGGCGGCGGCGGGTGCCGCTCACGAGTCTCCCGAAGTCCCCGAGGCGGCGGCGGGTGCCGCTCACGACTCTCCCGAGTCTCCCCGAGTCCCCGAGGCGGCGGCGGGTGCCACTCAAAGTCCCCCAACGCGGCGGCGGGTGCCGCTCACGAGTCTCCCGAGTTCCCCGAGGCGGTGGCAATGACTCTCCCGAGTCCCCCGAGGCGGCGGCGGGTGCCGCTCACGACTCTCCCGAGTCTCCCGAAGTCCCCGAGGCGGCGGCGGGTACCGCTCACGAGTCCCCCCGAGGTTGCGGCGGGTGCCGCTCACGACTCCTCCCGAGTCTCACGAGTCCCCCGAGGCGGCGGCGGCGGGTGCCGCTCACGACTCTCCCGAGTCTCCCGAGTCCACACGATGCGGCGGCGGCGGGTGCTGCTCACAACTCTCCCGAGTCTCCCGAAGTCCCCGAGGCGGTGGCGGGCGCCGCTCACGAGTCTCCCCCCGAGTTCCCCGAGGCGGCGGCGGGTGCCGCTCACGACTCTCCCGATCTCACGAGTCCCCCGAGCGGCGGGGTGCCGCTCACGATTCCCCCGTGGCGGCGGGTGCCGCTCACGAGTCCCCTAAGGAGCAGGCGGTGCCGCTCATGATTCACCAATGCGGCGGTGTCTTGCTCACGATCCTGGTACTGCCCTGGGTTCCCACCCCCCCGCTCTGCCTCAGTCCCCTGGTCCCCCCTCCTGCACAGGACCTGGACCCGACACCCCCCCCCCGCGCACAGCCTCCTCCCTGGGTGGGGGGGGGCCACTGGAACGTCTTGAATCCGTTCCTTAGAGGGGTGGTCCTGTCATGAGTCCGGACTTCCATTCTCCCGGACTCATTAACTTCACTCCGCTCAGCTGTGTCCCCACTCACACACACTTACACACACAAACCTGACACTATTCGACACACCTGTCACATACTCATACACAGCTGTCCCCCATTTGTTCACTAGTATATATTCTCCTCACTCCCACCTTCCGCTCGGCTGCCTGAATTAATGTTATTTGCTATGTTTGATTTGTCTTTACGTGTCTCTAGTGTTTGCATTTTTCGGCTTGTTTCCTGTTCCTGTGTTGTTTCGTTGAGCTGGTTTGTTTTTTTTTGTGTTGGCCATAGGGTTAAAAAGTAAGTTTTTCCCCCCTGCGTTTTGGACCCAGAGACGGTTTCTAAACGGCGCCCTTTACCGCGCCGTGACAGAGGGAAGGGAGAAATGTGTTTCAAGGTCCTGCTAAACATGAATTAAGTTTTTATTTTTTTTATTGGATTTTTTTTTTTTGTGTTTGACTGACCTTCAGTTCTTAGGAGGCAAAACCCTGCATCAGTAGTCCCTCTTGACAGACAGAGGATCCCTGTCCTTGTAATATAATATTAATAACAGAAACTACCATATTCTTGACAACTGACACAGTGAGAGACACAACTGCTGAAAGAGACCGTTTCAGGTCACTGCTTGAAAATGAAATGCCTTTACTCTGTGCAAATATCACTGAGGTTCACTGAGAAAACCACACTCGATCCATCCACTACATCGACTCAGTGAAAGATGGAGTTTTTGTTATTTCTCTTAATGTATACAAGAGGATAGAAAAGCAGAGATGATGGCATGTAGACAGAATCCGACACTGAATTGAAAAACTTCAATTCACTTCTTTCTTTTCTTGATAAAATCGTGCAGTGAGCTAGTAGTGTTGTTAGTTTTTGGAGTTTTTACTTTTTGGCAACTTTTTTTTTTTTTATTATTTTTTTTTTTTTTTATTAAGTGGTATTTGGAATTAATGTGGTTTGAAGTTGATTTTGGAGTTTTTTTATTTTGTTCTGTACTAAATGACTTATTCTCTCATTTCAGTTTAATGTGAAATTAGTTCCTAAATGGTTGTTCCCACCACAGCCACTCATGAACAGATGCTTCACCCTGGTTGCAATTCAATCTCATTATATAGCTCTTTCGTTTATTTTTCAACCTGGGTTTGGCTTGAGTGCAACTCATGTCTTTAATAAACATTTTAAATACCTCCGGTATTTCATTGTATTCTTCTTATGATGTGTTATGACAGTTTATCTCAAACTGATTGACTGTAAGTGATCAGTCTTAATTTCAGGGTAATTTTATACAAATCAATCAAGACTTGCTGAATATGCTTTGACAGTGATTCAGCGTTGTTACAGCACTTTCCAAGGTAACAGCTTTAATTTAACATTATTATCATTAAATCTATCATAAAATGCCATAAGCTGTCTGAATCAAGTTGTTGTCATGAAGAGACGGGCTAGTTGTAATTAGCCTAATGACAGAAAGGAAGAGACCACAGTGGAAGCCAGACAATTATCACATTATGCTAATGTGAACTAAGACCGTAATGGCAACTAGCATGGAGTAGAAATATCATTGTTTCCTTCTAAATACCTCTGACCGACATTAAATGTCTCCCAGCCGTAATGACTGCTCTTCAGTTCATTAATCCTGACCACAACAACATTAACTTTCCCTGCTTAATCAAGGCCTTTTTAGGGTTCAAGTAATCTTGGAGACATAATGTGAAGCCAAAAACTTTCAGTCCAATTTAACAAGGTGTGAATGCACTGATAGAGCACAGCAAGTATTTATTATTGTAATTCATTATTATTCAGTGCAAACACACCTCCTTTATATGTAAATTTGAGTCATTACAGATTAAACGTTATTCTCAAATCACACCATTTTATTTAAAAGAGGTGTTTGTGTACATTTCCAGTTAATTATGGATGTAATGATTCATCAAATGATGATCAATTAATGGAGAAAAGCATTATAAGCAGGCATCTATCCAGAAGTGTAGATGGTATCTGACGTGTTTCTAGATGTCGTACAGTCCCAGTAAAGTATGCCATATCTTGGTAGTCTGCTGCATTTTTCTCAACCTAGCACTAAAAATGGCTAGCAAGGTCAGAAATTGCACCATGCAAATTGCGTTGAGCAGAATTAGTCTTTGCATTTGTGCCATTGCACTGATTTGCATGTTTCTTTTAATAAATTGGGCAATATAAACAATGCATCCAGTGTGTGCAAATAAACATCTGTGATTAATTCTTTGTGAATTTTCTGAACATTTTTATATGTGACAGTTAGCGGCTATGAGCTTATCTGTTTATACAGAGTCATGCATCATTCAAGCATAAATAATGGATGCAGCAGACGGAGGTTGCATATTGTGAAGAGGATAATTTACTGAGAAGATGTTTAGTGTGATGAAAAGACCCTCTTCAGGGGACCCCTCATTTCACGTTCATCTTAGATTTCAAAGAACCCCACATATTTATGTTTTTACTCAAGATGACATGATGGCTCGGAAAGAGGTAGTTATTGCCATTATTACATGCCGTGTGATTTATAGATGTTTATTATAGGTTAGTCAGACGTTCATCTTTGTGAGAGCTGTGACTTTTTTGAGGAACAGTCATCTGAGAAAATATGGCAGTGTGGCACAGGGGTGAATTGTGGATCTGCACTGCGATCTGAAAAGGGATATTATTACACTGTAAGTCATATGATGTAAATAACAGCCCCACAAAGGTGTGTTATGACTGCACTTCCAACACGCCATTATGCAGTATCGTCATCTCTCAACTTTTGCTTTTGTTCAAAAATTTTCTGATGAAAACTAATGCTTTTCATTTACAGTGCTGCCTTTTGGAGGGAAACCTTTAAAATCCTGAAGATCTGAATTGATGATTCTGGCTTTAATTAGTATAGCCTGTTTTAGTGATCACTTCAATTCTTTACAGGCTATGCTAATCTATGCCAGAATTAGCAATGCATGTGGGACGGACTTACTCTTCGCTTATGGGCGTCACTTTGTGTTAATAAGTTGTGAGGGCAGTGGTACCAGAACAAGTGTGTGTGCTATATGATGTGCTGGTTATGGCATCACTTAATGCTGATGGATTAATATTAATTAGGTAATCCTCAAATATTTTAATAATGTTTCAGAATTATAGTGGTTTTGTTGTATTTTTTATAAAATAAATGAAGGCTTAATGATCAATAAACAAAAAATACAGTAGTTATTGTTTGTATATTATATTATATTATATTATATTATATTATATTATATTGTATTATATTATATTATATTATATTATATTATATTATATTATATTATATTATATTATTTTATAAATACAATTTCATGTAGTGATGGGGACAAGTTTGTCCAAGCAAAAGTTTTTTGAAAAAAGTGCTTTTCTGGTCCCTCGCTTTCATTGTATGGAAAAGAACAGGTCAGTACTTTTGCTAAACGTCTTCTTTTTCAGAAGAAAGGAAGTTGTATGGGTTTGGAACAACATAAGGGTGAGTAAATGATGACAGAATTTTCATTTTTTGGGGGTGAACTAGCCCTTTAAGATTTTTTTCCCTCTCTTGTTCACTGCACATTTTGCACCCTAAGATATTAAAAGTAAGCTTTTACACCTCACCTACAGAGCTACTATATTCCATCGGCTCTGAGGGCCTTAATCTCATTCAGTGTAGGTATTTGTGTGATTGCCAGACCAAAATTGTACAATACCACCAATAAGAAGAACAAAGCCAAAATATAAAGGCATTTTCCTTAGCAAGATGTCCAATCCATTGTACTCGTCACCTTATCAGTGGCCCGAGATTAGATAGTTTTGTCCACTGACCAGAAACATGACACAAAGAAGACCTCATAGAGACAAGAGCTGTGTGTCATCACCTGTCAGATGGTAATCTCCATGCAGTCACGACTCAAAGTTATAGGGGCGGCAACGAAAAAAAAAAAAAAAAATTTGGTCAGGCTTCAGCCCTGATCTAAGAGCATTTTTCGTTAACCCAGAGGGTCAAAGGTCATCAGTTCGGTGAATGGCCCTTGGAAAGTAATTTAACACAACACCGCACCTTTGGAGAAGTCATTATCAGTTGTTTGAATGATTTCTGCCTATGGTGGGTCGATACCTCTGTGGCGTCCCTCCAAACTCGTGTCATGCTCCGGTGCACTTGGACATGTTCCCAACATGTGTGTGGAGTGACTTCACATTCCAAAAAAGCTTTAGTCCAGTTGAATTTGTCGAAATCAAAAGGAAAAAGTGCCAAGTCTCAAATGTGCTTAACAGTTTTGTTATTCTTTCTTTTTAAGAGCAAAATAATACATTATTTGTACTGTAAATTTTTATTTGTTTATTCTGCCTTTTTATTCGCCCTCTTTAATCTCTCTCGGACAGACTTTTCTTCGCATTAACCTTCCCTGCGGCACTGAGGAGAAAATCGTCTTGGGAAAGGAGCCATAGTCCTAATTACTTACCCGTGTTTTGTCCTTTTGCGCTATTGACAGGTGATATTAGTAGACATTCCCTTGTGTGCCTGAACCCAGATCGGCTTTACGGCCTCATCACATATCTGATCTAGACAGGGCTGCTGATCTCAGATCAGCCTGAAATGTCCACCTCTGCCCGGTGACAGATTGGCATTTGAGTGGCAGAGCAAAAGGCCGTGAGCATCTGTAGGCAGCTGGTACACACCCCTGGCATCCAGGTCCATGAATGTTAATGTGGCGCTGTAAAGCCCACGGGTACCAGATCTCTCCACAGTGGGATCACCCAAATTTACATACCCCGTCAGTCATAATATTTCCTACTTAAAGGGATAGAGACCTAAGCTGGCGTGGGCTGCAGAAAAGAGGAGTAACTCTTGTATTTACCTGGATTTTATAAAGGGAATTTGCATTTCGCTGCAGGGCTTATGTCTTTAAAGGGGAGTTGGAAACTGAAGAAACTGAATTTCCTTGATCTTTTGAGATAAAAGAGTTCATTTACCATGAAAACACACTGTTACTTTCAGAGCTTAAAACTTCTTTCCCAGTCCAACAGCTCCATATTTTGAAACAGAGCTGTACTCCAAAGTCCTTGGATTTCTTCAAGTCAGAAACCTGAAAACATTACTACTTTCCAAGATTCAGAATTTGCCAGTCATGATGGTTTTAATACTGAAAATGTAATAGATATGATCTCCAAACACTATAATGACAAAAATTGTGTTGTTCCTGGCTTCATATCCACTCCCTGTATCCATTTAAATGATCCAAACATTAGGAAAAATTGGAAAAAAGTTTTTTTTTTTTTTTTTTTATCAGTGTCCCAGTAATTTATTTGTAATTGCAAGGGTCAGAGAGGCTGGAAATATTTATTACAAACTAAATTATTTCTCCACAAAACTTTGAATAGCATAATAAGCAAGGGGGAAAAGCATGATTTGAGTCCTTGAGGAATTGAAATTAAGTCCTCATTATCTATGTTTTATCACTTGTCCTGCACACTATGACTGGCTTCTCAGCTTCAAATAACCTATCAACATCTTTTTTTATCTTGGTTTATATAATATCAGTTTGCCTAGTTTGTAAAATAATTCCCCAAATTCCTTTTTGTCACTCATAAAGTTGTTAGTGCAATTCTTATTCTCTCAGCAGCCAGGTCCCTCAGCAGTCCATTTCATCTTGCTGGAACTGTTTATGCATTCAGAACTAATTAAGGGTTTCATACAGGGACCCATTTATTTGCAATATAAATTTATTTCTTTTCCTTCTCAACTCCTTCGAAATGTGTACGTGCTAATTTTTATTCCTGGCAGGCCGTTAGTGGATGTGCTGGTGTCTTGATTGCGAAACTTTTTTTCAAAAGTTTTTTTTTTTTTTTTTTTTTTTTTTTTTTTTTTTTTACCTGCCGTGTGAAGTCTGGACTTCTGTTTGGGATATTATGAGCAGATGAGATTGAGGTGTTGGAGCATGTTAGCCTTATGGCTCTCTGTGTGTGCCTGATTAAAATTGAGATAAGCAAGCTGTGTGAACTGTGATGTACACCCTAGGTTGCCAAAATTTAATGGACAGGACAAAGCAAATAAGCAAAAAAGAAGAGAGGAATTTGTATTTGTTTTGAATTTGTATCTCAGTTTAATTTTGGCTTTGTTATAAATTTGAAATAAATAATAACAAATAAATTGAAAGTAAAAATTATCATATTTACTTACATTCATGTCATTCCAAACTTGTGTGACTTCTGTGAAAACTTACTAGTGTTCCTGTTCTTTTAATTAACAGTTAAATTAGGAGCTTTTAAGCTACAGAAAGTATGCAAAAGCATCATAAACCTGTCATAAAAGTGGACCGTACAGCTTTTGCATTATATTCCAAGTCTTCTGAGATCATATGGAATTTAAATGATTATTCACTGGTTATGTTCTTTCCCATTGACCTGATGGTGTCCAGATCATTGTGTAAGTGAACTGATAACCGAATCAGTCCAATTCATTAACTCAAACCTATTTTATTACGTTTTTTATTAACTAATAATTCGATCTGTTTTTCACACAAAGCTAAAGTTGTAATAAGAATCTTTGAGAAGAACTCATTTATTGACCTTCTCTTTTTGTGTCATCTCCTTTGTACGATGACAAATGCTTTCACTTTGACCTGATTAAAGCCTGCCTTTGTTTTTTATTGGTATCATTGGTCTTGGTCAATGGATCAAATTCGTTCAGCAAGAGCTTCTATCACTCTTTGTTTTAAAAGTTTAATTTCATTTATTTTCCTCGAGAAACCCAATGCTCTTGACACAGACCGTATTACATAAATGATTGGCAAGTTTTCTATGCTGAGGTAATGTTATTCATTCTTTGCTCTTTTAATGTCTGTGAAACACTGAGCTGTATTTACTGTACTCTTTCTTGCTTCTTGATCCCATTATAATGAAATATAAAGCACACAGCAGAGTAGCAGCTAAAGCTCATGATTTGTGATATTGTAGTTCACTTAAAAATGAAAATTCTGTCACAATTTGTCTCAATATCAAGAGTCAAGTTGCAAAAATGATAGAAAAGCACCATAAAGGTGGTATGTACTTTACAACTTGTATGGTATAATACTAGATTTCTGTCACCATACACCAGTCATTTTTGCTAAGTCTTCTCTTCTGTTGAAGGCTTTTTTTTTTTTTAAACATAGCCCATAATTTCACTTAAAAACATTCTCAGCACTTGTATCTCAGCTTAATCAAGTTGCCTGTTCAGCTCTGACTGTGAACTTTGCTAACCTGTGCATTGTTGACAGACTCTATAGAGTCAATCATCAGAGTAAGTGAATGAAAGAAAAGAGCGTTCTAGCTCTGAGTGCATCTTTCAGCACTTTGAGGAATGGCTTGTAATTTCCTAAGGGCAGAGTCATTACAGTAGTCCTGGTTGTCTGGGTTTTATAGACCCAGGAATAGCCCCACTCATGATGGAGGAAGTCTCCCATCAGCAAAAGCTCTTTGTTGTGATAGTCAGCGTTTGTGTGGTCAGAGATCCAGTGTCTTCAGGAAGTGTGTGTGTGAACATAGATGCCCGAATCCCACAGCTAACCATTTGTTTGTTGAGACATCATGAGATCTTGGCCAAGTGTATTAAACAACAAGAAAAACTAAGCGCCCATATAGGCTTAGCTACAATAAAAAATTATAACCTATAAGTTGATGAAAGTGTATAATGCGATGCACTTGCTGCCTCAGATACAGACGTTCTAATGACAGACAAAACACAGATCTCAGTCATTCGCTGGTCAAAAATCAATTCCAATTGAGCTTGATTTTCATAAATTGTTAAGTGTAAGTATCTGATAAAGCTATAATACCAGCTGACAATGCAGTGTTTCATTATTTAAAAAACTGCTATTCCCTAGGTTTTGTGAAATGCCGCCACTGGTCAAAGTGAACACATTTTATTCAAATTATGGTAAACAGTCTTCATGAATGGTTCATTATTTGCAGCAAAAACTAAATACATCTTACTTTACAGTACATATGAAGTAAACGGAAAGAAACAGGAATATTCCTGTTAACCTGCTAATGAGCACCTTTCAAACTTGATGCAAATCTGTTTCATCCTACAAAGTGTTCTGCTCTGTTTGGGTTTCTAATTGACCATACAAGAGTTTCTTTTTGTAACTAACTTCAAACTGGAGAGTTCATCATACAGTATGTGTTTTTCTCTCAATTAAGAGCCAAATAAGGAGAAGAAAAATACAGCTGGCTAATGTCAAGGAGGAGAGGAGGAGGAGTGAGAGAGTGAGTGATCGTCTGTTATAGTGGACTGCAGAGGTTCTGTGTGTGCCAGATTCTTTGGCTTTACATCGTCATGCAGCCTGATAAATACATCACACCTGCAGTGAATACTGCACAGAATCAATCATCAGTCTTTTGAGAAGGAACAAAACAGAAAGTTTCTGCTGAAGCTGCTGCATGCGTTTATTTGAAAGGGAATCAGATCCCTTTCATAAGTCAGAGAGAGTGTGAAGTGTAAAGGACGTGAAAAATAGCATTAAAGAACATCCTAGAGGCATGATGTGTTATAAAGCATTATATCTCCATTCTTGGAATCAAGTGTGAAGATCTGAAACAGGAAATGTGAAACTGACCGTCAAATAGTGGCCAAACACCTGACAAATACTTTGAGGAGACATCCGTGCCTGAGTAATAGAGCAATTCCAGACATTCTTGTGCTTTGCCAGAACCAAGATCAAATTGTAGACCAAGCATTTGTGACCACTATCAAAACTATGTAGTTTGTTTCATTTAGTTTTATTAATCGTTATGTAGTAAATTGTGACTATTGCAATAAAATCTGGAACACGTTGTACAGCCACCCGCTGAGAAAAGAAGAGGCCTTCTTACTGACATGATCCAACTGGTACAGTAGTTTAAGGTTCTCTAATGCTTTTGTTTTGACATACTATAATTTAAATGATATCATATCAGGATGATATCAGTCATTATGTCCCAAAAATCTGGAACCTATTGAAATTAGGCAAACTTTGAGTAAAGTTTTTAAATTTTCTTGAATTTTACAACAACTTGTTGTAATTTGAATATTATAAAAAATCTGGAACTATTATTTTTTATGTGTATGTATGTTTAAACTTAATAATAATAATAATAATAATTATTATTATTATTATTATTATTAGATTTAAATATTTTCAATTATTATTTCCATCTTCTTTAATTTGTTACATTTCACTGTTTTTATATTCTGACCTGTTTACTTTAAGCTGCATTTTGTACTTTAAAAATAATTTATTATTATTATTATTATTATTATTATTATTGCTTCCATCTTCTTTAATTTGTTGCATTTCACTGTTTTTATATTCTGACCAGCATTTTGTACTTAAACTATATTATTATTTTATAAAATTATTTAATATTATTATTATTGTTATTATTATTTATGACCAACCATATAGCTAATACTGAAATAATAGATCAGTGTACAACAAAGTAGCACATCCAAATGCGAAAAGATGAGTATACAATTACAATTCTTGATTGGGAATTCTCTCCAAAAATAAGGAGTTGGTTTCCAGTCATTTTTATTTTGAATAGAAGCCAGCCAATCAGATTTCTGCCAGATCTCGGCACTGCTGAACGTCAGCCACTATTTATGACAAATGCGAGAATAGAACAGAAAAAAAAAATAGATTTTTGGGGGGACTGCAATGTAAGATAAGGTTGCTGCCATCACTAAACGGGATTTAGCAATGTCTCTGACCTTATGTGTTTATTTTTAAGGGCAGATGTGATTTGTACAGAACGTACAAGTCCAAGTGTGCTGATTATGTTTGCACCTCATAGAATTCATCCTCCATAATCTACTAACCATGAAAAGTGTCCTCTTCTGTCAACCGTAGGTCGGGTGCCTGTCCTATAGAAAAGCATTGTGGGTAATTTAGAGACCCTGGCAGTAAATGTCGAGCATGGTCATATGTCTCCGGGTAAAGAGGATGGTTATAAAACACTTACGAGTGTAAAGCATTCCTGCTTAGTAACCCTGTTTGTTGTTTGAATCTTTCCATTTAGTAGGAATGGCTAAAGTCAGCACTGGCAATCAATCATGCCTGGTAATTTAACAGCCTCTTAAAAGTCTTTTCATAGCCGTTTCTCCTTTACACAGATTGCAACAGTCTGTCATTATGTTAGAGAACTCTTCCTGCACATTCATTCCTTTAGTGAATTACACCAGTAGCTTTGAACTAGATAACTTTGATGCAGCTCTGATCTGAATGAAGCTTTAACTTTTCTTTTCTTTTTGTCCAATTTCACACTTCCACTGTTATTTCAGACTTCTCGAAATAGTCCAGTGTGTGCAGTCCAAGCTAGTCTGAACTAGTCTGAAAGCCTGTGGTATCATCATATTCAGTTCTATCCTCAGTATTCACTGAATATTGATCATGTCTGACAAAAACTGATTAATAACAGTTCATTTGCTCAGTGACACGTCTATATCATTCCATGGAGGTCTTATAATTTACATCTCCTCAACAGTCTCTCAAGTTATTAATCTCAAGAGTATGAGCCATTTCTACGAACCCACTGTTTAGCTCAGGCTCATATTAATAAATCTGATGCTCGTGTCTAAACTGTGGCTCTGGCTATTGACAGATCACCCATCATGATGTATGTGCCTCTCTGGCTGTAGTAGATGTGTGTTTGCTTCTATTGGGTCCCAGTGTCATTTATACTGATGGCTTGTGAGCGTTTCATCTCTGGCACCCTACCAGACAGCATCTGAAACAGAGCATACTGTACAGCACTCTGAGAGCGGAGAGAAACATCTCCAACAGAGCTGAAGATTGTGTCCCTGAAAACCATACCATGTCCAATGTGGTGTAGAATGTGTTGACTGGAGGCCTGAAAGGGTGCCAGATAAGCTTTAATCTTGCTTTCACTAAAATTCTTTAAAGGCTTTTGGCATACATTTTAAGTTGTTTGCTAGTCTTGGTATAAAAATAAACAGGCACAATATCTGAAAACCTCTGTACTCTGAGGCTGGTCTTATTTTAACTACTGTTCAAAGGTTTGGGGTCGGTAAGAAGTCTTTTATGCTCACCAAAGCTGCTTTTATTTGATCAAAAATATAGTAAACAGTAACATTGTGAGAAAATGTGATTTACTCCTGTGATGTCAAATGTGAATTTTAAGCAGCCAAGAAACATTTGTTATTGTTAGTAATTTTTTAAAACAGTTATTTATATTTGTTATTGTTAGTGATTTTTTAAATTTGTTATTGTTTTTAATTTTTTTAAGCATTTATTTGGTTTAAACAAATTAATTTTTTTTTTTTTTGTAATAATGTAAAAGTCTTTATCGTCACTTTTGATTAATTAAATGCATCATTGTGAAATAAAAGTAGTAATTTCTTCAAAAATTATACTGACCCAAAGCCATTATTTTATTTTATTTTATTTTATTTTATTTTATTTTATTTTATTTTATTTTATTTTATTTTTGATTGCACATGCTGTCTGCATTGTTTTAATATAGTACACAATTCACAAATTTCAACTGAATTATGCAAATACAGTTCAAAACAAAAATGTTTTGTGAAATGTTATTTGCCTTTGGTCAACCTATTATAAATGGAAAATTAACATAACAAAGTTGAAGATCTGAGTAATCATTTGTCATTGCATTGAAACATGCCCCACAGGCCAGTCTTTTATCTTATTGCTGTATGTGACTTTTACACTGTTTTGAGGAACAGTTAGCATTAGCATTTGTTACTCATGCTAGACCTCACAGATGCCTTCTAATCATAATTCTGTGATGCTCTCAATGTTGATTTGCCTCATTACTTGATTGACACAACTGTCTCAGTTCCATTAAGGCATTCTAGGCATCTGCCAGCATGTCACTGTTTAATCCATCAATCATGTTCATCAATAAATCTCGCCTCACTGTTGGTGATAAGCAGAGGTCAGAGGCTGGTGTTATGTCTAATATCACTTCATTAGAAGTGTTTGCACATTTATTATTTTGGAACAGTGTTCAATAGGGAATAGGGGAACAAGATAGATGGCAGACATTCCTATTGAATGAATGGATTTTTTTTCTTTGCAGCTCTGTTGACTTTGTGTAACTCTTGAGCAAGTCTTTAAAAGAATATACATATTTCATACTGTACATTCAAATTGTGTGTTGTATTGATTTTATTTATTTATTTTTATTTTTGGCTATAGCATGAAAATAACTACTGGCTTATCGGCATCACACAAAATTTTAATATTGTTGCATTGCATTCCTAATTGAAACGTACTACGTTGTTCGTGGTTAGGACACACTGTAAACTAGCTTTGACCAGCTAATAGCCATAAATAATTAAGTTTCACCATCTAAAAACCACTAGAAACCAGTATAAGCTGGATTTGCCAAGCTTTGAGGAAGACAAGCCTATTAGTGCTGTACACTGACACTTGCCAGTGTGAAGCTTTTTTGTTTCAATATTATACAAAACGTAATAAGTACTTAAGAAAAAGTAACTTCTATTATTGATAATGTCTCTCTCCTGAATCTGTTGAACATGGAACAGATCTTTTAGACGTGTATTCACCTTCAATAAGTCCCGTTGGCTCTTAATAATGTCAATATTTAATAAAAGGATTTGGAGTGATGAAATTTCATATTCTATTATTAATACGCTTCATTCACCGTATAATAAGGAAATCCTTTGAAGGAATGTGTCTGAGGAAGACCCGTTGCTACAGTTTTTGAAGACCGCAGCATATTTCTTTTTCTCTCTCTCTGTAGCGCACACTAGCTCGCTCTCTTTGTGCTGACAGGAAACAACTGATTCAGATTCTTATTAATGCACAGTGATGGAAAGAAAAAGACACCGTGAAAGAGGAGTCAGGCACTTCATAATGTTAGGTTTAATGGAAACACAATATTTCACTAATTGAAAAAGGAAATTAATGCATGAAATATGTAATGTACAATTGGGTTCAGGTTTCCCATTTGATTTTGTTTCTGCATGATGTAGGAAGTTCAGGGTGAATCGCAATGAGCTGCCACCATATTTCAGCCTTTGCCTTCTGTTTTTTGGGTCCATCTGAGAGAGTGGGTCTAGAGAGAGTAAAAAGAAAGAAAATTTTAATGCATTTAAATTATATGCACTACTCTTCAAAAGTTTGGTTTAGTATTTTTCTTTTGTAAAGATGTTTATGCTTTTATTCAGCAAGGATGCATTAAATTCATCAAAAGTGACAGTGAAGACATTTGTAATGTTATAAAAAGATTTCTATTTCAAATAAATGCTGTTCATTTGACCTTTCTGTTCATCACAGAATCATGAAAAAAAAAAATCTTTGCCAACCCCAAACGTTTGAATGGTAATGTCAATGTTTACAAACATTAAGGAGCCAGCAACATATAAATACAACCCAAACATTAATGTATGGTTAAAACCATACCTCATTTCATGGGTTCTTCCAATCGATTGATCTTTATTTGAAATGAGTAGGTAGTGAGATGTGTGCAGTCATGTGTAAATGTTTTAATGAGGGTTTTTGGGAGTGGAGAATGTGAAGACCTCAGGGCCAGCGGGGGAGTCAAGGATCTTGTACCTTCATGGCAAAGTCTTCAAAGTCCAAAACTTTCTTAACTCATTGAAATGTCATTTTAAATCTGAAAAGAACGAGAGAAAAGTAATAAGCTCACTTGCATTTTGATATTTCAGTGTATCTCAAATATATAATACAGTGTAATACAGATAATACAGTGTATCTCAAATTCTGTAATTAAAGGAATAGTTCACTCAGAAATGATGTTTACTCCAAATGTCATTCCAAATTATTTTTTTCTGTGACAAAAAAAATATATCTTTACAAAAACAGTTGATAGTCACCACAGTTTATCAAGCTCAAAAAAGAAGAAGAAGAAAAAAAAAGAAAATAAACTTTGCTAGTACTATATACATTTTGTCACTACATGAAAAAAAAAAAAAAAACATATATTTTTACACATCTCCTGCCTGCAGGCTAGTTCTTTGCCTGACAGTGTGCTAATGCATATTTTAATGTATTTTCATATTCTTTAACAACCAGTCCATCTATTTTCCTCAGATGATGGCTTGTTCCCACAGGGCAGTAATGATTAATCATTGCTGAAATATCGGCTGACTGTGAAGGGAGGAATGATGTTTATAGTAGACACTACAAGAAACCCATCTGGATGTCACATAGATGCTGTGTTTGATATTACCCTCACAGATCGTCTCCTGTCAAGCAATTACTCAAGACACCTCAGCGTTGTTTAAAGGGGGGTACAATGTTGTTTCATGTGTTCAGAGTTGTTTACACTGTTAAAGAGTTGGATTCTCATGCTAAGCATGGACAAAGTTTCAAAAATTTTGTGTGCCAAAAATCTTACTTCCGGGTTTGTACAATTTTCAGAGTTTTTTTTTTTTTGATTGTGGCTCTTCATGATGTAAATGAGGGTGGAACTCCTTATATGGGCATTTCTCCTGGAAGAACGCGCCCGTGCACACATCGACCGGAGCGAGAGCAAGATCGTGCCCATCAGCACGCTTCATCTGGCTGCACTGCATGGGATGTCTCCAAAGAAGTGTGTTCTTGGTTGTAAGGGAAAGATAACTTTATTCAGCTTCCCAAAGAACCAAAGTCCAAGAACCCAGCATTATGTAAACAGTGGATGCAGTTTGTTTTTCTGCGACAGCAATGTTGTTTCACAAGGGTGTTTGTTGACGTACGTTTTATAAACAAGGCCCAGTTCGACGCTGTATTTGCACATCGTTTGATACTGAAAGATGGAGCGCCCCCCCCAGCTTTATAAAAGATCCCGGTCATGATTCAGAACTGCAGACGGTAAGTGAAACGGTATCAAATGTCTGTTTTTTGTTGGCAATCGGCGCAAATGCTCGTCACACTTAGCTCCACCCATGGCACGCCTCCAGGAGCTCAGCTGTTTCCGGAGAGAATCGTAAAGCTGTATCGTTCTTTTAGAAATATGATAAAACTAAAGACTTTTTGGAGATATGAAGGATGCGGAACTACTCTATAGGTATTCAAGATTAACATGAGATTGGGTGAAACTGTGTGTGTTATGTCCCCTTTAAGATGTTCATTATGACTAGGCAATGATTGGTTGAAGCAATGTTGCTGTGTGAGGCCAGACAGATTTGGCAGTTTTTTGGCAGGAAATAAACCTACAGTTGTATATTTGCTGGTATAGGAAAAGGTCTAATTAAGAACCAGTTCTTGATACCCAGCTGTATCACTGATAAACTTTGAAAGGCCATATTTGCTCATTTGTCCATATGTTACCAGTTGGAAGGTGATTAACATATAAACAGATGTTGTTTATTGATCCTTAAGGGGAACTTCAGGAATGTCTTAATTAGTGTTATTTCCTCACAGAGAAAATCTTATATATTGTCATGAGACAAACTCTGACTTGTACAGTATTAAATAGATTTAATAAAGAACAGCAATTTCATAAGTTTTTCGATATTACTATTTTATGTGTCCTTCTTAAATGCATTTAAACATAATAGAAAATGTATTAATTATTTTCTAGTTTTCTCATCCAAGTCCAAGTCTCAGTCTCATCCAAGTTTTTTTTTACAAGTATATACTGTAAATACGCAAATACACAATTTTAAAGCTGTTATTATATTATCATATTATAAAATATATAATTATATTAGTTAATTGAGGGAAAATGTTTTTTATTATTATTATTTCTGTGCTGAGTGCTTATTTCTTCATAAATTGCTAGTTTCTAATGTAAAAGCTGAAAATATATTAGAAGTTCACTAAAACAGCAAGTTGTAATGAACTTCTCATGTATTTTCAGATTTTTACATGATAAGCTAGCAATTTCTAAAAAAATATTTTAGATATTTTATGTTTTCTATAGTGTTGTAATTGTTTATTATGTTATAGATTTATTTTTATTTTTTTGGTGAAAACAGCATTTTAAAGTATTTGATACAGTATTCGTTGATGCATTATTTGGTTCTCACTTTAAAATATTCCATCTCATTTCGCAGAAAATGTGCAATCATATAAAAATAGAAAGATGATTAAAAAGCTAACCAAAATTGACTTTATGTAAGCTAACTCTTAATCCCTCACTGAGAAATGACTAACTTTCATCCTGTTTGGTTTTATCCTATTAGGGCTGATAGAAACATTTTCTTGCCATTGTGTAAATAATCAAGTTTAAATTAATAAAGTTTATGTGCCTAAGCTTAAGCAGAGCATATTTTTGAAGGTCTGCTACAGTATACCCTTTTATGGAAATACTTCCCTAAATTACAACACTAGGGTATTAATTTTTTATAAGTTAAAGAGTTCACAAGGTACTGCAGAACAGGAATAGCCCAAGTACATTGCGTTACCTTTGTCACTCAAGTCTGCAGTTTATTCAGTTCTGCGGTTGTTCTCTCCTCCTATGAGCGGCTAGCTGGGACTTTCATAGGGTTCAGAAGGCTTATCTGACCGGAGAGCTCATCCATCAAATAGCCCTTGGAGTCTTCTTTTTACTGTAGGTTGCTGTGTAAGTTATGCTGTTATCCAGTTAGCAGTCCCCTTGGCCACTGAGGTCATGTTGATTTCATATTCATAAGGATTGATGGCTGCAATGTGCACTTCATTTCCCATAAGGACCAGTGCTGAAAAGCCATAATAGTTTGAGTGCAGAGGCCAAGTATCTGAACCACATTCAAACTGAAATTGTATACATGATTTAACCTCCACCTTAAACAACAGTATTACTGTTAGAAAGTTCATATGAGTAGTTCAATAGCACAAAATCACAGTTTTTTAGCCGCTTAGCATATGTGATTTTTCTATTATTACAGATCGTACCTACGAAACTACCATGAAGTGAATGTAAGACCCCACTGGCGAGTCAAGGCAGTGTCACTTGATCTTTAAGAGGTAAAGAGGGAGGACACTTTAGGGCTGACTTGGAAATGAGGTTTTAAATAGCATGGACACAGGTGACTCGTCTGCAGTAGATCTTCTGTGTTCAGAGACGATCAGAGCCATTAAACTTAATTAGCCAATTCAGACACGTGCCCATGAATGCAGTCGTCATTTTCACAAAGATAGAGACTGAAAGAAAAAAGAAACCATGCATATGCATATACTGCTGCATATGTAGGCTATCTATAGGTGTCAAAAGAGACAATTTTGATATGTGAAAATGTAAAGTTATGGACAGTTATTAACTGTTTTGATAATCAGTTAATCTGTTCATTATTTCTTCAATGAATCTGATATTTCATACGACTCCATACATCAATAATGAATATTTTAAGGGCAGTGTATAAATAAATATATATAATATGATTATTATTATTATTATTATAATTTTTTATTTTTTTTTTTTACAGAATTTTATATATATAATATGATTATTATTATTATTATTATAATTTTTTATTTTTTTTTTTACAAATAAAGATAGTATCAGGGTGCTGATGAACAATACCGGGTGCAGGACTCAGGAAACACAGGGCTTAAATATTAAATACACATAGAACGTAATGGGACACACATGAAATCGATAAACAATTAAAACACAGGAGAAACTAGGTAATTGGGAGCACATGGGGAGCAAAACACAACACACAGAACTGACAGTTAAACAGTAATAGTGTAGTTTTGTAATGTAAGATACTGTTTCTTTTTTTTTTCCTTTTTTTTTTTTTATTTATTTTTTTAATTTTAATTTTTTGCTTTGATTTTTTAGGTTTTATTTGTTCAGTCTTTTTTCAGAAATCATTCTAATAGGATTTGGTGCTCAAGAAACATTTTTTTTATTATTGTTTATTATTTTATTTTCATTAATAGCTGTGCTGCTTAATAATTTTCTGAAAACCGTGATGCATTTTTTACCGCTTACTTTGGTATAGAGACTTCAAAAATATCAAAATTTATTTGAAATAGGACTATTTTGCAATATTATAAATGACTTCACTTTATCAATTGAATGTGTCCTTGCTGAATAAAAGCATTCATTAAAAAAATTACTGATTTTGCAAATAAAGGGTTTAAAATATATAAGTATATATACAGCATTTGCAATAAAGGTATTTTTAATAGCTCCTCACTCATTTCAGTGACTTTGTAGCAAACATCTAAAGAACTAATCAGAATTTTACAAAGTATTGTCAAACAATATAATTTGAAGTCATATAAGGTCAAAATCTAAAGGAGATAATAATAATTGTTGATGATAGTCAGATTACACATAGAAAAATGAAAATAGCCAATTTCACTAAGATCTGCGTGCTTAATTAAAATAGAGACCTTAAAGTCCCTCTATTTTCTTGTAATAACCTGTTGCGCATATAGATGAAGTTCCCTAGCATATCAAATCAACACCTGTTAAGTTTTTAGCTCATGCTTTCAAGGATTCAAACAAAATATCTCTCACAATGCATGTGCGGTCTCTGCTCTTCCACAGTGGTGTAAGCGATGCTCTTAAATTGCTGAGCATCAGCTTTGTTTAAATCTTCCCTGCTCTATTATTCATTGCCCAGCCTGATGACTGAGCGTCACACTAAACCTGACACACCTCATGTTACATTTGCATGGAGCCAAACTCATTAGATACTACCTTTAGACCCGTTAAAGGTCAGGCAAGCAGAAATAACCATGCGGGCCAAACAGAGCATGTTTTAAAAATGCTTATTAAAGCAATGTGACATCTCATACTGTGATTGGGGTTGTAGTGTCTTATTGGACTGGTTAACGTTGGACTTAAATGGATGGAGGAGAAAAAAAAGGTATGGCTTTGTTTTAAAGGAAGAGATTGTTATAGCAAACTAACCTTGTTTTTATTTTCAAACAAAGCACTTTCTTGCATGCTCTAAGCGTACACCATGTTTTGAATTGTCAACCGCTTTTACTTACACATGAATTGTTGCCTAATGAGATTTTAATAGTTGATGGGGGAACAATGCAAGGTGCTAATTGCGTGACGAAATTTAATGCTGTCAGTCAAATTTTATGGATGATCGCATTGGCAACAGCCAATCGACTCGATCTACGTTTTTTATCCAGGCAGCATGGCCAGTCTCATTTATAGCGATTGACACTTCCTGTTTGTTGGACAGCTGAAGGACACAGATGTCAATGCGACGCTCAAGACAGATCATGATTGAGACATTTTAAGACCTTAACGTGAGAACAAATTACATTACCATGTTTTATTCAGAGCTTTCTCTTGTGCTGTCAGAGGGTGCACGGGTTACACTGATGGAGGGGGAAGTCAAATAGTGAATTATTTATTTGGCCCTAATAATAGAAGCAAGGCTGTTCGAGAGAATTAAGCCAATTTTAAGTTTGATCGTACCTCCTTTCTGTGAATTCCTCGCTCTCTCTGTGTGTTTCTCTTCCATCTCAGCCTTTGATTTTACAGAATAATTGGTGGACGGACTGTCGTGCTGTTACACAGAAGTATTGATATGAGGTGACTGGCCTGAGATGGCTTTGATCATGGCTATAATCAAGCCTGAAGTTATGCTTTTCTCTATCCATATGGTTTTAAACAAATCCACTTCTGCTCCCACTGCACTTCGTTATTACACAGATATTCCCCTCTAGTTTTATGTCATCTTTTGCTTTCACCTCTCTAGTTGGAACCAAAGATGATTGGTGGAATGAGAACTCTTACATCCTGCTTGCATGTAGCTACAGGTAGTGCACATCACACTGTCATTCTTCTAGATCAGCTCGGAAATGATTAATATCAGCTTCCTCCTTCATATCTGAAGGTTGAGCTGACAGATCGGGGGATCTTGCACATTGTGTACACCGGGAGATGGGAAATTGTCTCTCTCCTGGTATAAAGGCAAGAGTGTTGATCTGTTTCCCCTCTTTGTGTCTGAAATTTGTATTATCAGATGTTGTGTATTTTGCACTAAAGCATGTGAAATCTATATTGCCAGATGGCAGTTTCTCACATTAAAGTGTGTGCTTTTCATTTTGATCCTGGTTTGAATAGTGATTTGTTTCAGTTGTTTGTTTCATTCTTGGCATTCATCTCAGTTTCAAAACATTTACTTTGAGTGGGGATGCACCGAAATTAAAATTCTGACCAATCTGATGAACAGTAATACAGTTCTGTACAGTTTTTTCCTAAATAAATAAATAAAAAACACACAACAACTAAACAACTAAAATCCTACAAGATGTCATAACATGATGTACAATATATAAAATATGAATGATGTACAATATATTATTTTAATATTATTATTATATTAGTACAATATATTATTTAATAATAATAATAATAATAATTGGCAGATTAAAGCCTCAAGCTTTTATGTTTTTTAAATGGTATATTTATTATGTTAATAAATTATAAGTGTTTTATATATAAGTGTTAAATGATGGCAGAGGTAAGTATATATTCAATAGCGGATTTGATAAGGATATATTCCTGATTCATTTATTTATTTATATATTTATTAAATTATTATTATATTATTTTATGCCATATATATATATATATATATATATATATATATATATATATATATATATATATATATATATATATATTTTTTTTTTTTTTTTTTATTTTTTTTTATTTATTTTTCTTCGAATAAATGCCTATTTTTGAACGGCTTTTAATGGAGATAGATGCTGCTGTACCAGTAGAGGCAAACTTGGCCATGATGACCAACCTGACTTTGACCCCTTGACATGAGCAGGCCTTCTGATTGTATTGTTTGGGTTATGGATTTGATGATTTGAAATTTAAGATGTCCTAATCCTCTTGGTTCCTTAATGAGGAACATTGGTAAATGAAAGTAAATGAAACATTACATGTCATCAGCATAATGGAATGCTTTTTGATACCACAAAAACAAAAATCTAATTTCTGAAATAGAAATGTAATTGGGTGGTGATGTAGACTGATGCTTTTTCGTCGTGCTGCTGTGGTGCAGTTTTTTTTTTTTTTTTTTTTTTTTATAAAGCCATTGTTGGTGTTCCTTGTTTATTATTTTTCATTAACTTGAGGCATAAATTCCATCTTTGCATGTTTGTGTATGTTTTAGGTGTCTAGACCCATCCAAACCAAGAACTGATTAAGCCAAGTTCCTGTATAGCGCTTCCCTCCCCTCTAATATTTCTTCCAGAAACATTAGCTGTTGATGTGGTGCGTTCACACCGCTACATTCGTTCTGTCCAAGAATGCCTTTTTCTTAGGCGGTTTGAACAAGGTCACAGCTCATGTACAACCTCATACACCCTCAAAACATGCCCGCACACAATGACAGACCTGATTCTAGCATAAAATACCTTGAATTACTTAGCCATAATTCATGTTAATAAAATAAATCTAAATGGTTTATTTGAAAATGGGGTTCTCTCACTTTCAGACTAGTAACAGAAAAATGCCTTAAAGAGATCATTTGAGAGGAAAACATTTGTTTAAATGACATACCTGAGGCTTCTGGGTTTTGTCTGCGCTCTGTAGTATTTATGTGTCTCCAGCAATTACCTGTCTATGGTCCATGCAGTTTTCCACAGGAAGAAACATTTAGATCAGCAATCGTTATACACTCAGTTAAATGTGATTTGTTGTGAATGCAGCTCTGCTGTGATCAGCCTGAATGGTTCACTGCTCTGTACTTCCTCGACTGAAACTGGGAAGAAGCTTTCTGTGCTGAAACTGCAACATGTGCTCTTCCCAATTAAATGCTGTAATAGAGGGACATTCATTATTATTACAGTGGAGCCAAATCTCGTTAGTAGGAATAATACATCTTTATTTCAGCCTAAAAGTTACTTCTTTACTTAAGAAACTTACTTCTTTTATGGGATAATTACTGTAGCAGTTATATATAGTATTTTTTAGATTTTCTTTATAGAAACTAACAAATCCAAATTCCTGAAAGCAAAAATACAATATTTTTATTGAATAGCGAATTATTCTGAATTATTGTTCATGTTGTTCATGTTTGTTCATTCGTTCATTCAATTATTTATCACTTCAAAAAACGTCTCGTTACGTATGGTTACCCTCGTTCCCTGAATGAGAAAATGGAGACGTCACGTCGGTGACCGATGAATTGGGATATCGCTTCGATAGACCAATCTACTTTGAGTGCAAACTAAACCAGCCAATGCACATTGCCATGCAATTATTGCATCCAGCTACCGCTAAACACAGCGTGAGTATGAGAAGGCAGCAGATGCAATGCATACCAGGTTTTCACTGAGGAGCTGAGCCGGCGACCTGGCCGCTCAGCAGCGGTACAGCAACCGTTGCGATGGGATGTGACGTCTCCGTTCCCTCCTTCAGGGAACGAGGGTTACCATACGTAACCGAGAAGTTCCCTTTCAGTCGTTCCCTCTCGACGTCATATTGGTGACCGACGAATTGGGATCCCTACTAAAGCGCCATGGGTGCTGCCCCTTTCAGTGCCCTGTGCGAGCCGCCTGCGCCCCTATTAGGTGTAGGCTGGGGCTTAGAACAAGTAGTTCCACTCACCATTGTCAAAACACTACCTCACTGGGTGAGATTGGATAACACTGGGAAAACATACCCGTTCCGCTTGGAACAGGGATGCTGCGGAAGCCCCATCCTTCCCGAAGGAGTTTTCGGAAGCAAATACACATATAGCATACGTTTAGGTTTAGGTGTATATGGAGAAACTTGAGGTGATTAAAACCCTCTTGGGAAGGCAGAAGTCTGCCGGGGAAACACGGGCTCTAAGGCTATACCGTGGACTATACGCACATGAGTACCGCTTAGGGTCTTAGGGCACACACTGTGCCTGATAAGCCAGGGTTATGGCATCCACAATCCAGTGGGCCATCCTCTGCTTAGAGACGGCATTCCTCTTCTGCCGGCCTCCGTAACAGACAAAGAGCTGGTCTGAGGTCCTGAAGCTTTGTGTCAGGTCTACGTAGCATCTTAATGCTCAGACTGGACAGAGCAAAGCCAGGGGCAGCGCTTGCAGTTTCACTACTTGGTCTTTGAAGTGTGTAGTGGGAACCTTGGGCACGTAGCCGGGCCGGGGCCTCAGGATTACCTGGGAGTCAGCCGGCCCAAACTCTAGGCATGAATTGTCGACCAAAAATGCGTGCAGGTGAAGAGTTTTCAAAGTAAGAAACTTTAGCTCAACTGAATGGAAAGCCTCGAATGGGCCCTGCTGTAGTGATATCAGCATCAGAGTCAGGTCCCAAGAGAGTATCGAGGGGGGCAGGAAGGATTTAACCTCCTGGCCCCTCTAAGGAACCTGATGATGAGGTCATGTTTACCTAAAGACTTCCCATTCACCTGGTCATGGTATGCAGCAATAGTGGCAACCTGGAGTTTGAGGGTGGAGGGAGACAGCCTCCGCTCCAGCCCTTGCTGCAGAAAGGAAAGCATGACCACAATTGGGCATCTTCGGGGGTCTTCTCAGAGAGAAGAACACCACTCGACGAACAGGTTCCACTTCAAGGCGTAAGCATGTCTTGTAGACGGTGCTCTACCTCCTGGGGTAGGTCACCTAGAACCTCCGTGTCCGTCCAGGGACCAGACATGGAGTTTTCAAAGGTCTGGACGCGGGTGCCAAATGGTGCCCCGTCTCTGAGTCAGTAGATCCTTCCTCAGAGGAATCGGGTCTCTGAGTCAGTAGATCCTTCCTCACTAGTTTGGGGAACCAGGTCCGAGTGGGCCAATACGGCGCCACTAGCAAGACTTGATCCTCGTCCTTCTGGACTTTGCACAGTGTCTGTGCGAGAAGGCTCACTGGGGAAATGCATATTTGCGTAGGCTTTGCGGCCAGCTGTGTGCCACTGTGTCCATGCTGAGAGTTCCCTTGGTCAGGGAGAACAACTGGCAGTGAGAGGTCTCTGGAGAAGCAAACAGGTCTACCTGAGAGGCTCAGAAACGACTCCAAATTAGCTGGACTGTACGGGGGTGGAGTCACCATTCTCCCGGGAGCATTGCACGCGACAGCTCGTCGGCTGTACTGTTGAGCAGCAAGGGGATGTGGTTAGGGGGAAGTGTTCAGAGTGGGTTAATACTGCGCCGGTGGAGGTGGTTGGTGATTTTTGACATGTGACAGGAGTGCAGACCACCTTGTCGGTTGATGTACGCAACGGTCGCTGTGTTGTCCATTCAGACCAGCACGTGCTTGCCTCGTAAGTGACATTTGAGACGGTTCAAGGCAAGGCGCACTGCTAACAACTCTAGGCAATTGAAGTGCCACTGCAGCTGCGGGCCTGTCCAAACCTTGAGACTGCATGCCCATTGTACGTGGCCTCCCAGCCGGGGGAGGCATCCGTATAAACCACAGCATGCCTGGAGATCTGCTCGAGGGGCACCCCTGCCTGGAGAAACGCAAGATCTGACCATACCGAGAAAAGAGATCCTCTGCGTCGGGGAGAGTTTGCTCTTTTCCCAGTTGATCCAAAGGCCCAACAGGCTGAGGTGCCGGAGCACCAAGTCCCTGTGCTCGCACAACTGATCCTGAGACTCTGCTTGTGTCAGCCAATCGTCTAGATAGTTGAGAATGCGAACACCCTGCTCTCTGAGGGGAACAAGAGCCGCCTCCGTGACTTTCGTGAAGACACAGGGAGACAGGGACAGCCCAAAGGTCAGGACCTTGTACTGATATGCCCGTCCTTGCGTCCCTGCATTCACCATCTCCCAAAGAGCAGATCCCTCCATCTCTGGGTCGCCTCTCTCAGGGCCGCTTGCTCTTTGCCGCCAGGTATGGGGTGGCCTGCCCACGCCAGGCTCCACTACGCTGCTTTGTTGGAGGCTGCTGCGGCACAGGAGTGGGGGCGGACATGGGGGCCCACCCTCGGCAACAAGCAGGCTGGGGCGCTGCGGCTGGCGTACGGGTGGAGCCAGGGGGCTGCGGCAGTGGCAGGATGTGTAGGATGTGTTGGGTCTGCTCAGTCTCAGCCAAGAACTGCTGGGCAAAGCTCTCGACCGCGTCGCCGAAGAGGCCGGTCTGGGCAGGGGCATTGAGAAACCGAACCTCATGTCCCTCATGTCTACCAAACACAGCCAGAGATGACGCTCCCGGACCACAAGTGTGGACATCGCATGACCCAGAGAACTCGCGGTGACCTTTATCACTCAGAGTGTGAGGTCAGTGGCGGTTCAGAGTTATTTCAGAACTTCTGGATCCTGACCACCCTCGTGCAGGTCCTTCAGTGCCTTAGCAATAACGCCATGGCATGTAAGGCGGAAGCAGCTTACCCGCAAGCCACATAGGCACTGCCGGTTAGACCAGACGAATGCCAAGAAAGGAAGCACTGGGTCTGCCATTTCCGGATCTGATTCCGGCTTTGCCACGGTCCCGGAGGGTGGCATCTCGGCTGAATCTTCATCCGACAGCACTCCCTCCGATGCTGAGATCGACATTCGGTCGGAGGCCCACTGGATGCTGCTGGTACGCTCTTTGAAGAGGGCCCAGCGTGTTCCGTGGGTTGCTCCACTGGATCAGAGGTGCAAGACGAGTGGTGGTCCCTAGAGGGTTGGTTCCCTGTGGGGTTTGCCACCCCTGTGACCCTCAAACCACAGGTGTTAATGATGAGTGGTGGTCCCTAGAGGGTTGGTGGGTTTTGCCTTGATCGCGGCAGAGGCAGGGGGACTCCGCCCCCCGAAGGTAGCGGAGCCTGGTTCACAGCTCCGAGATGGTCATCTTCCCGCAGTGGGAACATGACGCATCCACGAAGGCCACCTCAGCGTGCTTGACGCCCAGACACGTGAGGCAGTGATCGTGACCATCACCCGGTGCCAGGTAACGACCGCACCCAGAAACACACGGGTGAAACGGCATCCTTATAAGGACGATCCGTCGTCTTTATAAAGACGCACCCATGGAGCTCTTTTAGAGGAAATTCGCTCTTTAGGAAATGCTCAGGGGGCGCACAGGGGGATGGCCGCTTGCAACACGACAGGGGGTAGTGCAGCCTGAAGTGTGCAGACCACTCGACACTGGAACAACCGCTGCTGAAGCACCGTCTCACCAACACAGGAAGCTTCCCAGAGTGTACTAAACTCGTAGTTCACAGCAGACACAGTTGAGGTGAGCAGAGCGATACTGTCGCTCGGCTCCGAAGCGAAAAGCTGGTATGCATTGCACCTGCTCCCTTCTTATACTCATGCTGTGATCAGCGGCAGCTGGATGCAATAATTGCATGCCAATGTGCATTGGCTCATTTAGTTTACGCTCGAAGTAGATTGGTCTATCGAAGCGATATCCCAAATCGTTGGTCACCGACTTGACTTCGAGAGTGACTGACTGAAAGGGAACAATAGTAATATTTTTGTGCTGTAATTCCTTTATTTTTACATGGCATTAGAACACATTCAGGTTAAAGCCCCACATTTTTCAGAACAGAACAGGAATGAAAAATATAAAAAGTATTAAAAAGTATTTAAAAAATAATTATGGTGTCATTTATTATGCACAGAATCGAAACTACCAGTGTGTGGGGAATGCACTTTCAAATCGACAAATCACGTACCTCTTTCATTCTACATGAATTCAGATTTGTATACTCTGCGCAAGTTCTGTGTACTTGATGGTAATTGCTTTATATATTTCATTTTGGAATATAAGTCCCAGCATGTTTCAGATGATAAATTTTTTTTTTGCATATTGCACTTTTAATTTTTGATTAATTTTGCAAACTTAAGTGAATTCAGACCATTTCGAAAGTAAAGAGAGATTTGCAAACTTGGGGGAATATTTTTTCCAACATCTTTGAAAAACTCCATCCCCTTGTTCTGTATCCCTCCCCTCCCTATTCGTCTGTTTCCCTGACAGAATTATTGATCCATCGCATTCCAAATTTGCTCGCGATGCCTGAGCCTCAACTCTAGTGTCTGGGCTGAATGACACCGATTGGCTCACTCAGTTCAAGAGCTTTTCCATTTTCAGGCCTATCAGTGCCTTAGGGGCTTGGGAAGTGACATATCATTTTTCTGGGTTCAGGTTTCTTTGAGTTGCAAGCCCCACACAAAGTCCAGCACAAGTCCTTAAACTTGGCTTAAAAACTGCAGGCTAGTTGAGCCTGCATTTGAGCTGTGCATGAAGGTTTTTTATTAGCTAGAGGACAGAATTTTGTGTCATTAGGATTACTGTGGGATTGGACTCTCTGCAAAGTTTGGATACCCCATCCTTCATCATTCTCAGAAGGTTAACCGCCTATGCCAAATGTCTCCCAAATTAAGTCCTGATAGGCATATGTCTGCACCCTGTTATTGTATTTGGCAGTTGTGTATTTCTCATCAGACTGTAATCAGGCCGTAATCAGAATAGAGCTGGTGAGAGAGTAATTTGTCAGGCTGACGTGCAGATTGAAAAGTCGGTTGAGGAGGTGGAACATAATTCCGCTGGAATGATTTCTAGCTTCCCATTGTTATTGTTTTTTTTTTTATTCTTGGTTAATTATTACATTCTGCCGTGACATGCCCTTCCTGCTCTCCTTTGCAAACTGTCTTCCCTCGGATGTTATTAAACATCTCCATCACTTCAGCAGTTCTTGAGACATGTGGGACAAAACATGTCCCACAACTATTAGCTTTTTAAAAATCAACATTTGCACTTTAAATTACTTCTGATAACAAGTATTTTCTTTTTTAGATGTGTCCTACAGTATGTTTTCTGCAAGATATTTATGAAAACTTTTAAAAAGTCAAAGTTAGTCTTCATCCTGAAGATCTTCTTTACTTAATATATCTGCATCACATCACATATATATCACATCACATTTTTTTTTATTTCCAACCTTGATATGTCAGCTCCATCAAACAAATTGAATTCTTTGAGATTTTTAGATAATTTCCCTCATTTTGAGTAGATAATTTTAGTGGCTAGGAACAACAAAAAAATCTATACTACATTTAATACATGTGTGATATGCTAGGAACAACAAAAAAATCTATACTACATTTAATACATTTGTTAATTAATTGAAGTGAATTATTGATTTGTTAATAAGTAGCATTTGTATAATAAGTATTTGACACATTATTTTCAGTGGTGACCCATGTTTAGTGATACTACACATTTTATGAAATGGAAAAGGAAGGAGATGCACTTCTGAACATGATTAACAGAGAGTAATTTCTTGATAAACTTACACCGCTGTCAAAACATTTGGCCTCTGAAAGATTTTTTCATGTTTTTGAAAAGTCCCTTATACAGTATGTTCACCAAGGCAGCATTTTTTAACATTAAAAAATTGAGTAATAAACAATAATGATGTGGTTTAAAATAATTATTTTAAATATATTTAACATTTATTTTATTCCTATGATGGCAAAGTTGAATTTTAAGCAGTCATTGCTCCAGTCCTCAGTGTCACATGGACCTTCAGAAATCATTTCAGAAAAAGGCCATAATTATATATGATTAGAGTGTTTGACTCTGAAATGCTTTGCCTAATAATTTGTGTTAAATACTTCATGTAAATATGAAGTGGCCCTTTCTGAATCATTTAATGTATGGTGCCAGATCAGTCCCATTTGACTGTGCATTTTCTTTTCAAAGCATTTTTCTTAAGTGCTGTTAAAAATTTCCTAAAATATATTTCCCGCCTTTGATGTTTGACAAGAGGTTATTAGTCTTACTCATAGTTTGATGTCATTATGGTCTAGATAGTCCATATTGTATGGTTGTCAGTCAATGATTGTCATCTTTTTTATGAAACCCACTTATTGTATGGAAAAGTTCAGCAAAGCAATATCACACCTGTCCAGGTCCTCATGAGTTTCCTTTATAGTTTCCTTTGATCCTTTTTCCTTTTTAGATAGACCACCCATATATTGTTTTAGACACCTATCAGTACCCAGAAGCATAAGCCATATGTTTTATCACTAAAAGCCATAGCTGAAGCTTAAAAACCTGGTGTGTGGTATTTTATTTGGTTGGGAATGCATTGGGAATTCAGGACCACAAACCACAGTCATAAACACTATCAGCTCCCTGTCAGGCACTCAAGATAACTCAACCATCTCCCCGTGGAAGCCCCTGCTAGTTATCATCACATTACAGTAGTGAGAGAAATACATAATAGCCTTAAGATAATGCTCTCCACGGGGAAGTGCAAGCATAAAAACACATTTTAAGTAGCCGAGAGTTCATTTGCTCAGGTTTGTAGATGTAAGGTATCTCTGGGGAGCACTTCAGAGATGATGAATTATTATTGCTGGTTTGGGATCAGAGCTCTGTTCCTCTCACAGTCCACATTAAATTTGTATACAATTTAATATTGAATTGATTCACACTTGAGGGGAAACTGTGGTGTGCATGTTCTCAGTAATAGAAACACCTTCTGTGTTTTTCTCTGGCTCTCGTCCTCTTCTCGTCTTTCTCCTTGGAGTATTTGGCAGGCTTTTGCGTCCTTAGCTGTTTCATTTTCAGTAATGCAATGTAAGCGTAGCAATGCTTGGGAAGTTACTTTGAAATGGCAGCATTAAACTAAACATTTTGACTGTGCATGGACTTCAGTGAATCATTTCTTAACATGAACCATGCAATAAAATCACTATGCACTAAAAGCCGATTCACTAAAATCAATCGCAGATGTCTCAGTTCTTCCCAACGAGAGATAGACGACAGTTTAAGCAAGCAGGTTTTGTTATTTTCTTTGTTATTTTATAATAAAACATGATTTTTTTTCACTTAATTATTGCTGGAGACTTTAAAATATTACAGAAAATATAGCAATGTAGTGTTATATGTAACTATTAGTAACTACTTATGTAACTAAAGCTTCTTACTATAAAAACTGAGCTGCTGTCATACTACTATACTGAAAGATGTAGTTAAGTGAAGTACTTTGGTTTGTAATTCCCCAGCACTGCTATATTAGTACACTTTTGAGTTTGGTAATTTCATATTTACAATTTACATTTTACATTTTTACTTGATATAGTCACCAGAGATATTTTAAGTGCACCTGAATGCCTTTCTGGAATAAAAAGCATGCAGCAAAGAGCATGATGTACTGTGTGTTATTGTAGTGATTTTAGTGGCTGTCAGCGGTTGACTTCTGCTCTGTGTTCACTATAATATGTGCACTTCTCTTAGCATCTAACTGTGCTGAAATGATGCATAGAGTAGACATTCACCATTCTTAAAGATTACACTTGTAGTTCCCCTGCCAAATTTAAAGGTGAAGAGTGTCATTTATGCAACATACAGAGTTGCAAAAATAAGTGTGTTTTTTTAAACAGGAACACGCCCATCATTTCCCATTGGCCAAACAAACTGTTATCTCCACCCTAATGTTGTGCCATTGGTTAGGACAGTGTTGCTGTGTCAGTTTGGACTGGATCCTAAAACAAACAGCAATGTTTTGAAAGCACCACTGAGCTACAGTGTTTACAGTTTTCTGGGAAATCAGCCTAGGAATGGAGTACTTATGTCTCTGCATATTAAACTGGAATAGAAGAAATATTTGGCTTCAAAGATATTACATACTTCACTTTTAATAAAATCTGAAACATAAATTTGTTTAAGCCAACTCCTGATCTCCACTTTTTCTCCATTTAAAACTGCTAAATTTTCATTGCAATACCAGAAACCGCTGTTGTTGTTGTTTTTTTTTTTTGGGGGGGGGGAACTGGGGGGTTGTTTTTTTTTTTTTTTTTTTGTTTGGCAGTTGAGATTGCGCCAACTGAACCATTTGGAAATTATAAACAGGGAAATTATCTCAAAAGTGACAGAAGTGAAAAAGCAACTGGAATTAATTCATTTATGAAGAGAGTTGGTGATGTGAGATGACATGAGTGGCAGCAACTGTCGGCGATGTGAAAAAGTTGAGCAGCAAATGAGCAGCGATCTGCCTCCTGATATTGTAGTCGAGTGGAAACTCCAAAAGTAAAGTGATGTGATGACCTCTCTTTAAATGCACTGTTAGAAATTATAGACTTTTACCCATCATAGGTGACACATTTAAGCTGTTATAATGACAACACATTTTTACCACATAACATTAGGTTTCCGTCACACATTGAACATCTTAATTTTATTAATAATCATAATCATTTAAAGTCAACATGAATTGAAAATATAATGGTACTTTATTTGAAATTTGTTGGATGTTAAAAAGTAGTTGTTACTTTAAATACCAGAATGGCACTAGACTTAATGTGATTTAACTAAAATAGTACTTAAAATAGAATAACTTAGAATAGTTCACCCAAAAATTTGAATGTGCTAAAAAATTGACTCACCCTCAGGCCATCCTGTAGAAAAGTTTGTTTCTTCATTGTAACAGATTTGCAGAAATTTTGCAGTACATCACTCGCTCACCAATGGATCCTCTGCAGTGAATGGGTGCCGTCAGAATGCGAGCCCAATCAGCTAATAAAAACAGCACAAGAATTCACATGCACACCATTTACAATTAAAAACAAGCTGAAACAATTGTAAACAAATATGTTGGTGGAAACAGGGGAAGGATTTTCACTGGAGGAAGCATTATTATGTATGACTGTATTTATTAATTTTTTTGGCCAGAAGTAATGGTTTAAAGTTAAAAGTGCCTTAATGATGGAATTTTTATCACAAACACAGCCATTCACATCACTAGATGTTAATTTATGTCATGTGGATTATTGTGATGTTTTTATCAGCTGTTTGAACTCTCATTTTGACGGCACCCATTCACTGCAGAGGATTCATTGGTAAGCAAGTGTTGCAATGTTAGATTTCTCCAAATCTGTTCTGATGAAGAACAGTAGCCCACAAAGCGTAAGTGACCTTAGAAGTAAAAGCAAAGTCATTTTAGAGAAATAATTAGTTATTTTGATAAAAACTTACAAAGACAATTGTATTCTATTAGAAATAGCATGATTCATCATTCACAGTATGACCAAGAGCATTCATTAATAGAGTAATGATCAGTTTTTGTTTCAAGAAAAAGAAATGATTTTTCTTTGGCTGAAACAGCATGTTCGTGTTTAAGTAATCAATATATTATGCTGACCTCGGTTATGACACCCCACCAAGCCACTAAGTGCCTACCATTAATACACCAGCACAACTAATCTATCATCAAGCTTGCCTCCTCTAGCATCCTCGCTTGCAGAAATTTCTACACTTTCCACTAGTATGTGGCTTTACAGGTGGATATTATTTATCAGTAGTGTGTACATACTGCCATTTTATTTATTCCCTTTCATTTTTGCCAAGACATTCATGTGTGCATCTGTGAGTAATGAAACATACAGTTTCAGACAGCCAGGTATCAGTGACTATGGATCTGTCCCTGATAAGACCCCTCATCCGACTGAAGTATTGGAGAATACAATGATTCACTTTGCTGTTTCTAAATTCAAAAAGCTCTTAAATATTCATGGCCGCCTCAGGCGTCTTGTTTGCCAATATACTGTACACTCTCTGCAGTTTACACATCACTTGTAGATACATTTTGTACGCTGCAGGATAAAACTGAACTGTTTTTCCCAGATTATGTTTTTTGAGCATACTAAATTCCAGGCATGTCCTCATGATGTCATTGTAATGAATACAGAATGCATTTCTCCCAGGATCTGTTCCAGCATGACCAGAAATCAGGGTTTGTGTGTGTGTGTGTGTGTGTGTGTGTGTGTGTGTTTTATTATTAGTTATTTATTGGAATACAGTGCAGTCAAGCAATTACAAGGGACTGCCCTCCGAAGGTGAAGATACAACAGGAATATTTAATGCAATTTTGGCTGCAGGGTTATGGTCAGATGAAAGGGAAAAGGAACATTCATTTTGCTCCAACCCAGGAGTCAATGTAATATACAGAGACATATCCAGAGGAGATGAGTTTGCTTCTGTGGAAAATAATTGCACTGAACTTGCAGGGAATAAAACATTCTTACAAGGAATCAGATGTGAGTTGGTTTCCTTTGCCCAAGCTTTCAAGTACAATGCTGTATGTGTTTACTTAATTCATCAAGTAAATGCAGGTGGATCATTACGATTGTGCATGCATATACTGTAAACCACAAAACAAGCACTTGACCACATACGCCCTTACATGGGTAGGGACATAATATTACTTAATTTATTTATATTTTCATGCTCATTAGGACTCATGTAAAACTTTATTTTTATATTTATTCATTTATTCAGTGTATTGCTATTACTTAGTTTTACAGTTCACACTGACTATGAAAATAACATGGACATTATTTTTGAGTCAAAAATTAAAATTGTGCTAAAAAATGTACACTTATGCCATTCGAAGAAGATTAGTTAGTTTATTCATTGGAACAAATTTTGTGGAAATTTAGCATTACGTCATTAGCCCAGCAATGGATCTTCTGCAGTGAATGGGTTCCGTCAGAATGAGAGTCCAGACAGCTGGTAAAAACATCACAATAATCCACAAGTAATCCACATGACTTGTGAAGCAAAAAGCTTCATGTTTGTAATAAATCCCTCAAGACTTTTTTCACACCAGCTAAAATATGAGTCCTCTGTCCTTATTATTGTTTTTTCTAAAGTCGTCTCGCCTGTATCAGGAAATAAATAATGTGCAGATCAAACACCATTTACAAGTGAAAGCAGTCAAATACTGTTTAAAACAGGATTACATTTTCTTATATTCTTATATTGTAATATAAAAAAAAAAAAAACACATTTTGGACTTAACACCAAAATTAAAAAAAAAAAAAAAAAACACATACAGTATGTATATTAATTAAAATAAGTGAAAATTCCACTTCAACATAAAACATTTTATTTGTGGTTAGATACTATATATAAGAGATGGTGCACACTTTTTTGGTGCTTTACACTGAAACACACTGATGCGGAAAGTGATGTATGTACAGTAGTTATGAGAACAGAGGGACCCTCAAAATCTGATTACAAGTAGTCACAGGAGACACGTTTGAAATGCATGTTATTACCAGGTGTAAACAGCAATGCGTTTTACTTGCCATCCCCCGAGATGGATGTTAATACCAGGTGTAAACAGGACCACAATCATCCTTCCATATCAATACATTTATGACCCATACACAAGTCTATGTTCCTCTCAGCTCTAACATGCTGTTGATTTAAGCTGCACCAGTGGACATCTCTAAGCTGATGTCCTACACTAAGCCCCTCTCTTACTCTCAGCTTGAGCATTCCTCTCCTGCTGTTGTGTTTACACAGGAGACTGAGTGTGCTTCTTTTCTCAGACAGGTCTGTGCAGGAGTCCTGCCTCAGGCTGCCATGTAAGGCCTGATTATCACTGCGCAACATACAGATATGGAGAGCATTCATAGACACACATGGAGGAAGTTTACAGAATGGCATGGTCAGAATGTGTTTAAGATAAGGATAATTGTTATGACGGTAGTTTTATTTTAATGTTATGAAGAACAGATATCATAAGATATAATTTTAACAGATGTTTCCTACGAGAATAAGAACATGTATGTATAGATAGCTAGATAGCTAGATAGATAGATAGATAGATAGATAGATAGATAGATAGATAGATAGATAGATAGATAGATAGATAGATAGATAGATAGATAGATAGATAGATAGATAGATAGATAGATAGATAGATAGAGAAGATATTTGATAGAGTATTATTAATAATTGATTACTAATAATAACTTAGCCCCAAATCAGCATATTCGAGTTCTGAAGGATCAATATTATTGTTTTACTGTATTTTTGATCAAAAATATGCAGCCTTGGTAATCAGTGACAATCAGACAATTGGTAATCAGTCAGACTTCTTTCAAAAACATTTTTTACATTTTTTGTCACCGCTAAATTGTATATCTGTTTGCATAATAAAAAATTTAATAAAAAATAAATAAATAATCACAAAAAAGCTATTTTTTCACATGTAAAGCAGGCAAATATTTATAAAAAATTGTTTAATTTCTAAGAAAATTTTATGTATTTCTTATGGTCTTGGCAGCAATAATTCATCATATGATGGAGTAGAGCATTATGAATGGGAATATTTATAAATAATTGTTTAGTTTATTAGACTTTCAGAATTTTAAAGCGTTAATTGTAACTAGGAGGAGATTCATTTTTGTGGCAGTGCTGGCAATGAATGCAGTTCCATGGTGGGCTATATTTTACCCCCACCTAAACTCTCTTCACAGGAATCAAAGAAATCCCATGAACCTTTGAAGCAGTCTGCATTGCAACCACTCACTGAAGAGATTTTAGTTAATCTAGACCTCTCACACAAAGCTATGCATGCAGGCATGTTTTCTGCAACTCTGCACGCTATTTGCACTCAAGCAGGGTCTCAGACATGTGCGTCTGTGTCCATGTTCTCAGTTGTTTCCATTTATTGCACAACACAAAGGCTGGCATAAGTTTCCACAGCTTACCATTATTATAGGCTGCTTTTGCAATGGCATATAACAAATTATATGCACAAGCTAACAATAACACAAGCTAGTTTAACAGGAATTCCTATTGTAGTCATGTGGCAGCAGAGTTAGTAAAAACAGTATATGTACAGTAAGATATTTGGTTTGAATGTCTGCACTACAGTGGACGTGTTTATCTCTATCTCTGCTAGTGTAAGCATCCCTCTGGGTACTCCTGGAGGCTGGGGTAATACTTATAAGCACAGCTCTAGTGCTTCAATAAAAAGCTGTTGAACTGCATGTGGTCCAACCCTGAAGGAGTAGAAGCAAGAGGTTAAAAAGACCTGTTGCACTTGCTATTTAGTCTCTAGCAGTGGATTATTTTTTTTTTTACTTTTTTTTTTTATGGATACGAGCATGTGGGTTTCTCTTGATATCTAGGGAATTAGTGTTGTGAGTAAATAACAATAAGTAATGATGCCACTAGTTTTTATATGTAACATTAGAGTACTTCAGATTTCTTTTTTCAATCACACATTGGTTGAAAAAATACTTTTTGTATACTTTGGATTGATAACACAAGCTAGTTTAACAGGAATTCCTATTAATGCGTTTTCGTTTTAAAACGCATAACTTTTGCTATGGGTACGCCTGTCATTTAAACTACTCCAGTTTTTTCGACCCTTGAAAACTGAGACTTTTGAAAACACTGAAAATTTAGAAACATTTAAGTCAGTCATAAACCGTTATTATTTTTGTGGCTGAAAATGTCATTAAATTATTGGAAAAATATTGGTTATTGTGCTTAGGTAGAATAGTTGTAGTTGAGTTTTGCTAATACTGTAGCTTTTTTGTTTGTTTGTAAATTGTCTGTGTATTGTTTAAATACTTTTTATAGTTTTAATTATGTATATAATGTACTGTATAAATACTATATCATGGTGTAATGCTATATACCAATTATATTATATTATATTATATTATATTATATTTTTTTTTTAAATTATTTTGAACTGATATACTTATTATGTTTTTTTGTATTATATTATATTATATTTTAAAAGTGCTGGAATAAAAAAAAAAAAAAAAATTAGTAGGTTGGAAAATTTTCATTTTGACAGTTAATTCAAAATCTGTGGACATAGATAATGGTAATGCAAAACCCCTGCCCAAATAAACAACACTTATCATTGCCTTGGACAGTGTTTGAGATGGGGAATGAAACACATTTCTATGATGACGTGAACATATTTTGAAGATGTGCAATCCCAAATCCTTCTGTAGTGCAGCAGTTCCTGCTTTTCAAAGCAGACGAATTAAATGCTGGCCAATAGCATCAGACAGAGGATGTGTGGCTGCCCCGGGGATGTGGATCTTGTCAGACTCTGTGATAGATTCTTTGGCCTGCCTGAGATTGAGGTATTACTTACAGTGGGGTGGATCGATACAGACGCACTGTCGATGACTGGATAAAGGAACACATTTTCTGTTCTACCAGTCTTATGTGATAACATTTCACGCGCCTGGGTGTGTAGCAAATACAGTATCTCACCCTCACCTTATCAGCCACTCAAATTCGTGATGTCAGCTTGTTGTTCATGCAGAGGTAAAGGGTGTAAATTAGCCCATCATGCTGATGAAAAAATCTAACCCTACAGAGGACCCCTGTCTGATATTGAGTGCAGATGTAACAGATTTTATTCTGACTAGCATTTTCATCTAGACAGTAATAAGGTCACCAAATTACTTTGGCTTCACAGAAAACCTGTTTACCCCTAGCGTTGTATACAAACATCTCTCAGGTGATCCGGCTTCGAGGCACAATTGAGGTGTTTTCTACTGAGAACAGATGGAGCAGAGAATTACAGCTCCCTGATACCCAACCAACCAGAACGTTTGACCAAACAGTCAGTAAACACCCCTAGAAATACAAGGAACAGGTAATAAACACTACTAGAAGAGCGGATAAGGACAGTGTTATTAGAGATGGAAGAAAAGAGGAAAACAGGAGACCAGAAGGCAGACAGATGAGATGGAGAACCATTAAGTAGTATCAGTCCAGGTATAGTGAATACATTTCAGTGGTGGACTGTAACTAAGTATTGTTACTTCATTACTGTATTTAAGTACAGTTTTCCAGTCTCTTTACTTTCTTGGATTATTTCTATTTTGGGAAACTTTTATTTTTACTTCACGACATTCCAAGTCATAATATTGTACTTTTTACTCCACTACATTTTATGTATCGCTCCTCACTATTTTGAACTGGAGAAATGGTCATGCACTATGAGATGTGATAGTGTTGTCCGATTTGTGAACAAGCTGATCTTTTCAATGAGCCTGTTAAATTGGTTCGCAAATCGCACTGAACGATTCATTTGCAAATTGGATTGAGCGGATTGCAGCTGTTCTTGAGTCAACAACTCACTTATTCAAATGATGCAGTAAATTATGCAGTCTCTAATTAACAATTCACTGAATTCACTGAATTCTGACTTAAAGGGATACTCCACCCCAAAATGAAAATTTTGTCATTAATCACTTACCCCCATGTAGTTCCATAAAAGGAATGAAAGTCGTCGTCAGAATACTCCATCTGCCATCAGACATGCAATCTGGGTTATATGAAGCAACGGGAACACTTTTTGTAAGAGAAGAAAACAAAAATAGCAACTTTATTCAACAATTCCAACAGTCTCCTCTGTGTCTCTCCATATCACCGTATGCTGCGTATGCTCTTCTGTATCAACCGTGCCACAAGGATGCGCTGTTTTCTTTCAAATCAAAGCTAAATACACATATAAACAGCGCATCCTTGTGGCGCAGCTGATACAGAAGAGCATACACAGCATACGGAGATTTGGAGAGACATGGAGGAGACTGTTGACAAAGGAATTGTTGAATAAAGTCATTATTTTGGTTATCTTCGCTTATAAAAAGTGCTCCCGTCACTTCATATAACCCAGATTGCACGTCTGATGGCAGATGGAGTATTCTGACGATGACTTTCATACCTTTTATGGACCTTGACACTGTTATTTACTTGGCAGTCTATGGGACAGTCACAGGCCTCCCGGTTTTCATCCAAAATATCTTAAATTGCGTTCCGAAGACGAACAAAGCTTTTATGGGTTTGGAACGACATGGGGGTAAGTGATTAATGACAATATTTTCATTTTGGGGTGGAGTATCCCTTTAAGTCAGAATTCAGTGAATTCAGTGAATTGTTAATTAGAGACTGCATTATTTACTGCATCATTTGAATAAGTGAGTTGTTGACTCAAGAACAGCTGCTTTTTGGGTGTCCCTTTAAAATGAGCCAAGAACGGGAGATCATCAGAGTTTGAGTGCATGGGTGACGGATGGTGCTAAAAGTTACTAATGCCAAATTTGAGCAGTTATTATAGTAAGTGAAAATCATATTTAGGTCATGAGTGTCCATTGTTTGTGAACTTAAGCTGTTTAAGCCCACTGTATAAAAAGCTAAAACAGTGTCCATATTTGTGTATTACCATCTAAATGGGGCAGGATTTATTTAAAAGCTAAACATGACATTAAACATAACACAAACACAAATTAATGCCCATGCTTATTATATTATCACTATATTAAACTATATTATCAGTGAACCAATGAAAAGTTGATTTGAAAAATCTACATTAATGCCATAGTATTTGGGTTTTCTCTCTTTTGCTTTAATAACAGCAACTTTCTAGCTGCATGAACTTTACAAGTTTGTGTCAAACCTTATGATCATGTTCTTCAGCATGATTTGAGATAAAAGCTGGAGCCTCAGTGGAAAAATTAACATCTGACCGTCTGTACAATGTCACAAATTTACTTTACTTCTTTAATGAGTGAAACTTATTCATTGTATATAGAAACAGAAACTTATTCATTTTAAATTTTTATGTAAAACAAGTTACATAAAAATTGGAAAATTATTATTTTTTAAAGTTATTTATATAGTTTATTTAATTATCTTTTTTTTTTGGAATTTGGTGATATTTCACACTTCGCCTTCCACTGAACATTATGGGTAGAATGTCAGAGGATGATATGCAGAGGTAAAATAAGGAGAAGGAAGTTGCTCGGGGACGAATCCCTCTCCATCACTTTTAATCATAAGAGATCAGTAAATAATCTGTTAGAGAGCAGTCTTTCATGCTTCACTGATCTCCTCTGACTGTCGTATTGAGATACTGTGAGATAATTATGGCTTCCCTTCTATAATTGTACCCATGCCAGTGATTAATTCCAATTCCAATCGGGCATATTGATCAAGGTTCTGCATGCATTCACCGCTGACATTTCTGTCGGTTAAAGGCCGTGTGAGGTAATCACATATCTCCCTCAAACTCTGGAAAAGAATGATTGACATTTAACCATCATTCTTCAGAAATCCTCATTCACAGCACATGCCTTACAACAAAATACCCAACACACACACACACAGTGCTCTTACTGCACAAACTCTCCTCACACGTAACTACCTTGCAAGGGAGGGCAGCAACAAACATGGCAGTCTGTTTTCTTGATAAAAGTGTGTTTTCCCAAAGAAAGCAAAGCAGTCACTGCTGTTTTCAATCCGTTATCTCCACAGATGTATTTCACTTTGAAATTTTAAGGATTGCTGTGTGTTTATGACATCATCAGACTGGCAAAGAATTCTTTTTTAAGGATTTTAAGGAGTGTTTTTACACACAAAACTATGTTTGATGTACAGTACGTTTGAAGTCATACATATAACTCCAGATGTTCGTTTGATTCTCAGGTCTGTCATCAAAGGCTTCAAGCTGTGTGAGTGTGTGTGTGCGAGCCTTTGCCGCTGTGCATTTGTACGTTCACTCTGTGTGGGGGAAAAAAAGACCACTTAAAATTGGGAATCTATTTTGTTTTCACCTGCCCTCTGACATCTTTACATTTGAATCGCATTACAGTTTCACAGATGAAATCAGCTAAAGGTGTGTGTGTATGTGCAAACAGTTGGCTCTAACCTCATTTGCCATCGTGTGCCCCTCACGCTTCCCTCCACATCCTCCCCGGTCACCATGACAACAGCCCGCTCATCAGCTGCTGTTTGCGGATCAGCTGAAATTAAGACAATTCCCAAATTCCATGACTTAATGGAATTATGCCTATGCGTGTCACTAGTTTTGTACAAAATGTGTTTGCTATCTTTCATCTGAGCTTGTGTGTTTGTTTCAGGTCATAGCACAACCCTAATAGGATAAAATCACGGAGCTGAACGCAGGAGCGCAGGGGCCCGAATCAGAGCCCAACGCCAATTAGATTTCTCTTTGACTTCATCTTTTGTTGCTTGATTCCCTCTCTGCTATTGATATCTCACTCAGATGAATGAACATGAAGCCTGTATTTAACATCAAACTATCTTTGAGGTTTTATTTATTGCATTGAATGCTCTTGTTTTTCAGTCTTTACTTACAAAGCCTGTGAGTCTATTTTTTATGTAACATGTCTGAAATCTCCTTTATAGATGAAACAGACTGCACCATCTAAAGTTATAAGCAGTCAAGCTTTACTGATTTACACATAATTTGATTTTTAATTCACATTTTATTCACAATTCATACTCCAAACTTTCAGCTGCTACACCTTTACCACTTTGAATTCTGATAAATGGTGTTTCTTGATCTGACATAATAACGCAATTGTTCTAATATAGTATTTCAATAAATTTAGACAATATTATCCTTGCCGTTTTATATGGAAGTGATGTGCAGGTGTGTGTAGAACATCTCTGAACATGGCTCATCTTAGTCGGAACTGAAACTGTTTAGTTAAACACTGATATCTCTTTTCACAATGTTGGTTTTAAACATCGAGATACAGTATCTCTCACTGTTTATCTGCTAAATATGTATTCCATATTGATATACAGTATAGAGGTTATTTAAGCAATATTACACAAACAGAAGCATTGTTGTACAAAATTATGTATTTAATGAATTAGGTTGTTTTATATTTTATTTTGTTTTTAAGATTTTTTTTTGTTTTTTGTTATTTTTTTTTTTTGTTGTTATTATTATATACTAGTAGTAATTTTTTTTTAATTATGATTATTTTTATGTGTTCATCATTGACTTTAATAATAAGAAATGTTTCTTGAGCACCAAATCAGACTAATTACAGTAATAGATTAAAGATTGCTGAAAAATTTATCTTTGCCATCACAGGAATAAATTACATTTTAAAATAGATTAAAATAGAAAGCAGTTCTTTTATAAAATAATATTTCACAATTGCATTTTTGAACAAATACATGCAGCTTTGGTGACCATAGAGGCTTCTTTCAAGAACATTTTAAAAACAAAAATCTTTTAGTAATGTCTAATTTTTAAAAACAAATTAGGTTCTCTTTGACAGCTTTGTTCTCTCAGTTTTAAACAGTGTCTACAGTATATATGTATTTTTGGGCTACCTATTGTAAATTAATTATCCGTTTGTTTCCGCTGTAGGAGAACTGAGATTGAATCCAGTAGCTAATTACCTCTTGACTGTGTGTGTGTGTGTGTGTGTGTGTGTGTGTGTGTGTGTGTGTGTGTTTGTGTGTGTTTGTGTGTGTGTGTGTGTGTGTGTGTATGTGTGCTGTGTGTGTGTGTGTGTGTGCGCGTGTGCACGTGTGTGTGCCCGTGTGCAACAGTGGTCATTTCCATTTGTTCTTTTCTCTATTTGAAATATTCAAGCCCATGTATGGTATTTTTGACAATATGATTATGACGTGATTATGTGATCAGGTCGTCGTTCCCTAATCTTGCATCTCACTTACTTTTCACTCTCATCGTTTTCTTCCCCCTTGTATGCAGCTGCCTTATCAAGATGAAGAAGAGTTACTGAAAGAGAGACAGATATTCTTGGTTCAAAATCTTTCACCTTTAAAGTTTATGACTATATTTAGTAATGTAGGCCTGTTCTACTGAATGATGCTGTATGATTGTCAGCCTTCCTTTTAGAGCAGCAGTCAGCAGCCTTTGACTTATTTCTGAATAAGAAATAAGTCAAAGAAGTAAGATGTGTTTGTGTGTATTTGTGTGTAACTTCTGGTCAAGAACTAGATATAATTTTTATCTGAAGAGATGAGACATTCAGCCGTCCTTGGCCATGAGCCAGTTACATTCTATTCTCTGCCTCTATCAGTGAGATTAACTGTGCGTTTGTGTGAGGCATTCTGGGAAAGCTCTGCAACAACTTCCTCTTGCAGAATCAAAGTAAAGAAACACATCGCCCATCTTTCATCTTTCTTGATGTTAACATTTTTTCCTGCTGTTCATGTGCCTGCTAGCTCAGAGACTGTCACATACGGATGTGCTTTTAACTGGAAAGTAATAGCTATTTTGAAAATGTTTGATCTGCTAGTTGTTGGTTACAGGCAGAGCTTGTGCTTTTGCATATAAACTAGTTTTAGCATGCATTGTATTCAGATTTAATGGAATGAGACAGCAGTTAATATTTATGTACAGTTTATAGTGAGGTCATTTTGATTTATCTTAATATCTGTTATAAATGTTGGCTCTTAAAATGTTGCTACTGTATAGCCTAGTGTTTCCAAACCTAGGCTCTGATACTCTTTCATCAACATATGTGACCCTGGACCAAAAAACCCTGGACCAAAAAACGTCTCAAGGTTATGTATGTAACCATGTTTCCCCAAAGGGAAAGAGACGATGCATCAAACGCTTTGGGAACGCCCCCGGCGAGACCCCGTACTGAAGCATGTTTGAAATCATTCCAATAGAGAAGTGAGACGTCACGAGTGGGGTGATGTGAGCAACCAGGACGCATAAAGGTGCATCCGGCAAATGCACATGTTAGCTTCTGCACAAGCGAGCGTCTGCAAGGATGCAGGGAGACACAGCGTCTTGTTCCCTTCGGGCAACCATGGTTACATACTTAACCTTGAGACGTTCCCCTTCAGGAACTCGAGCTGCGTGGAATGCTTTGGGAATGAGAATACCCACTGCGCCATACGAGCAAATCCCTGTCTGATGTGTGTCTGGCGAGCACATCAAGACGAGAGAACTTGGGACCCCGGGTTGGTGTCAGGTCCAAACTGTAAAACCGGACAAATGTGTGCGGAGAGGACCAGCCCGCCGCAGCACAAATATCCTGGAGGGCCACACACACTGATAAGGCCTTGGAGGCTGCCATACTCTGGGTCAAATGCGCTCTGACCCCCATCGGTGATGGGATGCTCGCACTGGACAGAGCAGATTGAGTCTTTCCTTGCCTGCTTCCTTAAAGTGGGGAGGACAGAAGGCCTGTAGTACTGTGGGATCCAGCAAAGAGGTGGGCACTTTTGGGACATACTGTACCCGGGTCTCGGGTAAAGAAACGCCCTAACCATGCCTGGGGCTAACTCCAGGCACGACACAGCGAGTGCCTGAAGGTCCCTATCCTCTTCAGCGAGGTTATAGTAAGGAGGAAGACTGTCTTCAGTGTGAGGAGATTGTCAGAGACATCTTCAATGGGTTTATTGCATAAAGCCTCCAGAACCACCACCAGGTCCCACGAGGGCACCTTGGTGTGCTGTACTGGCCTCAATCTCCGGGTGCCACGGAGGAAACGTGTAACTAACGGGTGTTTCCCCAATGATTGACCACCCAGAAGGGTGTGTTAGTGTTAGGTATGTATGGCATGTATGTATTCATTGTGGGTGGGGGGTGATAATGTTGTGGAAAGATGCTGCTGAAGATATTGTAGTGTTGTAACTGGGCTGTTGACTGGGTCTTGCAGTCGCTGTCCGCACCAAGAACTGAAAAGCTTCCACTTCAAGGTGTACAGTTTCCTCGTGGTGGGAGCCCTGGATTGGAGTATAGTCTCAAGAACCTCAGCTGACGATGGTATTGCCAGGACCGCTTTTCTGAAGGTCCTCTTAGACATAATAACGGTTCGCAGATCCGTTTTCTGCTTTGAGGACCCCAGCCGAGAGTGCCGCCCTGTGGGGGGGTACGAGTTGCGATGCTCTGTTTCTGGGTCTGGCGATATGAGGAGCTGGATGGCTGGGACTGCTCCCGCTCAGCAGTCCCAAAGACCTGGGAATGGCGAGGGAGGAAGAGCTGGAATGCCGCCTCCTGAAACCTCTCCATGACAGTATCGACTGCGCCGCCGAAGAGGCCAGAAGGCTATAGCAGGGCATCCAGCAGGAAGAATCTGTCCTTGTCTTGTAATCCAGATAGATTCAACCACATCGCTCCGTAGCCATGAGAGCTGCCACTGAACGGCCGATGTGCCTTTATGCTTCCTGGTTGCTCAAGTCACCCCGCTCGTGACGTCTCACTTTTCTGTTGGACTGATTTCACCCCCTTCTTCAGTACGGGGTCTCGCCGGGGGCGTTCCCAAAGCATTCGACGCAGCTCGAGTTCCTGAAGGGGAACCAGTCTTACGTAGCACAGGTGTATTTGTAGCAATAGCCAAAAATACATTGTATGGGTCAAAATGATCGATTTTTCTTTTATGCAAAAAAATCATTAGGATATTAAGTGAAGATCATGTTCCATAAAGATATTTTGTAAATTTCCTACCGTAAATATATAAAAAACTTAATTTTTGATTAGTAATATGCATTGCTAAGGACGTCATTTGGACAAATTCAAAGGTGATTTTCTCAATATTTAGATTTTTTGCACCCTTAGATTCCAGATATTCAAAGAGTTGTATCTTGGCCAAATATTTTTATATCCTAACAAAACATACATCAATGGGAAGTTTTCAGATTATGTATAAATCTCAATTTTTAAAATTGACACTTAAGACTGGTTTTGTGGTCCAGGGTCACATATGGGAACATCTGAGATGTATTCTTTTGTTTCTTATACAGAAAACAATTTAGCATCATTAATATTATTAAAATGGTTCTTATAACAATGATTCATATTTGAACTAAGAATTCACCAAGTAGCCTTTTCTCTCATTGATGAGCTTGTTTGAAGTTTTGTTCAAGTGAAGTTGTGTGAAGTTGTTGAACTTCTGTGAGAAAGGCTGTATTGATTTATAAGTCCAAACCATGTGGGACAAAAGTAATTTCAGTAATGTTCCATATAACAAGTATGAAATATCATTGATGTGTGAATAATACAGAGTACGAAATACCACCTACGAGTCTTTTATACAGATATAATGAGAATTTTTAAATTGCAAAAGGCAACCAAGACTAAAAATTTTCAAGAATGTAAAATCAAAATCAAAATTTCCCCCCACTTTTTCTAATACTGTATAAAATGTACACTTGCAAACATTTTCAGTATAACAATAAGGAGCATTATCACAAGTTCCTTATAACATTATACATGAGGAAACAACAATGGCTAGGAATTTTAGAACTTTGTTTATGTATTAATAAAAGAGTGAATTTCTTCATTTTGTATGGCAACCTATTCAGTAATTTATCAGATTTGTTCCTATATTAATTTACTTCTTTAGGATTAAAGAATAGAGCAGTTTTTAAAGGCTTAGAACAAATTAATGAATGTTTATTTGTTTATTTCCAGAAAAAGATATGGTGCTTTCAACATCCACATATTTGGATGCAGCATGATTCACATTATATATCTTATGCTATATTTGAAAACGGATTTCTTTGAATCCTTTCAAGCTTTATAAAAAGAAACTAAGATTTAATACTTGTCTCATTTAATAGATCAACATCGCCCTCTAGTGTAGATATAAAGAAACAGTTATCTTCATTTATTTAGGAAGCACTCCTACATTATACATAGAGAGCAGTTACTATAAAGTTTAACTGCAAACATTTGACATAAATGTGAAATGAATAAACATAAATTGATTATTTTGCTCTTTTTCCTCAGAATATGCCCGGCCTGCACGATGGACTCCAACAGCACAGAGCTGGGCCTGTACTCACCATCCGACGCCCTGGGAGTGGGAATCTACCCAGCATCCACTCCATGGCCACTGCTCCAGAACACAAGCCTCTACAACCTCAGTGCTGTTTTCAAGCTCAATGGGAGTAATGTAGAGGATCAAGGTCAATCCTATGATCCTCTGGGCGGCCATTCACTCTGGCAGGTCATTCTCATCGTTGTCTTTACAGGACTGCTTTCCCTTATTACTATTATTGGTAACATCTTGGTCATGGTGTCGTTTAAGGTCAACCGCCAGCTCAAAACGGTTAACAATTACTTCCTCCTCAGTTTAGCCGTGGCAGATCTCATCATTGGGGTCATTTCTATGAACCTGTACACTGCCTACATTGTCATGGGCCAGTGGGCAATGGGTAACTGGGCGTGCGACCTCTGGCTAGCAATAGACTACGTAGCCAGCAATGCATCTGTCATGAATCTGCTGGTCATTAGCTTTGACCGGTATTTCTCCATCACAAGGCCTCTGACATACCGTGCCAAACGCACCACCAGGCGGGCAGGAGTGATGATTGGCCTGGCATGGTTTGTGTCGCTCATACTTTGGGCTCCTGCCATTTTGTTCTGGCAGTATTTTGTAGGAGAAAGAACCGTTCCACTGGATAAATGCTACATTCAATTTCTCTCAGAGCCCATTATTACATTTTGCACCGCGATGGCAGCTTTCTACCTGCCTGTGACGATAATGAGTGTTCTGTATTGGCGAATATACAAAGAGACAGAGAACCGTTCTCGGGAACTTGCAGGATTACAAGGCTCGGTTGGAAGGTTCAGAGGTGTCGAACGACCGCACTTCCACCTCCATGCCACTAGGGGGAGCTCTAGAAGCTGCAGCAGCTTTGAACTGGGCCAACCTGGCCACAAACAAAGCTCCGTTCATGGCCTGAGTGGGCGATTCCACTGCTGGGGGTGGAAGGCAGGTGGCAGGGATAAAGGTGGGCCACACCGGGAGGCGGATCAGAGCAGCAGTGACAGCTGGAACAACAACGACGCTGGACTGTCAGCTGACCACTCGGGCTCATCTGACGACGATGAGAGCGCGCCATCCACCACGCGGGCGATCTTCTCCATCGTTCTCAGTCTGCCTGGCATGAGGGCAGCTGTAAACTCCCAGGTCACTTCTTGTGAGGATTTGGACACTGAGGAAGATCCATTACGGTCCCCTTTGGAGAACGACGGCAGGGATGGCAGCATCTCCCGCTCCGTCACCAACGGGAACAAGCGGTTTGTCGGAAGCATGAGTAAAGTTCAGTCAATGTCCGCCATACAACCATCAACGGATCCAAACATTGATGGCACCAACACTACTGTCAAATCCCGCTCAGCACCCATAACTTTCAAAGAGGCAGCTCTAGCAAAACGTTTCGCAGCTCGTGCAAGGACGCAAATCACCAAGCGGAAGCGGATGTCGCTAATAAAAGAAAAGAAAGCGGCGCAAACTCTAAGCGCCATCCTTTTTGCTTTCATTATTACATGGACACCTTATAACATCATGGTGCTAGTAAACACTTTCTGTAACGGCTGCATACCTGAGAGCCTCTGGGCACTGGGCTATTGGCTATGCTACGTTAACAGTACAGTAAATCCTATGTGCTACGCCCTTTGCAACAAGACTTTTCGTAGCACTTTCAAGATGATCCTGCTTTGTCGCTGGGATCAGAAAAAAAGCAAGCCAAGCTTTCCACAAAGACAGGCTGTGAGGTTTCACAGGAGCATACCGACAGACTCCACATAGCAACCTGGTAGCGAAGCTAATTTGCTAATGCTAAAATGTAAGTTTCAAAGGGTGATTCCTCAAGTATCTGTACTATATAATGAAGCTTCAATGTGTGAGTCTCAATGTGGACGTGTAGTTCAGTCACTTATGATTCCGGGTCACTATATTGTAACATTTTAAGACACTGTGGTTTAGTGTACAAAGAGCTTCAGGGATACTGAAGCACAAGTGAGCAAGTGCAATTGTCATCAGTACTTCCTGTGGACTTTTATATGCCTTTCACTAAATCAGCAGTGCCACCTTTCAGGAGTTCAGCGGCAACATATAAAAAGTACATTTGAAAGGAGACTGTATTTTGAACCTCAGAGAGTTGATTAGATGTGATGCTCTCAATTATTTGTTTGAATATTTTGGGGTTGAATATTAAATATCTCATTTTTGTCAGTTGACAGAAACTAAAATGTGATTTTTAAATAAGGTGATATATATCAAAGTATTTACAGTGAAGATATTTCTTTTTCTAAGTGGAATTTGCTGATTTCTGTGAAAGTGTGCCACACAGAGGTTCAGTATCTTTACTGTCTCGGTAAGTGTAAGTGTTCTATTCATAAATAGCACTTCCGTAAGCTGCTCTTGTATAAAGCGTGGTTGTTTACATTTGTTTTGCTACAAGTATTTTAATAGCTATTATGTAGGTTTTCAGTGCACATTGAACATGTTTGTATACTTTGGAATGCCTTATGTTTGGACTTTGAGATTGTGCACTGAATATACTGGGCTAGCTGTGAAATCATTTATGAAACCTAAAGAATGTTTTTAATTGTTTAATGGACATTTAACTTTGATATTAGTGTGTTGGAAAGTAATTCCATTTACAGCCAAACTGTTTGCTGTCACCACCACATTTGAGAATGCCAGGCTTTAACATAACAGGCCAATTTAGTTTCCTAAAGCAGCTGCAGATTTGCTTCATAAAAAGCACACAAAATACAGACCTATCAATCAAACATGTGTCTTTCTTCAACTATGGGCTCCTTTGGCACTGTGGAGACATTAAAATCACTTAAAACACAGTTTATTTAATTTGCCTACTAACAATGTCCAACAGTGGTCATGTTTCTTAAACGTCATGTATATGTGTGATTTCTATCACATCTCAAATTATGTATTTAATAACACTTATAAAGTTTATTGACATTCTGTGATGGAAATGGCATTTTAAACATTTATGGAATAAATGAGTTACTCCCTTTTCATGATAAAGCTAATTTCATAGCATTTTTTGGATCCTAATAACATACAGTTAAATAACATTCTCCACAAAAATTAAAGCTTGATTCGAAATTACACAAATTTTACACTTGCCATTCTGTTCCAAAACTAGTGTTTTGAAGAAATATATGAATAATTGCCTGATTTGTAACTTACCCACCATTTATATTAAATAAACACAACCTTTTTGATATGTTTTTATGTTTTACATTGCAAACAATGGCTGTATGTTTTGTAAAGCCTTGTAAGATCAAAGTTAAAATTGAGCTTCTGTGCGGTATGTTGTTTGTGGCTGTGCTCTCGTTTTGTTCCAAATTGGCTGTGTACAAGTTAAAGTTAAATGATAAAGTAACTGTCAGATTTGTGATAACTGTTGAATGTTAGAAAAATACAGCCCAGGACAAAATGCATTTTTATCCTCAGATTGTTTCTCAAAATAAATGCAACATTTTAAAATTAACCGGTGCTCTTTTTAAATACACAACATGTTTGTGGAAACTTGCTTGTTGGTTTATTTTGTTAAGTCATAAGCCCTAACGCTGTGTGTGTATGAAAAAAGATGCATCAGTTGCTACTGGTGGCATGTAATAGGAAGAGAAGCCATGTGATGACAGCATTCATGTGATCGAGAAAGAGGAGCAGCCCAGCGAATATCACAAACACTTACTTGTTCCTTCAGTTTAGTAGACTCCATCCAGGCAAGTATGCACTTTATTTCCGAACTTCTCTCTTTATGCTTTTCTGTCTTGTTTGACAGGTCTCCTGTTCATTCTTGATCCAGTTCAGATCAATTTGGATTAGCAGTGACCTTCTAGAGACTAATCATACAGCAGTAAATCAGACCTCTTACACAACTGAGTGATGTGAGGAATAGAGAGATGTATCTGTATGTGACAAGACATCAGTAGTTTCATGCCTTGAGGAAAACATTTCATTTGTAATGAAAGTCATTTTGAACTTTTTCTAAATTAATGCAGGAATATTTTCTATATATTTTGAAATTTTCTGTTCTTCCATAGATTTAACTGTATGGTTCTGAAATTTAGTTGAGTACTAATCTTTTATTGATATAAAAATGTCATTTCTGTAGGCATCGATATCTGTGTAATGGATTAAAATGAATGTTGTATAAATCGGTTGAAAGCTCACGGGTATGTGTCTGATGCCACAAGGCTGGAGGATAACTCTGATTTCAGGCCTGCTGGCCACAGTCGTACATCAGTTTATGAGATCAGTCCATAAACTCACATGACGCTGCGCTGGCACATTGTGTCTGTCTCTCTCACCAACACACACACACACACACACACACACACACACACACACACACACACACACACACACACACACACAGAGAGAGAGAAATTCCTGTGCTATTTTCAGATGTTCTGTGTGCAGGATTGAATAGAAAAGGGTACAACAAAATTCTTAATTTTGTTACCTTCTTCCCTGGTTACCTTCTTAAATCTTAATTACTCACCTTCATGTTGTTCCAAACCCGTAAGACTTTTGTTCATCTTCGGAACACAAATGTGACCCTGGACCACAAAACCAGTAATAAGTAGCATGGGTATATTTGTAGCAATTGACAAAAATACACTATATGGGTCAAAATTATCGATTTTTCTTTTATGCCAAAAATCATTAGGATATCAAGTAAAGATCATGTTACATTTCCTACTGTAATATATATATATATATATATATATATATATATATATATATATATATATATATATATATATATATATATATATATATATATATTTAAATTTATGAGTAATATGCATTGCTAAGAACTGCATTTGGACAACTTTATATATTTCTCAATATTTTTATTTTATTTTTATTTTTTTGCACCCTCAGATTCCAGATTTTCAAATAGTCCTATCCTAACAAACTCATTTAAAAATCTCATAAAAAATTGACCCTTATGACTGGTTTTGTGGTCTAGGGTCACAAATGAAGATGTTTATGATGAAATTCGAGAGCATTCTGATGCTGCACAGACATCATCACAACTGACATGTTCAAGACCCGGAAAGGTAGTAAGGACATTGTTAAATGCTCTGTGCAAAAGCAGAGAAATAAACACGTGGGTCGTTGTGTCTCTTGTGAACATGCACTGAAGACTGACATGGAAGAGAAGAAATCATTGAATAAAGTCATTCTTTTTGGAAGTAACACCTAATTTACTTTGCTATTGCAAAACAAACAGAAAAGGTAACCAACTTCTTGCTTTCCATAAAAAGTGGAAATTAGTTAGCTTTTTTGGGGTGTAATGCACTAATATAATATGTAATTTAAAAATTATTCCGCTCCTAATTCTGTTGTTTATTTAGCTCAGTTTTAATCAATTTGTATCCTCCTCTCAGGTCAGTATAGCAAGAATCAAGATGCAAACCATTCAGACGATAGAGATGCAGTTGCCTGTCCTGCGAGAGAGTTTCCACTCCTCTCCCTTCAGAGAGAGAGTGAAAGAACGAAGGAAGAGCAGCCTGACAAATCTCATCAGAAGACAACAGCAACAGTTATTACTCCAGCAACAACAATCAGAATTACATCAGAAGCAACAGCTGTTCTCACCCTCACAGGGCAGCACTGCACATGCTCAGTTGGTCCGCTCTTCCAGCAGCCCATTATGTGACTTGGCAGAGCAAATAGATGAGCAAGAGAAAGTGAAAGAGATTGGGAGGCAGGGGGAGCTGTCTCTCAGGCAGTCCTCGGCTACGGCGTCACAATCTGCATCATCAAAGCAGCTGCTGCCGACGGTGAAGAGAGAGAGAGAGGGATTAGAGAGGGAGGGGGGGAAAGTGCAAGGGAGCAGGGAGAGGGAGAGAGGAGAGAAGAGAGAGCAGCACAGAGAACGAGAAAGTCAGTTCTGTCACACGCGTTCCCAGCATGGCCTGATCGCTAAAGGTGTTCGCCTTCTGAGGAACATGGGAAACCAGGAGGCCAAGCAGAAGAAGACCACTGTCACAACAGGAGTGGAAGGTGCTGGGAATGGGGCGAGCACCGAGGACCGAGACCATGAACATCTCAAGAAGATTAAGAAAAGTAAATTGTCAGACGACTCGGGCAAGAAAAAATCCAAATCAGAAGGCTCCAGAGGTTCTGTATTTTCCAACATCCGTATCAGAAAGGGCCTCTCCCGGAAAGGGTTGTCCAAAGAGGATGTACTGGACGATGGGATTAGGATTAAGAGCATGGATGCTAATGGCGGCAGCAATGGTGGAATGTCGGTTGATGAGCTGGAGGGTCCCACATCTGATAGTAAGAAACTCACGACTGAAAGCAGGCAATCAACTCTGGACACGACAGAAGATGATACTGAGAGAGAGACTGAGGGATCAGGGTCAGATACAGACCTCTACAGCTACCACTCAGCCTCTGAGGCTCAAGATCTGCTGACGGATATCCAGAGGACTATCAGACAACAGCAGCAGATGGAGGGAGTTTCTGAGGGGCAAAACTGTAGTGAACAAGTAGGGTCTGATGGTCAGACTGAGGTCACTCAGGGTCTTACTTGTAGTAGCCTTGCTTGTACGGGCAAACCAGGGAATGTAGAAGGTGTATCTGCATCTGACAGCAAAGAACAAGATCTTAAATATAGTGGGGATACAGTAGAAGGGGTGATTACAACAAAACTAAAGGCAGAAGCAGGTGGCGAAGTGACTGACGTAGCAAATAAAGCTGAAAGTTTGAGCAATTTGGCCACTGACTACTGCATTCAGGATAGTATCACTGACACAAGTAGTGTCCAGGATACCAAAGCTTTTACCAAATCAACCAGTAACTACAGTTTTCAGGATACGACAGCAACATCCACCTCCTATGAGAGTGCAGAGGAGATCCTGGAAAGTTCATCTCCATCGTCTTCTCTTGAAGAGTGTCATTACGATAGCAATAGCCTGACTCAAAGCCTAGAAGTCGGTCTCAATTCAAGAAATCAGACCAGCTCAATGTCCAAAATCAGCCGGGTAATTTTCGTCCCACAGAAGAGCATTAGTAGTGTAGAGCTGAACGTAGAGGGTGATGGTCATGTAGAGGAGGTAGATCGAGAGTATTCCCACCAACAGAGAAGGAAAAGCAGTGCCGCGTCAATCACACAGTGGTCATCTGAGAACTTTTTAGGCTTGGGGTCACGACCACGTAGAACTTCCAGCGCTAACCTCGGGGTTAAACCTTATCCTACAGTACACACTTCTTACGTTAAAACAACCACCAGACAGCTCACATCACCTATAATATCTCCAGTGACCACTCCGTCCCTAAGCCCAATGTGTCCTCGCAGGGTCGGTTTAGAGTTGGGATCAGGTCAAGGGTCTTACAGAGCAGGAAGCTGGAGAGCACGGAGACAACGGTCTTGTAGCATTGCAGGTCCGGTGGGTTGTCATGACGAATGGTGTGAAGCCATACATGATCAATCAGAGCTTATTGATCATGGCTTCCAAACCCTCAGATCCAGGCAAACACCATCCGCCTTTCCAGATGTGTTTTCAGGTAAGTCATTGTGTGTTTTGATTGATTTTATATCACACTATATGTTCACACTTGTAATCAAAGAGACCTGATCTCCAGACCAACAAAAATGTGCTGGAACATATACTCACTATCACGGAAGTTAATATTTTTAAATGACTGATTCCATGAACTTTTAAGATGTATAATTCCATTTCATAAGAGTTGGTTGCCAAGACATGGTATATTATTTTTCCATTCTTTAATCTGCTTCACTACCCTCAAGGTTTAGTGAGCAGTCAAAAAACAAAAAATCTGGCTCTAAAAAATGCACACTACACACATACCCACAATCCCACAGAAACACACATTAGCTACTGGCTAAGAAAGCTCTGGCTTCTGCCTCACTGAATCAGAGTGCCACAGGAAGTCACTCAAATATACACTCATACAGAAGGACACACTGTTTTTTAAGTGGTGATGCATAGTGACTGCTCCTGACAATGAAGGTTACAGCAGGACAAATCAGATACGAAGGAATAGAAAAAGATGAAGGAGATATGGAGACTATTAGGGGCTACTGGGGTCCTGCATTGATATGAAGCTAGCATCCATATCTAAATGTGTTTACAAAGCCTTAAAGACACTGAAGCATCAAGTGCTTATTCAGGCAAAGGTTAAATGTCTTGTAAACTCAAAGCTAGCTAAAATAAAAGTACACATAGTTATATAGTTGTTTTTATGCTTTCTGATTAACGCTGAAGGTGTTGTGTATTACAAACAACTTTCTGTTTAAACTGACTCTTAGACATTAATTTGCATCAAGTTTCAAATGTCCATGCTGTTTTTATATAGTGCATGCATTTACTTGATGCTTCAGATAAAACTCTTGAAGGGTTGAAAGTAAAAACTTGATCAAATTCAACAATTAGATATTCCTGCAAGCATTAGCAGGCTGCTAACTTTATTTCTAGGTCAAATGAATCCGAGACAGTTGTGAGCTGACTCTGAGCAAGCATAAAGCTATTTATTAGTAATTTTACATCACATAACAGAGTATGTGATAAGAAAATTAGAGTCATGTTTTGTAGGAAGAGTTTTTTTTCTTATTGATGTTACACAGAAATCGGCCTATTTAACAGGCTATGATGGAAGACTCAGGATGAGCTATTGAGTTTATGCCCATCTGATAAATGAGAGAGAGGAAGTTCAAGAGTATGCATGCTTGGGGTGGAGAAATAATTCTTTCAGAAACGTGCGCACACATACACATCAGTTGATCAATTGAAAAGGCTCTACTTGATCCAGATGTAAAATTAATTATGAAGACAAAAGCTACACAATTTCCACTTTATTCTTTTTCTGGTTCGAAGCATCACTGTCCCCAGACATATACTGCAGCATTTTGCTTTGCTTTGCATATTGCTTTGAATTAGAATCTTTTTAATTTCACTCTCTTACAGGTCGCTCTCTGTTCGAGAGGTGTCTTGTACAGTGGGGTTGTTCTGAAGATGACAGTGCTCCACAGGATGTTGAGAGATTCTGTTCCCATATTCTGGCTTTGGGGATTCTACAGCCTTTCAGTGACTGCATCAGGGAACCACCCACAGGAAGTGATGTTACAGATAAGATCATTTTCAATGTATGACCATCAAGTTTTTGTCTCTTTCATATTTTATCATGCACAACTTCACAAAATCATAATTTTTAAAAACAGCATCTGAGGAATTTATTTTTTGACGCTAAATTATCTTACAGTATATAGGGATAGTTCAACCCAAAATGATCATTCTGTCATCATTTATTCATCCTCATGTAGTTCCGAACCTTTATGAAATTCATTCTTTGGTTGAACACAAACAAAGATATTTTGAAGAATGCTGGTAACCAAACAGTTGCTGGTAGCCATTGATTTCCATGTATGTTTTTTTTTTTCCTTCTTCTTCTTTATACTGTGGAAGTCACTGGCTACCAGCAATTGTTTGGTTACCCTTAAGATTCCAGATAACTTGCTAAAGTTTGCATGAGATGAAATTAATATAATTCTCTATCAGACATATACACACTGGTTATAATACTTAAAATTTGAATCCATACATAATTAGCACAGTTTTCAAGTCTTTAAGCTCAGCACTAATTTGCATGAGGAAGAAACAGAAAAGCTGTTGATGAGTGTTACTAAAAACGTGCCAGATTTCACACATTTTATATCACTTTGTTAAACAACCCACAGAGTTGACTCTCCCTGAGCAGATGTGAGATGAGCTCAGCAGCAGGGTAACTTTGTGCTGTTGTTTGAGACAGAGGAAGAGATGCACATTATGTATTTATTATCTCACGCTTGAGAAAATGTTGAGATTTTGAAATTATTCTGCTACAACACACAAGGCATGTTGTAATGCAGTATGTTAGAGTGATATGCTAAAACATGAAACAATGTTTTCATGTTTTTGTGCTCAGCCCGATGTGACCTGAATAGAAGGACTCTTTCTCTTTTTCTCTTTTGCTTCACCAGCCAAAGCAGATTTGTGTCTGCACAAATAAATGTTTTTTAACTGTTTTTGTGAGTTTTGCTTTTCCCTTTCTACGTCATCATACACATTCACACTTAACCTGCTTTAGCAGTGTGAACAAACATATTCATGTTGTGTGAGTGTACAGTATATTTATAGACCAAGTACAGCACAAATTGTGTAAACAACAAACATGTGTAAATATGTGTATCCGGTGCTTAGGCATGCTTAAATGGGCACATCTGCACGCATAAGCCATCTGACCGAGTTACGTAAGATGGGTCACATGCCCTCTGGTGCTGCTCCATCTTCATCTCTGTATGTAGCAAAGATCAGATTCATTATCTGTTTCTATCCAGATATCTGTGTATTTTATTCCTATATGTTTTCTATATTTTCTATATTTTGCTGTCACCTATCTACAATATATGACATTGGAATCATATAATTCTCATTAAAGGGATAGTTCACCCAAAATGGAAATGTCTTTCCAAACCTGTAAGACCTTCATTCATCATCTGAACACAAATTAAGATATTTTTGATGAACTCCGAGAGCTTTCATACCCTTTATGTACAGCAATGCAACTGACATGTTCAAGACCCAGAAAGGTAGGAAGGACATCATTAAAACAGTCCATAAGTCAACAGGGTCAGAAAGCTCTCAGATTTCATCCAAAAAAATATTTTCATATGTGTTCCAAAGATGAGCAAAGGTCTTATGGGTTTGGAACGACATGAGGGTAAGTAAATAATGACAGAATTGTAATATTTATCTGAACTATCCCTTTAAGCATCATTCACAATGAATATTTGAATTTGAATGAAGTGAAAATATCATTCTGTCTCAAGTATTATTCCAAAGATGCTTAAATTCACAAAAACACTCTTCTGGTAATTAGTTTAATCACCACTCTTTATTATTATTATTATTATTATTATTATTATTATTATTATTATTATTATTATTATTATTATTATTATTATTATTATTATTATTATTATCCTAGAGCAATTTTATTTCTCTTAATCTGTTCAGACAGGTGTTTCTCTTGACCCTCGTCCAATCAGCAGTCATAATGTTTTAAAAAGGACAAAACAGCACAAGAAAGGCTTTTGTAGTTTATTTTTATTTGTATCAGACTACAATTTAAGTTTAATTTAAATTTTGCTATTGCCATTCAGTTTCATTGTGTGGCAAAGAGCAGCTTGGACATTCAAACAGGTTTCTAAAGAGTGAATGATGACAGAATCTTCATTCCTGGGTGAACTATCCCTTTAACAAACACTGCTGCTAAGTGACTTCACAATAACCCTGTTGTGCTGGTAGATGGGAGAGCATGATTTAACACTGTGATTTCACTGGCTGTGATTTCAAGAGGACAGCATAATGGCAGCATTATTAGCGCTATTCACTTCGCCAAATATCTGACTGTTGTCTAGAGACAGATGTCATCATTTTGTTCGAATATTTGTCACAAACACACAGGTATGATGTAATAAATGCAGGTCTCTTAGCCAGTAACAATGTTTGTGTGTCAGAGCAAAAAATCATATTGGTGTTTTGAATAGGGGCAGACTGATGATTGACAGGTAGAACCATTAACAGAGTATACTGTATAACACACCGTATGAACACATATATACAGATGCACTCAGATATGCACATTTTGCATGTAAAAACTATTATTTTTGATAATTTACAATAATGTATTGACCTGGAAAATGTGTACTGTGTAACAGGCAGACCTGTTATATCCAGCTTGTAAGGTTTACCTTTAAATGTTCTACAGTCATGCAGTGCAACTCTACACAAACCCCCACTGTTGTGAATGGACAGCAACGGAAACAATTTTACAGTTTGTATAAGACAAAAGCCATATATTCTTTCTGATCTGGTCAGTGGTGCTGTTGTTCTCTAAGTCTGCCAGCAGAGGTCGTCCTTCACTCATTGCTGCCACAGAATTCTAAATATTTCTTGCCGTCTAATCATAAAAGTAGCCTCAGGAACAGAAGGCTAATTTTAGATTCTTGTATGCAGTTTAAAACATTTCTTGCCATAATCAGCTGTTTTAATTCCAGCTCTCGTTTTCTTTCACACATACAGAAGGAGCAGCTGTATACCTGGGCTCCAATGGGACAGAATGAGATCAGAACACCTGGGCAGGTCCAAACAATGTGGCCTCCGAGTCTGTCCCCCACTGCTGCACAGCTGCAAGTATGTGAACAAATATAGTTTTATATGTTCAAAGAAGGAACTGATCTACTATTATTGCAATTTTTATGATATCTGATGTATATCATGGTAACTGAATGATTGCCATGTATTGTATATGGTTATTCTAAGAAAACAATGGAATCTTACATTTAGAAAAATATGGTGCTATGTCCAAAGTTAATTACATCCTACTTACTAAACATCTTGGAATTATCATGAAGTATTATATAAATTCCATGGTACATGAATTTCAGCACTGTGGTTTATCCCAAAGTGCACTAGTATTACTATCTAATACTGTACCATCACTATACCTACCTTTTTATACTGTACGGGTAACAAAAACGTCCCATGCTAGTACCATGAGTTAGGCATTTTGGTGGTATTATATTTTTGAACATGGTACCATGTTAATACTGTGTTATTGGAAATGTTATATGATAAAATGATGTTTGAAGTATATTGGATTACCATTTAAAATGTATAGTGTATGAATATGGTAATCATTCAGTACCATGCTAAATATCAACTTCAAAATTTATAATACCATGTTTTTGGATATTTTGATGGTACTGTGTTTTTTGAACATGGTGGCATGATAGCCTGATAAAACCAAGTTTTTTGGCATATGATAATATGATAAAATCATGTTATTGTTTGAAGTACCTTGCAGTACAATGTGAAAACCATTGTACTGTATATAAATGTGGTAATGATTCAGTACCATGTTAAATACCTTGGTATTACCATCTGATTTTATTGCTGTACCCACGCACATTTTTGTTAGAGCTGTGTGTAATCAAACATGCATTTGCTTTTCTGTATCGTCCATGAATGTGCATGTTTGTGAGTGTAAACACTTAACTAGTTTTAAATCATTCTCCATCAGGTTCAACACCCTTATATTGCTAAGAATGTATTTTGGCACCTTACAAGCCATACATCTCTTTAGCGTTGCTATGAGACCCTCTATAAACAGCATCCTAACAGCATTTAACCCGATCTAAACATCTGTCCAGCAGGCGCAGTGCATGCCATTGCGTATTAAGATCCACCGTGTTTGAATTCTGAAATGATAAATGGCCGCGTGCATTCCAATGTTCAAAGCACACACGCAACACCTTATGTTACAGCTTTTTCCTCATGTTTCTGGTAGGAATATTCTTTAATGTATTTAGGAATGCAGACTCCTTCACAATTGGAATGGGCTTTACTGCCCTCTTACATTGATACTTGTTATATTTAACATATATAATGGCCTATGACTCTAGAATTCCTGAGGGGTGGAAGTTTGGAGCCAAAATTGTCCAAGCCTCCTTGGCTGTAGAAGAGGATTTTGTGAATGAAAGCGTCCCCCCAAACCCATGTCAGTCTGACAGGGCCCAACATGTAACCAGACTCCATGTGTGTGATATGTTCTGCGTTCCCCCAACCCTTCACACAGACCCACACAAGCTCTTTGAAGCCGTTTGAAGCTGTGTAATAGAAAGGCACAAACCCTTCCCTCTTCATTCCCAGAGACTTTGCGGCTCGCCTTTTAGGAGTCCTCAGAGACAACTTCTGGAGTCTAGACATGTTGGACTTCCTTGACCCTCACTGCCAGATTGTATGTGTGCGTGATGAAGTTCATCTCTGTATGTTGTGTGTGTGTTTAACACCGTGTTTGTGTGTTTGCCAAGTGCATCCCTTGTGTGTTGTGTGCTGATTTTTACACGCTGGCTGTGGTGGTTCATTCATTTCCCTGGGTTCGCTCTCTTCCCTTCATCCAGGAAGCACCGCTACATTTTCCTGATCAGCCAAAGTGCTTTTATTGACTTGTGGGACACCACATGCATGCCTGGTCTGTGTTATTAAGAAACACGGCCCCTTACTCACAAACATACACTCACTCATACCATTCCTCAGAAAACTGGGTCTCGAAGGGGAAACTAACATCCGCTGAAACATGGCACTAACTCATGCTAGTACGATCGCATGTGACAGGAGGTGTCTGTGTTTTTCATTCCATGCTGCTGTTTCTTTTTAAAGATTTGAAGTCTCTTTTTTCTGTGTCCTGCTCTCCACAGGATGGATCCACAGGGCAATCTGGAATCGTTTCGGAAGGAACTTCCGTTTCCATTCAGGAGCTAGAGCGAACAATTGAAGAATTACTTGTGAAAATATCAGATATGGAAAAAGACAATGTTTTGGATGGCACAAAGCTTGGAACAAGGGATCGAGAAGTGGGTGGTTTCAATCTAACCATTAAAAAGACTAAAGTAAATGAACAACAAGTTCATTCAGCCATTCAGACCTCGCCTGTTGAGGAAGGCTTTAAACTTCCAGTGCCTTTATCAGACCAATCACATGCTCCCAAATTAAGTGACACTTCACCAGTGGGATTGCCCAATACCTGTAGCTGCCAAAGAACACAGGAAATCCCTCCCCCTGCACCACCAGTACTTCCTGTTGTTTCAGGTTTCCCGACACCTTCAAAACAAGATGCATCAATACCTCCACCTCCTCCACCTCCACTCCCAGATACAACTCAGCTCCTTTTGCCTTTCCCAGGCATGCCTCCACCCCCTCCTCCTCCACTTCCAGGTATGGCTCCACCCCATCTGCCACTCACAGGTACAGCTTCTTCCTCTCCACAACCTCCACTCCAATGTATGGCTCTGCCCCCTCCACCGCCTCCACTCCCAGGTAGTGTTCCACCACTTGCACCTGTAGGCATGGCTCCACCCCCTCCACCTCCACTCCCAGGTATGGCCCCACCCCCTCCTCCTCCACCTCCTGGCTGTGGACCTCCACCTCCTCCTCCACCTCCTGGCTGTGGACCCCCACCACCCCCTCCTCCACCTGGTTTTGGGCCACCACCACCCTTCGGTCCCCCTCCACCCTTCATGGGGTTGGTGCCGTCTAGCATGACTCAGGAGTCCGTCCCCCTGAAGAGCGTCATCGAGCCTCCAAGGCCCATGAAACCACTCTACTGGACACGGATTCAACTAGATGCCAAAAAGTAATCACGTGTCATTGATTGAATGCTGCATGTTTTTGTAATGTGTATACTGAATGCTTGTTTCACCTTATATCAATTCAGCCAAGGCTTGATTATGATCACACATGCGATAAAGCAAACTGATATTTTTATTTCCCTCGCTCATAGGGATGCCAAAAGTGCCCTGGTGTGGGAAAAGGTTCAAGAGCCATCAGTAGACTTTGACGAATTTGTGGAGCTGTTTGCCAAAAGTGCAGTCAAGGAAAAGAAGAAACCTATCTCAGATACCATAACAAAATCAAAGGCCAAACAGGTAAGAGGACTTTTCTATACTCCCATTGATTAAAAGCACTGGGCCCAGGACATTTTTGGATGTCCCAACAAGTAGTGGACCTTAGTAAGCCCCCCGCTTCTCAGCTCCCAGGACATCATTCCTGGTTGTCTTTCCTTGAAGATAGCTCTGCCCAGGCTCTCACCTCACCACACACAAAACCAATAACACTGATTTCACACACACATCTTGTGAATCAGAGCCTTACAGACATTCAGTAAATGTTATAAGCTTTACTTAATGTTCCCTCAACCAAAGTGTGACTATGAGACTCTTTGATAAGACTGTTTGCCTTCAGAAACAACCCAGGCATCTATCACATCTGAAGCTAATCTTGCTCTCTCTCTTCCTCTCTGGTAGTGGTGTGAAAATTAGTCACTGGTGAGAGTTTTGTGGTTCCTTCGTCTGGAGTCATGCAGATTTCTGATAACAACCCACAGCTGCACAACAAGCACATTACCAACTGCATCACAAAAACTAATTTAATTGTCCTGCATCTGTGTTCTTCAACTATGAATTATGTACGGATATTCTGTGCAGTAATCAAGAAGATCATTTCATTTATCGTCTTATTCAGCAAGGACGCATTAAATTGATCAAAAATACATTAATAATGTTCAAATAAATGCTGTTCTTTTGAACTTTCTATTCATCAAAGAATTCTGGAAAGAAAGCATCACAGTTTTCACAGAAATATTAAGCAGCACAACTTGAGCAACAAATCAGCATATTAAAATGATTTAAGATGGAACATGTGACATTGAAAACTGAAGTGATGGCTACTGAATATTCATAAATAACATTTTCAAATATTTAAAAATAGAAAACAGTTATTTTAAATTGTAATAATGTCATAATATTACTGTTTTTACTGTATTTTTGATCAAATAAATGCAGCCTTGGTGAACATCAGACTTCAAACAGTCTTATATGTACAGTATATATATATGTATGTGTACCATCATGTTTTTGGAATATTTACCATGGTGATACCATGTTTTTTCAGACATGTACCATGGCAATACCAACCTCTGGGGGATTTTTTTATTTTTTTTATTTGACAGTTTTAAATTTTAGTATGAACATGTTTTGAGAATACACAGTGGTATTGTCTACAAATAGGATAAATAACAAACTGGATTTTTAAACATGTAAATATTGAGAAATTCTGAGACTTTTGAAAGATTTCTGTTTGCTCTCTCTCTCTCTCTCTTTCTCTCTGTGGTCTGTAAGATCTGAGGAATGGGGGTGGG